>NW_027555625.1:391507355-392107355 GCF_003287225.1 Phascolarctos cinereus | reverse complement strand
AATGAGATTATGTTTGTAAAGCACTCAGCACAGTGACTGGCACATAGTAGGGACTGTATAAATCTAAACTGTCGCTATTCTTCATTATTATTGTTACCGCCTTTGGGAGCAGCCCATTTAAATTTTTGTTAACAAGTTTTTCCTTACATGAAGTTCACATTTGCTTCCCTACAACCTCTACTGCTGTTGCCTCCTGGACCAAATACAACAGTTCTTTGTGGTGCCCCAGGCCACATGACAAGCCCTCAAAGACTTGAAGCACATCCCTCACTTACCTATGACTTCTCTTCTCCAGGCAAAATATTCCTCATTGCCTTAATTGAACCTCACAGATCATACGCAGAGGTCTTTCACCACATTGGCTACCTTATTCTGGATACTCTCCAGCTTGTTAATGCCCTTCCTAATAGATGATATCCAGAAATGGAAAAAAAAAAGTAGAGCAGATGTGTTTTGAACATAGCAGAACTTAGCAGGACCATTCCATATCATTTCCTTATTACTTGACACAGCTTCAGGTAACATTCGCTTTTTTGAATACTGAATCACGTGACTTATTCAGATTGAGCTTGACGTCTGCTAGGATCACCATATCTTTCTTTATCAGATTAACTGCTATCCAAACTTGCCTTACGTAGCTGATATTTATGAAGTTAATTTTTAAACCCAAGTGTAATACTTGACATTTATTAACATTAAATTTCATCTTATTAGATTCAATTAGACGTTCTAGCCTTTTAGGATATTTTTGGATCCTGTTAATGGTTTTTTAGCACTTTGGTTAAACCAAGCATGCCATCCATGACTATCTACGTCATTTATAAAAATGTTAACCAGCACAGAACCAAGCATGGATTCTTAGGGTGCTCCACTAGAGACCTCCTTCTAGAGACCTTGAATAAATAACGAGTGCTCTTTTAGCCCAGCAATTCAAATAGCCCTAAATATGACTATATGCATCCTCTTCTTAGCTTTTCATCTGTTCATCTCACAAGAACAGAATGAAACATTTTGTCTGAGTCTTTGGTGAAAACTAGGGTATAGATAGATAGATAGATAGATCAATAGATAGTTATCTCTACCTATCTCTCTAGATTAAGGAATATACACATATATATTCCTTTTCTATATATGTGACACACATATATGTACATCTGAATCTACAACTTCTATAATCCTGTCAAAAAAAGTAAATGAGGCTGGTCTGGCAAACTTGTTCTGGACGAAGTCATGCTAGATCTATTGTGATCACTGCTTATTTCCCCTCCCTGGACAGTCACCAACCATAATGCCATAATCATTTAAAAAAATGCTGTTTTCTTGGTTTTCTTTGAAATTCAGTTTAAATTCCACCTTCTGCAAGAAGACTTTTCCACTCCCTCCATTGCTAGTGCCTCCTTTCTAGAATCAACTCCCATTTATACTGTATAGATCCTCTACCTACATATATGGTGGTGCTTTATAGAAATGTAAATTTTTTTGGGGGGGGGAGAAGTGGGAGGTTGTTCTTATATTCCATGACCATAATGAAGTAATGTATTAACTCCATTAATTTTTTTACTGTCTTGTGTTTTCTCAATATACAATCATGTTACCTGTAAAAAATATTTAATTTCTTCTCTGTTCTTTTGATTTGCTTTTCATGTCACATAGCTATTGCTAAGATTTCTAAAGCTATGTTAAACAGTAGTAGTGAGAATTGACATCCTTGTTTAATACTAATTTTTAATGGGAAGGTTTCTAGTGTTTCCTTTTTTCATAAATCAGCTCATGATTCTAGGTACATACTTTTAAAAAAATCATATTATGCAAAGCAATTCTGTGCCTATTTTTAAACATTTTAAAAAGATAAATGAATGTTGTACTTTATAAAAGGTTTTCTCTACAGCTGATCATTATAGTCTTTATTTTTCTCTTGCTGATAAAATATACTATATTGAGTATTTTCCTGGTATTTAATCAACCATGCATTCCATGTGTAAATCCTATGTGCTCATGATGGTTACTTTTCGGGATGTACCATTATATTCTAATTGCGAACATTTTAACATTTCAGTGACAATACTAATTAATGATATTGGTCTAGGTATTCTTGTCAGATAATAAGTTTCCTATTCACCTGTATTAGTCTCTTTAGACAATTCTAATTTTCTTCATTAAAATCCTTTCCTTTGGTATCTTCAGAGTTTAATTTGTTAGAGCTTCACATCCCTTCTTGATAGATATCCCTGATAGAATTTTAGTCCATGGAAAAATTTTACCTGCCAAATCTACAGATAACGGTAGAATTTATGACTAAAGAGACAGAGGGGATCACAGGATGTAAAATGATAATATTTATTATATTAAATTTAAAAAGTTTTGAACAAACAAAACTAATTTAATCAAGATTAGGAGGAAAGCAGGAAACTGGGGAGGTGGATGGATATATAGCAAGTTTCTCTGATAAAGGCCTCATTCGTCAAATACAGAGAGAATTGAGTCAAATTTATAAGAATATGAGTCATTCCCCAATTGATAAATGGTCAAAGGATAAAAACAGACAGTTTTCAGAAAAAGAAATCAAAGCTATCTGTAGTCATATGTGCTCTAAATCACTCTTTATTAGAGATACACAAATTAAAACAACTCTGAGGTACCACCTGACACCTATCAGATTGGTTAATATGACAACATTGGAGAGAATGTGGAAAAATTAGGACCCTATTAGCATTGTTGGTGGAGTTGTGAACTGATCCAATCATTCTGGAAAACAATTTGGGACTATGCCCAAATAGCTATAAAATTCTGTATACCCCTTCACCCAGCAATACTTGTACTGTATCCCAAAGAGATCAAGGAAAAATATTTTGTACCAAAATGTTTATAGCAGCTCTACTTGTGATGGCAAAAAATTGGAAATGGAGGAGATGCCCATCAATTGGGGGAATATCTGAACAAGGTGTGGAGTATGATTGTGATGGAATACTACTGTGCAATAAGAAATGATAAGGAGGATAATTTCAGAAAAATCTGGGAAGACTTAAATGAAATGATGCAAAGTGAAGTGAGCAGAACCAGGGGAACATTGTACATAGCAACAACAATATTTTGTGATGATCAACTGTGAATGACTTAGCTCTTCTCAGCAATACAATGATCCAAGACCATTTGAATGGGCTCATAAAGAAAAATGTTATCCAACTCCAGAGAAAGAACTGATTGAGTCTGAATGCATATTAAAGCATATGCTTTGCTTTATTTTTCTTGCTTTTTTTCAACATGAAAAATGGAAATACGTTTTGCATGATTTCACATATATAATTGATATCATATTTCCTGCCTTCACAATGGTTGGGGGAGGAATGTGAGGGAGGAAGAAAACTCAGAACTCAAAATTTAAAAAAAGAATGTTAAAATAAATGATAACTTTTTAAAAAGAAAAAAAAATTAATCTTTGGAATCAGACATAACCTTTCTCTCAATTCTTTGAAATTTGTTCTACTAAAATCTAGGATACATATCATACTATGCTTAGCTTTCTTCTCCTCCATCACTAATTCTTTGATGGAATGGTCATCATCCTCCAAGATTCTCATAATTTCTGTCCTCACAATCATTTTTTCTTTGTTGGTCAGAATTAGGTTCAGAATTGCTGGTGTCTGAAGTAGGTTTCAAATCGAGGTGTTCTTAACTTCAAATTCATTAGAGAATTGATATCTCATAAATTACCATTGGTGACACCATGACAGTTCTCACTAATATAGCATGACTTTATGGAAAGAGCCATGGATTTGGAGTCAGAGGACCTGGATTCAACCCCGGCTTTGATATATGTTGATCATGTGACTTTGGCAAAGTCTTTTACTTCTCAGGGTCTTAGTTTCCTTATCTGTAAAATGAGACAGTAGAACTCGGTAACCTATATGGTCTCTTATAATTCTAAGTTCATAATTTTACAACCACTTCTTTTGTAAATGTTCATACATCCTCACTTCAGTAACATATTCTAGAATGTTTCCAGGAATAAGTCAATTTCACTGGTCTATTTTGGCTCATTTTTGAAAATTGAAACATTTGCCCATCTCTCCAGTCTTTTGACATCTCTAATATTTTCCATAATTTTTTCAAAGCTTGCCAAGTAGTGACTTGGCAATAATATTTATAAATAATTTATAAATAATAAGTATAAATAAATATTTATAATATTTATAAATTCTTTTAGATACCTTGAGACATACTTCATTTATGCTAGAAAACCAATTCACTGAGGATAAGTAGATGCTTTGTTACCACCTTTTTTCTCATACATATATCATGGTGGCTTGCTTCCTGTTAACCTTTTTTGCTCTATCCTTCCCAGTAAACGAGAAATCAGAAGCACTATATAAATGTTAATTATTATTAGTAGTAGTATATATACTATTATATTAATATATATATTATATATATTCTTCCCTTCCCCCCAGGTGTTAGTACTCCCTTTCTCTTGAAATTACGTCATATATACTTAGCATTTTCTTATCTCTGTGTATGTTATCCCCATCCTTTCACTCTCCTACCCCCAACAGTAGAACATAGGCCTCATTAAGGCCAGTTAGTTTTATTTTTTAATCCTTGATAGCTAGAATAGTGCCTTGTACCTAAGCATATGCTGCTTAATGTTTATTTAATTTGGTTGGATCATCATTCCATCCACCCTGAAAAGCAGTCCTAGACTTTCTTTGACTTTCCTCTTGTCCCAATAGAGGATTATGAATCTTTTTTTGCTGTCCTAAGTATTCATGACCAACTTCAGCTTATCCTGAGCTTTAATGCTTTTGACCCTATTATTATATAATTATCCCAGTCTTTTGAATTCACCTTTCATTACTTGCCCTTGCTTCTATCATCTATAGGTACACTTTAAAAGTCAAAATCAATAGATGAGCTTCCTATGCATCAGTGTCAATCTATTTAGACAACTCCCCTCTTTTTTATTATGCCTCTAGAATCTTATTATTGAGAAGTCCTCATTATACTTGGCCAACTTTTCGTGTAGAATGGTATCCCATAGCATCCTACCTTTTATTTCTTTGAGCCCTTTGAAATAATCTCTCATTAACTCCAGCGTACATGTCAGAATATGCCCAATTTTACTCTCTTTCCCTATCTTTAATTTTAGGATAGAGTCCATCTTTTTTGCTTTACTAAAAAGTTCTTCCTTACTGGTCAGAATAAGGACCATAATAGTAATTCCCTTCTGTGACTTATTTCTTCTTTTGAGGACTGAAATTATCATTGAATTAAGTCATGAATTTGTTGGCTTCTCTGATCATGAAAGAGAAGTCCAGCAGATGTCCAAACATTTAAAGGCCCTCATTCTACAATATCATCACTCTATGCTGGGTTTCTCACACTTTTCTTCCATTTTCTCCTTCTGTCCATGTGGTTAGTTCCATGATAATATCTCTTTGTTTCTCTCTACAATGACCCTCACACAAATGCTGTCTACCATGTTTCCTCATTAAGGATGCTGGACTTCCTCATGTGAATCTGTCTTCTTTCCTCCCCCTAGCCCCAGTACATCTTCTTAATCTACAACTTCATTGCCTTTTATTTATTCTGTTCCTTTTAAATAAGGTATAAGCTTCAATTATATTCCAGTGATGAGTCCCATCTCTACAAATCTCATTAATTTCTATAGGACTGAAATTGCCTCCTTGCATGAGGATCTCTTTTGTTCAGCTGTCTCAATCATATCCAACTCCCTGTGATCCCATTTGGGGTTTTCTTGGCAAAAATACTGCAGTGGTTAGTCATTTCCTTCTTATCTCATTTTGTAAATGAGGAAACTAAGGCAAGCAGGGGTAAGTGACTTATCCAGAGTCACACAGCTAGTAAGTGTCTGAGGCCAGATTTGAACTCAGGAAGATAGGTCTTCCTGACTTCAGGCCCACCACTCTATCCACTGAGCCACCTAGTTGCCTATTAGAACTTCTAGTTTATCTTATTTATGTATATACTGTATATATGGTAACATTAAAGAGCTCAGATTTCAGTGTTGGCTTTTTGGAAATATTGGCACCTGTATACCACTGGACCTCTCTTTCTACTGATACTTTTCTGATTTTGTGCCTGTTGTGGTATCTGGTTTGTCATACATGTATATGTATATGTATGTATATATATAAACACATACACACACACACACACACACACACACAAACCAGATACCACAACAGGCAGAAAATCAGACATACATATATATATATATATATATATATATATATATATATATGACAGGTTTCACCCCTCCCCCACCTCCATTTTCTCTGTCTCTTGATCAAATTTGCAAGACTCCATGAAAAGATACAGAGTAAGTTTGGTGGGTTATGTATGATTTTGTATTTCAATTATTCAAATGCATGGCTATTAGTCTATTGTTTTAATTATTTCTTTGTGATTAAAGAAATAAATAGCCATCCTCTTTTTGTCCAGTCATTTCGTCATATCTGACTTTTTATGGCCCTGTATGGGGTTTTCTCGGCAAAGATACTGGAGTGGTTTCCTTCTCCAGTGGATTAAGCAAAAATAGGTTAAGTGACTTGGCCAGCATCATGCATCTAGTGAGAGTCTGAGGCCAGATTTGAACTCAGGTCTGCCTGACTCCAGGCCCAGTGCTCCATCCACTGAGCCATCTGGCTATTCTTTACCTGATAGTTACTTTGCTCAGTGACTATCTTCTCTTGAAAGGACCCCATTATTTCCTTCTGGGGTTACCTTAGATAAGGGCCCTACCTAAGCTTTGTTTTAGAGATTTTCCCTGGAGTCCTATTCAGCAGTAGGCACGTGTGTGTGTGTGTGTGTGTGCGTGCGCGCGTGTGCGCGCATGCACGTGTATATGTTATGTATGTGTGTATGTATATGTATATATGTGTGTATAAATGTATGTATGTACGTATGTATTTAACAAGCCAGAGAAATAAAGAAACCCTGCCCTCTCTCTTTTGGGCCAGGCTACTCACAGAATGAATCCAGTCTCTATGTGAGTGAGTACAGATGAGCAGGGCCCTTATTTGTGGAATTTTATGGACTTCAGGTGACATACATCTATCTGCCTCTGTCTCTCTCTCTTTCATCTGTCATTGGAAGCACAATCAATATATTCCCATGACCCCAAGATGTTCAATTTATTTCCAGGACTTCATTGTCCCTGGCAGTTCTTACTAGGTTTCTACTGGCAGTATCATTTGTCCCCTGGAGGTATCATTGGGAAAAAATAAGGGGTACCAGCTTTGACAAATCGAGGGAATCTGCTTGTCATGTCCCAGATCATGTCCCAAAAAGAGATGCAGTTAGGTAGTACAGTGGTTAAAGTGCTGAGCCTGAAGTCAGGAAGCCTTGAATTAAAATCCAGACTCAGACACTTAACTAGTTGTGTGACCCTGGGCAAATTACTTAACCTCTGTTCAGCCCAGTTTCCTCCTCTGTAAAATGGGGATAATAATAGTACCTGTATTTCAGGGATGTTGTGAGGATCAAATGAGCTAGTCATTGTAAAGCATTTAGCACAGTGCCTGGCACACAGTAAGCACTTTATAAATGCTAGCTATCATTATTATTATTACTCTCCTACCTATGTCAAGGCAAACAATGGCTTTCCTAGGCTTTAACACCCATTTCTTGTCTCTTCTTTCTCTGATCAGTCAGTCAGTCAAAAACAAGAATTTATTAGGTGCTCACTGTTTGCCAGGCCCTGTGCTAAGTTGTAGAGGTAACAAACAAAAAAAAAAAAAAAGAAAGAAAAGGAGGGAGAGGGGAAACAGTCCTTAACTTCAAGGAGACCTCATTCTATTGGAGGAGATAAAGTAACATTACTGCCTAAAGTGCATCTCCCTCTCTCCCAGCTTTTGCACTAGTTCAATATTCCCGTATCTTTCTTCCTCCTCACCTCCACCTCTTAGAGTCCTTAGCTTCCTTCAAGATTCAGCTCAAAGAATAAACTGCTGGGAAAACTGGATAAGAGTATGGCAGAAACTAGGCATAGACCAAAATCTCACACCATGTACCAAAATAAAGTCAAAATGACTTAGATATAAAGGCTGATACCATAAGTAAACTGGGAGAACAAGGAATAGTTTACCTATCAGATCTATGGAGAACAGAAGAATTCATGACCAAACAGGAGATAGAGAACATTATGAAAAGCAAAATGGATAATTTTGATTACATTAAATTGAAAAGTTTTTGCACAAACAAAGCCAATGCAACTAAGATTAGAAGGAAGGTAGAAAATTGGGAAAGAATTTTTACAACCAGTCTCTCTGATAAAGGCCTCATTTCTAAAATATATAGAGAATTAAGTCAAATTTATAAGAACACAAGCAATTCCCCAATTGATAAATGGTCAAAGGATATGAACAGATAGTTCTCAGATGAAGAAATTAAAGCCATCTATAGTCATATGAAAAAATGCTCTAAATCGTTATTGATTAGAGAAATGCAAATCAAAACAACTCTGAGGTACAATCACATCACACCTATCAGATTGGCTGACATGACAAAACAGGAAAATGATAAATGTTGGAGAAGATGTGGGAAAATTGGAACACTAATACATTGTTGGTGGAGTTGTGAAATGATCCAACCATTTTGGAGAACAATTTGGAACTATGCCCAAGGGCTACAAAAATGTGCATACCCTTTGATCCGGCAGTAGCACTTCTAGGGCTATATCCCAAAGAGATCAAACAAATGGGAAAAGCACCCACAAGAACAAAAATATTTTTAGCAGCTCTTTTTGTGGTGGCAAAGAATTGGAAATTGAGAGGATGCCCATCAATTGGGGAATGGCTGAGCAAGTTGTGGTATATGAATGTAATGGAATACTATTGTGCTATAAGAAATGATGAGCAGGCTGACTTCAGAAAAACCTGGAAAGATTTGTATGGTCTGATGCTGAGTGAAGTGAGCAGAACCAAGAGGACTTTGTACACAATAACAGACACATTATACAATGACTAATATTGTTAAACTGAACCCTTCTCAGCAATATGAGGATCTAAGACATCTCCAGAGGCCTTGGGATAGAAAATGCTGTCCACATCCAAAGAAAGAACTATGGAAGTCAAATCGCTCTCACTTATTTTTACCTTCTGTTGAGTTTTGTTTCATCTTTCTGATGGTTCCTCCTATTGGTTTTAATTTTTACTCACAACTTCACTAATGTGACAATATGTTTCATGGGTATGTGAATGTAAAGCCTATATCAGATTGTGCGCTGTCTTGGGCAGGGTGGGGGGGAGGAAAAGGGGGAGAAAAATTTTCAACTCAAAAGCATATGGAAGTGATTGTTGATAAATCAAAATAAATTAATAAAATTTAAAAAAAAAGATTCAGCTCAAAGACTTTTCTTGGTTCCTCCTCTTCTCTCCCCCAGCAGCTGGAGCCTTTTCTTCTTAGGTACCATCCATTTATTTTGTATCTTGTATGTACTGGTTTATATGCATGTTTTCTCCTCCATTAGAATGTTTTCTCCTTGAGGGCTGAGACTATTTTTTACCTTACCTAGTATTTTTAGCAATTAGGACCATAGGCAGCCTCTTTAGAGTCTGTTTTTGTTGTTGTTTTCTCTCTGAAGCACTTCCGTTTTTTCAGGGAGGAATTTCTTGGATAACTTGCAGAGGGGAGAGTCATATATATTTCGAAACATTCTACCTGTTTCTCTAGCAGGCACACGTATCTGTACTTTGACAAGCAATTGACAAGGGACACTGGGATAGCGGTTTAAGGTTTTGCAAAGTGCTATGCATACATTATCTCAACTAAGCCTCATAGGAAACCTCAAGTGCTATTATGCCCCTTTTACAAATGGGGAAATGGGAGCAAGTTAAACTGGCTTGTAATCACATAGCTAGTAAATATCAGAGGTCGGATTTGAGCTCATCTGACTTCAAGTCTGGTGACACTGTCCCCTAAACCACAGAGCCTATCTCCTGTGCATACAGAGCTATTGTGTTTGCTACTGGCATGAACACAAATCATAATACATTTTCTGCAAGACATGGCAAAATCCTTCTCGCTTTCCATACTTGTTGGAAGAGGTATCCCTGGACGCTATTTTTCTTGTCAAAAGCTAAAAGAGCACATTAGATAAAAAGTCAGAAGACCGGGATTGAAAACTTAGTTTTGCACCATCTTTAAGACCAGGGGCAAATAACATTGGGCAAGTGATTTAACCTCTCTTGGCCTAAAACTCTGCTGTAAAATGAGGGCATTGGACTTCATGACCTCTGAAAATCTTTCCAGCCTTAAATCTGGATTTCTATGATCCTGGGGCTAACACTCTTGGCAGACTGCTTGTTTTTTAGGTTGCTCTGCAATGCTCAAGTCTCAGTCAATGGAGGAGTGCTCAGGGATATGTTTATTTAATGTGGGCTGCCTTTTCTCACAAAGTTACAGCTTTGCCTTTGGTGATGGTCAGTCTCTGGCCACAACAACCCTAATGCAAATACAAGCTGACCTGAGGTATTGTCCAGGAGAGGGTCTCAAGCACATTCCAGTTTCCAAGTACTTCGTACACACTCTCTTTCTTCTTTTCTTTCCCACTGAGCACCTTTCAGAACCTTTTCTCATATTGCAATTAATTTGCTACAGCTCCTCCCTCCTCTGTAAGTTTTCTTTTCTAACTTTACTCCTGAGATGGTGTCCCTGTGCTCAGTTGCTTTTTACAATTAGGAACTTCTTGTTAAAGCCTCAATCTACACAAATGCAAGTGTTTTCATAAAGGCAGGCCACAAAAGAGAAGTTTGCAACTAGTACAACCAACCTGATGTGTGAACTTGGACCAGTCATTTCAGTCTCTAGGCTTTCTTCTTTATTTGGCAAAGCAGGGGTTTAGACTTCTAAAAATTATTATTATTCCATTGTTTTTAGTCATGTCCAACTCTTTGGGAGCCTGTTTGAGGTTTTCTTGGCAAAGATTTTAGAGTAGTTTGCCATTTCCTTCTCCAGTTTATTTTACAGGAAACTGAGGCAAACTGGGTTAAGTGACTTGCCCAGGGTCACACAGCTAGTAAGTGTCTGAGGCCAGATTTGAACCTAGATCTTCTTGACTGCAGGCCTAGCACTCTATCCACTGCACCACCTGGCCACCCCAGGGATTAGACTAGTTGTCTGAAGTCTCTTCCATCTCGGTCATTCCATATTTTTATAGGATTCCTTCTAGTTCCAGAATTCAGTACTCTAAGTATTGGGTCTCTTCTAGCTCTGGCAGTCTATACTCTAAATGTAGGGTCCTTTTCAGCTCTAGATTTCAATATCCAAAGCCTAAGGTTCCTTCCAGCTCTAGATTTCTAAACATCAAGTTCTATGGTTGCTTCTAGCTCTAGAATTCTGTATTCTAAGTCCTAGGGTCCCTTCCAGCTCTGGCATTCTGTGTTCTTTGCTCCCATATCCCTCCCTACTCTGTTACACTGTGAGTCAATTTATGAGCAGGATGAAGCAGAGCATTTTGGTCAGTCAGTGGCTATGTCATATGTATCCTGTAAACCAGTTTTCAACAACAACAAAATATCTTAGTCCATTTTCAACATATCCTGAAAATTATTCCAAATGGTCAGATCCAACAAATAGTCCTATTCTTTAATAATCATAGATTTCCAGAAGGACTCTCTTTCAAGCAGCTCTCTGTCCTCTGTTCTCCCATGATGTCACTGAACCAAAAGTTCCTCCAAAAGTACTTCTCCAAAGAAATGAAAAACTCATTCCTTAGTGGAGAGTAATGGCGTAAGCTATCAGGCTTAGGTGTCACTGTAAAGTCAATGTCAATGCTAGGGCGAAGTGACCAAATTACTCCCAAAAGGTCTGGATTTTGCCCCAATACTGAATGATGACCTGAACAAGGGGACATCTTATTAATTCCTTCCTATTTCTCAGTCTCAATAATCACACACACACACACACACACACACACACACACACACACACACACACACACAAACATACAGGGAAACGATATCAACAAAAGTAGATGTCCAGAAAGGCATTTTCCCACTACATGCCTGGAAGTCCTTGCCTGAAACCTGGTTCTATTTTGCACGCGCAGTGTGTTGGACCAGCTAACACAGCCGTGGCCACAACCTACATAACTCTGCAACTATTCACGCAGGCTGGGGATTGCCAACACACACAACATTTGCTTGTTTAGTACTGATGCTGAAAAGGGTTCCAGGAATAATATTTTCAGGACCCTATCTTTGTAATCGTGTTGAAAGTGTCCTGTCCATCTTTTATAAGATGGAGTTCATGAGGACGTTTTTATGGACAGCTAATGTTGCCCTAGGTAATAGCAAACAATTGTTCATTTTGACAAAAATGTTTCACTTTCATAACTTTTCCTTTCCCTGTGCATGAGAGAAAGTGGGGTGGGGGTTGAGGGGGTGGCAGAGGATACAGGATCCATTTCGAAATGTATGAAAGTTGGATACTCCCAAAATTCCAACAAGATTACACATACACAAATCTCATCTGGTAAATATTACATTCTGTTTTTGTCTTTGCTTTAGTTTTTACACAACTTGACAGTTTGTGGTATTGTGCCACATTTCAAAGTTAAGGTTTACAAACATCTGGCCAGGGCCCAACATTCCACTCTCCGTGGCCCCCCCAATGTCTCTGGACCATACTGCTGGCATGGACCAACTAAGGTAGAAAATACTAGTTCCTAGAGAACAATGAGAAAGAAAGAGAGAGGCAGCTGGTTTTTCCCAGTGTGGCTAAATGAGACTTTGTGTGCAGAGAGATTAACCCTTTGATTGCTGGGAAGAAGGGTCTAAGATATTTTAAGCTCTCTGCTGAGTAGACAATTGGATTGGTCAAAAGTCATTTGAATTATTAACACACACACACACATATATACACAAAACCACACATGTACACATACATATACATGCATACACACACACACACACACACACACACACACACACACACACACACTCTACCCCCAGGAAAACGAAACAGCAAAAAACACAATAAAGCCTTTTTAAGATGAAGTGATATAATGTCACTATTTTCTAAGGGTCATTTTCATCTCAGAAGTCCCTCCATAATTCCACTCATCTAGAAGAAATTGGAGCTATGGTGCTTATTCTTTTTACCCCCCTCCCCAGGGAAAAAAAAAGCAACAAGACCAAAACCTAGAAACAGAGTTCCAACACGTATGGTTAAACAGTGAGCACAATTACCTTAGGCAGGACATTTTGAAATTCCTTGTCATGGCTGTTTCATGTGGTGTTCCACTGAACACATATGATTCACTTGAAATCTCTCTGGGACTTTTGCCTTCAGTCCTCTTTAAATGTTCAAATTAGATTGAGCTACACAGTTCGAAACATTTGCAAGTCCTAGTTTTGAAAATGTCCACAGTGAAATAAAATTGGTTCAGAGTCTGAACACTTCTAAAAACCAAGAATCATGTCAAGAAAGACATCTCAAACTTGGACTTTCACTCTGACCTAGAGTTGACCTTAGCAAGTCAATTAAATCTCAGTGATGTAGTGGGGTTCTATTAAGGCAGCCTAGTGACTGGGGTTCAAATTCTGCCTCTGACATACCTCCTTGCTGTGTGACCTTGGGCACCTGAGCCTCGGCTTCCTCATCCCTAAAAATGAAGATAAAAATACTTGTAGTACCTATCTCTTATAGGGTTATTATGAGATTTTTAAGTGAGATGATGAAAGCCCATTCCAAACTTAAATATGCTATATAAGTATCAGTGATTCTGAGATTTGCTAAAAGAAAGGGAACCTAAAACAAAATTGGCAACTTGACTAAATTTTTCTTCATTGTCCCCAAACTTCCTATTCTGCATTTCTTTTGTACCATCAGTGGCATCCTCTCCTCTCCCTCCCCCCTCATTCCCATCCTCTTCCTGCAACATCTAGCAAAAGTTGTTCCCAGATGCCTCATTCATACTAAGGTGTTAATGACTGATGACAGTTTGAAAGTTGTTTTCTTTTCCTTCTCATGGGACGTTTGCAATTTCACAGGAATCAAACCTTTAAGCTGAAGGGATAAAATTCTGACATCAGGACATTAGCTCTCAGTCTGCCCCAGGGTGAGACTGCCCTAAAGAGTGATGGTGGGGAACATTCCAGTTATTTGTACTCAGAGCAGAGTGAGGATGGCATAGGCTAGCTTCGTGTGGACAGATGCCATACTATTAACTAGAGACTAGAGAGAAAGCAGAGCTCTTCCACTCTTGTTTAATAACCTTCTGTTCAATCAAGAAGAGCTACTTTCAGACTCAAAAGATGCTTTGGAGTGGTGAGAGGTGCCCGCCCTGCCCCATAGCAAGCCGATACCATGTATGCTTAGCATTTGCTGAAGTGGGCAGAGTGAATAGTCTCTCCCACCTTTCCAGACTGTACTACAGTGAAACAACGTCTTCGTCTTCGTACAGACATCACCTACTGCACACAATGATGTATCCTTGGTTTTGCTTTTATTCTGCAATACCTGAAAGGATTCAAGCTACACTTCCTGCTGAGAATGAGACTTCCCTCCCTCCTCCAACCTCCAATTCATGCTTGAGTTCCCCAGAGGAAATCTCTCCCAGGTCTATACTAAACACTGTTCTGTGAGCAGAACTGTGCAGGAACCAATTCAGTCTCTTCCCCTTTCCACTTTTGGGGCCCTTGCTTCTGGGATGTTAGCTTCATTCCTCTGTTTTAAGATCTATGCTTTGGGGGTTTAAGACATTACAATTGGCTGAAGGTCTCAGTCAAGGATATGCTGGCCTTAGTCTTATGATAATGAAGACACAAGACTGCAGCCCATCTCAGGAGGTGGCTTGCATCCTTTCTGTAACATGGAAGTGAAAGTGCGAGCTATACAGACAAACGTGGCAAGTTCTTGCTGTCTTTCAGTCCCCAAAAAAGGTTGGTGAAGGAAAATTGCTTGGTCCTAAGGCAGTTCTTCATATCAGCATCATGTCTTCACAGTAACTTCATTTTGAGTTGGTTGTTGCCAAGAAGAGCTCCATTTTGATGGAAAACATGTTTGCCTTTTCCAAGTGAATAGGAGAGGGCTGGGAATGTCTTGCCTATGCAGGTTATGATATTCAGCACACATATATCTCTTCGCCCTATACATTCTTTCCAGGATCTCTTATTTTATATTCATGTCTATACACAGGATATGCCTGTTATCTAATAAGACTTTTTCCAAAGTTCAGAAATAACCAATAAACAAAAGCGTCACAATGTATTCTATTTAATAACATACAAATGTTTCTAGTTTTAATTAGGGCTATTGAGGGATGTGTTTCTGGAAGTTACATCAGACAGATAACCAAAACTCACAATCCACTTAACAGGTTAGCTGGCTAGTGGTATAGTATCTAGAGAATACTGGAGTTGGAATCGGGAAGACCTGAGTTCAAATTCTGCCTCCGCTACTAACTAGTTTTGTGACCCTGGGCCACATTTCTCAGTCTCAGTTTCCTCCTCTGTAAAATGGGTATAATAATGGTTCCAAATCTCACCGCATTTTCATGAAAATCAAATGAACTAACCTTAAAGCAATATATAAGTGCTCGCTATTAGGGAGTTAATTTTGTTGCCCATCCCTTCTCCCAACATAAAAACATAGAAGAAATGTGGCCAAGAAGTAATCAAAGTCCATGAGAATGAAGTGCTAGCAAGAGAGCATCTACTATGTACATAACATAGTGCTAAGTGCTGTATGGGATAGCGTTTATCAATGAAGGATATTGTAATTTCTGCCTAGAGAGATATAACAGTCTTGTTGGTAGCTAGGTAGTGGAATGGACAGAGTGCCAAGCCTAGAGTTAGGAAGTCTTGAGATCAAATCCAGCCTCAGACACTTACTGGGCAAATCATTTGACCTCTGCTTGCCTCAGTTTCCTCTTTGGTAAAGTGAGGATAATAACAGCACCTACCTCTCCCAGGGTTGTTGTGAGAATCAAATGGGATGATAATTGTAAAGCACAATGCCTGGCACGTAGTAGGTGCTATGTTAACTATTTTGTTATTGTAACAAAATTGTAATATTGTAACAAAATATTGTTATTGTTATTATTATTATTGACCCAATTAGAGAATGCAGGAAAGAATACAGTCAAGTGTAAAGCAGTGTCAGGTAGGAGAAAGAACCCAGCTGTGTTACTTAATGTGTCTGTGTTACCTTAACTAAGTCCCTTCATCTCTCTAGGCTACAAATTCACACACCTGGAAAAATGAAAGGTTCAGACTAGAAGATCTTTAAGGTCCCTTCCTGCTCCAAATCTATGGTCCTAAGGGCCAAGCCATGTATTTGCTTCTGTATACATTATACGAATTCAGAAAAGGAGCACTTCACATAGGCTGGAGGGTTTGGGGGAAACTTCATAGAAGAGGCAGAACCAGATCCAGGCCTTTAAAGATGAGAGGGAATTTGATAAGAGAGGAGGAATGAATTCCAAGCAATGGGAACAAGGGCTTGAAAGCAAGAGTCTACTGGAATAAGCAGGCTCAGATAAATCAAACCAGCCTAGCTTCAAGGACAGTTCATATAGAGGAATGAGATAGAGTTGGAGAGAGAAGGCTGATTATCGAGGACCTTGAATGCCAAGCTGAGAAGCCTGGGTTTTATTCTGTAGGTAGTGGTGTCCATTGAAGGTTTTGAACATGGCTTAAAGAGGCTACATCATCTGTAACACATTAAGTGTTGGTCATAAGGGAGAAGTTGGCAAACCATATAGGCAGGAGAATTGGACTTTTGTCAAGGAGAGATAAAAGATCTGCTATGAAAAAACTGCCAGATCTCAAGAATACCAGGCAGCTAAGTAACACGATGGATAGGGCACTGGACTTGGAGTCAGGAGGACCTAAGTTCGTATTAGGCCTCAGATATTTACTGTGTAACCCTAGGCAAAGCATATATCCTGTCTACCTCAGTTTCCTCATCTGTAAATAGGGATAATACTGGCACCTATCTTCCTACGCTGTTCTGTAAGGATAAAATGAGACAGCAACTAGGTAGCACAGTGGCTAGAGTGCTAGGCTTGGAGTATGGAAGATTCATCTTCCTGAGTTCAAATCTAGCCTCAGACACTTACTAGGTGTGTGACCCAGGGCAAGTCTCTTAGCTCTGCCTCAGTTCCTTACCTGTAAAATGAGCTGGAGAAGAAAATGGCAAACCACTCCAGTGTGTTTGCCAAGAAAACCCCAAAATGGGGTCACGAACAGTCAGACATGACTGAAAAATGACTGAACAAAAATGAGATGTCTATAAAGCACTTTGTTTTCTCCTATTCAATTTTATTTTATTTCAGCTCTAGATTTTCTTTCTACCTGCACCCACCAGTTGAGAAGGTAAGAAATACAAAACCTATCACAGACATGAAATCATGCAAAACAAATTTCTGCATTAGCCATGTTATGAGAAAAAAAAACACAACAAAAAACACAAAACAGAGGAAAAATGTGTAAAGCACTTTTGAACATACATTGGTTAAGAACTACATAAATACTAGTTACTATTATTATTATTATAACCATCATCATTACTACTACTGCTACTGCCACTACTACAATTATTGATGTTGTCGTTATTATTATATTATACTTGTTCATGTCTAATTGATTCTCTGGGTCATCCAGCTTAAACCTTCATGAGAGGTCACCCTCTTTGGTAGGGCATTGGTGCCATTCTTCCCTCCCCTTCCTTCTTCCAAGTTTTATGAAGGAGATACCTCACCATTTTAGTTTCCAGTTTCTGAAAACAGAGCAATCCCTCACATGTCCAAGTTCTGGAATAGCAGAGCTTCTGCTTGGGAGACAAATGAACACAGAGCTGAACTGTGAAGTTCTAGCTCCACAGCCAGACAGAAATTATAACCCAGAACATGCCACCCTTCTGTTTTTCCTAATTCCTCCTCGTTTCAACGATTATAATTCTAGTTTGGGCACTAGAAGAAATATAATAAACCAAGGCAATAAAGCTGGGGTGTGGGAGGAGAGATTATTTCCCTACAAGGAACTTGAAGGCAGGGGCTGTTTGGCTTTCGTCTATGTCTGTGGTGCTTGCCCATAGGAGTCACTTAATATTTTGAATGAATTTCCACAATTGCTATGAAAAGCAATGTCTCATTTAAGACTACTTTTTTGTATATTCATCATATTTTCTTATTAGATTGTAAGTTCCAGTAGGGCAGAGACTGAATCTTATCTCCACTTCTTTAGTGCCCATCTTGGCGTTCCACCAATATGTCTAATTGAAGAGGGGAGGAGATCAGCAGGTTAAAGTGCATGACAAAGAGGTTCAGACCTAAGAACCAGAGTACTTAAAACAAAATCATCCTAGGATTTCATGGCTTGCCAAAAAAATCCCTGCTGCAGCTGTTAGAGATCTTGTTATGGCATTCGGCTCTGACTCAGGCAGTGATTTCCTTCCAGAGAATGTTGGCATTCCCTACAACCTGGCTAATACCCCTAGTGAGGAAACCACTGTTAATGATGTTGATGACAAGGAACTTATCAAAGAAGGTGAGGCCCAGGGGTAGATGGGTAGCATGATGAAGGAGAATGGTATGGGGAGAATGGGGATACTACACCCCTTTTAAATCATGGAACTCCCCTCAAAACTGGTCACAATAGCACCTCTCCCCGCTAAAGAACACCTGGTACCAATTTTGACATGATGAAATGTTACCCATAGATGGTGTTTTGAATCATTACTGATGCCTGGTGTTGTTTTCTTAGAGAAGGTCTTTTTTCTTGTACTTTCATATATCAAACAGATTTTGTCGTGGCCCTAGCTATTGCAGCTGAATCCTGCTTTTGCGGGTAGGTGGGGTGTAGCTTTTTTTTCTATTTGGCATGGGTCACCTTTTGCCCTCAAGGTAAGCAACTTAGATAGCCAAGGGAGGACAGGCCGTCCCTTATAAGGAAGGCCTAGAGAGCTCAGGAAAGAAGCAAGGCTACGTTTGGGACACCAAGACTATCCAAAGGGAGAGTGAATCACATACTCTGTCATCTATGTCCATAGTCCTGGAGGAAGCTCCCTTCTCTATTCCCCTAGTAACAAGTAAAGGAAGACTCCTCCCTGAAATGAAGTTCTTTCCCTGTCTCACCAGTGCTCAGACCCTCCTGGATGTGATCTCTCCCTTATAGGAATAGCTATTTAGCCAGACTGGTTTGATTCATTTGAGCCTGAATGTGCCAGGGCCTTCTTGCCTTTGCTTCCTTGCTCCTATAGGTTTCCTATCTGAAAAAGTGTCAACAAGCTGTCCTGGGAACCAGGACAAGCCTATGGGACAGTGGATTTTATCTCATAGTCCTCAGGGAAATAGCTTTTCCACAGAAGATGCCAATAGACTGTGTGCACATCCCTGTTAAGCTAACTGTTCCAAGAGAGAAGTCCTGGCCAATAAGCCCTATTCTGGGTGTTCCCTCATGGGAACAGCATGTTCGATTCCTTTTT
Organism: Phascolarctos cinereus; assembly: GCF_003287225.1. Lineage (NCBI taxonomy): Eukaryota > Metazoa > Chordata > Mammalia > Diprotodontia > Phascolarctidae > Phascolarctos > Phascolarctos cinereus. The sequence goes on along the minus strand of NW_027555625.1, from coordinate 392,087,906 downwards.
GCTTCCCTTATTCCCCTCCCCTATCTGCTAAAGAATGTTCCTAGCCTTTGGAAACACAAGAGTTCCTTCAATGTCACTAGGAAATTACTGGACCCAATGGATGATGCCTACCTGATCCTTGTTTCTAGAGTACCTGATGGCAGGGAGGGCGCTTTTCTCCTCTGAGAGGGTTAGCCAGGCACTATTATCCCTGTTTTACAGATTAGAAAAATAAGGCTTGAGTTTTATGTAATTCTGTAACTATTGTCAGGCCCTACATAAAAGCAGAGTGATTAGTGTGATCTGAGGTGGACCAAAAGGAATTCAATCTTCTGATGAATAGTTGCTCTATTATCATGACCAAATCACTTTACCCCTCGCTAGCCCCAGGCAATTCTCTAACACAGTTACAGAGAAACCAGTGATCTTCTGAAGAGGAGGTTTCCACACTGGAAGTTCCTTACCTCCCAATATACTCACAAATCTGAATTTTAAAAAAAGGCTCACAAAGCCCATATGCAGGACTAGTACCTATTTGTAAAGTGTTGGGGAGGAAGTAGATAGAACAAGAAAGGTCCAGGGTCTAGAGTATCTAGCACTGGGTTAGGAGGACACTGTGCCCTGAGAGAAGACCACCAGAATGGGAAGCGAAGAGTTGACGACAAGCTTTACCTTTGACAGCTAAGCTTTTAGTCAGAATCGGCTGTCATATCTACCAAATCTGTTTTTTTTTTTTAGCCAGAAACTGGGGCTGGGGGTGGGGGGGTTGCAGGAATGAGTTAGGCGGAGTTCCAGTCCAATTCCTGACCAGCCAATACTAGGTTTAAATATAGATGAGGATTATAAAAATGCTGCAGCGGAGGGCTGTATCAGGTGCTGGCACCTTTTTTTATTTTTATTTTTTGCAGGCAAGCACAATGCAGAGGACTTTGAAAGTTGAGCCTGATCTGTCTACCCTTGAGTGTTTATCCCCAAGAGCTTTTAATGTGCTACTGGGGACCATTGTCATTTACTGAAGGATTTGTCTATTTACTATGAATGTCAAGAGACTGAGAACTTGTCTATTTACCATGAATGTCAAGAGAGTGACATTCATAAAAATGAACAAATACCTTTTACCTACAGAGGCTCTGCCTTGGAGGAGGGCGTTTGGACTACTCACAAGCAAGCAAAGGAAGGGACATTTTCAGGAGGATTCTTTTGTCTCCACTCAAAAGAAAAGGCCGAGGCAGAATATGGATTGTGTTGATGTCCTTAAAGGGACTTAACAATATTTTCAGTGCTCCTTATACCAATCCAACATAGAGTGAGCAACTATCATATGCAGAGCCCTGAGCACTGTGAAGTGATACAAAAGCAGTAGGGGATGGAGTTCCTGCCCCCACGGAGTTTGCAATCTAGTGGTAAAGACAATAGGGACATAATCCTACAAGATGACTTCTGCATATTTATAAAACAACATGTAAGTTGTAAAATTAGCATGGTATAAATGAAGGGGACAGTGATCAGTTTAATGGGGAGTGTTCTACAGAAGAAAAGTTTTATACTCCTTTTATACTCCTATTACTGTAACTAATGTTGGGTGGCCTGGGCATTGTAATAGGTGCTGATATTGGAAGGATCCCTCATGAGATCCAAAATCAGCTGTCTCTGTGTCTTGAGCCTCATGGTATAGCGGTATGAGTCTCCACTGTGTTTCATAGGGGAGATGGGTCCTCGGAGGACAATTGGAGTAGTGTTTTGGGTTGGCAGAGAATGGAGAGGGGAGGGAGAAGCAATGTTCTCCCCTAGTGTGTCCGTCCATAGAGAGATTGTCCTTTGCAAGTACCCCTTTCTCACCTCAACCCATGCATCAATCAATCATTAGGCATATACTGAGCACCAGCTATGGGCCAGCACTGGGACTATATAGGTAAAATTGAAATAATCTCTATTCTCAAGAAACATATTCTATCAGGGGAGATGTTTATATAAAAGAGTTTACAGAGAATAAAAACAAAACAAATGCAGGATAGTTAAATACAGGGAAGTTAGGAAGGAAGGACACTAGCTGGTAGTGGGATCAGGAAAGGCCTTGTGGAAAAGATCATTTGAGCTATATCTTGAAGGAAGTGAGGGAATCCATGAGGCAGCAGTGAGGAGGAAATACATCCTAGACATGGAGAGCAGTCAATGCAAAGGCACACAAATGGGAAATGGCGTGTCATATGGGAGGAACAGAGAGAAGTCTATCCTGGATGGATCAAAGAATATGAAAAGGGAAGGAATGTTGAAGGAGCCTGGGAAGATTTGTTGCACTAAGATGTGAGGATATTAAAAGTCAAAAAGGAGTTTATATATATATATTTTTTCTGGAGGTAGAGAGCCACTAGAGTTTGAGTAGGGGAGTGATAAGGGCAGATCTGTACTTAAGAAAAATCACCATGGCAGCTGTGTTGAGAAGAGATTGGAGTAGCATGAGGGAAAAGTAGAGGTAGGGGGACCCATAAAGGAAACACTGAAATATATGAGGTGTGGCATGATGAAGGCCTAAATTTAGGCAGTAGCAAGAAGAGAAAAGAGATCATTTAAGAGGTAATGTGGAGGAAGAAAAGGCAAGATTTGGCAAATGATTGGATATGTGGGTTGAGAGAAAGTGTGGAGTCAACAATAAAACCAAGGTTATGAATCTGGGAGACTAGAAGAATGGTTGTGCCCTTGATAGAAAAGGGCAAGTTTGGAAGAATTGTGGGCTTGGGGCAGAGAAAAGTAATGAGATCTGTTTTGAACATGTCGAGTTTGAGTTGACTCCGGCACACCCAGTTTGAAATGTTCAATTGGCAGCTGGTGACATAAGACTGTCATTGTTGCTTATCATTTGCTCTGAAGAGAACTCTAACATCAGGAAGGTGATGCCATGACTTGCAAGTGAATTGGATTTAAGTGAGGGAGGGCTGTGCAAATCACCAATCTCACTTTCTCCAAGACACAAGACTAGAGCTCAGGAGAGAGCCTGGGACTGGATTTAGAGAGTAGGAAGTCACCTGCATACAGATAATAATTAAATCCATGGAAGATGATGAGATCACCAAGAGAAATGGTATAAAGAAAGAGGCCCCAAGACAATATCCACAGTTAGGAATCACTATATGGATGAGGAGAAACAGGCAGCAAAGGAGACCAAGAAGTGGTCAGACAACCAGGAGAGAATGGTCAGAGAACCAGAGAGAGAGAGAGAGAGAGAGAATCCTGGAGGAGAAGAAAATCAGTTACCAATGTCTAATGCAGCAAAAAATTCAAGAATGATGAAGACTGTATGCACTATGGCTTCTATCAGCCTGTCCTCTATGCTGCTATATCCTATCCCCAACTGGCTTTGGTAACTCCAATGCAGTTATCATATAATATATTGTATCTTTGATGGTCTTTTATTCCTCTATTGGACCACAAGACTATAAGGGCAGGGACCATGTCTCACCTAAACTGTGTGTCTGAATGAAACTTATCTCTTCCATGAAAGCTTTTAATACTAACCCCAAGTGGGAACCTCTTCACACATTTTCCTGCACATGGTAATTTCCTACGCATTTGGTTTTATATATCTGTAGCTTTCTTCCTTTTTGGCATTTCAGCTAGATTTCAAGTTATTTCTCCCATTATACGACATGCTTGTTTGTTTGTTTTTTAAGGGTAAGGACCTGGTTTCCTCTTCCCTTTATACTCTGCAGGGCTCACAGTAAAATTCTGCACACAGTGGTCTTTTCCTTGGTTGCCTAAATGAATAGGAGAGTTGGAAGATGGAAGTATGGTCTCTGCCCTGTTTCCAGTCCTGTAAGAAATCTCCTTGGTTCTCTGTAGTTTCCCAGTTTCATGGTGGGTGGGAGGCAGAGAATGGGAGTAGGGAATAAGGGGAACCAGAGGAAAACATCCCCAAATCAATTTGGTATTTATTCTGAATCATTTTAAAGTCACAAACAATACATGATTATTATTTTTTAATGGAAAGTTAGGTGGGAGTCTCTCAGCTGGCATCTCCTGACACCTCTGGTGCCAGCTGCCAATTAGCTGAGCTTTGTTTTGATTTGATTTAGTTACACATGGGTGGGCGCCAATTTTTATTCATTGCGTTTCATATTTTATGGCTCAGTTTAGGTTAGCTGAGCTCTTGGCATTTGGAGTAATAGCAGCCCTCGATCCAGAGGGAAAGCCCTGCGATGGTTTATTTTTTTCTTTTTCTTTTTAACTTCTATCACCACCTTGACAGCTACATTTCCTTTCATGGCTTTGGGCTTCATTTGTCCCTTATTGTGGGAAGGGGTTAAAAGGTTCATGCCAGAGTTTTGTTTTTTTTCTTTTGCAAGGAAATTACGTTGGATATAACATGAAGGGGAAGGTAATGGTTACATAGACTTTTAATAGTAGTAGTAGTAGTAATACTAATAGTATCTAGTACTTATATAGCACTTTGTGGTTTGCCAAATCATTAAAATATATTAACTCATTTGACCTTTACAACAACTCTAGAAGGTAGCTGCTTTTATCCCCATTTTACAAATAAGAAAACTGAGGTCAAGAAACAACCTGTCCAGGGTTATGTAAGCTAGTAAGTGTATTAAATAGGATTCCTGTTCCATCCAGCTCTCTGTCTACTAATTACCTATTCTTCTCATCACACAGGAGGGGCTGGGATCTAGGAGTCCCCCTGAGATGTTAGGGAAGAATTATACAATAACAATAATGACTAAGATTTCTGTAAAATTTTAAGATTTGAGAAGCCCTTTACACACATTATTTCATCGGATCCTCACGGCCATCTCATAAGATAAAGGGCTATTATTATCGCCATTTACAGATGAAGAAAATGAGGCTGAGAGAAGTTAACTGATTTGCTTAGGGTCACACAGGGGGTCATTTTTCTGAAGCAGAATTGAGCTCAAGGATTCCTGACTCTGATAGTTGTGTGTGTGTGTGTGTGTGTGTGGCCATTATTCTCTCCCTCTCTCTCCCTCTCTCTCTCTCTCTCCCTCTCTCCCTCTCTCTCTCTCTCTCTCTCTCATCCTCTCTCTCTCTCTCTCTCTCTCTCTCTCTCTCTCTCTCTCATCCTCTCTCTCTCTCTCTCTCTCTCTCTCTCTCTCTCTCATCCTCTCTCTCTCTCTCTCTCTCTCTCTCTCTCTCTCTCTCTCTCTCTCTCTCTCTCTCTCTCTCATTAGCTTATCTTACCACACTTTTCCTCTCCTACTTGGACACCTCCTTGGATGATAAAATCAAGGCAAGCACCTTGTCCCCAGAAGGCCACTGTTAAAATGTGTACCACTTAAGAGGGGGAGGAAAACCCTGGTGGGACAAGGAAATAAGTATCTTTCTCCTCTCAATTTATCCTATTAACACAGATAAATTAATGTCACCTTGGATACTTTAGGCATCCTCAAATGAAAAAAAAAGGCAACTTTCCATGGGGAAGTGAAGAAAATCATAGAAGCAGTATGTCCTTGTCAAGTGAGGGCAGAACCAGGAAAAATAACCCAGTTTGCAGTTTTTCTCATCACTGAATGATTAATTAATGAAAGTCTATTATGGGATCAACATTATAGTATACTATTTGAGTGACAAGAGAAGTGGTTCGTATTATCCTCATCTTCAAGAAGCTTAAAATCTATGTGGGGGGGGGCAATCTGACCCCAGATAAGTATTGTTAAGTCAATTATGAGTTCTGTTTTTCTCACACACATATACACACACATACAAACATATGTTTGAGTGTGTATACATATATGAATTTATCTTATAGAGGAGATAGATATATGTAAAGATCAGATTAGCGCTATAATATCCTTACCCTTCTTCAACACCCCTTCCCTAAAACACACACACACACACACACACACATACACACACACACACACACACACACACATTTTTGTCTTAGAGATGGAGATACACACATATATACATACATACACATAGGAAACAGGCTTAACATTTGATTCATTTATCATCTTCTTATGTTCATTACATTTCTCCCATTGGCCAAATGTGGAATCTGAGATATCGGAAAGCAAGTGCTGGCTCAAGTCCAATTGCAAATAGTGGTAGTTGAGAGAACCGTAACTCAGGATATTAGGGCCAAAATGGACTAGAAACCTTAAGCTGTAGACAAACGAATGGACTGGTATGTATGGAGGGATTCACAGAAAGATGAGAACTTTTATACATGCTCACAACACACACACATATACGCACACACCGTGGGCAATTTTTTTTTAAACCTTTCTGACCTCTAGTTCCTTCATTTGTAAAATAAGTGTGCTGGCTATAAATTGATAGGCCTATGAAAAAGATTTGGAAAACTGTAAAAGAGGCCAAATTTAATAACACAGGAGAACTTATATAAAGACTAGGGAAGTATAGGGAATAGAGAGGTTGGGAAATTATTTGGAACAAAGTCTCTTATAATAACATATACTCTTTACCTAGATGGATAATTTTTAACAATACTAGATTTTTCTTCACCCTTATCTCCATTTTAACTCTGTTTTGCATGTCATGGCATCACCTCCCTGATGTTACAGTCCTCTTCAAGAACAAAGGATAAACAGAAATCAACTTTTGACCATGGCTTAGTAACCGCTTGGCATTCTTCATCCATTTGGCTTTTCCTGTGTGGATCATTAGATAAAACTTTTCTCAGTAATTATGGATGGCATTTAGGAGGCACCTGCAATATTCTGGGACTTGATGCAATCAGTGCAATACCATCCAATAAATAGGATAACTTTACCTTACCCCCACCCCTACCCCAAGGAATCTTTCTTTCTTTTAGACTTTAAACAGGCCTCCGTGACAGTGGCAAATACATCCTTAATGTGTACGTTTCTCTTTTTTATGCCTCAGTTGATAATAAGAATCAGATGACTTGTCACATAAAGCAGATATCGCAAATAGACAATAAGCTAGGTCCAGAATTGAATAGCAGGAAGAGAATAGGCTACATTTTTTTTTCGGTGGGGAAATTAAGCAGCATTTTTAATAATTGAAAGCTCCTCTCTGAAACAATATTCCCCATCATTAACAGTAACTACTCTTATAGCAATACTGAATGGTTGCAAATCATGAAATTCCACAACACTGAAATGTTTGGTGATTCAAAAGGCCGTGGAGAAATGCCTCCTTTAGGAGGACGTGGGTTGCAGTATATTAAGGATGGGAAATTTTGGCAATGAAGTGATATAAAAGATACCAAAACTGGAAAAGAATGTGGACTAGTCATATAGCAATAATGTAGGATAATAGATGAACAGTCTATGTGCTATGATATTGGTACCTGGGTCGGTGGCACAGTGGGTAGAGTGCTGGCCCTGGAGTGAGAAAGACTCATTTTCCTGGGTTCAAACTAGGTCGCAGGTGCTTATTAGTTGTGTGACCCTGGAAAAGTCACTTAACCCTTTGCCTCAGTTTCCTCATGTGTAAAATGAGCTGGGGAAGAAAATGACAATCCACTCCAGTATCTTTGCCAAAAAAAAATCCCAAATGGGGTCATGAAAAGTTGGACACAACAGATCAACCCCAGCAAATTGTCAAGAGAACTGACAATTTTTATTAGAAGAATTATAGGAGGACTCAATTCATCAAGCATTTGTCAGTACACGTCTTCGATATGTCAGGCTCCATGCTAGGCCTGGAGAATACAAAAATAAAAACCAATCAATCCCTGCCCCCAAGGAGCTCACATTTTAGTGGGGGTACGCTGACAAGAGTTACATAGCGTGAAAAGGTATGGATGGATCGGAATCTGCACCATTTGAGGAAGCATTCATATAAATTAAATCAGAGCAATTGAAGTAATATGCATGTATACGCTTTTATCTAATATGCTAATAATTTAAATGTGGCACCATCTTCATGCCAACAAACATCAATAGACCCCTTTGCTCTCAAAGAGGGAAAAGCAACTGACAAAGTGTTTCTCATTGACCCAAGTGAATCCTCTCCTAAATTAGAAGAGTATTGCCTATTTTACTCAATGACTTATACTTATGTATAACTGACTTTCCATTATTCAAAGGTGAATTAACTACTTGGTGAATACTTTTAATGTGAACCAGGTTTTTACTTTTTGCCTCATGTGTTTTTGACCATTTTCCTTCATTTTAAGCAGATGTGTTAAAAGAACCCAAGTTAACTTTATTGTAAATGTTTAGGAAATCTCGTGTCTCAAAATAAAATAGAAAGAATTTTTTGGTTACCTACAGTTTGAGATTATGTATGCCACAAGTTCACTTTGGTAAAGAATTGAGAGTTCACTGCATTTGCATGTCTTCACTATCACATATTTATCATAAACAGAAATTACTAACAACATTACCACTCACAATTTAAAAAGACTACCATTTTATACTTACTTGTAACTAGGTAAGTAATTTGTATTGATCTATGGTAAATGAAAATGTATACAAGGAAAGGTGGGTAGAGGGCTGACTTTGGGCCCAAGTCTAAGTGCTGCTGTTGACACATATTAGCTGTGTGACCACAGGCAAGTCACTTTATCTCCTAGTGTCCCAGGTAATACCCTAAGACTATTAATTAGAGAAGAATTGATTTGCATCTTTGAAGGTAATTATGGGTCCAGATCAGCACCCCCCCAAAAAAAAATACGCAGTTAACTTTTTATGACATTAAAACATCACAAAAGCCTTTTGGTAATTTTGAGCTTCCATATCTCTCACTATTCAATATTTAGTGATTGCTACAAACTACCTCTTCAAATATCACTTTTTAATCCAGGTTAGGAAACCCAGGTCTCCTGACCTTAAGTTAGGAGGCCTGGGCCTGAATCCTGGACCAGATACTTAAGATTAACCCATGTGACCCTAGACAAGTTATTTCATTTCTTATGCCTCTATTTCCTCAAGAAAAATACCCAAACATTTTTAAATGTCTATAGTGTATGTAGCACAAGGCTTCTACAGTCTCCTCTAGTTCTACATTATAATATACTAGGATATCGTTTGGGGCATCTCATCCTCAAATATTTCCCTTTGGACCCTGCCAGAAATTCTTTAGTCTGTTACTCCTTTGGATTGAAGCTGTTAATCAAATCAGTCATCTGGAGAGGCAATTACATGGAGCCCCTTTATTAGCCAATTACAACTTATTATGAACTAGTTGATTTTATTAGCCAACACAACATTGCCTGAAGAATTGGGACACTTACTGGGTGAGCTCTCATCAGAGGACATTTAAAGAAAAGGTCCAGAGACCATCTTTGTCCCTGCTGGTGGGAGTCCTTTCTGAGCTATGTACAATGAGGACCAGGGTTCCCACAGAAATGTAAGGGCATCAAAAAACAAAAAACTTATTTTTATAATTTTACTGGGTGCCTCCCCTGACCTCACATTACTCACTTTTCTGGAGGTGATGTGGCTTAGCCTAAGTTGGCAGCTAGGAATCCAACACAAGTTTCTTTGACTTCTGGTCCAGAAGGCTGCCCATTAGACCATGCGCTGTCTGCAGCTCATAGGCCAGACTTGGGACAAACACATATGTCATTAAGCAACTAACCAAGAGCCCGCATCTAATGACATGGGGCATGGACTGAACTTCTCAGGCCTATGAGTGGCTTAAAAGTTGACCTCCCAGGGGTTGGGTTTACTTTGGATTTTGTGGCTTGATGTAATTGTTTTTCCTGAGGAGCCTTGTCTTGGAGCCCATCTGAGGTGCTCACAGCTGCTGGGCTCACGTCCATGGATGTCAGAGGAGTCAACATCCATTTTCTTTCTCCCTTCCTTTAAATGAAGGAAGTTCCATGAATGCCATGGGACCATGGAGACTGAGAGAAGCATCCAATGCTTTCTTGTTTTTGGAGGGAGGGGGTCGAAGGTGGGAGGGGTGTTGTTATTTGGTCAGAAACTTCGACTCAGATTACTGTGGTTTGGGAATTAAAAATCCTGACATTAGCAATTAAATTCTGGTATTTATATTCCTAGCAATTTCATCTTGTCATTTGTGGTTTTCTTCAAATTACAAAACAATTAAATGAAGAATTTGGCAAAGAAGTTGAACCAGATGCAATAATTTCTTGGTTGTGCACCTCCCCCTTCTTTATTTTTAAATGGCAGCAAAAATAATTTAATTTAAGTCTTCCAGATTCTCAGCTGTAGAGCAGCTGAACAGACATCTTGAAGAAGGCGTCTCTTTCACCAAAGAGTGTGATCAAATATTTTATCTGCCTCCCTAAAGGGGGAAGCCCTTGAAATACAGAACTCCCTGAGAGGAATAAAAAACACCCATTCGTATGCACACACAGTCTGGCCGCAGCCTTTGCTGCCTAGATATTGCAATTTAGTCAACGAAAAGTCACAGGTTATCATTCTGGCAGCAGAAATGCGAGCAAATATCAGTTTATAAGAACAGCCCCGCCAAAATGTAATAAACCTGAAAGCTCATTCTTTAGCCCAAATAAAGCCCTAGTACCTGGGCTGCTTTAATTCATGTCAAATGGTAAAGCTGAATCGGTTTCAAAGAATGCCGGGAATTGTAATTTCTTTTTCCAGACCTGCAATGCTTAAGAGAGAGTACATTTTTACATACACCTCATGCTCTGTAGATCTGTTTGGAGAGGTAAGGAATGCTTTTTTATTTTTGATGGATTAAGATTTACCACCCACATCAACTCATGATTGTTCAAGCCCTGATGCTAGTAGGAGGAGTAGCAAGGCCCTGATAACGTGGGCCCAGATAGGCTATTATTGAGCCTGCAAATAAGAATACAATAGACTTTCTGGAGCAAAAAAGAATAAGTATTGATATAGTGCCTACTATGGGCCAGGAGGCAGCTAGGTGGCTCAGTGGATAGAATGCTGGGCCTGGGGTCAGGAAGACCTGAGTTCAAATACGGGCTTAGACACTTAGCAGCTGTGTAACCCTGGACATATCACTGTGTCTCTGTTTGCCTTGATCCACTAGAGAAGGAAATGGCAAACCGCTCCAGTATCTTTGCCAAGAGAACCCCACAGACAGTACTGGCTTGGTCCATGGGGTCACACAAATAAATGACTGAACAACAATTATAGGCTAGGCAGTATGTGAAGAACTTTACCAATATTATCTCATTTGATCCTCACAAGAAGCCTTGGCCTTCATCCAAGTCACTGATAAATAGAAATAAATGTAATAGAGCCAAGAAAAAATCTTTGGGGCCTACAATGGAGACTTCCCTCCAAGTCAATATTGACCCATTAATGACAGGTCTGAGTCTGATCGTCTAAGGAGTTATGTGCTTAGTAAGAAAGAGAGGTACTGATTGAATTCTAGACTTCCTAATCCTATTTTAGTGTTAGGAGTTATTATTATTAGTGTTAGATGTTATTATTATGTGCATTTTATAGGTGAAGAAACTGAGACAACCAAAGGTGAAATGACTTGCCCAAGATCTCACAGACAATAATTCTTGGAGGCCAGATTTGAACTCAGGTCTTCCTGACTCCAAGCCCAGAATTCTATCCATTGCACCACGTAGTTGCCTAGGTTCTTATGTAAAAGCCAACTGAAAGACCGCATAATTGGAGAGATACATATACACAGATATATCTATAGCTATTTATTTATGGTTATCTATATAGCACTTTTTAAACTTGATTCTATATTATCCAGGGGAAAAAAAAGAAAATGTGCATGTGTATATATGTCTGTGTACATGCGCATACGCATATGTGCATAACCCAGTATGGGAAATTATTATTCAGAGGTTCTCTGGGTTCTCTTACAAGAAAATGCAACATGACACTATGACATTTTAAGGTTCACTTGTAGAAATGTATAAAAAGATATGTAACTAAATAGATATCTGTTACCTATGCAGTTATATAGTAATTTATAGATATATCTAGATTCCATCTACCTCAATACATCTTCCAAAATAAGGCTGCAAAAAATGTGGTCCTACCCTTCTACAAGTGGAATTCAAAGTATCACATTACATTTTGTTGCAAGAAGTTGTAGAGAATTTCTGAATAATGATTTCCTATGCATTATGATATCATATGCTGGATTACATAGGAAAAAAGTGTTTTCCATTTTTCACAACCTGTAACTTAGTATCCAGTTTAAAAAAAGGAAAAGAACATATTAGGTGATGGAAATACTATTTTCTAACTTGAGCAGTGCTATCCTTCCTTGTCAAATACTTCAGGATGTGGCTCAAATCCCATCTTTTCCAACTTATATGCATTGATGCTGAGTGACGTGAGCAAAACCAGGAAAACATTGTACGCAGTAACAGCCACAATATGTGATGACTAACTTTGACAGACTCATCTCCTCTCAGCGATGCAAGGAACCAAGACAATTTCAAGGGACTCATGATGGAAAATGTTGTCCAGATCCAGAAAAAGAACGATGGAGTCTGAATGCAGATTGAAGCATATTATTTGATCTCTCTTTTTATTTCTTTTCTTTGTTTGTTTGTTTTGTCTTCCTCTTGGTTTCTCCCTTTGGTTCCAATTCTTCTTTACAATATGGCTAATGTGAAAATAGATTCAATATGAATGTATATGTAAAGCCTATATAAGATTGCATGCCATCTTGGGGTGGGAGTAGGAGAGAAACGAGGAGAAAATTTGGAACTCAAAATCTTATGGAAATTAATGTTGAATGTAGACCTTCATATTTCTTCTTTTTCTACCTCTTCTCATAAGACCTAGTTCATTGCTTTAGAGCCCATCAAACCCTTTTTATTTGTATTCTGACTCGGTTATCCAACATTTTAGTTGTTGTTATTGTTCAATTGTTTCAGTCATGTCCAGTTCTTTGTGACCCCATTTGGGGTGTTCTTGGCAAAGATACTGGAGTGGTTTGCCATTTCCTTTTCTAGCTCATTTTATATGTGAGGAAAGTGAGGCAAACAGGGTTAAGTGATTTGCCCAGGGTCACACAGCTAGTAAGTATTTGAGGCCAGATTTGAACTCAAGAAGATGAGTCTTCCTAACTCCAGGCCTGGCACTCTATCCACTGAGCCACCTAGCTGTCCAATATATTAGTGATCCTTTTCCAATTTTTGTCATCTGAAAACTTGGCAAGAATGCAATATATGACTTTATCCAAGTTACTGATCTATATCTGGCCGCTGGGCCCAGCTGGCTCTGGAGGAAAAAGTAAGGCTGGTGACTTTGCACAGCCCTCCTTCACTGTAATCCGATTCACTTGCAAGTCATGGCATCATCCTCCTGATGTCATGGTCCTCTTTGAGAATGAAGGACAAATCACACAACCACAACCACATTGATGAATAAAATTGAATGTCTTGGGTCAAGGACAAATCTTTGGGGCTGTACAATGAAGTCCTCCCTCCAGGGCAATATTGCCCCATTAATGACAGTTCTGAGTCTGGTTGTCTAATGAGTTATATGCTTATTAAAGGACAGCCCCAGTGCATGAATCCTAGTTTTCCTAAGCCCATTATAGTGTCAATTCCACTATATCACAACATATGATGTCAGTGGAGAAGGGACTGAAGATGGAGTCTAAAAACTGGGATTAGAGAGTGTCTCAGATACTTGCTTGAGACAAGTCACTTCACTTGTCACAGTTTCTTATCTATGAAATAGAGATAATCTTACACTACTTTCCACTTCCAGGTCTGTTGCAAGGAAAATGTTAAAAGCCCTAAAGTACTAACTAAATTAGCTGTTTAAATGAATATGCTACCTTTTCCCCAGACTAGTGCTCAGTTCCTCCAATTTCCTATAATATGGAATCACTAATACTATCTGGTACTTTTCATTGTATTGCTTTGTAATTGACCAGGACATAGTGGTACAATGGAGAGAGCACTGGGTTTGGAGTCAACGGACCTGGGTTCAAATCTCAGTTCTGACATTTACTACCTCTATAATTTGAGGCAAATTGCTATGTGACTTGGTTCTTATTCTGCAGATCGAAGGGGTGGGATTCAGTGACCTCTAAGGTTCCTTCTAATGCCATGTCAATGATTATTTGGAAATATTGATATCCCCAATAACCATGTTGGTATCTACAGTGGTCAGACCAGATGTGTTTTTCTTGGCATGGCCAAGTTTAAACTTTTGTCAGTTACCAAGCAGATATCCACCAAATTAGAAAAATCAGGACAAGAAATTTCAGTGATGTTTTGGTTTCAACAGTATAGACCTGAAATTATGTCTCTAAGCAAAAAAAGAAAAGTGTTTGATGGAGATATTTAGAAACCTAAAACAACTTTCTTATAAGAAACACATACTCATTCTGAAATTAAAGCATATCATTATGCTAAGGTGGGCATATTCACCAAGTGGAATTTGCTAATGAGTTTGTACAAAAAAAAAGACCAGAAGGCAAGAGATACCTGAATTGTATAAGCTTCCCTGAATGGATGCCAAGAGAGCAAAGTCCAGCAAATGTGTCCTTAAGATGACCCCACTATACACATAAGGAAAATGTCTTTGGAGCTTTTCATGGAACCGTACAAAATTCAGCCTCAGAAAACACACCAGGGATGAATTGCTGGTTTGTATTAAGTCCGTTCTCACCTAGTTCCAATATTGGATTATACAGTTCTTTAGTTTCAGAGGCGCAGAGATGGATAGAAGGGTCAGGTGGGTCTCTCTAATGACAGCTTGCCCTCCACAAGAGCCCCATCACCAGATGAAGTAACACAAACAAACAGCTCCCTGTTTTTGCCTCTGTCTCCATAACTTCACCATAATTTATCCATAAATGGGGAAGGATAGCGTAGGCCTTCTCAACCTTATTAGTGTCATGGACCCCTTCAGCAGTCTGCTAAAGCCTAAGGACCCTGTTCTCAGGATAATATTTTTAAATATGTAAAATAAAATACATGGGATATAAAGGGAAACCAGTTATACTGAAAAATATTTAACAGAATTTTTTTTCCAAATAAAAAGTCTCATAGACCAAAAGTTAAGAACTCATTGTTTAGAGTTGACAGTATACTCAAAGAAGCTTGCTCACATCCTTGGAAATGAAATACTTGGGACACACCAGCAGTAATCAGTCTAAGGAAAAATTCTCCTTAACTTCCAGAATACAATTAAATGATTTTGGCATTCATGACAATTTGCTTCACAAAAGTTACAGATTCCCTACCATTCCCACAGTTTAGATTACTTTTCTGTGCCTGGGAAAGGGAGTGGCAGGAAGTATTTAGAGGTGTTCCAAAGGAGGTGGATAGAGAAAAGAATTCCCCTTCTGCCAACTCATTCCTTTCTTCATCTATTTTTAATAAAACTTCTAGAAGGGATACTGCCAAGGTTTTTTTCTTCCCAGTCTTTTCCCACACCCACCTCCTGCTGCTCATATAAAGCACTTCATTTCAGCGTCATTTCAGATGGTTCTCTGGAATCTACCTCAAAGCATTAGATGACTATATTCCAGGCTTCACTTGTCTCTTTCACGTGGTGATGACAATGGTCCTAAGAGAATCAGAGGCCCAGTCATCCCTACATTAATCTTGAAGCAACCACATACTAGCTTTTCAGCCCCTGATGGCAAGTTCAGCATACTATCCATTAGACCAGACTTCTCTACTGTTGAAAACTAGGGTCTGTATTCTACAGAGAAGTGATTGGAAGGACTAAAAAAATCTCCCCCAAGTTCCCAGTGCTCATACTCATTCACTCCTTTTATTGAAGACACGAAGGCCCCTGGGGACATCAGTGTGAATTAAATCACTATCACCTATTTATATCTTGCAGTAAGTCTCCCACTAACTCTGTGGTCTTGGGTAAAATGGTTCCTCTCTCCAGACCCCTGCCTTCTTCACTTCCAAAAGAGAGGATGAGTCTCAAAATCATTACAACATTAAGGTACTATGGGTCCCGGCAGCTGGTCAGCTCTATGGTGTTTAAAATTGTCCAACCTACAATGAAAGAAACTAAGGCACAGCTCTGAGACAATGGCACTTTATTAAAGGGGGTCCATGGCTCCTCTAATGAATGGACCTCAGATCTTCCTCATGATCTTAGATACCCCTTTTCCACAGGACCTCATTTTTATAGGGTTTGATATCAAAATATGCAAAAGAAGTATGGTAAAATACAGAATCTCATTGGTTGATAGACCTTGCTCTTGAGGGTCAAAAATTAGATGGACAAGGCAAGAGTCATTTCTAGTGACCAAGTTCTTGTTGGGCAAGAGAGGGTGGTCCAGAGGTATAAAAATAAGTTGGGGGACTTACCAAAAAATCAAGGCATCCCACCCATGCTGGGTTTGGACATGGAATTTGAGTAAAACAAAATGGAGATATCTTTGTCAGCATTCTTGTGGTTGTACAAGTGAGCTTCATAACTGGTAAACAAATAGTGAACATTACATTAAAGTTTGAGACCTACTATAAGAACCTATCTTATCTGATTATCCCTATGCTATTGCTGTAAAATATAGAACTGATTAATACTGATTGGAATAGATCAGGGGTCCTAATGAATCATATCTTACAGCTCTGAAAGGTTGTCTTTCCCCCACTGATCACTGATACACAATATAGATTCATTTCCTTTCTAAAAGAGTTTACTAAGAGAAAAAGGGCAATGAATATGCTTTGTCATATCTAAGCTAAACCCACTGTCTTTTCCAAAAAGCAATCATCTACAAACATTAAAAGGGCAAGCACAATATTCTTTCTCTGAAGGAACAGATGTATTTTGTAGAAGGGCAGAGAGTCCATGGTATGCTACACTGTTTTGAAAGGTCAGACCTGCATGGGATATTGCAGTGGGGGGTGGGGAGGTTCCAGGGAGAATGAGAACACTGGAACCTGGAACTGGAGTGAGAAATTGGCACCGAGGAAGAAGACCTATGCAGGAAAATGGAAAGGCACAGAAGAGAAATTGCATCTACTTCATTTATAATTTTGAGGAGGGCTGAATTAAGAGAAAGCATCAGATCAGCTTTCTGCGCTAAAGGGCAAAGCAAACACTGACTTTACCTGGGTCTTGTTATCTACACTGCTACCCTTAGAACTTATGGGCCTTTCCATCATCCCTGTAGCTGTGATTTCTCTCATGTGTTGTCTCCTCCAGATAGTATCTGAGTCCATTAAGAACAAACCTTGCCTTTTTTCTATCATAACCCAGGGCTTAGTATATGGCAAGTGCTTAATAAATGCATTTGCATTCATTCACTTATTTCCAATAATGATTGTGCACCTTTAAATTCCCAAGGATGGAAAAAATCAGTTTCAGGCAATCAGTCTAATTCAGTCAATATTATTAATGTCCATTGGCCTCTTGGCAGCTGGTCAGCTCTGCAAGAAAGTTGTCTTTCCCCTTCTGATTACTGAGACACACTATGGATTCGTTCCCTTCTGAAAAGAGTTTAGTGAGAGGAAAGGGGGAATGAATATGTTTTGTCACCTCTAGGCTAAACCCATCGTATCTTTTCCTAAAAGCAATCATCTACAAACATTAAAATGGCAAGTGCAGAGCATTGCATCACATTTGTTTTAACCAGCTTCTATTGTCAATTCTGCCCACAGATTATATTCATTCTTCTCTGGAAAGCTCACAGCGTAGAGTTTGAATTTTCCTAAGAAATGAAAATTTAATTGCACAAGTATGATGCTTAACATGTTGAAGGACAAAGTCAGGAGCACAAGAAGTTCAATGAGATGAGTCCAACCCAGACATGAAACACCAGTGGTCTTGATACTCTCTGGGTCTTTCCCATAAGAGTCAGAAGACAGAATTGTGAATAAGAGCCCAACAAAAGACTGTTTGTAAATCAAGCTAAACACCATACTTAAATAGAGAGGCTCATTTGATAGCAGTTGATGCAAATATTGGCTAGCAAGTGATATTTTTTGGGGGGGGGAGGAGTTTCACAGAAACTGATGAAAATATGTTAATGAAAAATAATGTCATTATAGAACTTGTTTTAATTTATATTGTGTTTTCTAGTCTGACTTTTAACAAACCACAATTTTATATTTTGAAGGTGACAGAATGTGATAAGCAAAGCACCTAAAAGAGAAGAGAAAAGTCTGTGATCTCTGATTCATGCTGTATTTGCCAAGGGGTCGAATGTATGAGGGTGCTATGTAGACTAAATTGGTCAGACCTCTTTCCTTTCCCCTGAGAGTTTCCATTGTAAAACAGGCAATATTTACAGAAACGTATCTTAAATAAACTTTAGTTCCACACAGTCAGCTAGAGAGATAGGATGCTCATTAGGAAGTATCTCAAAAACCGAGTCATCTAGATCAAAACCAGAAATGGAGGAGCTGGATTTCCAAGCTAAGGAACTGACGTAGGTGCATCCTTCTGCTTGGAAGCACTTTAGATGCTGATGTAATAATTCCACTTGGTGTATATGTTAGCAGCACATCCAAAGATCCATCTCTGAGTGCAAATTTTTAATTATATAAGCAACATCATAGTAGATACTTGGGGAAAAAAAGACTATCCCTATAATTCTAGGATCCATTTCATGACAAATGACAGATGTTTATTTATGACATCAATTTGTTTTTCACTTTGCAATTACGTAAAAATAGTAATAACATGGCAAGTGCAATGATGTGATTGATCCATGTGCTGAATTATTCATCACGCTTCAGTTGTTGACTTCACATCAGATGTCTCCCAATGTACATTGCATAAATCATGATCAATCTTTTTTGCCACAGCCACTCAAAGAACCTATCTGATGCTTTGTATCAATTTATATGTGTGCTCTGGGATTCCTGCTGTTCTCTCAACTAGGTCCTAAAAGATAGTATATATAAGCAGCTAAAAGGAGGGTCTCTGACAAGTAGCTGAAGGAATGAAGTGAGCGAAGATTCTCTTCGGGGAAGAAGGAAGGGAGACTTCCAACAGCAGAGAATGAATTGACCATACAAATAAATGGCTTTCCAGATTCCCTATGTCATCTAGATCATGGCATCATTATCCCAGAAGCACATCCAATCATGACTAAGATATCCAAAGGTGGGAGTATCCCATCGGCTTCTCTCCAGACTCATTAGCTCAGCTGGTTAGAATACAGGCCCTGGTGTACTAATGTTGTTGATTTCAGTTCCACATGGTCCAAGTGGTTTCACCATGCACCAGACCACAGACTACATCTCTAAACCCAGCCCGCCTTCATGCAAGTAGATGTTTTGGGTCATGTGGTTGATCAGACGAAAAACCAACCTCTCTATTCACAGACGCCTTTTTGAAGCAGAAGAATCATGTTCATAGATGATAGACTGAATATTGACTTTCCTCATCTACATTTCTAGACTCTGTTGCTTCTACTCTCCATCATGATGGTGATGTAGGTTCTGTAAACTATAAAAGGCTATTTGAGCTGCCTTGTTCCTATACCAAGCACCATCCCTTTAATTCAATAAATAATTATTAAACACTTAATATGTTCAATGACCTGGGCGGGGGGGACTGCAAAGTGATAGGCTTTAAAGTTACAAGTGACCATAGAAATAATCTAGTTGAATCCCATCATTTGTATAAAGAAGGAAACTGAGGCCCAGAGAAGTTATTAAGTACCTTGGAAATGTTAGTAAGTAGTAGGGTCAGAAATTGAACTCAAATCCTCTTCCTATAAATCCACTACTCTTTCTACTGCACCATGAGGTAGTCACAAGAGGACCAATGTCCTTTGGGAGCCATCTGAAGGAAAGTCAGCACCTGAAATGTGATGAATTATTCAGCCTGGAGCTTTTCCCAATCTCCCTTAATGCTAGTGGCTTTCATCTGTCGAGTATTTCCAATAGATCCTACGTATAGCTTGTATGGTCATAGTTCTTCACATGTCTCCTCCATTAGACTGTGAGCTCAGCAAGAAAAGGGCCTTTGCCTTTCTTTGTATCTTCAGCTTTTATCACAGTGCCTAGCACATAGCAGGTGCTTATTAAATGATAATTGACTGAGAAGAGACAAAGAAAGATTCAAAGAGCTTACAATTTAGTTGGGGAGACAAGACACATGCAATAACACTAAACTTGATGTAGAAATGAGCAACCGATAGAAAGGTGTACAAAGTGCCAGGTGGGATCTAGGGAGGGAGAGAACGGAGGACTCCTTTTCACGTTCTGTTGTTTACTGATCTCAAAAGTCCTGTTGGCTGGGGAAAGAATACTAAGGTTAAAGTTGCAGTTCTAGCTATTAAAGAGGAAGAGGAATAAACACTTATTAGGCACCTACTGTGCACCAGACACTAAGCTAAGCACTTTACAAATACTATCTCATTTGATCCTCCCAATAATCCTAGGAGGTGAATGTTACTATTTAATCCCCATTCTACAGTTAAAGAAAATGAGACTGTTGAGTGACTTGCCTAGGGTCACACAGCTAGTAAGTGTCCAGGGCTGGATTTGAACTCAGGTGTTGCCAACCCAGCGCTCTGTCATTTTCTATATCTATATAATGCCATCACTGTTGGGTGAGTGAATCTACTTTTACTTTTGCTTTAAAGCAGCAGAGCCGCCGAGTCCCTCTCGTGCTTTGCATAGCAACTTCTTGTTGTTTTAAAAACAAAGCACCCACAGCCTCACAAAGCCTTATTAATCTGGGCTTCATTTGAACAAATGCATCAGTCTGCACAGATCCAGACAATGTCTTCCCTGCTTTGGACCTCAGTCACTTTCTCTGTAAAGTGAGTGGGCTGGACGAGATGATCTGTGGGAGATGAGAGTCTAATTCTGTATCTACATTAAAACTGACTTGTGTACTGTACTTGAAACAGAAAGTTAACAGATTGAGGAATATTGTTCTCTCCTTCCCCCCCTTCATGGATAATTAGGTCAGACTTCTATGAGTAATTAGAGATCTCATTTAGAAAGCTGAGATGTTCCAGAGCTTAATATATTCAAGAGCATGTCATCTGCAAACAGAGGTATCTGGAGGACTTTACTGACTGTGGGGAAACTTCAAAGTTCTTTAATTGACCTCAAGTTTCTCACTAAAACAACCCCCCCCCCTTCTTTAATACCAATATTCTTCCAGGGATATATGCCTGTGAGTTATGGAAGACCAGTGTCTGGAGAAGTGACATTTTGAATCAACCAAAGGGTAATGGAGAAGAACATGGAACCATGGGCAGGCTGCAACACATTAAAATAAAGAATTAATTTAAGGAAATTGTATAAAGGTATGCATAAGCCAAAAAAGAAAATAAGTCAGTTACATAGCAAGAACAAAGGAGAACTGATGGGCAGCCTAAATGCCCCATTAGTATGCTCATGATGTCAAGAGAATGAGAAGAAAGTTCCTTCTTGGGGAACTCCTATGGTCTTGGTGAACTAATGGAAGGATGTGTACAAGAGCCACACAAACCTGGATGGGCTGTAACCTGCATTCTCGAAGGGAAAACCAGTCGGAGTTGAATAAGTGAGTGTTAACTAACCCAGCTCACTAAATCTAGTAGGCTCTAGACCAGATCATTCTTCACATACGAGTCATCTTACCGTCTGTTCTGCTACTGCCCTGCTTCTTTCTACCTGCAACTATACCTTCTGGACCTCCAGAAATCATGTTCCAATCCTAGGGGCAGTCAATTCACTTGGCTTTAAAATCTCTGCCCTATGTAGAGTCTCTGATTCACCCCTTCAGCTGAGCAGCTTTACCCCGTATTGTTATATACCATCTATGAACCTATATTTCTAAAACTCCAAATCTAATCAACCCCATGACCTTAAAAACCAGGCTATTACGCCTCATCCTCTTCCCCTGTCACATTCATTTTATTTAGCCACAATATTTTTTACACCAATGAGAGGGTATTCCCATCTCTTCAACTGGGCAAGCCAAAATAGAACAAAATGAAAACAAAAACATTAAACCTACCACAAACACAAAAGAAAAAATAAAAGTTAAAATGCTCTGGTTTTAGCCAATGTCTTTGCTGCTTAATAATATAAGCTCATGGAGGGAGACCATAGCCTGTCTTGTTTTTAAATTTTATCCTCCATGCCCAGCATACAGTAGGCACTTAATATATGCATGTTGATATATCGATTGCCATGCACTTATTGATTTACATTTACATTATGGAAATGTTTGCTTTGGTGAGTGCTGTGGGCTTATTTAATGTTTTAAAATGTCTTAGCATTTAGAATGACGTTAGAATTTAATGTCTTCTTGAAAAATTATAATAAAAAGTTTTATTGGGGGAAAAAACCTTCTGCCCTGGCACTGAGTTGTTCACCTGGTGAATAAATGAAATCCATCTAGCAAATTGGATGCACCTAACCCCCAAATAGAGCGTGCCTTACATCTTTTCTTTCTGCCTGCCATTGCCTCCATGTGTGCATTATCATCATTGAATCTACCATTTACATAGGGCTAGAAATCATGTTGTATCTATTAACTCATTTGATCCTTACAACATTCATATGAGGTAGGTGCTGTTACAGATGGCACCATCTTTACAGATGAGGAAACAGAGAGGTGAAGTAGCTTGCCCAGCTAGTGTCTGAGTCAAGATTCAAGCTCAGGTGTCCTGACCCCAAGGCCAACTCTCCATCATCCATTGTACCATCTAGCTCCCCCTAGAACCCTCTTCCCACATCCTCACCTTCTCCTCTGGGCGTGGTACTCAAGTCAACACCATCACTGCTTCTTGACTGACTCATGGATCAGCTTACAATCCATGTGACTCCCAGACTAAAGAAGTCTCTCAACCCTAGTCACCACTTCCGTGTGTGTGTGTGTGTGTGTGTGTGTGTGTGTGTATGTGCATGTCTACATACACACACACACATACATAGGCACGCAGGGTAGAACACTGGCCCTAGAGTCAGGAGGACCTGAGTTCAAATCCAGCTTTAGACACTAACTGTATGACACTGGGCAAGTCATTTAACCCTGTTTGTCTCAATTCCTCACCAATACAATGAGTTAGAGAAGGAAATGGCAAACCACTGCAGTATCTCTTCTAAAAAAACCCAAAAAGGGGTCATGGAGAGTCGGAAACAATTAATGGACAAAGCAACAATTAGCTAGCTAGCTAGCTTCCCCCCATTTAGAATCTAATCCACTACAGATTAAGGACTGTCTGCATTTTGTATTTATATTCCCAGAAAATATCATTAACAGGGGCATTTCTAAGAACTTATTTTTTTTTCCATTTAAGCCACGCCACTATAGTTTTCATCATCATCATCATCATCTTAAAAAAGAGAGCAGCACCCAGGGAGTTGGGACTTTGACCCATCATTTGAGGGTGAACACTATCTAGTCATTAAATCAGGACTCTTCCACAACACAACAGTTGTGTTTCAGGAGGTATGTCAAAGGAATAAATAGCCTCTCTTGAAAAATGCTCTTTTTCCAAATTGTGGGTGGGCACTCTGTCTAAATGTGTGAGGTTTCAACACACCTCCTATTTGCAACTTTTCTGATCAAGACATTTCCCCAGTTTGCACCTCACAACTTTTATTGGCATGAGGCCTCTACTCTTAATTTTAGATGGTGAAACTGAGAGCCGAAACACGTTTTTCAAAGCATCCCAATAAATGAAGGCTGAAAATGGAACCTGGCATCATGGGATCAATAGATTGGTCATGGACTCTACAGATTTCAAGTTGGAAGGGATCATTTAGTTAATCCCCTTCATTTCGCAGATTTGCATTCCTGAGGCCAGAGAGGCTAAGGGATTTGCCCAAAGTCATACGGAGTAAGTTGCAGAGTCACTTGGGCTCTCTAGTGGAATCTCCCAGACTTGAGTCCTGTGTGGTAAAGTCCACATCTGTCCTAATCCCTAGAAAAATCTCCATTTTCTGCACCACTCAGTGACCAGATGACAAATCAGTACCCCTGTTAGATGTGGCACAGCCCCATTCCCTCAGCCTGTCCACTCCTGGCCAAGAGCTGGGCTCAAGGCGTGGGGTAAAGCATCGGGGAAATCTTGCCAAATGCTAAGAAAAGCTTGCTTTGCCTCATTGCCAGTGCCCGGGATTTGGTTTGCAAAAGCATCTGTTGTGGTTGCAGATTTAGGTTGAGTGATTCCTGCTGAAAACATCGTGAGTTATTCTAACAATGTCTCTGCATGCTGTTGCCTTTGTCCCTCCTCTCTCTGGGTCATGTTTCCCCACACAGATGATTAGTACTAACTAATCAGTAAGCTGGTCAGAAAACAATGCCAAGCTTGAGAGCTGCCAGAAGTGTGCTAATAGGGTACCAAGTTCTGATTTCAATTAGGCCTTGATTTTTTTTAATCTTAAAAAAGGGAGGGGGGCAGCAAAGAACTGATCCTGCAGGAGATTAAATACCATCAATCTCTTTTTGTTTCCTATAGTTATACAATCTACAGTGCGAGAGAGCTTGCATGGCCTTATTTTTTTCCACATGTAACAACATGATACCAGCCGGCCATCAGAGAAGGTGATTACTTATTAGCTCTAGTTAAAGGGTGTTGCCTCCTTATGCCTTGGTGCCCACCCAGATTGAGCTGTCTGGTGAGTAATGCTTTTTTCACTGCTGTTCTAAAAATATTTCTGCACCTGGGAGAAAGCATCCACAGATGCTCCCTCATACCCCCAGGTGTTCAGAGGAGAAATAGCTGTCCTCATATGGCACACTCCAGTAAGAGGACTCACACAGCGTTTATGCATGGGGCTACTCAAATCTATCCTACCCTATCTCTTAAATTGCTTTTTTACAATATATACTTTATTTAGTTATGAATGCTATATATAGAAGTCAAGTTATAACATTCTGCCCTTTCACCATCAGCCTTTTTATTCAAGAATCCTTGTGGCATAAAGGGCTATTTCTTCTCTGTTGGCATCTGCTTTGGCCAACACCGAGTAAGAATCACCGCCAATGTCTAACAGTCACATTTTTTCACCACAGTGCTGGGAGAAACATAAGACACGCAGGCTAGTCATAGAAAAATACAGGCTTAGCAGTATGAGACCTAGAAAAATTGGGGAAAAGACTAAATGTCTAAATACCTCCAATAGTAATAATAATAATAATAATAATAATAATAATGTTAATAATATTAATGATAATAATGTCATTTTTATATAGCACCTTAAAGTTACAAAACACAATATTTAGAGCTCATTTGATCTTCACAGCCTAGAATGCCATTTTTTTTTAACCTGAATGGTCTTAAGCAAGTCACTTAACTTTTCTGGCCTCAGTTGCCTTATCTGTAAAATGAACAAGTCAAACAAGGTGGCTTTTAACGTCCTTGCTAGTTCTCAGGATATGAAACCCTACAAAGGAAGTAGCATACATATTATTATACCCATTTTGCAGATGGGGAAACAGACTCTGTGGCTAAGTTCCATTGCTTAAGATGGTATAAAAGCTAAGTGTCAGGGTTTCAATCCAAACACAGGCCTTCTGATTTTAAAGCCAAGGCTCTTTTTTATTAAACTGTGCTGGCTGCTGTAATTCGCATCTCCTCTTTCAGCATCTTATTACTCATGGGTGTTCAGTATCCTTATGCTGTTCTGGACTCCTGACTGTAGCAACCCACTGGTGCGAAATGAGCAATTGGAGCATGATGCCTAATTCAGCACAGAGGTCAAGAGGACATAAGATAGAGTTCCTTGTACTCCAAGAGCTTACGATATAGTGGGAGACATAAGACATATCCTCCAATGACTACCCTCTTTCAGGCCAGCACACCAAAGCTCCACACCTTCCCTTCTCTACTCTGTTCTGATTTTCCAAGTTTTCTGAATAGAGCCCCATTACCCAGAGACCCTAAATTGACAAACTTCCCTGTAGCAAAAGGCAAATACTTCAAAAATACTACACTCAAAGTGTGGTGACAAGGCTGTTAGCCTCAATAAAAATTCCACGAACTGAGTTAACAGCAAATAACTTCACCTGAAATACCAGGGTTACCTGAGTAGCATTTAAAAAGGAGAGAGGAAAAGTCAGCGTGTAGACATTGTACTATGACCAGAATCAGCCCTAGTCATTTTGGCATCTGCAACACACTTCACAAAATGTCAGCAGGGCCATACCATATAAAACGTACCCTCAAATTAACTTTGTGAGACAAATTCATTAAGAAGGGAGGGGCTGTTCTGAGGGTAGAATAAGAAAGCACAGGACACCAGTAGGTCTCTGCTATTTTACTTAATTTGTCTTCTTAGTTATCCTCTAAGCTTGGTTGTTTCTATGCTACAGAAAGAGTATAACTGGTATTAGCGCCTTCTAAATATTGGCACCCTGGGGCATTGCCTCAGTTGTTCTGCTTTAGCTGTAGCTTTGTCTCACTCCCTTTGTACTACTTAGCCCCATGAGGTGGTCAGTTTAGAAAGTATTTAGCTGAAGTTGGCTTATTTAATAGTGTTTTTACAAAGTTTTAGAGGACCCTGATAAAACTTTGGATAACTGAGTGCTAGGGCCTCAAGGCCACAAGGCTTTTTGGGTGGTAGTTTTACCTGTTCTCATACCTGATTAGAATGGCACTATTAATAAGATTTCCTTTCTTGGGAAGTCAAGGAAGAACCTTAGCTAATCTACAAAGATCCAGATCTTAGCTGCATGAGTAACATGCTGAGCTATGGGAATGAATGGATCAGATCAAGATAAAAATTAATGCTTACTTGCTATGTATAGGTCCAGCACTATGAAGGATGAATGAAAAGTGTAGACCGTAGTCTCTGTCCTTGAAAATTTTTCAGTATGGTTGAAGAGATAAGATAAAGTTGAAACGACAAAAGAATTTAACAATATGTAAAGCAAGCTTTCAGTTGAATACTACAAAGACTATCCTGGAAGACCAGAGAAGTGAAGATCAATAAAGGGTTGACGTTACTGGGGAAAGTTTCATGAACAGTTATCTCTTCCACTTCACTGGGGTTAGGGGCATAGCACCCCTGCAATCTGGAAAATCCGGCCAAATATTTTTGGCCCTCCCTTTTTACTAGGGAAGAAGTCTGCATTATGATGGTATCAAATGATAAAATATGCTGATACTATACAATATTATACATATATGTTATACATTTCTGAGTTTCTAAACTTTTCTGTGTCATCTGCTGGACTTCATGTATCATCTGCAGCTTCTGCAAAACTCTCTCAAGATTTCCATTTAATTTCTTAAGCTGACTCACAATTTATATCAAAACCATGATAGGGAAAGTTACGATGTGGAAGGATAACTGTACTTTCTTATTTCTGTAGATGGTGTCACTGTCCTCCCAGTCACCAAGATTTGGTGGAGGGAGGAAGGGGAAGAGTCTTGGACTCTTCTTTCTCCCTCACCTACAAACAGTTACCAAGTTCTGTAGATTAACAATAACTCCTACATCAGTCTTATGTTCTTCATTCACACAGCTACTAATCTAGTTCAGGTTCTCGTCACTTTTTCAGTGAGACTATTGTAATATTTTCCTAACTGGTCTTCTTGTCTCTAATCTGTCCTTGATAGAGTGGCCAAAATGCTGTAATTGAGTGTTTAAATCTGACCTTATCTTTGAACTGCTCAGCAATCATCAGGGGCTCCCTATTATTAGGTCAAAATTATAAGCCCCTTAGTTTGATATTTAAACTTCATCATAATCAGTCTGCAACAGCCAGTTTTAGCCAAAATAAATTTATCTACTAGTCTCTCTTGGACTGGACATACTATCTCCTGCCTCCAAGCATTCATGAAAGCTGTCTCCATGCTTGGAATGCCCTCCCTCCTCATCTCCTTCAGAGAGTCAGAATGAGTTCTGTGTGTGTGTGTGTGTGTGTGTGTGTGTGTGTGTGCATGCGCATGCGCGCACACGCGCGCACATGCTTTTGGGGACTATTGTAGGGATGGGCAGTTAAGGAGAACAATTGACATTGGTGTAGAGTACAAATCTGTAGGAGTGTGGTCATTCATGTTGAATAATAAAAAGGAGTCAGATTATAGAAAGTTTACATTTCAATCATATGATTTAGAGCTGAAAGATTCAGAATGTAGGAATAATCTAATTCAAACCCCTCATCTTACAAACAAGGAAACTGAAACCCAAAGTGATCAAACAAACTTTTCATGATCAGATAAGCAGTAAGTGGAAGAGGTAGAATTTCAACCCAAATCATCAGATCCCAGATCTAGTACTGGTGTTCTAAGTCATAGATGATACTGTAAGTTTCTTAACAGGTAGTTATATCAGAACTGTTATTTTTCAGAATTCACTTGTAGCAGGATGAATGATAAATCTGAATGGGAAATACTGAACGTAAGGACACCGGATAGGTCATTGCAATAATGCAAGCCTGAGGTTAAGGAGGCCTAGGTTGGAGACAGTGAGAAACATAGTTGTAACTAGCACAGTCTTAATTGAGAATTTGTTTCTGGGCACCAATATTTAGAGGGGTGCTGATGCAATTTTCAGTCCTTTGGTAAAATAGAAACAGCTGAGGTTAGCAGCTATGTAGCAGAAGTAACTCATTAAGATAAGAAGCTATAGCCTCAAAGAAGTTCCTTCTTGTCTTGACCCCATTCCATGCCCTGTTCCTCCTTGTAACTTTCTAAGAAGAAGCCTCATGGCATGCTGAGGTCCCTACTTCCCACTCTCCCAATAAAATAGAGTCTGTGTTTCATACTACTTGCCATTGGCACAAAAATTGCTAGTTATGACTCTAGATAGAATGGGTTACTAGATATATTTCAAATAAAAAAAATATTACATTCCTGTTATGGGGGCTATAGAGCCATGAAGAAATAAATGACAAGACTTGGTAGCTAAAGAGAGGGAAGAGAAAATAAAATCACTAAGTTTCCCTTAAAGTCTTTGTTAAATGTTACATACCTGCCCTTTTCCCACCCTCTTACTTCCTGATCCTAAACACAGTATGAAACAGTCTCTAGGCTACCTGCAGGCCCTGTGCTGGCCAAGTCTTCTGCAGTCTGAGGCTTAAGCTTACCCTCACCATAGTCAGTTTCTCTCCCTTTCCACTTGGCCCTGTATGACATCAAGGTATAAGAAAAATGAAACAAATAAAGGTGAAGGGATGGGAATGCATCTCAAATTCAGAATTCTCGATAGCAACTGACGAAAAGAACACCAGAAACAGAATGCTTTCTCAATGTGGCTCTCTTCAAAAGCCAATATGATGAA
Source organism: Phascolarctos cinereus (assembly GCF_003287225.1). Taxonomy (NCBI): domain Eukaryota; kingdom Metazoa; phylum Chordata; class Mammalia; order Diprotodontia; family Phascolarctidae; genus Phascolarctos; species Phascolarctos cinereus. Next base: position 392,058,910 of record NW_027555625.1, on the reverse strand, counting down.
CTAGCAAAAGAAAAACCTTGTTCATAACAAAAATACAGCTCACCAATTTCTTCCACCAAAAGTTTCAATAGCATACAATACACCCAAGGCTCCTGCAGAGTCCAGTAGCGAAGAACTAAAGAGGAAAAAAAATCTAGATTTCCATAATTTAGCTGTTAAATGGCAAAACAAAAGAAGTTAATCTGAGAACTTGGAATTTTGCCAAAAGAGGTATTCATGCACAATACCCCCTCTCTCTGGTTTTAAGGCTCAGTATTTTAACCAAGAAGTAACTAACTGCTTCACTGATTCTCACTCTTCCAAGTATCTGGAGATTTAAAGAAAAGGGAAACAAAAAACCCCCTAACTATGGGACCTCATACTTTTTCCCTAAGTGGTTTACTGAGAGCAACAGATCAATACCAAAAAAATATATTGTAGAAAGATTTTTAACAAGCATAAAGATGAAGGTGGGAGAAGTCTCATAAGGATTGAAAGTGCTCTCCAAAATGTTGGTCTAATTCAAGTAATAACCCAATTTGACAATCACTAAAGAATTACAATACACAAATCACAAAGCAATAAAAGGCATTTAATATGACTGCGCTGTGCTCGGATAGTTTGCTGAGCCCTTGAGCGTGGACAGGTCTCCCCCCCCATAGCCTAGAGATGTATCTCAAGTGCACTAATAAATCAGTCTGAGACTCCCGTGCTGGGAAGAAACATTTTCTGTGGGAAATAGTGAGGCTAGTGACCTCGATTCTAATCCTGGATATGCCACTAGCTCTTTCAATAAGTCACTGAACCTCTGCCCTTCAGTTTTATCACCTATAGAATAAACACTATCTTCTCTACCTTCCACAAATTGGTTGTGAGGATCTAATGAGAAAGTAACTTCCTAATTTCCTTGGGAAATTTCTTTGACTAATTTCCTTGGAAAATTAGAAGTGACATTCAAACACAAAATGGCATTGTTTTGAGATCATGGATTTGGAGCTGGAGGACACCTTGGAGATTCTCGGGTCTAACCCCTTCATTTGACAGATGAGGAAACCAAAGACCAGAGAGATTAAGTGATTTTGTCCAAGGTTATATCATAGTTAAACAGCAGAGCCAAGATTTTAACTCAAGCCTTCTAATTTCAAATCCAGTGCTCATTAAATATCAATCTTTAGACCAAAAGTGTCAAAACATTAAATCCACAGGCTACATGCAGTCCACAACAATTCTGTGTACAGCCCAAATCAGAATAAAATGTAATTCCCTCTGATTTTAGTGCATGGATGTATTAATAAAAATGGAAATATATAAATGTGTGGTTTTCTAAGTCAATATGCAGTCCACAGAGATCTTATGTATGGTTGAATGGTCCTGACTTCTGTTTGAATTTGATACTGCTTTAGATCACAGACAATATAACACCTCCTTTATTGTGAGTTCCTTTCAAATCACACCCTCTTTGGGCAACCTAGTTTACTGGTCTGTCATTGAAGTTTCTATCACCTAAATTAGGTATAGTTCCTTCATCCTCTTCTGAAATAATTCAGAAGCTGGGATCAGAAGTGTCATGATCACAACCTTCCCTGCCACGTCCCAACCTGGATAGTGTTGTGTTTTGTGTCATTTTAGGTACCACAAGAAATTGGTAAGGTACAGCATATTCCTAAAATAAAGAAAATTTTTAAATGATCGATAGTAAAAGGGTTATAGAGGCAGAGAGATGTTCCCGGGTAAGAAAGCCACAGGGTCTGAGGGAAGTTTCAGGGTGAGAATGGAGCTAAGGAAGGGAACTGGCTAAGTCCAGAAAGTCAGAAGCAAAGCCAGATAATCTTGCTTCCCACTTTAGAAGATTGAGACCATCTGCAGTGAGCTCCTTCATCTATGCTCCCTGCTGGATGACTCTCAAACTTTCTACATATTCACCCACATGTTTTTCCTTTGCTATAATCTCAAAGGAGGAGAAGGATCTTCTTTTCGAAATTAACCCCCTTACTTGGGACCTTGATTTTATCACCTTCCATCTCCTGCCAGAGCGGATCTACTGGATCATTCTGCACTTTCTTACTTGAAAACTTGAGACTTGAAAATCTCTCCTTATTCACTGGCTCCTTTCCCACTGTCTACAAACATGCTCAAGTGTTTTCATCCTTAAGAAGCTCTCCTTGACCCTGTCACCCCATCAATCTTTTCTCCTATAGCTTATCTCCTATTCATGGCTAAATTTCCAGAAAGTATCATGTCTACTCACTGCCTCTACTTTCTCATTGCTCTACCTCAATCTTCTGAAAACTGGCTGAAATAACTGTACTGAAACTGCTTTCTCAAAAGGTCACCAATGACCTCTTAATTGCTAAGTTCCCACCATCCCTGACCTTTCAATGGCATTTAGTACTGTTGATCTCCCTTTTTTTCTGGATAGTCTCTCCTACCCTGGCTTCCATGACTCTTTTCTTTCTAGATTCTTCTACCTGTCTGACCCATCTCTTTCAGTCTCCTTTGATAGATCATTTTCCTCCTTCCAATCCCTAAGTGTAGACACACCCAAAATTTAGTCTTGGGTGATTCTCTCTTTTCTTCCCATATTTTCTCCCTTGAAGACTTCGTTGGAGGAAGCTAGATGGTAGAACTGATAGTTGCTGAGTCAGAAGTCAGAAAGACCCAAGTTCAAAGAGATTTACTAGCTGTGTATCTGTAGACAAATCACTTCACCTGTAAACCTCAGTTTCGTCAACTGCAAAATAGGGGAAATAATAGCACCTATCTCATACGGTCATCATGGGTTCAAATGAGAAAATATATCTAAAGCATTTTGTAAATTTTGAAGTGCTATGTAAATATTAGCTATTATCTGCTCAGTGGTTTATGCAGATGACTCAAATTTTCTCTAAAAATTTCTTCTACTGTAAAATGAGAGGCATAAAATTTATAGAACCCGCCTCACAATGCTATTTTGAGGGAAGAGTTTCATATAGTTTAAAATGCTATTTTAACACAAATAATTATTATCCAGCCACCACTAAAGTTGTATCCAGTGACTCATCATGGTATAGAAGTGATCCTGGATTACTGAAGGCTTTGTGAGGAGAATCTAAGTTCCTAGAAGGTCCTGCCAAGTTTGGAATCTATAATAAACATTTAATAAGTGCCTACTATGTGCTAGGCATTGTACTAAATACTAGGTACGCAATGAATAAAAAGATAGTCTCTGCCCTCAAGGAGCTTACACTCTAATAGGGGAGTCAACCACAAAAAGGAGGTAGAAAAGCAGAGAGTCGCAGTAGGGGGTACCCCAATGCAGAGGCATTTTGTTTCATGGAGTTGAAAAATCCAGCCAGGGCAGCAGATGCAGCGTGGAGTGAAGACTTCAGAATCCAAGTTTGGGGACCAATTATGATATGTTTGTTGTTATTAAGTTCTGAGAAGCTTACCACTATGTTGGCCATGACATATCTCACAGACTGTCTAATTTCCTAGTACCTACAACTCTCCAAAAATGGAATGTCTCACTTTGAGAGGAAGTACGTTCTCTTTCATTGAGGTGCTCAAGCAAAGGCTAAATGACCACTTCTCAAGTATTTTGTAGAGAAGATCATTTTTCTGATATAGGTTGGACCAGATGGATAATAAGGTCTTGTCTAGCCCTGAAATCTGGTGATTCTATGATGTACTCAGGCACAAGAGTGCTGTAAATTGTTAATGGAAGACTCACCAACAAAATCATGAATTACTAACATGTGTATCTAGTCATAATCTCTTCTATGAACAAAATGATGCAAAGGAAAGCATTATTGGATTTGAAATTAGAAGGGTCTAGCTTTGAATCTCTGGCTTTACCTTTTACCCACTTTGAGCCTGGAGTTAGTTATTTAACCTCTCTGGAGTTCAATTTCCTTACCTAGAAAATGATGGGTTCAATGAAATGACCTGTAAGGTCCCTTTCAGCACTAGATTTATCACCATGATCACCACCTCCCTAGTTGACACATCGATTTGGCATCTCAAGCTCAATTTGAGTCTTCTCCCCTAAATCTACCTCATACTAAGTGTCCTTATTTCTGTTGATGCTGAAAACCTTGGAGTCATATTGATTGATGGCTTCTTTAGTCTCCTTTACACTCAATATCTTATCAATTGCCAAGTTCCATTGATTTTACCTCCCCAATATCAGTCGCATTTCTCCCTTTCTCCCTACTTATATCACCATCACACTAGTGCAAGCCCTCACCTCTAACCAGCATCCTAATTAGTCTCTATGCCTCCAGTCTTTCTTTTTTCCAATGTATCCTTTGCTTAGCTGCCAAAATAATCTTAATGCATAGGCCTGACCACTTGAAAACTTTTAGCGGCCCTCTATTTCCTCTAGGAAAAACAAGAGATTCTTGAACCTGTCATTTAAGGCCCTTCACACTTTGATTCCAGACTGCCTTTCCAGTCTAACTTTACATTTGTTTTCCCTTTTCATACCTTATACATTCCAGCCAAATTAGATTACTAAACTAGATCTTGAATTTGAACTTGTCTGCTACCTTCATGCATTTGCATGTGCCACCATCCTCTATGCCTGGAATATATTCCTTCTCCGTCCTACTCAGAATCTTGCCCTTCCTTCAGGACTCACCTCAGGCCGTATGTCCTTCATAAAGCATTCTCTCATCTCTTCTCACCCCTCCCCCACCTCATCTTTTCCTAGAATATCTTGTCTGGCTCTCTCCTGTGTATTCTTCACTCTCTACCTTGCATTATTCTCACAGAATCATAGGTTTAGAGCTAAAAATGATCCAACCCTCTCATTTTACAGATAATGAAATAGAAACCCAGAGATAGATGTTAAGTGACTTTTCTAAGCAGCAAATTTCTGAATAGGAACCCAAGTCCTTTGATCAAAAATCTAGTATGCTTTCTAGTTAACCATTCTGCTTCTCATTTGCATATGCATTGTATCCCACTCTCCATAAGGGCAGGACCTATGTCATTATCTATCTATCTATCTATGTGTATATGTACATACACACATATAAAAATAGCTAGTGATTTGCACATAGTAGGTGTTTAACACATATAAAAAAAAGAAATTGAATTAATTGATCTGTGAAAACAAATGAGTAAGCCCGCATCCTGGGGGAGGAATGGAGGAGCAATAGTAGCAAAGGTCACTCAGTAGATCAACAACATGCCCAGCTGTTTCTCAGGTGACACTTGGAGCTCCCTTTGCCAATTCCTGCAATAGATATGGCTTCCATCTAGTGCCTTTACAATCTAGGCTAGAGCACAGTCCTTTCAACTTTGATGTATTAAATAAGGAAGAAACTTTCTTGAATTGCCCTCGTACTTTCATCTGTGGTATCCTAAAGGTGGAGGTCTAGCAAAACACAGGTGTTTTAAGCAAACTGTACTGTGTATGCTTTCTTTAAAAAAAAAAAGATATCCCATGCAACATCCTGCCTCCTAGGGAGAAATAGATCAGCCATCCCTCTCCCTAGATGCCATTTCTTTCAACACATCACTAATTTTCTCCTTTCCTATTGATCTGTGTGGTACTACCTCCTGAAATCCCAGACAAATTGGTCCTGCAAAGAACATCTGTGCCCACAATTAATTTCCTTCACACATCTGATGTTCCACATTACTGGACATTGGACACATGCTAAGATCCTAATGTTAATCAACCCCTAATCTGGAAATTAAGCTTGAGACACCAAGGGCATTGATAATACTGATCTCGTCTTCCATTGTCTTGAGCAATTTTAGGAAGGAAGAGGACTAAGGGGGGGGAGGGGACACAAGCAGTACATTTACAGGAATGCTTAAGAGTTCTTTCCCTGGCCTCCTCCACACTCCAATGACTTCCCAGGGGAAGCAATCACTTGCTTTTCAAATAAATGAGGTGTCCTGGGGATTAAGGTGTTGTACAACCCAACATCCATAGGTGTGGTCAGAACACAAAATGATAGCTAGGGTTGGTTAGGAAATGTAGCTCCATCAGAGGCTGCATACATAGTTAGACCTGATGAGAAGTACCAAGCAAGAGTGGAGAAGAGTCGTGTCACTTAGACCCCCTCAATGCAAGTTAACTCTTGACAAAGGTATATCACTAAGATACTTTCACCCAGTCCATTCATGCAGTTCTAATTCAGCAAGGAATCAGTGTCACTATCTCAGGGATGAAGTAACAATATTGATAATGTAAAGCAAACTATTTGTTTGTTTTATAATGTAAGCCCTGAAATGACTTGTCTAAGGTTAACAGGTAGTAAATATTCAAGGCATGATTCAAACCCAGGACCTCTAAGTTAAAATACAATATTTCTTGTTCTTTTCACTTCACCTCTTGGCTTCATTGTGATGATGTGCAAATAGTATATAGGGGAAGTAGCTCTCAGAGAGGTCCATTTTTCTAAGATGATATCAAGTTAGTGTTGGAGTTGGTTTAAAAACAAACAAAAAACCCAGCACGAATGTAGTTTTCATTTCACCAAACCACACAACTTCTACTTTAAACATTTTTCATGGGAATTGCAGGCTTCCAGACTCTCTCACAATGGCCTGAAATGCCCTGGCCATATCTACAGCGCCCTTCCCCCAGTCCTAGCCTTGGAGGCCTATCTTTGAAAGAATCACTATTCTATTGAAAACAAAAAATACTTAGGGGGGAAAAATAAAAATCAAACCATATGTACTCTGACTAAATGACCTGCTATTTATTTTATAGAGACACTTTAGTGGGACACAAATGAGCAACCCCATTAGTGGCAGCCTTCATTTCATCTCTCTTCTCCTGCCTTCCCACTACACTTCCATTACTCTAGGGGTTTTTATTATTTTAAGAGTTTAATATGCGTCCATTGAAACTGAGATGGCTGGTAACTCACTCTACCTAATGCTTTTATCATCTCATCCACAAAGTGATATGACTATTGAAAGCTAGGCATGCTTCAATATCTTAACACATTGTTTTTTCCAAAAGAATTTGGTGACTATGATATGAGAAAAATATATGATTTCAAGCTATGGCATTAACTTTTAGTAGACAAGCAGGTTCAAGGCATGGGTATTTGAAAATTTTTCTCCACAAATGTCAATTCTATAACATAGAATATTTCTTTCAGGAAAAAGTAAACCCAGGTTTTGTTCAACCTTTGATTTTATACACACAAGCATAGGAGACCAGTTATTTTCGCCGTCTGTGTAAAAGCTCTGATCTTAACCATTAAGTAATTATTGTGAATTAAATTCATTCACAAGTATTTCCTGTTCTTAGCGTGGAGTTGAAAGGAGTGGGGGGAATGCAAAATAAATACAAGACAAAGTCCGCACACTCTAGGAGCTTCTAGACTAGTCAAAGTAACATGGTACATCTAGGAGATAGTTAAGCAAATTCCATAGTCCTTAATATAATTTATGAGGAAATTAATTTTAAAAAACAAATGTTAAAAATTGCTTTAGTGTGTAATTGGGGAAAAAATAAAATTTCATTAAAAATAAGTAAATGTTGTATAAGCACAAGGCAGGATATGATTAAAGATTAAAAGAATAATACAAATGAGAGCTATCCAAGCTCACAGAAAAAGCTTACCTAAAGAGATGGTGTGGCAGAAAGGATAGAGTATTGGACATTGGACCAGAAACACCTGGGTTTGAATCTTAATTTTTGACATTTACTATGTACCTCTGGGCAAGACGTTTAATTTCTTAGAATTTTGGCTTCCTTATATGTAAAATGGGGTTCTAGAATGCCTGCCTTACAGGGTCATTGTAAGGCTAAAATGAGATAATATACATAAAGTATTTTTGCAAAACTGAAAGCCCAATATAAAAGTCAGGTACAGTTATGAGGGAGGTGGGGAGTGGTATTAACATAGACTGATAGAGAAAAAGAAACATTATGGAGGAGAAGGAGGAGGAATGTGAGCTGGGCCTTGAAGGATGGGTTCTCTTTGGATAAAAAAGGAAGTGGAGAGAGAATCCCAGGTGGAAGGAACAGCATAAACAAAGATTTGTAGCTGGAAAGAGAGCTTGCATTTGTAAAAGAAAGGCTTTTTAGTTTCTCAAACCTTAAACCCCATGATCCTCACAGTAATCCTATGAGGCACAGAGGCAGGAATTATTATTCCCATTTATATCTGAAATAGAGGTGAAGTGACATGTGCAAAATCACCGAGTCAGTTCGGGCGACCCAAGCCTCCTGATTTCTCAACCAGTGCTCTTTCTACCGCGGGCACCATTCTGTAACTCAGGGAAGTTAGTCACAGATGGGGAAGAAGCGGCTATCTCTTAGGTTAAAGGGGAAATTCCATTCTATCCTGCCAAGTTTCCTTCCTGGTCAGCAGCCTGCCCAAGAAAGGGGAGAAAGGTCATTCCATCAAGTCTCCAGCCTGGTCTGCAGCCTATAAGGAGGAGTACTATCCTTTCAATTCCTAATGCTTGTTCCCTCATTTAACTGTCCAATGCCTTGAGAGGAAAATGAAAATGGATCTGAACTCATTCCTCAATGATTCATAAACTTCTCCCTTCATCATACCTTTCTCTGAAATGCCCTTATCTGATCACAACCTGAAGTAATTCCATCCCTTCTTTTGTTCTTTCCCCAAGATGGGGAAGAGAGGAGAGAGTGTAGCTAGTACAAAGGAGAAGGATGGGGAAAGAACTGAATGTGAAGGAATTAAAGGCCATGGAGAGGATAAGGAACAGAGTTTGGGGTTCTAAGACAGAGGTGAATTCATTCAACTCTACACTATCCTTTTGAATCTCTTGTCCTCTTCATGTATCCCCAGTCTTGCCCTGCCAAACCTCAGCCTTGGATCACTCCCATCATCAGCTGCCTTTGCTGATAAATGAAGCTGGAGAAAATCATGAAACTGTGCTGATGGAGTTCACCACAAATTTATGCTACATAATTTCATCTGGACCCTCATTATGATAAGGCAATCCTCTTACACCTTCCTAATTAACTCCCTATCCCAATCACCATAGCAGCTATTGCAATCTTTTTCATTCTTCCTCAGACCTCCCATGACTCTATCTTCCCCTACACTTTCAGTTGACAGTCTTGCCTCGTGTTACTGAAAAAAAATTGAAGCCATTTGCCTAGACCTTCCTCTTTCCTCTCCTCATCATCTCACATTAGCCAGATGTTTTCTGCCACTATCTTTTCCTTTAATCCTGTCTCACAGAAGTGGTTCTTAGGCTCCCATTTCATTGCATCTTCTCCAGTAGATTGACTTCTCTATCCTCCCTACTCTCTCATTTATCTTAAATCTTTCACTATCTATTTCCCTGATGCCTCCAAACATACTCGTGTCTCCCACTATCCTCAAAAAACCCTTACTTGATCTTTCCATCCCTGCCAGCTACTGGCCCATATCTCACTTCCATTTTGTGGCTAAACTTCCTGAGAAGGCCATTTACAATTTGTGCCTCTTTCTTTCCTATCACTCTTCTCTTAACTTTCTAAAGCCTGACTTCTAACTGCATTGCTCAATTGAAATTGCTCTGTCCAAAGTTACTAAGCATCTCTTAATTTCTAAGTCTAATGGCTTTTTCTCAGTCCCAACTCCATTGATCTCTCTATAGCCTTTGACGCTGACCATTACTCTCTTCTTCATGCTCTCTTTTCTCCTAGGTTTTTATGACACTATTCTCTCCTGGATCTCCTCCTAATCATCTGACTATTCCTTCTCAGTTTCCTTTGCTGGATTTTTAACTAGCTTAGGCTTGCTGTGTGTCTCCCACAGGTTCTTTCTTGGGCCCTTTTTTTGCCACTTACTATTTCAAATAGGGAATCTCATCAGCTCCCATAGATTCAATTATCTCTGTGCTGATGACTCTCAAATCTATTTATCTAGCTGCAATCTCTCTGATGATGTTCAACCTTGAATGCCCAACTGCCTTCTTGACATCTCAAACTAGATGTCCCATAGCCATATTAGATTCAACATACATAAAGCTGAATTGTATCTTCCCCGGAAAACCGTCTCCTTTTCCTAACTTTCTTCTTACTGTTGAGGGTATCATCAGCCTCCCAGGCTCACAACCTAGGCTTCATCCTTGACTTCTCGGTCTTTCTCACTCTCCCCACCCCAACCCAATCTGTTGCCAAGATCTGTTGATTTTATTTCTGTAGCATGTTTTGCACTCACCCCCTTCTCTCCTCTGATACTGCCACCACCTTTACATGAGCCATTAGCCCCTCACACCTAAACTACCGTGAGAGGCTGCTGATTGGCCTCTCTGCTACAAGCCTCTCTTCATGCCAGTCCATCCTCTGTTTAGCTGTCAAACTGATTTTTCTAAAGTTCAGGTCTGACCATGACAGGAGTCAAACACCTACTCCAACACCAGTGGCTTAATATTACCTCTAGGATTAAATATAAAATCAAACTCCCTTCCTGCTCCCCACCACCACTTTTTCAGTCTTTCTACATTTCTCCATACCCTGTGATTGTTCCTCAAACAAGATTCTCTATTGCTCAACTCTAGCAATTTTTTTTCTGGCTGTTCCCTATGCCTGGAATGCTTTCACTTCTCATCTCTAGCTCCTGGCTTTCTTCAAGTCTCAGCTAAAATCTCACCTTCAACGTGACACCTTTGCCAATTCCCCTTAATTTCACTGCCTTCCCTCTGTTGATTATTTCTAATTGGTCTTATAACTAGGTTTTTTTGTACCTAATTCTTTACATGTTGTCTTCCCACCCCCACCCCCACTAGACTGTGAATGCCTTGAAACTGAGTACTGTCTTTTGCATTTTTGGGGGGTATATTCAGTATTTATCCCAAGGCCTGGCACATAGTAGGTACATAATCAGTGTTGACTGACTATTTGATTCCATTTGGTCAAACGCATGCAAAAATAGCTAACAGCAGAACTGTCAGGCTCTGAAATGGAGGCAATTCCAAACACAGCGGTAAAGAGACCCTCTTAGGAAAGTCAGGTCTAAAATAATGCCTGTGGATGAACAGGAAACAAACACCACATTCAGCCCCAGATGAACTGTAGTTCTGAGGAGTGGAGCTCTCCACTGTGAGACAAGGCTTAGGTAGGGCCCTTCTGTCTGCAATGAGTTAAAGGTAATGTTGCAGAGCTGAAGAGACTATTCTTTTGATAAACTGACATCCCTGGAAGGCTCTGCAGTATTGTGGAGGGAGTCCTGACCTGGAAGACAGAACTAGGTTCTAATCCTTAGATGAGCCTGTCTCATCTAAGAGCTTTGGTTTCCTCATCTATAGGATGATGGGGTGGGGCTGAATAGTCTTTAAAGCCCCTTCCAGCTCTGATATTGTAAGCACAATAACCACACCAACACACCACGGACCTCCAAAGGTCTCTTTCTCAATTGAAATAAAACAAAACTAAGAAGACATTCAAGGGGCAGTTAGGTGGTGCAGTAGATAGAGCACCAGCCCTGAAGTCAGGAGGACCTGAGTTCAAATCTGGCATCAGACCAAATACTTGACATTATTAACTGTGCAACCCTGGGCGAGTCACTTAACTCCAATTGCCAAAAAAAATTTAAAGAAATATATTCAAGCTATCACCTCCAAAAGCTAAATCAATCAAAAACTATTTATTAAGGGCCTACTACATTTCAAGTGTTGGGCTAGGCATTGTGCATAGTACTGAAGAGTATAATTCTATTCAATTCTTCTGCTGATCAAAAACATTAACCCTAATATTATGATGTTATGTCTATACATGATGGATAACAAATATGTCTGTCTATGTATATATGTGTGTGTATGTATACACACACATGCATGTAGATATATTTGTACATGTATGTGCATGGGGAAGGGGGAACTTGATCTGTGAGGAACTTCTTCTGATGTAGATCAGCAGCATCTGGCAAAGCAAGAGGCCAAGAATATCAAGGAAATCTATGAAAAAACAATGGAAGAGAAGGTTGTTCAGACCTCAGACCATATTACAAAATGTTAATCATGAAAACAATCTGCTACTGGCCAAGAAATAGAGTGGTGGGTCAGCAGAATAAATTACGCATACAAAATACAATAGTAAATGAACATACTAATATAGAGTTTGGCAAACTCAAAGATTGAAGATTTGGGAACAAGAAATCACTATTTGACAAAAATTGCTGGGAAAACTAGAGAGCAGTTTGGCAGAAACTAAATATAAATCAACATACACACACACACACACCACACACCAAGATAAAGTCAAAATGGGTGCATGATTTGGAAATAAACATAAGCAAATTAAGGGAGCATGGAACATTTTACCTGTCATATTTATGGATAAGGGAAGAATGTAAGACCAAGTGTCAGAAAGAGAGAGAGAGAGAGAGAGAGAGAGAGAGAGAGAATAAGTGAGCTTTATAGGGCGTAAACTGGATAATTTTTATTGCATCAAATTAAAAAAAGATTTTTTCCAGACAAAACCAATGCAGCCAAGATTAGAAGGAAAGCAGAAAGCTGGGGAAGTTCTTTATAGAAAGTGTCTCTGACAAAGGGCTCATTTCTTTTATCTATATCTATCTCTCTATCCATATATGTTTGTATATAGAGAGAGGGAAAGAGGGAGAGAGGGAAAGAGGGAGAGAAGGTGAGAGGGAGAGAAGGAGTACTGAGTCAAATTTATAAAAATGAGTCATTCCCCAATTGATAAATGATCAAAAGATATGAACGGACAGTTTTCAGAAGAAATCAAAGCTATCAATAGTCATATTTTTAAAATGGTTTAAGGCATTGTTAGAGAGATACAAATTAAAATAGTCTGAGATATTACCTTACACCTATCAGATTGGCTAATATGACAGAAAAGATAAATGACAAATGTTGGAGAGGATATGGGGAAATTGGGACACTAATGTACATTGTCAATGGAGTTGTGAACTGATCCAACTATTCTGGAGAGCATTTTGGATCTATGCCCAAAGAGTATAAAACTGTGCCTACCCTTTGACCCAGTAGTGCCACTACAAGGTCTATATCCCAAAGAGATCAAAGGAAAAGGAGCTATATGTACAAAAATACTAATAGCAGCTTTTTTTTGTGGTGGCAAAGAATTAGAAATCAAGGGGATGCTCGTCAATCGAGGAATGTCTAAACTAGTTATAGTATATGATTGTAATGAAATACTATTGTGCTGTAAGAAATGATGAGTAGGATCTTTCGGAAAAACTTGGTTAGATTTACATGAACTGATGCAAAGTGAAATGAGCAGAATCAATAGAACATTGTACACAATAACAGAAATACTATACAACGATCAACTGTGAATGATTTAGCTATTCTGATGAATGCTGTTGTTACTTTGGTCTCCATTTTCTTTTGCAACATGGGTAAAATGGAAATGTTTTGCATGACTACACATGTATAATCTATATCAAATTGCCTTCTCAAGGAGAGGAGACAGGAAGGAGGGAGAGAATTTGAAACTGAAATTTTTTTAAATGAATGTTGAAAATTTTTATTTATATGTAATTGAGAAAAATAAAATAAAAATTAAATGTAAAAACAAAAAGCAGAGATCAGTAACTTCTCTGTAATTCATAGTCTTAGAGAGCTGCTTGGGGCACTGAGAGATAAGTTATTTGCCCAAGATCACACAGCCAGTATTGTTTCAGAGACAGTACTTGAACCCAGATCTTCCTGATTCACTATCCTTTATACCAAGCTACCTCTCAATAACTGATGACAGTTATTTCAACATTTTAAGGTTTGGAAATTATGTTATCTCATGTATCTTCACACTAAGCTTGGGAAGTAGATGCTGCTATTATACCCATTTTGCAGTTGAGGAAACTGAGACTCAGAGATGTTCATAGAATTGTCCAATCACTTAACCAGTTTCTGAACTGGGACTTAAATATAGTTTTGACTCACAGCAAACCTAGCACTTGATCCAGTAGGCCAGGCTGTCTGGCAGTATAATCAAAGGGCAATCCCTTAGCATCTCTAGTCCACAGTCTATGAACTACAAAAGAAGGATAATACCACATGTCCTTGTTCTGTTCACAGGGGTTGATCTGAGTGACCCTGGGGAAGCAATTTCATGTTTTCATGATTCGTTTTCTTCATTTGTAAAAGGAAAAGGGTTGGACTTAGTGATTTCCTTCCCTTACCCCAGTTTGAATATCATATGATGGAATTGAGAAATTGTTGAAAACGTTCAAGAGGTACATCAATTGATTAGTTGGAAAATTCTGCCAAGGAGTTCCTCTCCAGCCCCTTGCCTTCACCATATGCCCTGCAAAAGATGTTATTTGAAATACTGAAGAAGTTAGTTGGATGGTGGCTTCACCCAGTAATACTGACTGAAGCAATCAAACAAGGCATTATAGCATACCTACTGTATGATCAGCCCTGGGCTAGATGCTTTGATGTCCTGCTCATAAGGTGAGTATATTCTGTTCAGAGAAACAAAACTATACATGGAATAGCACAAGACAAAATGAAATTAAATGCTATGCTTCATGGTGCCATACAGTTTCTAAGGAAAGGGTACTCAGAAAGGGCCTGGAAGAGTAGACAGCATTCAAGGATTGACAATGAAATATCTCTTTCCTCTTGGTAGGGAGATGGTAGACTTTGGGTAGGGAATGTGGCATGCACTATTACATATATGGCTGTGTCTGATGGTTCTGCTTCACTTATTTTCAATTTAATAACACATTTTCTAAACACCTGCCATATGCATGGCACCGGGCGAGGTGCTGAATATATAAGGACAAAAAACCAAAATTGAGTCCTGACTTCAAGGAACATAACAAGGAAATACAGTATGTACACAGCTCACTAAAGACAATACTCATACAAAAAGCAAATACAAGCCAATCAAATAAATATTTATTAAATCCTACTCTATCTTGTACCCCATGCTAGGTGCTAGAGATATAAAAAAAACCACCCTGCCTTCAAGAAGCTTACATTCTAGTAGGAGAAAGAACAACTACAAAGTAATTCCAGGAAGTGAAGTTCACTAATAACTTGGGGAAATCAGGAAAAGCCCCATGTGGGGGTAGCACCTGAAATTTACTTTGAAAGAAGCTAAGGCTACTATGTGAGGGAGGTGAATAAGGAGTCCATTGCAGACATGGCAGACCACTTTTGCAAAGACACAGAAGTGGAGATAGAATGTTATGTACGAGAGAAATAATTATTAAACTGTTGAGGTTTAGGGGTTTAGTGATGCTGGGACCCTAAAATCACAACACATGGGTCCTTGTCTGAAAGAATTCAACCCAAGCCTTCTTTCAGCCAAAGACAAGGTTGATTAGAACATCCATCATAATGGGCAGACTCTTAAGGACTCTTAACATTAGTAAGCTATTGGCTAGATTGTAAGAATTTGAGCCCATGACTAGATTATAGGAATCAGAGCATCTTAATGGAGACAAGATGGACCTTATACATAGAAAGACTATGGGAGGGATCTAGGAGTGGCCAAGTAGTCTATGAGGTAATAGAACTCCAGGAGTGGCCAAGGGAGAATGGAGCTTAGATAGGATTAAGGGTGGGAAGTGGCTGGGGGACATAGGGAGGTCTAGGCTAGGTTAAGGGTAACAGAGAATTGGGAGATTGGGCATAGCCACAGAGAAAGGCCAGTTGATGGGATTATAGCCTCAGGTGAATGCCAGAGATTTGGCCATGTGGGAAAGTCCAGGGTTTTTCCTTTTTGGGGTCTAGATGCCATCCTCATCAAAACTACCAACTATTAGGGAGAGCCAGGATTTTCTCACTTCCTCATTTGGAGATTAGGTCAAAGCTCAGTTCTCTGAAGGGCAGGGCAGGTGATGAGATGAAATCTTGGAATTGTTGCCCCACCCAAATAGAGAACCTTACAAAGAATTTAATCTAAGGTGAATTCTGGACTATTGTGTTCCACTGGGGAAGGTTTGGGCAGGGGGGTAGATCCTTTGTCTAGATTGCCTTAGACTAAGGGGTGGTCTAGGAGGATAGTGATCAGAGTAAAGTCCCCCCAGGTCCCTCATTAGAATAGGTCCACCTCTATTATAATATTCACTCTTTTCATTAATTGTTAACCAATCTGAGTTGATTGCTACTCTTAGGAACACCCACTCTTCCAAGGGCATATGTGTTGAGTGTGTTCTGTGAGGGGTCTTTGGCATTTGAGATGTCACCGACCCCTTTTATTAATTATATCCTAGCATGATGAAATAATTAATTACCCAGAAATTATGCCTCTTGAACTTTTTTTTTTTTTTAGTGAGGCAATTGGGGTTAAGTGACTTGCCCAGGATCACACAGCTAGTAAGTGTCAAGTGTTTGGTCTGAGGTCGGATTTGAACTCAGGTCCTCCCGACTTGAGGGCTGGTGTTCTATGAACTGTGCCACCTAGCTGCCCCAACCTCTTGAACGTTTTAATACATCACATGTGCAACACATAGCAGTTTGTTAACCTTGACTTGCTCAAAACTGAGTCCATTATCTTCCTAAGAGGCAGAATGTCATAAAGATAGAGCACTGGCCTTGGAGCCAGGAACTCTCAGGTTTAAACTCCTTCTCAGACTCTTGCTAGTTTTGTGACTCTGGGCAAGTCACTTAACCTCTCTGTCCTTTAGTTTCCTTATCTCCAAAATGGAAGAGTTGGATCTGATGGCTTTCAAAGTTCCTTCATGATCCTATGACTAACCCATGAATGGAGGACCTCTTTTTCCCAATTACCTTAATGTTATTATCATTATTTTCTTTGTTATAAGGAAATGTCAAACCATTGTAGCTTCTTTGCCAAGAAAACACTATGGACAGTTGTGGTCCACGGGGTCATGAATAATTGGACATGACTGAACAACTGAACCACAAGGATCAAATTAGATTATGTATATGAAATACTTTGAAGATTATAAAGTCTCTATTTTAATTTTTTGGAAATTCTTGTTATAAGAGAGGGTTCTATGGCAGAAGTGGGCAAATGGGGAGTAGCTGTAGTATAAAGAAAAGTGCATCAATGAAACATTTTTTAAGCAAAAAAAAAAATAGAATGGCTAAGATTTAGGTAGAGGGAGGAAGACGGGGGATTTTAAGTAGGGAAAATAGTTTTAGTGGGAGACGTTAGAAGAAAGAATGAGGAGGAGGTAAGGAGAAGGCTTACTCAGTGAAAGCAGAGCCCTCCTGCACACAGGGCTATAAAGAGAAGGGTCTCTCCTAAGACAAGAGATTCTCTCCTTCTAAGTGGGTCCCATTGGTGCAGCCCTTATAAAGTGTTTCAACTGTATTCCCCACCTCAGACATCTAGCATTCTGACTACTGTGCTTCCCTGCCCCTGGTTGGTGTGAGTTCCATGCCAAATATACCTCAAGCAGACACACATAACCTCTTTGTATGCCTTGCTCAAGGCGAGATCTCCTTGAAAACATAGCTCCCCTGTAACCACATCCTGTGCAAAGGATAGGGGAGAGCATTCCATCCAGGAAGCTGGGGGCCTTCCATGAGCAATCTTTGATTGCTTTCAATTCCAATTCTAGCCACAATTTAGGGGATGAATTCAGAATAAGTTGGCTAGTTGGTGCATAAACAGATGCTGTAGAAATATCAACAAAATAGGGTCTTTAAAAAACAAAAACAAAAACAAAAAATGAAACCCCAACAACACGTATCTCACTGCTTTTATGGATTTCCCTTTTCTTTTACTGAGGAGTCCTGGGTATCAGCTGATAGGAGAGGTGACCCATGAAAAATGCTGGATTTCAGGCCAAGTAATTCCATTACGGGCAGAAATGATTTGGTGAAACATGAGTAAGGGAAATCATCTGCAGCAACCCAACAGCTGGGCCCAGATGACATCACTCACCAAAATCAAAGGAAATGAGCTAATCAGATATGCATAAAAGCTCTTTGTCTTAGCTAGCTTGCAACATTACCGTTTGCTTTTAAGATGGGAATGCGCACACACACACACACACACACACACACACACACACTCACATATATGGCTTTGAAAAATTTAGCCCTCATCTTTTGCTGCTTTGGATAAATTGTTTTGCATTTATTGGAGCTGACATGAAAATAAAATGCCTGAAATGCTCTCAGTTTGCTGTGATGGGGAAGAATTACCCCAGGAGCAACATTTCCACACACTTCTAGCTACGTGTACAGTAGCAGTAATTTACATTGTCTTCCTTTTCACCCCCCCATCCTTTAAATAAAATAAATAAATAAAATAAAATAATTAAGTTGAGACCACTGGCTTGAGATATTCTCAGCTAGTTCCAGTATGCCTTGCCCTTTCTCTTGGTGACCTCTCCCCAAGAGATTATGGTCAATCATTAATAGATATTAAACTAAGGACTAATAGTGAGTAGGGACAGTGAGTTGAAAATCATTAAGGAAAATAAGCAAAAGCCAGGAAATTCAGAGCTACTCACCTTCTCAAGCTGAAGTAGGAAGGAGATTTGGGAAACTGAAAATCTGGAAACACAGCCCCAAGGGATGGAGGGGGTGGCAGCTAGAGCGTTGGTTTCTGTAATATAGCAGGAGCAGGAGACAGACCTTCAGAGACACGAGGCTAGGGCTGTCACAGGAAGATGCAAACTTCCCTCTTCGACTTTAGAACAGGGCCAGGTTGGGAGGTCCACAGAGATCCTGGTGAGTCCCTGGGCTAGGAGACTGTTGGGTGGAAACATCTGTTTCTCTCCAAATATGGGGCATTATGGCCTGACTCAAGTCAACCAGAATTTATCAAGCTCCTACTATGTGTCAGTAGAGATGCCTAGGTTGAAGCTCCACCTGTGACACAAACAGGCTGTTTGATCCTGTGCAGTCACTCATTGCCCGAGGCCAATTCCCCAAAATTATCACTGAAGAATGAGTTGCCAATCTGCATTGGAAGCTGTAGTTTCATTCAGGTACTTAGCTTCCCAGTGACTTTGGGCAAGCCATTTTTCCTAGCTAGGCCTCAGTTTCTTCATCTTTCAAATGGGCAGGTTGAGCTAGATGATTCCTTCAGGTCTCTATAAGCTTGAGGTCTTGGGGGTCCCTTCACAAAATGGCCAGGACCAGTTTAGAGAAGCCCAGGGGAAATGTGGCGAGTGTTCATCCAACGTGTCAATTTGTGCTTTCCCTGAAGGTCTCTAGTTCTCCATCCCCACTCCACCACCCAACCCTGATTCTTGCTTCTACCACTCATGAGCATAAAGAGCCCTCAACCCACCATTTTTTAAAAGTTGCCTTGGTGTCTGGGGCTAGGGAGCAGAAAAATGCCCTTCCCCCACCCCATCGAGTAAAGATCGATGGCTTTGTTTGTTCCTTATGCCCAGGAGTTTACTTGGAGGAGGCTGGGAAAGACTTTCATTCCTTAGCCCTTAGTTCAGGCCTTTCCTATTAGGTACTCAGGTGTCAGAATCTCATCGACAAAAGTCTGCAGCTGAGTTTAGCTCCTGTGATACTCTGAAGAGAAAAATGGAGGGGAGGAGGACGGGGAGTTTATAGAAAATTTGTCAAAGGAACATAGATCTAGAGCTAGTAGATAGCTTAAAGAGCAACCCCTTCATTTTACAGATAAGGAAACTGAGGCCTAATGACTTGCCCTAGGTCATACAAGAAATAAATCACAGAGCTGGGTTTTAAATCCAGATCCTCTCACCTTTCCATGGTACCATGCTGAATTTTGCTAACATCTTTAAATCTATTTGATTTGAGCAGAGTCAGCCTTACATGGAGGCAGCTACCTATCTCTATGTTGTGAATTGAAGGTGTCCCTCTTCTCAAATATCTCCATCCTGTTCCTACCTTGATGCCTGAAATTCCCACCTTTCTTCTTCTTCTGGGTGAAGGTATTAAAGGCCCTTTTGAAATAGAAAAGTTATCTAGGAAATATGTTAAACCATTTTCAGAAGCAGTACTCTGATGGGACTGGTATTCAGAAGAGCTACGTGTACATCCTAGCTTTTCTTACTAGCTGTGTAGTGACTGAGCAAATCATTTAACCCCTCCCCTAGTCTTGGTTTCTGCATCTCCAAAACGGGGCTAGTAATATTTGTACTACCTTCCTATCAGGGCTATTGGTGAAAATCAAATGAAGTGTTCTATAGAAATGGAGATTCTCCCGTACTTTAAGGATTGGTGATTTCATCATTTAGCATGCTCTCTGCAGACACAGATCACAACCCCTTTGTGTTTTAGTAGGTAGTGTTTGTGAGTGAGCTATACATAAATAAATAAATAATCTACCCACCCACCCAATGGTCAACCTTCAGTTGGCAAGAGTTATTGACTCCACTTAGGGTGGTCCATGGTTGGCAAATAAACAGTCCATTTCTGGATCTTTCCATCTTAGTAGGTTATGCTGGGGTTTTTGCTTCATTGGAAGAGCCTTGGGGATTCTAGGATTGCCTCTTCACTTTGACATTATAGGAAGCTATCAATGGAAGACAAATACAAAAATGTGAAAGGAAAAGAAATCTGTTGCTGTTGTAACATCAATTAATTCATCAGAATGACCATCCTGTAGATGAATGGGACAAAGAATAGATGAGTTTGGGGGGAAGAAAACAGATCAGGAAGAAACCTAAAGCAAGATTTTATTTACCAGGAGGGAGGCTTAGGGAGGCAGGTAAAAATCATGGAGGTAAGGCAGCTGACACTTATATGCACTTTACAATTTATATAATGTTTTTGAATACTTTGACTTACCAGGGCAACAAGATGTTTTCAAATACATTAGACCAAGTGAGAGCCCCATAACAACCCTGTGAAGTGAGTAAAATAGATGCTATTATCCTCATTTTAAATTAGAAGAAACTGAAGATTAGAAAGTCTAAATCACACGGCCAAGGCTGTTCTACACCGTGCAGAGCATGATGGAGCACTGGCACTGTCTGGAAGCAGACTAAGGACTTGGGTTCAAATCCTACTCTAATACTTAATAACTCTGATGCTTATTTGCTTTGTGACCCAGAAAAAGTCAATTAATTCTCCTGGGTCCCAGTTCAATCATCTACAGCATGAAAGGGTTGGCCTAGACAGTTTATCCAGGGGTGGAGAACCTGTGGCCTTGAGGCCAATGTGACCTTCTAGGTCCTCGGGTGTGGCCTTTTGACTGAGTCCAAGTTTTACAGAACAAATACTTTTATTAAGGGGATTTGTATGATGAAGTTTGGATCCAGTCAAAGGGCTGCACTTGAGCACCTCGAGGGCCATATGTGGCCTCTAGGCCACAGGTTCCACCCCTGGTACAGTCACTTCTAGCTTGAGATCTTTGAAATAAGGAAGGCACAGCTAGTAAGCAATGAAGGTAGGGCTCAAACCCAAGTCTTTTGACCCTCAAATTCACCTCTTTTTATTGAGGGAGATGGTGGACAGTGTGTCAAAAGGAAGAAGGAGAGGAAGAAAGGATAGTGAAGCAGTAAGAAAGGCAAACTTTTGTCTCCTTCATAATTTTGCCTTAGTCTGGCCCAGGTTATGAGTCTGTAGAAAGTATGTAGAGATATATTGGACTCCTTAATCTGTTAGGAAAGCCTTGAGGTATGGGGGGGCGGGGGGGGAACAGCCTTCTCTAACAAGGTTTAATGGATAGACTGCAGACTCTAAGGTGTCAAGGGTCAGTGGGATCTCAGCACCACTGCTTCCTTGTTGCTCATCTTTCCTTCTCAAAGAGGCCCAATGACATCACGAGGGTGGGGTCTTGACTAGCACGTGCCTGCTGTTTGACCAAGCACTCCAAGAGAGAAGTCTTTCCTACTTACAGAGGGGGTTTTCCTCTTTGAGCCCTCTATGAAAAACTTAATCTTCTCCTATGACCTCCATATTGACTAAGGACTGAGGAGTCATTTCCCTTTTTCAGGTGGCATTGTGTGCTTTAAAAGAGTAGATCAAAACTTTCCCAATTGAATAAAATATTTATTGTTAGAATGGAACAAAATGGCATTGGCCTTAGACTAGGAGAAACTTGTTAGCTATTCAATGAAGCTAAGTAATTTTTTACAGACATCTCTATGATGTATGTTTAGTATGAATCTTCATGTATTTCTTGGTAAAGTACTCAAAATGCTCTCCTACTGCTGGTATTCAATGGCTTCTAAAGAACCATTAGAGGCAATTAGGAAGTATGGTATAGTGGAAAGTGTGCTAGACTTACATCAGAAAACTGATTCCACTTTTGAACTAGCTATGCCACTGATTTACTGTGTGACTTGACTAATCATGCTGAGTCTCAGTTTCTGCCTCTTTAAATTGGGGATAATAACATCCACCTTGACTATCTTATAGTTGCCATAAGGATCAAATATAATAAAAGTCATAATAATAACTAACATTTTCCAGTTCAAATGTGAAGTACCATTATAATTAAAGATGAATAATTATAGCAGTATTCTTATTGTCATCTTGATATTGTAAGACATGGGCAGTGTTTTCTTTAGGGTCTAGAAAATAGTTCATAGTTCACAGTCCCTTGAGCTAGAGATAGGAGGGACTCCAGAGGTCATCTAGTCCAATACCTCCTCTCCCCATTTTACAACTGAAGAACTTGTAGGCCAGAGTGATTAAGCAGGATCTAACGCCTAAACTCAGCCAAAATTCCACCTTCTATATGTTTTTCCCCAGTCCTCCTTAATGTTAGTCCTTCCCAGTGATAATTTCTCCGATTTCTCCTTGTGCCTATCTTGTTTGTAAGTAGTTTGCATATTCTCTCTTCTATCAGACTGTGAGCCCCTTGAAGGCAGGTACTATTTTTGTCTTCTTTGTGTCCTCCGTGGTTAGCACAGTGCATGGCATATTCTTATATGCTAATAAGTGCTTAAGAAATGCTTGTTGACTTCACTGACTCAAAAGCACGGTCTTCTCCATTGTCTCCTAAAGCTCTTGATGTCTTGGTTTCATCTATCAGATGAGGATGATGATATTTGTCCTATTTTCCTGGGTTGTTGATGGGAACCAATGAGATAAAATAGTCACAGAATTGGAGAGTGGGGAGGGACCTCATTGGCTGTCTGATCCAACCCAAGCACAAAAGAAATCCCTACTATAACATACCTAACAATTGGTCAAGAGGTCATCTGAAGTCATCTAGTCAGGGGAATACTACCTGCGGAGGCAGTCCATTCCACATCTGGATCAGTCTAATTGTTAGGACATTTTCCCTCAAATCAAAGCACTTTAAAGAGTTAAAAGTTGTTAAAAGGACTTAAAAAATTTTCATTATTATATTGATGGGGGGGAACCTCAGGGCATGCTTCTGAAGGGTAGAAAGAAGTAGAAAAAGGCTATTTTCTTGCTAAAATCTATAACCCCCAAAATGCAGAATCCCAGCATCCCACATACTCATAATCCTTTGGGTTACTATCTCCTGCCCCCACCCTCCTGTCCTGCTGGGAACCAGAAAGCACCAGCTCCTTCCAAAGAGTCAACATTTTCTAGAAGTCATCTTGAAGCCAACTCAGGGCCCTGTACAAAGGCCCAGTTTACCAGTCAGCTTTCTACTGAGCATAAGTAAAGCTATTCAGAGGCCCCCGTAAGCTGCAGGTCAGGGAGTGGGGCGATGAGGCTTGAAAGTTTAGTGGAGGGAGGTGTGTGGGTCCCCTGGCCTCAACTAGCAGGCCCTCTTCCAGGTCTAATTGCTCTGCATTCCTGAGCCATGTCGTCACCGAACCATGATGCGAACTCCTTAGCATTGTGGGTGGAGAGGAGTTATGGTATCTATGAAAGACACAAAAAAACATATGCTGACCCTTTAAAACCTATTACCATATACTAAGTTCAGCCAAACTAAATGAAGCTGAGATCTCTGTCCAGCGTTTGGGAGCCAGTTAAAATAGGAACTCAGTGTTTCTCTAAATACACAGAGTATATTACCTTAGTCATAAAATTGGGGACTTTCAAATCTAATTTGTTCAGCACTAGTGCTGTTGAAGGCTGGGAAGTGTTCCAAAGGAAATCACCTCCACGAAAACAGAGATTAGCAGCTCTCCATTGCAGACATATGGGAATGATTCCCTATAATCTCCAGTAATTGTGGCTGAATTACATTCAAATCCTGTTTTCAATTTTCTTAAACTTCGAGACTGATTGTGTTATTAAATCATGCTGGCTGATGTGTTTAATAAGGACCTATTAAATGTTTATAAAATTAGGGAAATAAATATGAGCTTTTAGTCAGATTGCCTGATGGATCTGGTAACCTATTGTTAAAGTAACAGTCCTGCTGTTAAAAATGTGTCTCCAGATGATGCCCTGGTACTCCCTGGGAGGGGAGGGGGAGGTGACAAAAGGGAGGGGGGAGAACCAGCACCCAAACAGGGGTGTTTCCTCCTGCTCCAAACTCCATTCATCAAAGGGTTGGACTGAATAAAGAAGACAATGAAATCTAATTATGAAATATGAAATGTAGCTCTCCAGTTGGTTGGAAATGTTCCTTTTGGTTCCAACACAATAGTGATAACACTAATTTTCAAGGAGGGGCCAGGAGGGATTGTGCATTTTTCTCTAAGGAACCACCTGGTTCAGCTGCTAGCTGGAAATCACCCTGGAGCCCTCCAAGGCAGAAAGGCATGGGCAGGCATCAGGAGGGAAGGAAAACCTCCAGGGTCTATACCCCAGGCAGAAGAAAATTTAGAAAGAAAAACAGTGCAAATAAATGTTGCTCTACAAGAAAATTTTTGTTATAAGGCACAAAGAACAAGTGCTCTGTAAAACCCAGCTAGCTGTGGACTGACAGGGGAGTGTTTATCCGGTGGGCCTTGGAGCTGAAGCAAAGAGATGGTTTGGGCAGTCTGGGTACACTTCCAGAAAGGTCTAAGGTGGCCTGTGGCCCCGTGTCAAGCGATGCCTTTTATCTCCCACCTCCTAAGGGGAGAGCAAAACTCCTGCAAATACCTGCAGTCTGGAGGCAGGCACTGATGGCAGATGTCCACCCCCTCCTCCCACCAACACAGAAGAATGAGAGAAACCGTGTCCCTGCCCAGTTTGAAGCTTTGTTTGGAAGCTCTCAGGCTTGGTTTCACTGACCCCTGTTACTAAATGTTAAAGAAATCATTCCACAGATGTAGCAATGAAGAAGTCGTAGGAGGACCTTGCTCGCTCTCTTTCACTGGAACTCTTAAAATTGGGGCTACAAGTTCCAAGACCATTGAGATCTTCCAGTCCATTCCAGACCCTTTGTTTTGCAGAAAAGGAAGCTAAAGCCTGAAGAGGCAAAATAGCAGAGGGACAGAAAGAACCCAAGGCATTGGTGTGAGTTCTTGATGTGGAAGCTTCAGCCATTGATGCAAACTTCCGGTCTTGGAGAATTGCCTGGGACACAGAGAGGTCAATCACTTGCCTATGGCCACGCAGCTAGTCTGTATCAGATGCAGGATTTGGCTTCAGGTGTCCTCGATTCCAAGGACATTGGAATCCATTATGTCACGTTTCCCCCCTCTCATATGCACAAAGCACTAGTGCTGATACCCGTATTTTCCCCTCTTTCCCAGACTGCTCTCCATCACCTGGCCCTAAACTGTTAGTTTCTCACTTACTCCAACCCGCATGCTAAAGTAATCCTGTCCTTATCTTCAGGGCAAACTGAAACCCTTCTTTCTTGGGCAAATTAACCTTTGGATTTCCCCTTAGGGAGGGTAGTGCAATTAAATAATCTTTGTGGCATTAAAAAAAATACCCCCAAACCAAAACCCCACATCATCACTTTGGCATAAACACCGCTGCTTTTAAAAAACAAAGCCCTAACAAGTGTGTAACAACTCCCCACCCCCACCGGTTCCAGAATATTATAAAGTCCCGGGGAGCTTGCCTGGTTTACATTAGGGACTTTTGAAAGGTTTGAAGAGAATTGGATATAAGGTTAATATTTGGCAGAACCTTGTAAATGACCTGATTGTTATTTTATATTGGCTGAAGTCTCCAAATCTCTGCTATGTGCCAGCAAGCCCAGAGTGTGGCTAGCTGGTTACCCAGCTCTGTTGCTTGTCTGTTTCATGTTGGAATGTTCTGTGTTTGTATGTGCATCTGCAACCCCCCCCCCCTTCATCCTGCTCTCCTCTCCCCCTTCCACCCATTGAATGTGTGTGTTCATGTGTGTGCAGGCGTGAAAGCATTATTCCTCTTCTCTGTCCCTCCCCCATTGTGTGTGTGTGTGTGTGTGTGTGTGTGTGTGTGTGTGTGTGTGTGTGTGTGTCTGCTTATACTCAGCCAAAATAGAGCAGGGACTCAGCATAGCAATTATTTTTACGAATTTTTTTTTGTCCTGCCCTCAGGGGACCTTCCCCCAGTTTAATTGTTCGAGGGGACTGTTGCGTTTTGGGATTTTATTTCAAAATGTTCCTGTTAGAATTTCTTTCCAAGCTGGCCTGGGGGTGGGAGGTGGGGGTGGGCTAGGGAGAGGTGAGTGGAGAAGGGGAGGAGGAAAGTAGTTAGGGTTTTTTTTAATCTCAGTTTTTTAAAACACTCATAAAAATTCACCCAACTGAGTATCCTGGAATTAATAGAGGTATTTCACCATGCATAGATTTTTAGATTATTTGTCTAAAGATATGTTTGGAATTGATTATATTAAAGGTACATAAATCTCAGACTCCCTCCTCCTCTCCTGCTCCCCCCCCCCCCCCCCCCCCCCCGCCCACGAGGTTTGGAAATGAATTCAAGCAAACCAACTGAATTTTAAGTTAAGACAAACAGGGGAAGAGATCATTTGTCTCCAGTTATACATGAAATAGCTTATAATAGCAGATGCTGAGTTCATGAAGTATATGTTCGGCCCCCTTTGATATAAATTCCATCATCAGCTCACAAAGAAATTGTATTTATGCATAAGACAGTGTTCTCTAACATGAACCCCTATAAATTACGAAAACAGAAAATCCAAATTTATAAGATGCCATTTCTGGATTTATTTTGAATGCTCTCTCTGCATATTACCAAACAAATGCCACATTAGCAGAGCATGAAGGGATTTTTTTGTTTGTTTGTTTGTTTTTAATGACAGGCTACAGGCAAGAAATGTACAGCTCTAGGCCTGTCTGGTACTTAGACACAAGGAGGTCAGGAGAAAATGGAAGGGGGATAGCATGGGGTAGGAGGAAGGACACCCTTGTGGTTGGGAAGTTTGACCGGTTCTTTTATTTAGGTTAGGACAAGTCTCTCACATGCCTTTCAAGGAAAATTAATGTCCTTTATCCACTAATGATAAATGTTATTTACTGCCAAGGAAACCTAGTGAATTTCAGTCTCCTCCTCCCTCCTCCTTGGTAGAGAATAAAGTACCCTTGGTGCTACAGATGGAGGGGAAGGAGAAGGGGAAAAGAAGGAGGAGCAGAAAGGGAAGGGAAATGGGGAAGGAGAAGAAGCATTGATATGATGCCTACTATGTGTTAGGCACTGAGCTAAGCACTTTCACAAATATTATCTCATTTGACTCTCACAGCAATCCTATAAGGTAGCTGCTATTATTATCCCCATTTGATAGTTGAGGAAACTGAGGCAAATAAAGGTTAAGTGACTTGGCCAGGATCACATAGCTAGTAATGTGTGTAAGTCTGGATTTGAACTTAAATCTTCCTGACTCCAAGCCCAGCACTCTATCCACTATATGCCACCTAGCTGTGCTTGGATTTATTTGTTGAACAGTATAAAAATTTCTCCTTCATCTGATTTCACGAGATTTCATATTCCAATATGCACTTTCTATTTGAATATGCTATATTTATCAGTTTCTATATTTTGACTCTCTTTCACTAGATTGTAAGCTCTTAGATGATGAGGCATAATATCTTTTTTTAATCTCTCCATCTCTCCTAGTGCTAGCATAGTGAGTGGCTCATAGTAGGGGCACTTACTGAAAGTTTTGTTAGCACAAATAGCTGGGAGAAACAGCAGAACCAGTGGTGGGCCCACAGTTTGTGTTGCCATTACCAGCATGTGGTTTTGAAAGAGGGGATGGGCCATGTAGCTAAGATCTTCAAGGAGAAGCAAAGTGTTGTGACTCCTGCCTGCAGATAATTAGGCTAGCTACAAATTGTTGCTTTGAGGAGGATTTAGTTATTCAGTTTGGTAAGAGTCAGACCAAGGTTTGGAAGTCACAGATTCACAGAGCCCAAGAGTTAGAAGGGAGCTCACATGCCATCTAGTCCAACCTGTACTTGACTAAAAATGCTTTTGGAAATAATACTGACAGATGACTGGTCATCCAGTCTGTCTAAAGACCTCCGATGAGGGAAACCTCTTAAATCAACCCATTTTGGACACTTTCAGTTGTTAGAAAGTTTTTTTTTAATTAAATCAAATCTCTCTCTCTCTGTCTGTCTCTCTCTCTGTTTTTTTCTGTGTCTCTCTGAGTGTATGTGTATCTCTCTCTCTAAGTATATGTGTGTCTCCCTCTGTGTGTGTCTTTTTGTCTCTCTCTTTCTCTCTGTGTCTCTGTCTCTTTCTCTCTGTCTCTTCATCTCTCTGTCTCTCTTTGTATCTCTGCCTGTGTCTCTGTCTCTGTGTGTGTGTGTGTCTCCCTCCCCCCACTCTGTGTCTCTCTGTCTCTCTCTCTCTCCTTCTTTCTCTCTCTCTGTTTTCTTTTCTTTTTTTTTCTTCACATAAAGTTCACTGACCTGCAGCAAGCTTTGCTGTTCAGAAAATCAGGACATTTGCATCATCTAGTCCTGTGGCACCGTTCTCTTTCTCTATCACCTTTTGGAGGTTCCCAAAATGGATTAGCAGTTCACATTTGCCAATTCTTTCAGTACCCTAAGGGGGTAGGGAAGAAAACAAGCATTTATGAAGTGCCTGCTACATGCTAAGACCTTTGCAAATACCATCATATTTTATCCTCACAACATCCCTGTGAAGTAGGTGGACTAGCACTCCCCATTTCCATCACTCCCCATTTTACAGGTGAGAAAATTGCAGCAGAATTTAAATGACTTGTCTAGGGTCATACAGTTGCCGCTGCTGTTCAGCCTTCATTTTTGAAAGAGGACCGATGATATCACGGGTGATGATTGACTTGCACATGAATTGGATTTAAGTGAGGCAGAGCTGCACCAAGTTATCATCCTCATTGTCTTCCAGAGCCATCAGAGTTCAATGGCAAGACAAAAGTCGAGATGACTGGTGATAGCCCGGGGTGCAGTGGCTGACCTTGGTGTCTTCAATGTCTACCAAGCTCTAAACTGCAAAGTCTGCTTCAGCTGCCTTCAGGGCCATTGGAACACATTGTTCTCATCTGCCCATTCCAGGAGCATGTCTTCACAGGCTTGGGGTAGGCATCCCCCTGACTCACCAATGTGTTTGAAGCCTGTTGGCCACCCTCAGCCTGGTTTGGTCCATCTGTTGAGACAGTTTACCAGGGTGTGGCCACTTCACATGCTATAGCTACTTGGTGTCACAGGTGAGAATTGCACACAGAACTAGATAGGATATTCTCTGATTAGTCATCTTTTTTCAGGAAAGGCCAGAGCTTGAGCCAGGTCCTTGAGGAGAAAGGTCTACCTAGACCTAGGCAGGCAGAGGAGAAAGGGAGAAAAAACAAAGGTGTGTCTGAGTAAAAGAAGGAAAGGATAAGAAGACTTTTGTGAATATGTCTGAAAGGGAATTGGGGCCAGGAAGGAATATTGGTCCACATTTATTTCCCTTTCCTTCCCTTTGCTTGAGAACACTACAACTCTGAGTGATTCTTCTTAAAAAGAAAACCTGATGAGTGTCAGCCCAGATACCAATTTCACTAGATGGCCTTTTTCAGTCTTCTTCCCTCCTCCATCCATCTTCCTGACCTCTGAGATTACCTTCCATCTACACTGCGTAAATTAGAAGTTCTTAGCTTAGGGACCATGAACTAAAAAAAAAAATTGATAACTGCTTCTCAATATAATTGATTTCCTTTTAATGTTATATATTTTATTATATGCATTTAAAATGTTGTTTTGAGAAGGGATCCATAAACTTCTCCAGACTGCCAGAGAAGTCTATAACATAAATAAAAGGTTAAGAACCCCTGGTACATATTTTGTATTACGCAGTTATTTGTGTGCTGACACCCTCATTAGAATATGAGCTCTCTGTACGTAGGAACTGAGTTTTTGCATTTTTTAGCATCCCTAGAACTTAGCACAGTGCCTGGTGTAGAGTAAGCAATTAACGAATCCTTGTTGACTCAGTATTGCTAAGGAGAAGATATAGCTGTGTCTATCTCCACACATATTCACATGCATATATGCATATATGTGTGTATATGCATATGCATATATATTTTTTCAATTTCCACATCAACTTAGATATTTAACCTTGGCTCCTGCTTCCTAAGGTCCACGCATTTGCCTCCCAATCATCATCTTCAAATGGTAGAGAGTTTATTTGTTCGTCCTCCTGATTTAATTCAGCATGGGCCTTGAAGGGGCTCCTGATTTCTACTCTTGCTGCTAAAGACGCCTCATTAATGTTTGTGTTAGGGGCCAGAACTGGAGTTCTGAATGGGACTTGTATGCTTAAAATGTGTACAATAGAGAATTATTGTGCAACATGCATAAGGTATTGGTATCTAGGGGATGGGGGCACACCCTGTGTAAATCTGCTAATGTGTTTAGAACTGAGGAAGTCCCCAGTAAAAAAGCATGAACAGAAAGCACAGCAATTTCCAATTTCATACCTATGTGAAATATACACTTCGCTGTGTGGTTATGTCAGAGTTTTCCTCCCCTGAGTGTCTTGTATGCTGGGGCTATACTTGATAGCTACCCTAGTGGTAGGGGGCAATTTCCTGGCACGAGTGGCTCCATGCCAATAAAGCCATTCTCTCCATTGCCCATTATCATCGCTTGGAGCTGTGTTGTTATTATTCAGTCATTTTTCAGTTGTGTCTGACTCTTCATGACCCCATTTGGGGTTTTCTTGGCAAAGATACTGGAGTGGTTTGCTTTTCCCTTCTCTAACTCATTTTACATGTGAGGAAACTGAGGCAAACAGGGTTAAGTGACTTGCCCAGGGTCACACAGCTAGCAAGTGTTTGAGGCCAGATTTGAACTTTGGAAGATGAGTCTTCCTGACTCCAGGTCTGCCGCTCTGCCTGTTCTGTCCTAGCTTTCCTTGGAGCTTTGATTTCCCCCCCCCGCCCCATACCCCTTACTATAGCTTTTAAAACATCCATTTGCCGTTCTTTATCAGCCTCAGTTCAATTTGTCATTTAAAGCTGTGCCTTCATTTTGTATTCATCCTTTGTTACCTACACATAACTCCGTTACACATGCAAGCTCACACAAACATACGACTTGTCTAAGTCATAGGGACCATAGATTTTATCCATCTTCTCCCACCATAAAAAATAACGTCCCCACTGAAATTCATTCCTTTGTGTCAATCATTTCCATCCTCTTCTCTAATGCAGCTACTTCAGGAAGAGTAACACACTGATGAGGCAGCTAGGTAGCGCAGTGTATAGAGCTCTGGCCTTGGAGTCAGGAGGACCTGAGTTCAAATCCAGCCTCAGACACATAACACTTACTAGCTGTGTGACTCTGGGCAAGTCACTTAACCCCAATTGCCTCACCAAAAAAAAAAAAAAGAGTAACACACTGAGACCCTAACACCTTGATGTGAAGGAGTGAATCAGTTATCTTTCCTCAGTTGATAGTGGGGACCATGACGCATGACAATGCTTGGTATCTAGAGATGAAGAAGTTGCAGGAAGAGAGAACGGAAGTGCTAAAGAGAAACTCTGCCTACTTTGTACTTGCCAGGGACTAGCCCTTTATATATAGGGAAGATACACAGAGATATACATACGTATATAAATTCATTTGCATAAATATATATTATATAAGTATATATAAAGAAATATATGTATGCATATCTGTAAATTAATATAAATTTTAAGCTATATTTTTAGCCCATACCATCTCTTGAGATGAGAAGGTGACAATTATGTAATCAAAGGACAACGGAGAAGTACAAGGTGGGTTCAAGGACTTATATAGGAGAAATGATGAGAAGTATATCCTCAGACAACCATGGATTGGTGATATGGTGAGACTGGTACAACTTATAGATAGCCTGTAAGCTCCAACAATATTCATAAAATAGAAAAGCAAATCAAGGAAAGTTCCCAGAAAATTAGATATATCTTCCACCTTGGTGGGGGGAGATCCATAGCAGGAAATGGACAAGAATGGTGCAGGCTGGGCAAACTTGAGTTGGGGATCATTGGAGGAAAAGCACTCCACACGGATGAGATCACTAAACCTCTCTGGACCTCAGATTTTTTTTTTAATTCTTAAAATAAAGGGATTGAATGAGATTACCTCTAATATTTCTTCCAGTTCTAAATGTTACTATGGCGAACCAATGATTCATTGAGAGTTTTGGAACATTATATTTTATATATACATATTTATATATATTTTAACTTAAACCATATTTTAGAGTAATTTTTCTCTCCCTCTTGCCTCCCCTCCCTCCCCCCCCTCCCCTCCCTTTCCCTTCCCTTTCCCTTCCCCTCCCTTCTCCTCTCCTCTCCTCTCCTCTCCTCTCCTCTCCTCTCCTCTCCTCTCCTCTCCTCTCCTCTCCTCTCCTCTCCTCTCCTCTCCTTTTTCCTCCCTTTCTTCCTCCAGTACAGAGCAGTATATTGTATGAGTTAAATGAGTGTATTGGTTAGACAATCAATGCTTTAAGAAGTTAGAGATCATTACTGTGTACTGGATCAGTCAGGAAAGAATTTAGGAGGGAGATGCAACTTGTGCTGAACTTGGAAGAATGGATATGACTTGGCTAGACAGATTAGAGAGGGAGAGCTTCCCAGATAAAAGGGTAATATAAGTAAGTGTGTATGGGGGAGATAAAAGAGCAGAAATTAGAAATATATAGCTTATGTTCATGGGACTTTGAATAGAACAGCTTAACTGACATAGTAGTATAGTAAGAAAAAGATTAGAGGAAAAGGAAGAAAGAGATATCTGGTGAAGTATTACAAATCATCACTTTAAAATACAAGAATATACAATGTGTAGATGTAGGAATGATCAGAGTAAATTTAGGAATTATCCTTGTCAGAAAGTTCCTGTTTGGAAACTCCTTCCCCCAGTGCAGATGACAAGTTGGCTGTGATTTTGTAGAAACATCCTGAGGAGTTGCTTGAGGCACATAGATGTTAAATGTCTTGTCTAGAGTCATATAGCTAGTAAGTGTCAAGGGTAGGATTTGAACTCAGGTCTTTCTGGCTACAAGCCTGGCACTCTATTCACTAGTCCTTCCATTACTGCTGCATTATACAAAATGTGTATTTTCTTTCCCTTTCTGACCAATGGAAACATATTCTTTCTGAGATCTGGGAAATTAGTGTTTTTTTGTTGTTGTTCTGTTCCAAAGTTGAGGGTACAGCCTTACTCCCAAGAAGACTTGGTCAGAGATGAGTGGACAGATTGGGGAAAATTTTGGATGTAGACTTCACAACATGCGGCAATTGATCGGATCTAGGGAGTGAGGAAGAGGAAGAGGTCAAGGATGACACCAAGGCTGCGGGCCTGATGACTGGAAGGATGGTGGTGCTCTCAACAGAAGTAAGAAATTTGGGAGGCAGAGCGTGTTTAAGGGGGAAGATAATGAGGTTCTGAATGAACATCCAAATGGAGATGTCCGGCCAATAGTCGGTAGTGTGAAGTTCAAAAGAGAGACTAGATACATCAATGTGAGAATCATCTGCATGGCAATGATGTCTGGGTCCATGGGAACTGATGAGAAAAGCCAAGAGTAAAGGGGCAGCTAGGTGGTGATGGAACTGCAAGGTGGTGCAGCGGGTAGAGGACTGGGCCTGGAGTCAGGAAGCCTTTATCATTTACTAGCTGTGTGTGACCCCGGGCAAGTCACTTAACTCTGCCTCAATTTCCTCATTTGTAAAATGAGCTGGAGAAGGAAATGGCAACTATTTCAGTGTCTTTGCCAAGAAAACCCCTAAGAAGGTCACAAAGAGTTACACGTGACTGAAAAACAACTGAACAACCACCAAAGGGGTTAGAGAGGTGACGAGCCTTCAGAGCACAATCACTTCTGTGGCGTAGATGATAGATAATTATTTTTTAAGGAGATTTAGAAAGAATGATCGGACAGGAGGAGGAAAACGAGGAGAGAACAGTACAAGGAAGCATAAAGAAGAGAACGTTTTTAGAAAGAGGGTAGCTGATGATATCAAAAGATGCAGAGGGTTGAAAGGAGATGCGCCTTTAAAAAAGGATATCAAATTTAGTAATGAATACGCTGTTAGTAACCTTGGAGAAAGTAGGGATCCAGGGCTGAGTCCTTCTCCCATAAGAGACCTCAATCTAACTTATGGTAAATATCCAATATATTTTTCAAAGCTCCATCTCTGCAGGCTATGGCCATTGACTCAGTTATCATCAAACAGCTCTGAGGCTCAGCATTCCCCAGTTGTTTTGTTATTTTTTTAAACTCTAAGATTATCATATTGTTTTATGCAAATGAGTTGGGGTAAAAGTACAGAGTCAATCTATGAACTCAGGGTAAGTTCATTGTCTCAGCTTTTCTTTTCATTTGTTCTTTTCAAACATTACTAAAAACTCTGTATTCTTTACAAGGTCTGGAATGATTCCAGTCTGATAGGGGCTTACCCACTTCTAGGTTCAAATGCAATCTGAGTAACATACTGCTGATAGCTTATTGACTCTATGACTCATCCCTTACAACCTGTAATTTTTCTGAAGACCTTAGAATTTCTCTGAGACCAACATGTGGCTTAGGGAAACTGGGCCTTTATCTTACTCGATGGAGGCTGTAGCTGTGAGTTTTGGGAAGTCAGGAGAGTTGAGCCTCCAGGAATCCAGAGATCCAGGAGTCTGGGAGCTAGATTTCATTCCAGGTTTTGTAGCCAGTCAAATATCAATGCCTGAAGGAGTACCTTTGAGATCCAGCTCAGAGGTACCTGTAACAAGGACTCATCTGGCAGCGATGTCATGGCAGACGTGAACTTGGTGAGACCAATATCATAGCATAGAAACTATATGGGGGAAATGTTCACAATTTTGTATAAACAGTATAACAATAATAATTGTTATTATCATTACTGATATTATTATAATGATGATCTACAAAGCTCTCTTCTACCACACAGTGAAACTGTAGACATTGGGAAGGTTTTTCTTAATACCTTCGATTTAATACCTTTAAGTCTTTACCTGTACTGTTTCTACTTTATTGCTGGCCTTAGATTGTAGTTAGAATCCATACATTCCCTAGATTCCCTATCTCTGGACCCAGGAGATTGGAGTTCCTACCCTGGCCCCACTAAGTTACTAGGTTTGAAGACCATCTCACCATGGAATCTACTGCCCCATGCCTGCTTTCCTGTTTAAAGGATTAGCCTACTCTTCTTGTGTTACCGAACCAATACCCTGGACCTCCGTTACTACTAAGTAACTGGAAAATGGAGGCCTCTCTAACATCTAAGCTTCCTTTCCCAGCACTTATCCCTTCCTTTTCCATCTCTGGTCATAAGAGAGGTAGCTTGACCCATGGCCCTTTTAGTGAAGAGATTTGGAAGGTCCTTTAATTTACAAATGAGGAAATTGAAGTCCGGAGAAGTTAAGAGATTTGGCCAGTGTCATACAGGATGTCAGCAGAAGAGTTGAGATTTGAACCTAGGTCATATGTCTCAAGAGTCAGTCTTTCCTCTGCACCATAAGTTTTAAGATGTGTTTCTAGTAGTGGAAACGTGCATGTAAAGATCCAGTAATATTCTCTCATCCAATCTCTGTTGTAACTAATTATGACATTTGCAAGGTACCTTATTAAATTAAAGTGTTGAACTAGATGGTCTCTAAGTTTCCCTCCATTTAGGATGTTTCAGTGATGCCTAATTGGCATTCGGTATGTGTATGTGAAAGAGAGCAAAGCTAACTGGTCTACATGGGGACCACACTCTTAGGCTCACAAGTGCTGTACCATAACCATTGCATCATAGGATCAGAGATTTAAAGCTAGAAGGGACCTTAAAGGACATCTAGTCAATTCCTTTCATTGTATTGATGAGGAAACTGAAGTCCAGGGAGGTTACATGATTTGCCCCTAGTCACACAGTAAATGAGAGAACCAAGATTCGAACCCAGGGATTTTGGCTTTCTAGTCCAACACTCTTTCTACTGCCCCTCTCCCCTTCCTTACTTTCCCTTTTCTCAATGGTAGGTTCATAACCAGTGTAGTCCAGGCTGAATGGTTCTAGAATAGATAGTCTATTTCTTGGGATTCTAAACTGGGAATAGCTCAGTCCACCTCTCTGTGTGATATTTTCTGCCATGGAAGCTATGGGGAATTTTTTTTAAAAAGCTTCACAGACATGGGCTGGGGACTCATGCTGGCTTGCTCCACTGGAGAACATTCAAAGGTTTCTCTGTTGCCTTGCCACAATCAAACCTAGAGGAAGAGGAAAACTTAAGCTGCCTGTCTCCCACCTCCTTTTGATGTAGGTGTAACTTAAAAAAAAATAAAATAAAATAGAATGAAACTGCCTCCCATGCCATCATGACCACTGTTCTTAGGAGTTGTGGGCCAGCTTTGGACTCAGTGGGGAAGTAGATGAATACCTCGGACTGACACATTAATGGAAGGAAGATGAAGAAAAATCAAAGTGCTTTCTTGGCATCTTGAAGGGTGGATGGAAGAAACTGAGTGAGGGTGTCACTTTGGTAAACTCTGTTTTCTCTGAATAAGAACAAGAACTCAGCTATTGAGACTAAGAAAAAGAAGGCAATATCCTTGATGACTGCCAAACTTCCTGAAAAATTGACTCCTGGAAGGAAATACTTTAGTACTAATAATCTGATGCCCTTGAATAAATAGAAACATTCCTACTGGGGTGTCTCTAACATTGGTGGGGGAGTGAGTGGCCATAAATACAGGCAACAGTGGAAGTCACTGTATAGTTAGGAGATTCTTTCAACTTCCATTATCTGCCCCATTGGCCTGCCGCTGTGGGTACATGACTTTCCCAGCATTCTTGTCATTTTAAATGGGCCTTCTTCAGTTCTCGCCTAGCCATATACTTGTTCTCTCTGCCTCCTTATTCTACCTTCTTTAAACCATCCTCCACACAGCTAGCAAAATCATCTTCCTAAGGCACAGAGATGACTGTGTGATCCCTGTGGTCCAAAACTTTCAGTAGCTCCCTATTGCTTTGAGGATAAAGCAAACTCTTTGCCCTGCCATTTAAGACCCTCTGCAATGTCTGGCTCAAATTAACCTTCCTATCCTTCATTCACCTTACTCCCCTTAATGCATTTTATGTTCTAGCCAAAATGTACCACTACTCAAGATGGTATATTCTATGTTCAACCCATAAACCATCTTCCATACATGGAATCCACTTTTTCATTTCGATCTTTAAAAATCCTCATATTCCTTCAAGGCCTACTTCCGGTTCCACATCTCATGAAACTTCCTTTTGTCCCTCCACATGTTCAGGGACTGTTTCATTTTTGTTTTTGCATCCTCAGGACTTCTTGGTGAAGAGATACATAGTGAGTACAAGCAGGCTAAAGGATGTTTCTGCTGATATCTTACATGTACCTGTGAGGGGGTGGATGGGGAGGTGACCAGGGGTCAGAAAGATTTCTATTGTATGTCCAGCTTCTGATACATACTGGTTGTGACCCTAAGCAAATTACTTAAAGTTTCAGGGCTCCAGGACATTCTTTAAGATGTTGCTTTACAGAACAGTTGCTGATCTGCGTTGATAGAGGCAGTTTCGTTATTGGGAGTTCCCTATACCAATGAAAATCTAGTTAAATAAATAAACAAATGGCCCTAGAGTCAGGAAGTCTCATGAAAAGGAAATGTACGAGTAGAAAAGGAAGGCTAGTCATGTAGGGAGAGGAAAGGGTAATAGCACAAGTAATAGTTGGCTGCACTGATACCAACCCAACCCAATGCAACAAACAACATGAAGGAAGGCCTCCAGCATGGTGGGCAGATCTTCTGTATGGGATCTGTGGGAAAACATGGATAGGAATTGCACAGCCAAGGATCAGTAAGCACATTACAATCTGCAGTGAGAACAACCCTCCCAAAGATGAGATCTAAGAGCCATTGAAGTGCTATAGTATAAATATCCCCAGTATCTAGTATAAGCCCTATTCCCTAGTATGACTCGTACATGGTGGGCACTTAATAAGTGTTACTTTGGAATGAATGAATGAACCAATGAGCTAATGTCTTAAAGCTATACCACCTAGGAGGAGGTAACACATTAGCAAGCTAACACATCAGCTTACATGAATTCAGTTGATTAATTCACCCATTGTCATGGGGCAGAGGATCCCAAGAGAATGGATTCAGGATGGAAGAAGGAGATTGAAGACATGGAGATGGAGGGGGCCCATGAAAGGAGAGCATTTAGGAAAGTTGAAACAAGTAATGAAGGAAGATACTGAAAAGCAAAGAGAAGAGACACTGCCCACCCCTCCCCCTGCAACTAAAGTTCTCTCCTTTAAAATTCTGCCTTGGAAGCCCTGATCTGATTCCAACTCACCCATTCTCCTACAATGACTCTGATACATACTTTTTAGGCTTTCAAAATCAAGTTTCCTCATTTTCTCATTTTCCTCAATTTTCTGTACAAGCAGATGATGCGATGGTTAGTGAGAAAAACTTCTAACTGAAGAGCTGAGCAGTAGGCATCAATTAGCTTCTGGTCCCATTACTTTTTCTGCGCTAAACTAACTTGCTTCTCAGTTTGAAGGATTCAAAGGTAATGTGCTCTGAGATCCCCTAAACAGCAGGTACCACATGATTAGGATGCTTGGATTTTTGGCTTTTCATGTTTTAAGGCTTGAATTATTTTAATTAATAATCTAATTTCTTTGTAGTTGTGCCTGGAGGTCTTTGGGATGGTCTAATTTAAAATAGATTGCTAAATGCATTAATTATTAAATAAATAAACTATAAAAACCTCTCTGAGATCTCCCTGATTTTGTGTCCCTTTAGTACTTATATAAACAGGTGTACAAGCTATCAGGCTCTTCCTTATGCGTTTCCATGGAGTTGTTCTCTGGGTGTTTCACTGCTCATTTTGGAAATGAGGAGACTGGTTCAGATGATGTCCAGTGGTCTATAATCCTATTGTGTAAGTATCTAATTGCCTCACTTCCCTCAAAGGCAGGCGCCCTGTCTTCTATTCAGGGCTGGACTTACAGTGCCATAAGCTGTTAAACTTGACTTCAGGCAAAATTCTCAACTACATTATGAAAAAGTGGCTTTGTGAGTTTCCATTGGAAAAGGGAAGCAGTGATCACCTCAAGCTAGCATAGGTTCATAAAGAAGTAGTCATGCCTGACTAATCTGATTTTATTTATTTGACAGAGTTATTATAAAAGTAGCTCAGGGGGACATGGTAAAAGTATACCTTAACTGAGTGAAGGTATTTAACAGAATGGATAAAAACATCCATGAATTCTCCGTGCCCCAAGTCTGGACAGCATCCAGAGGTGGATGGCCAGGATTGTGAAAGGCCTTCAGTTCATCCTATATGAAGATGACTTGAAGGAACCGGGGATGTTTAGCCTAGGGAAGAGAAGGTTCAGGGAAGATATGATAGCAATCTTCAAGTATCTGAAGGGCTTTCTCATGGAGACTACACTAGATTTGTTCTCTTTGGCCCAAGACGACAAAATCAGTCACAATGGATGGAAGCATCAAAGAGGCCACTTTAGGCTTAATGTGAGGAGGAAGCTTCCTAGCAATGAGAGCAATCCTAATGGAGAACCAGCTGTCTTGGGAGGCAGTGGATTTCCCCATCTTGGCGATCTTCAGGCAAGGCCAGATGACCACTTATGTTGTGTGGTGAGGATCCCCTTCATGTGCGGATTGGACTCGGCCTCTGGGGCCCCTTCCAGCTTGCCAATTCTCTGATAACTCATTTCTACCAATTAAAATGATTCCTTTCCTTCAAAGCACAGCTCACTTTCTACAACCTATGTAGAGTCTTCCTGGATTCTTTCCTCTTTCTCCCTCTTCCTCTCTTCCTGAACTTTAAATGTGTATGTAAGGAAGTAGAGATTGCCTAGGACCTCTGAAATAATACTGCACAACTGGATGCCCAAGACATCTAAATTCCCCCCACCCTCACAGGAAATCATTTTATTGAATAATCAGAAGGTTCTGGACAAAGGATGCTTGGGGGGATGGGAGCAGAGACATTCACATGTTTGGGAGGAAAGGGGTAATGGTTTTCTTATATTTTTTCTTTGGGGCAGGGGAGGGGCAGTGGTCTCTGTTCTCTCTTGCTCATTCTGGCACCAGCTTCATCAGGTAGCCATTCTCAGGAGCCAGATAGCCATCACCAGCATCAGCCTCCAGACAG
This sequence comes from Phascolarctos cinereus, assembly GCF_003287225.1. Taxonomy (NCBI): domain Eukaryota; kingdom Metazoa; phylum Chordata; class Mammalia; order Diprotodontia; family Phascolarctidae; genus Phascolarctos; species Phascolarctos cinereus. The sequence goes on along the minus strand of NW_027555625.1, from coordinate 392,018,685 downwards.
AGGTCCCACCCATCAGCCCTGACCCCTTTGAGCCCATTGCCCTGACCACCACTGCCACTGCCCCTGCCAGGAGGGACCTCGTCTTCCCTTTCACCTCACTTGTGCTAGCAATCTCTATCCCAGTGCCACTGCCACTCCTTCTCTCCCTGGTGGTTGCAGCTTGGGTCTCAGTCCCAGTCCCCGGCCCTTCTCCTCTGGGGCATCAGGCCTGTCAGAGTCTGGCCCATGTCTTGATCCTGCAAGTATAATTCTTAGAAGAAGTCTTGTTCGTGCCCAATACATACAGGCTTCTTAAGTCCCTCTTTTGACCCTCAACCTGGCTTTCCAACAGCTTGTCAGACCCATCTTCTCTGGACAGTCCCATTGTATGAAATAAAAATGGATATTGCCTTGTTCAGAGAAAAACAACAAATAAATAAGAGAAACAAAAACTTCTCATATTATGATATTAAAAACATTTCTTAATGCTCAATTTCTCTTCAAGTAGAACCTAAGGAATCCAACCACATTTGGCTTTTCTGAGTCTTCAAGGTTACTTGACATTAAAACTGTAAGATGTAAACTTTGCATTGAAGACTTCTTCCTATGGCACCTTATTGCTGAGAGGGCTGATGGGAAGTGTAGTTTTCTTAGCTGGAAGGAGGACAATGGGAGGTGGAAAGGGACAGAACTGGTGAAACTGGGGGAGTTTTGAGCCTTGAGACGATCAGGGAATGGGGTGTGCAGAAGGGTCCAGGTCAACACCTTGTCAGGTGCAAGGAAAGGATAAAGGGGAACTTCTGAACCTAAGGTCCTAGACTTAACCTTGAGCCCATATTAAAGCACACATTCTGTGGGGGCTTTACTCCAGTGCTTTATCACAAAATGTTGTAGCACACTCTGCCATTGGACAGCAAACTCCAGCAGGTGCTAGAGAGTTAGCAATGCTTCTGACAGAGGATGAAAAGCTTCTGTTTGGGGGCTTATGTAGGACAAACTACCCCTGTTCTAGACAAGCTCCTTTTCTATAAACTTCCACAGCTGGAAACTTCTGACTCCATGCCTTTTTCAATTAGGCCTCTTAGCCAATCCTTGGCATATGTCTGCCTGTGCCATCAGAGGCAGAAACCAATCAGACGTGTGTGAGTGAGATCCTAGGTCTCCATATAAATCCCTGGCCCTTGTCCCTGTTGCTGAACTGCCATGATATATGGAAGGTGGAGCTGAGACATCACCATACCAAAGTAGGCAAAGTAATGAGTGTCAGAAAAAGCTCAGTGCCATATCTGGAGGGTGTCCTCTTGCAGGATCATTGACCCTCTTCTTATTCCAGCTGGGACAACTATTATCATCTCATTTGAGGCCCAGTGATGCTCTCTTCTTACTGAGATGTGGTTGTATCCTTATGTCTCTGGGCATAATTATATTTACATACATCTGGATGTATCCTTTACCATAAGCCTCTTTCTTACTCTTACTCCCAGGTCCCTGGATTTCTCAAGTTTAGCCTCAGTCCTTTGTTTCCTCAATCGTAAAATAAGTATGTTAGCTGTGTCCTATCTAGCTCACAGGTTTGTTACAAGGAAAGTACTTTATATACTGTGAAATGCTACATAAATATGAGTGATTTTATTTTCTATGAATTCCCTAGAAGAATATGTAGGTCAAAATTTCCTACTAATAAAATCCTATTGCTTTTAGCATCATTGGCTAGCCTACCCTTCTGCTAGAATTTCCTGTCTCCCATGGCTGCTGCCATAGCCTGGGACAGTGACTGTTTTGTGCAAAGACCAATCTACCTAGGGGCTGAGAGGTTCATCACCAAATGTTTTGTTCACTGGGGGGGTGGTTTGAGTTTACTTTTGACGCCAGCAAGAAAATCTTCTGGACAGATTGATTGGGATTGGGGGGGGTGGGGTGGAGGAAGAGTAGAGGGAGTGCCTGTAATGAAGAAGGTAAAGAAACTGTGTCTTTTTTTTTGAAGCATTGAAGAAGGATAAAAAAAATACCACATGTGACATTGTCTGCTTAGGAGTAATCCTACTTTGACAGTGAGGACCATTATATCAGGGTTACTGGGAATGCCAGTGGTTTAAATACTAAAAGAGCTAACATTCTTTCCAATCATTTGTGGAAAGTATGATCCCTCATAATAGTTATAATAAAGATGGATAATGGATAGTTCAGGCATCAAAATCCCCATTTTACAGATGAGTAAACAGAGGTTCACAGAGTTTAAGTGACTTGCCCATGGTCACAAACCAGAAAACAGAGTGGTTCAACCCAGGTTTTCTCATTCTACATCTAGTGCTTAGACTACATAAGACCTTTCCAGAGAATCTAGGGAACTGCATATATGAAAGAGAAACACACAGAGAATTAAGGCATTTATGGAGAATTCCAAGTTTGCTTGAATTTTTTTTTCCAAAATAGAACCATGCAGTTCTCCGACACCAGAATGTTACAGGCAGTGCTCAAAATATACCAGCCCTTTAAAAGGGTCTTTCACTTCTGCTCAGCTCCTTGCCTCTCCAGTGCAAGTACCAACAAAGGTTCCAGCTGTGATGTGGGAAACTGGGAACCAAACCGGGGCTCGTCAACTCACTTTCCAGAAGCCACTGAACAGCTGTCAGATGTTAATGAATTTGAGTCAGTCCTACCCCAGGGTTGGATTGTGTGACCAAGCTGTGAAAAGCCGCCAAATCTATGACAGAGCCTCACGCACCTTCTGTTCACCACAAATGATGTTAGCCTTCTGGGGCAGACTAAAGAAGTCTTACCATCGTGGTACTCAAGGCCAGGGGGTCCAGTCTGGCCTCTTTCCATCTGCCATAGTGGGTGATGTTTTCTAAATGCAAATGAGGGAGATCTGGTATCAGTGGCTACTGATGCTCTTAGACTTAGACCTGATTCACACATTTTCTCCCGGCAACATCCCCATTAACCTTTCTAGCCATATGGAGTAGTCGCCTTTCTCTGAAGGTACAGTCAGCCATAATAAGACATGGGAAAACGTTGAGGTAAGCACCACCGAGATGGCCCAGTTTTACCTGATTGAAGAAGAGTCAGTACCAAGAAGGCTTATCCCCGAGGACTGAAGGTATATGTGTGCGTGTGTGTGTGTGTATGTGTGTGTGTGTGTGCGGAGGAGGTGTGGGGGGAGCACAAAGATTGTAGTGCTCTGTGGGGTATGTGGTAGCAGCAACCAAGCTGGGCAGGACACACTGGTAAGAACACAGGATATTTATGGCAGCAATCATTCTGGGCTCTACCTATAAGAAAACTAGGAAAGGCATATTTAGTGGTGTGTTTTTTCATTTTTTTTTCCAACATGGTGGTACATAACCCTAGCCTTCTGTTGCTATTCATTTTACACCAGACAGCAGTTTAATCCAAAGAGCGGCTGCTGTTTCTCTAACGGCAGCCACACACTTAATGCCTCAATTTCCACATTTTATTCTATATGTAATTTAAAGCCCATGGTGCCTTAATTGTAAAATAGGCCTTATTAAAATAATAGCTTCAGAAACAGTGGGGTACCCTGAGCTGTGCAATGAAGGTTTTTAGCTTAACTGCTGTTTACAAGGATTTAAAAAGAGACACAACCCAAATAAAGCTGTAAAGACATTTCAATGTGAGTGATGGACCAAAGACCACCTGATAATTAAGCTTTTTTTCTTTTCTGGGGCTGTCTCTAGCTCTCCTTAGAAACCCAAAGCACACCCTTTGCTGTTTTTATGATTGATGATGCAGCAAGGGTACTTCAGTACTAGTAAGCAACACAGTGCTTTGATTAATGATGTTGGGGGAGCTCCCAGAAGACTGGAGAGAATAATACCATTATCAGGAAAACAGCTGAAGCTGCTGAGAGGGACATGGGGTCCTACATTTATGGGCACCCTAAAATGAGCCACCACTGGACTCAGTCCCCTTGGGAAACTGAGGTAGGAACAGTGTGCTTAGTACTTTGATGTAGGGACAGGGAGTGGGACAGAGAAGAGGGGGGAAAGGGATGGTTAGCAGGGATATGGGTCTCAAAGCCTTAGAAACCAAGATGATTTAATGATAGCTCACATTTATATGGTATATTAGAGTTTTTAAAGGACTGGCCTTGCAATAACCTTGGGAAGACTGTACAAGCATACCCATTATCCAGATGAGAAAACCCCAGAGCAATTATGTATGTAACTATGTCCACACAGTGAGTCAGAATTACAGCTGAAACTCACATCCAAGTCTTTGGCTTCCTAGCTTTTTCCACTACCTACTTTCTCTCTCTCTCTCTCTCTCTCTCTCTCTCTCTCTCTCTCTCTCTCTCTCTCTCTCTCTCTGTTTCTGTCTCTGCCTTTCTGCTTCTCTCTGTCTCTTTCTCTCTCTCTGTCTTTCTCTGTCTGTCCTTCTGTCTCTTTCTATTTGGGAGGTTGCCTTAAAACTCCATACTGTGTTATAAAGAAGGAGACACATGAAAAAGAGAATTACTAGGTATTACCATTGCCTTAATTGTTCCTTCAGTGTGAATGTTCACATTATTCCCCTCCTAACTGATGGCAGTTCACCCCAGCACTGCCTTTATTCCAACAATGCATTGCAGGAGAATCAGTACCATCAGCATCATAACACATTGCATAGTACTTTACAATTTGCCAAATGTTTTGCATACATCGTTTCATTTGAGTCTTACCACAGCATGGTGAGGTAAGTGCTGCAGGGTTGTTATTCCTTTTCACACATGAGGAAACAGAGGCTGAAAGAAATTAAGTGACTTACCCAGGGCCCCATAGCTAGTAAGTGTCTAAGGCAGGGTTTGAATGTAGGACTCCCTGACTCTCTCTCTCTCTCTCTCTCTCTCTCTCTCTCTCTCTCTCTCTCTCTCTCTCTCTCTCTCTCTCTAGTGCTCTATTTACTATACAATACTGCCTTTAAAAACCTACAAAACTAAGGTTCCCAGCTCTAAATTGGACCTCCTGTTTATGTGTTCTGGAGGCTGCCAAGTGCTTCGGGATTTGGTTCCTCTCTGGGTCACTCACTTTTTACTTCAGGGAAGAGAGAAGCCGGGGGCCATTTTGGTGCCTTCTCATTAGAGGTGGCTGTCTAACTGTGAGCGACTTTCCCTTCGATTTGGACCTTTGTGGTATTATAGACTGAAAAAGGAAATATGAGTCAAAGAGAGCCCCAAGGCTTGTACAGTGTGGTTTTGAAAGTCAATACTACTGTCAATAGCAGGACTCGCGCTTCTCCAGGGACGGCCCACGGCACTGCTCTCTTTCACATTCTCAGGCACCACACAGACATATTTAATGGTGAGAGAAAATGCTCGCCAAAAGGAATGGTCATCTATTTGTCAGACTAGCTTAATGGCAGCAGGGTCCTCTCATTAGGGACTTGACCACCCAGTCTCTCTGCCATTTTCCATACTTTTTTATACATTATGATGATGGCTTAGTATCATTACGATCCTTTGTACTTTTAAGAGCAACTTTCCCAGATTTGAACATTTATAATGGAAAAGGGCCTTAGAGGACATTTAATCTAATCTCCCTATTTTACAAAGCAGAACATGGAAGGCCAGACAGGCTGGGTGACTTACCTACAGTTAACCAAGCAGTCAGTTGGGTCTGACTTTTTGTGATTCCATTTGGGGTTTTCTTGGCAAAGATACTGGAGTGGTTTGCCATTTCCTTCTCCAACTCATTTTACAGATGAGGAAACTGAGGCAGACAGGGTTAAGTGATTTTCCCAGGGTCACACACAGCTAGTAAATGTCTGAGGCTGGATTAGAACTCAGGTCCTCCTGACTCCAGGCCAGGCACTCTACCCGCTGCACCACCTAGCTGCCTGCAATGAGCAGCAGAGCTCCAATCTGAACCCAGGCCCTTTGACTCCAAGTACAGTACTCTTTCCACAATACCATGCTGTGTGATTGTGTTTACAGAACGGTATAGCTCTGGTAGAGTGAAAAGGGCACTCAGAGGACCTAGGTTTGAATACTGGCTCTGACTCTTACTACCTATTTGATGTTGAGCAACTTATTTAACCTCCCCAGGGTCTCAGTCATCTTTATGTAAGCTCTGGGGCAGAGCTGCAGCTCTGGGCTCACATGGACTGGACTCTATCCTAAAGCCCTCTCTCTAATAATAATCTCCATGACTCATTTTGCCCCCACTCAGGTTTCCCTCTGGGAACATCAGAATCTAGCTCATGCACTTCTCTTTCCCTCCCACAGACCCCTGCAAACACTGAAGGCCGACAAAAAGCATTTAAACAGAGCAGGTCTCTGAAAAGACACGTAAATAACACAAAGGGGACCCATAGCCAAGCCTGGTTAGCAAGAAAATAGTTATAACCCCACAAAACTGACAGACCCCAGTAGTAAAATCCCTGCCTCATGCCCTGATGAGAGACATTGAGGCTGCAAGGGCTGCTCCAATTTCTTTTGCCTTCTCTCTGGGGTTTATGCTCCTTCTGGAATTGGCTCTGTCCCTCCCCCCTGCATCTCCTGACTTTATCTCAGCTTCCAGCCACTGCTGCCATCTCTCAGCCCAGTGCCACTGTGATTCCAGGGCCCGCAGCTCCTGATTTGACTCCTGTTCCTTTCATCAGAGCTTATCCAGCAGGCTCTGCCTCCACTGCTGGGGATGGCTCCCACTCTTCATGGCAACAGAGCCAAGATGTCTACTTTCATTCCCTCAGCTCCTTTCCCCCAAAAGCCCCTCCTCAGACCCTTTTATCTGCTCAGGACTTATCAGCACCTCACCTACATAACTGAGAAGGAATGAGCCCGCCCAATTCTTTTTGAGCCCTTTTGAGTCTTTTGAGCATGATCTCCTGCCCTGGGGCCAAGTTGTCCTGGTTGGCCAGACCTTCATCTATCTTGCCAGCCCTAGGAGTTACCACATCTGGGTTCAGACCCTGGGTCTGGATTACTACTTAGAGCATCATTGGCAACTTTGGAGAGAGCAGTTTCAGTTGAATGCTGAGGTCAAAAGCCAGACTATAAAGAGTCAAGAAAAAAAGTGAGAGGAAAGAAAGTGTATGCACCCGCTGCAGATAGTCTTGAGAATGAGGAGGGTAGCCACTTAAAGGAAGGAGAACTAGAGGATGAAAGCTAATGGCAATGCACACCGACATTGTGGGTTCTTTGAGAACGGGGGAATGTAAATATGTTTGTAGACAGGGAGAGATTGAAGATTAGTGAGAGAAGGGATGAGAGCGAGTGACAAGGCGAAGGAGAAGACAAGGTGGAATGGAATCATTTGTGAATGTAGAGGATTTTGCCTTGGCAAAGGAAGAGAGTAGGGAACAGGCATTCATCCATCCATCCATCTCTCTCTCTCTCTCTCTCTCTCTCTCTCTCTCTCTCTCTCTCTCTTTCTATCTCTCTATCATCTATCTAATTCCCTTGACCTATGTTTATTTACTCTGCTTTTTTCAGAGCTGCTCATCCACCTTTGGCATTCATCTGCCACCCAGCTCTCACCGGTGGCCCCAAGTCACTGTAGCATGTACAGTGGTCACACCCCAATACACTATTTTAGCAGACAGACTAAACCAAGTGGAAGGTAGATGACATGCTTCAAACCCATTGGTGAGTTAGGGGAATGCCTAACCTAGGCCTATGAAGACTTCCCCTGTATAATGAATGAGTGGACAAGAACAATTTGTTCCAACAGCTGCTCAGGCTGCTGAAGCAAATGCTATGGAGCACTTAGAGCTTGGTCAGACATTGAAGATGCCAAGGTTATTCACTTCATGCTAGGTTGTCACCAGTCATCCTGACTTTTGTCTCACCGCTGGACTTTACTTACTTTGGAAGAGAGTGAGGCTGATAACTTTGCACAACTCTGCCTCACTTAAATCCAACTCACAAACAAGTTATCACTCATTATCCACCTTGAAGTATCTCAGTATCGTGCTGTCATTAGTTTTCTTCAAAAACAAAGGACAAACAACAGACCAGACCATGTTGGTCTGGACCACTGCTGGTCATTTTCCTATCTGCTGCTGCCCAGGGGTCTTCCCTTCCTTTATTGCCCTATTTTCTACCTCTTGCTCTGAGAACTGCAATCAAGTCAATTTTACTATTGCTTCTGGAAAGAGCATTCCAGTTGGCTATTCTATTATTTCAACCATTAGCCCTGTAACTTTCTAAACCAAAACACCTTTTTTCCCCCCAGCCACCACTCTCCTATGTACATTGTCTTCCCCATTAGAATAGAAGTTCTTTGAGAGTGGGGACTGCTTGGCTCAATATTGGTCATCTAGTGATGTTTTCAATGTAATACAAGGCCTTAAAGAGTTTGCTTCTAATCCTTTAGCAACTACCTTTAAAAAATTATGTTTATCCCAGTTTCTTAGCACCATTAAGGACTTTGTTATTTGTAATTTTATCCTTGTCTCCCTTTCTATATCACTTTGCTTTCTTGAGAGTTAGTTTCACCTAGTGAATAGAGCGTTAGCCTCAGCACCAAGAAGAAATGGTATCATATAGAATGGATTATATAGTGATTGGAATATTGTTTTAAGAACAACTTGGAGCAAATAAGTCATTTTGACTATTATAGATGCCCAAATTAACTATAAAGGACATATGAAGAAAGATGCTATCTGCATGCAGAGAAAGAACTGATAAATAGAAGTATGTATAGAATAATTTTACATATATATATATATATATATATATATATATATATATATATATATTTGTATCTATTGGTGGCCAATAGGGTAGGGTGGGGGGAGGGAAGAAAAAAGAAAAAAAAGGAAACAAAAAAATTTACATGATAACTTTGTTGTATATTTGAAAGGAATAGCAAGTTGTATGTTGTAGATTTGCAGTTTCGTGTGCAAACATCTTTTTTTTTAATTGTACTATGTTATGGAAATACCTGTTCTATTTTATAACTTAAAAATACAATTTCTTTTTTAAAAAAAGAAAAAATGGGATCAACTTCTGACCTACACTGGCTGGGTGAGCCTGGGCAAGTCACCCAGTCTCTCAATAAGCAGCTCTCTGAGACAGATTGTAGAGAAGGTGCTGAACTGTATAAGTGGAAGGAGTTTACTGACCTGGGATATCCCTATATTAATCCAATCACAGTTCTAGTCCCTATGCCCTAATAAGTAAATATGTATTGGACTGCACTGAATTGCAATGCTTTGTTTATCCAGATGGACCTGTTTTCTTTGACTGATTCCCATTCTCTAAAGTAGTGGTGTCAAAGTCCAATAGAAATGGGGGTCACTAACACAAACATAAGGATCCCTGCAGTCACATATTTACTTAGTTTTAAAATCTAACGTTACTATATTTTTATTATATTTGTACCTATTTTGTTAAATATTTTCCAATTATATTTTAATCTGGTTAGGGCTATATATGACCCCAGCCCCATGTTTGATACCTCTGCTCTGTATTTTTAAAATTGGATGGAACTTTAAAGATCATCTAATCTAACCTCCTCGGTTTACAAATGAGGAAATTGAGGCCCAGAGAGGCTATAATTTGTCAAAGAACATATAAGGAGTAAGTAGAAGCTGGAAGATTTATTTTAACCTATGCACTCTGCCTCTAAATGCAATCTTCTTTCTTGAGTCTTGTGTTTAATTCTTTTAGAGACTTTCTCATTGATGAGAGAGAATCTGAGAAACTAATTTTAGCAGTTCCTTATCATGGATAACAGCTTAATGTGTTATTCCTTCCAGGGGTAATTCTATTTCAATAGGCTTCTCCTAGAAATGTAACATTTTCATTCAAAGGAATGAATTACTAATAGTAGAATCTCAGGAACCTCAGAAGATGCGTCTGGAGGATACTTTCAGTCATATTCCTCAAATTGTACCATATAGGTGGCCAATTCCTTTGTCTGTATGTAAAGGTGGCCTGGCTAGATGTAATGGCAAGTTCTGAAAGATACATTAAAGCATGGTGCCAGTCATTGAAGTGGGGGACCAGAGAAAACACCTATGAGGAAATATGGCTTTGTATGGATGCCCGAGCTTAGCACAGTGAGGCATGCCTAGCAGGCACTTAATGGTGAAGGAATGTAGTAGCGGGGAAATTCAAGATCTTTATATTCAATCATTTTTCCTAAAAATCCTAAGTACAAAGGAGTGTGTGTTGTAGTGTTGAGACCCTTGCTTCCCCAAAACTGAGATTATTTAAGTTGTCATCTGGCTTTAATTAACCCTTTAGTGTCTTACACGTTTGCATATTGACTAGGGGATGAGCCCCTAGCCTTTGAACTCCTGCCCTCCTTGTAAAAATACTGCATGGGTAATACTAACCTTGTGTTGTCGGATACTTGGAATTCTGGGCTTCATTAAGTTTTTCCTCCCTCTCCACATGGCAGGGTGAAGGAAATATCTGGTAACATTTTAATTCTACTTCATTCACTGTGGCTTATATAGGTGTGGTACAATTGAGGTCTCTACAGGAAAAGCTGATTTCAAGTTTTGGCACAATGATTAGCTGATTCACAAAAGATGTGAGTCTCCATTTCTTCCCTGAACATCTGTACTGTCTGCTTTTAATTTACTTGTGGGACTGTACACTCCATTCCCGTGAACATAGAATGACATACTGTGTGGAAGAAAGGTTCCCAGCCAAGATTGGATTCTTAAGTAATCAATGACCAGTTCTGACACATGTTCACGTTCTAACACTTTCCATGACACAGACCTTGTCATATCAGTGGGCTTTCAAGCAAGCCTTACTTTGCTCCTGTCCATGTTAATCCATTCCTTGTTCTAACCAACTAGCTCAGAAGTCTAACAGGAACCTTGATCTCCTAATTGCCAAATCTTACGGGCCTCTTCTCAGTTTTCAATCATCTTGTCCTCTCAGCACTGACCCTTTAGACCAACCCCTGCTGCTCCCCCTCCTCCTCATTTTTTATAGGCAGAGAAACCTATTTATCCAAGTCAATGGCAAAACGGAAATCAGAAGAAGTATACATACCAGACAACGGAGAGTGAAGGAACTCTTCCATTGGGAGCTCAGCTCAACCAAGAGAGTCTCAGACCTCACCCAAGAGGAGAGTTCCTTGAGGTCTCTAGTATAACAAGCTGGGGATAGGGACATGATAGGGAGATTGCCCACTCCTCTCATGTTGGCTTGCTCCTAGAGTCTTTTCCTTCAACAACATTAAGCAGGGTCGACATTGTCCATCTTCCTTCAAAGGGCTTAAGAGCCTGGAGAGACTTGAGTGATTCAAAGAGATTGAAGAGACTGGAATTCTCTTCTCTCCCACTCTCACCAACCTTGTCCTGCCACTCATCAGGGAATGTAGAGAGAGCCCCATGTCAATGGGATTTGGGACTCAGGTTACAGAATGTAAGCTCCTCAAAGGCAGGGATTTTTTTTTCCTTTTGCTGTAATTGCATCCCCCGTCTTTGCTATGTATCTGACACAAAGTAAGCCATTAATAAATACTTTTTATCTGGTTTCAGAGAAACCTGAAAAGATCTACATGGATTGATGCAGAGTGAGGGGATCAGAACCAAGAGAACATTGTACAAAGAGCAATACTGTGTGATGATCAAATATGAATCACTTAGCTATTCTCGGTAAAGCAATGATCCAAGGCAATTCCAAAGGATGCATGATGAAAAATGCTGCCCACCTTCAGAAAAAGAATTAATATTGTCTGAATGCAGATTGAAGCATACTATTTTTAACTTTTTAAAATTTTTCATGTTTTTATTTTCTTTTGGTCTGTGTTTTCTTTCACAATATGACTAATATAGAAATATGCTTTGTGTAATTGGACATGTATAACATATCAAATTGCTTCTCAGGGAGGGGGGATGTAAGGAAGGAAGCAAGAAAATCTGGAATTCAAAAGTTTTAAAAAACGAATATTAAAATTGTCTTTACTTGTAATTGGGAAAAATAAAATATTATTTAAAAATTTTAAATGCTTGTTGACTTGACTTGGTTGGAGAGGTTGACATTGTAGCTGTGTCATGTTGTGATAGGCAGAGGTAGACCACCCCCTCCTTGACACACTCCTCTCCCTTTGGCCTCTGTGTCAGTTTTACTCACTTAAAAGCTCTCTGGGCCTCAGTTTACTCCTAGTGAAAATAAGGAGATAGTCATTATTTTCCATTCTGAGTCTACATTTGAGAAAAAAAATTAACAACCTATAATCAGAAAAGAATTTGGTTAAGATGAAGAAATAGATGGAAATAGACAATGGGGGGCATCGTGTACTGAAATGGCTGCGATTCAAAGAATTAGAATTCTAGTCCTAGCTTGGCCACCAGTGAATGGGGTGATGCTGCACAAATCATTTAACCTCTTTGGGCCTCATCTGAAAAAAGAAGGAGAAGGTAGAAAGCGTTGAATAAGATGAACTCTATAATCCCATCAATTTTAATATGCTAATTAGTCAAAAGGTTTGGATCTTCAATAAATTCTTGTAGAAGGAATTAAATAACATATGTACATTTAGTTTAACTTTTCAAAATTCAGAAATTTCATTGATGACGATGCTCGCCCCCAAACACAAGTTATAACCCCTCTATACTTTAATGAAGCAGCTAGGTGGCCAAGCAGTTACAGCTCTGGGCCTGGAGTCAGGAAGACTTGACTTCAAATCCAGCTTCAGACACTCACTAGCTGTGTGTTAAGTCACTTAACCTCTGTTTGCCTTAATCCACTGGAGAAGGAAAGGGCAGACCAGTCCAGTATTTTTGCCGAGAAAAACCCATTGACAGTATGGTTCACAAAGGCATGTAAAGTTGGACACAAATGAATGACTAAATAAGAACCTGATAGATGGTCTTTGATATTGGTTATGGCCAAAAATATCATTACTCTGCCATCAAACTGGAGATCTGAATATAAGCTCTCATCAAGGAGGGCTTGTTTCATTCTTTGTCCTTCTATCACTGTTCCCGACATGGTGTCTGCCACGTAGCAGGTGATAGATAGATAGATAGATAGATAGATAGATAGATAGATAGATAGAACATTTATTAAACACTATGTGTTTAATAATTAGTTAATTAGTAAGGATGCAAATACAAGCAAACAAGATGGTTCCTACTTTCAAGGACATTATATACAAAACACAAAGGGAAGCTGGAAAGCAGGACATACACAGGCAGGTGTGGGAGAAAGGGATCTTGAAGGAAGCAAGCTTGCTGGCAAGGAGGTAAAACATTTGGAGAAGAGAGAGAGAGAGAGAGAGAGAGAGAGAGAGAGAGGGAGAGAGAAGAGAGAGAGAGAGAGAGAGAGAGAGAGAGAGAGAGAGAGAGAGAGAGAGAGAGAGAGAGAGAGCACAGCTGCAAATAAGTGAAGTGTGCAGGGTTGATGCCCTCATAAAATGGTGGTCCTGGCCAGGGACTCACCAATTGGGAAAATAGGCCCCTGGGTAGAAACACCTTGAGTGGGAAATAGCTACTGTAAAGAGGGTGAAGCAGGCTAGGGGCAAGACAGTTGAGGTAGGAGTGAAGGGGACAAATACCTGATTGATTGATTAATAAGTATCTCTGAACTTACCTGTGCTGATCTTCAAATGATGGATATATTTGACTGTCAGGCAGCACTGATAGTCATTAATCTGACTGTATTTAATAGTAAGATCAGGTGCTAGGAAGTCCCAATCACCCTAGCAAATAGTCACTGCACTGTGCTGAGTGACAGTGCTAAGGAAGTGCTAAGATGTCTGGGGTTCTCAGAGAGCAGAATGTCTTCTCTCCCCAAGTTTCATCTTTTTTACGAGTGGCTGCCACCTTCTCTAATCTAGGTGGTACAGATATATGTCTTTACCCTGTCAGAATTAACTCTCGATCTCCCATCTTCATCGCATGCTGGCAGCTTTAAACTTCAAACTGTATTAAGACTTTTGGAACATTCTGTATTTCACTGAGCCATCACATATTCTTAGCACAATGTAATTAGGTCACCATTGATAAGAGGAACATGTTTAATTGTATACAGTGTTTTACTCTTTGCATAAAATCAATAATAGGAATTTTAAAATGCATGAGAAAATACCTATCATGAGGCAGTGGGCCTGAAGCTTCTCTTAGACCTCGTTAGCCTCCAAATGTTGATAGGCTTTGAACCCTAGAATTCTAAGGATGACACAATTTAGTTTGTATAGTATACTATAGCTATTTTTAGTACAGGTCACAACTGATGTTCACAATTTTAGTGCTTACAATTCACCTGTGGGACTACACACTCCATTCCTGTGAACACAAAATGATATACTGTGTGCAAAAGTGGTCCCCAGCCAAGACAGAACTCTGAAGTAAGCAGTGACCAGTCCTCAGCTTACATAGGTTCAAATGCTAATGCTTTTCATGACCTTGTCAAATCATTGGCTTTCATGCAAGTTTTGATTTGCTCCTGTCCATAGTAATCGGTTCCTTGCTCTAGCTAATTAGCTGAGAAGTCTAACAGGACTTTGATTTCCTAATTGCAAAATACAGTAGGGTCAGTCACTTGGTGGTTGCTAGGTACTGCAGTGGATAGAACACTGGGTTTTGAGTTAGAAAGATGAGTTCAGATCTAGTCTCAGATACGTATTAGCTGTGTGTGACCTTGGGCAAGTCACTTAACTTTTGTTTGCCCCAGTTTTCTCAGTAAAATGGGGATAATAATAGCACCCGTCTCTCAGATTTGTTGTGAGGGTCAAATGAAATAATATTTGTAAAGTGCTCTATGACTTGCAGACATACAACATCATCAGTCAGCTAGCCTTTATTAAGAACCTACCATTTGCTAGGTGGAAAGGTGAAGAGTCTCTTCCCTCAAGGAGCTTACAGTCTAATGGGGAGACAACACACAAACTACAAATAAGACATATACAGAATAAATTGTGGGTACTCTCAGAGGGAAGACACTAAAATTAAGGAGGACTGGGAAAGGTTTCTTGCAGAAAGTGGGACTTTAGCTGAGACTTGAAGGAAACCAGGAAATCCAAAAGGCAGAGACAAGGAGGGAATGCATTCCAGGCATGAGAGACAACCAGTGAAAACTCTCCAGTAAGGGAGTATCTAGACTAGAGAGGAATGGCAAGAATACCAGTGTCACTGGATGGCACAACACATGGAATGGAATATGATAGGAGAAGACTGGGAAGGCGGGTAGGGAGGAGATTAAAAAGGGCTTTCAAGGTCAAACTGAGGATTTTATCTTTGGTCCTAGAGATAATAGAGAACCACTAGAGCCTACCGAATGGGGGAGAGGGGTGATATGGTAGATGTACATTTTATGAAGATCAAATTGACAGCTGAGTGGAGGAAGGAGACTGATGTTGAAAAGTTGAGCCTTAGTATCAGGGAGATGGTCACTGGGGTTATTAAAAGCACTGCACAATTTCTCAAATGCAATCCAGCCCCCTCTCCTCCTATTCAGTTCTGTTTCCTGTTCATTGTCTATCCACAGTATCTGTCCAAGACATATGTATTGATGGACCAGCTCTATAGACTACCCATCCAACTTCATCTTATGGTCTGGACGATGGACATTCTTCATCCACTTAGTTTTTCCTGCATAAATGGCTAATCCAACTTTTTTCATTTAGTGGGGATTTAGTTAGTTTTAGTAGAATCAGCTTAGTTCAAATCAACAAACTCCTTTGAAAATCTTCCATATCACATTATTTTCTCCAGTCCCTACATCTCTGTTAAGACTCTTTCCTCATGCTGAACTTACTGTAGCCTAAGGCACAGTTCTTGGATTTCATCATGTTTGGAAATCTGCCCTATAAGGAAAAAGGCTTCAGTGTTACTGGTCATTTTGTTCTAGTGAAAAAGACTATCTTTTTGTCACATTTAAAATCCAATTACTTAAAATTGCATTCATTCCCAAAATTTTTGGTGAAAAGGAAAAACAGACCTTGCTTTACAAAATGCTGCAACTTAATCATGCCTCATTACCCTTAGTAAAAGAAAAAGTTCCCTCTACAGTTTTAGGTCTTCATAAAACAGGACATGGGAAGGTGGGATTAAACAATATCATGAGCTAGGAACACTCTAGATTAGTGTTTTCCAACCACTAATCTGTGAATCAACAGTGATTCAAGGCAATATTTTACCAGCTTGAAAAACTTCTATCAAAATCTTTTCTTCTTAACACCTATAAAATTTAAATAACAACAACATTTGACTAGATAGATAAGGTGAAGTACACCCTTACTTGATGAAGTCAATGTACTTAACTCTCAATTTATTTCTTAGGTGGAAGGTTGCAATGACCCCACACATACCTGGCCTGGAATGGTTACTTCTTTCTTATGTCTGTTCACCAGGTACCGACCTTCTTCCTGTCTGTTACCAATCAGTTTCCAACCACCAGAAGAAATGTTTTAAAAGTGAAATTTAGTATTCATTTTAATTATTATAATTACATTTAAAGACATACTTAGTGCATTCTTTTAATCAGCATAAATACTAATGGAAAATAAGGGTGATTTTTAAATGAACATGAAAATACAAAGTGAATTCCTAGCCTTTGCTCGTGAAAACAAAAGTAATATATTTCAGATTTGCCCATGCCTGACGATGCAAATGAAACAATTTGATAGCCCACTTTGATTTGTCTCAGGATGTGCTGCTAGTTATTTTAAAGTTATATTTATTGTTTGGCCTGGATCAAAAGAGATATTTCATTTAGAGAAATGTTTTCCTGAACAAAAGTATGAATCTAGCAAAGCTTCCTTGATATTTGCAGACGACATCTAGAATATTGTTTTGGAGTCAGAGGACCTGAGTTGCAAACCTGACTCTGCCACTTATAATCTGAATGTTCTGGGGCAAGTCATTTAAACTCTTTAGGATGTACTTTACTCATCTGTCAAAGGAACTTTTAAGGTTCTTCCTATTTTATATCTTTGATTTAAGGATACTATAAATTAGGAAATGAAAAAATTGATTCTTTTCAAATGAAATTCTCCTAAACTGAGATGCCCACTGGATGCCTTTAAAAAGTTTCACGTCAAATCGAGTGAGAAATTTTTTTATTTAATATTTTGTCTAATTACTGTTAACAAGAAAATAATCTGATAATAAAGTTAAAGCAAATAAATCAGATGTTATCTGGCTCTTCTGTATAGCTTGCAGTCCCATTTTTAACTTCTGGGAGAGAAAAGTTGGTGAATGAAAAAGAACAATCATACTGATTATCATCAAAGTTAATAATTTTAATTTTATTATCATGTACACAAAACACAATATTTTGTATCTATCTTTATAATTTCTTAATATAATTAAATATAATGAAACTAACTTTGTACTAAAAGAAATGAATGCAAAAAGATGCAAATAAAATTATTTTATTCATTTGAAGAATTTAATGAATTATATATTTGGACTACATAATTTTAGTGGTAGACAATTTAAATATAGCCTAGACACACAGACATCTAGTACAACATCCTCATTTAACCTTTTGAAGATTCATCTTTCTGTTTCTATTTATTTAATTCAATAAATCAATCAACAAGTAATGAATATTACTGGATTGGTACCAAGCATTTTTTTTTAAAGGAATTCCATGGTCATTTCATCTTGGAGGAGTTTTAATTGTGCCAACATAAACTAAGTAGACTTGGATGAGTTGCAATCTACGCAATGGAAGTGCCCACATCGATGAGATCACCAATCCATAACTATTCATCCAGCTCTGGGCTAAGTGCTATGCAGAATATAAAGAAATATAAGATATGGTCTTTATGCTAACAAAACTTAACAGTTTAGTTACATAAGAATAAGATAAATGAAACAAAGAATAACATGAGACAGCAACGGGATAAGCATTGAATAATGTAACAGGCAGTAAATGCCATATGAGTTCAGAGAAGGGAGATATCAGTAGAACTAAAATGGTCAGGGCAGGGTCTATGGAGAAGATAAAACTTGAGATGAGCCTAGAATGATGACTGAACTTCAAGACTAGAAAAGATCTGGTGCTAAATGATCAGAGCTCATCTCTTTGTAATTATTTTTCTGAAGATGATATCCTCTGCCACTTTGTCAGCCACTCCCTCCATCCTGTTTACCACATTGCCAAAAGTAGAGGTAGTGCTTAGATAGAAATAGTAGCTAAAGTAGCTGCTTGTCATTGGTCATTGGTCAGTGATTGGTGTTCCTGGTGGCACACTAGGTGGGCCCCTTCTCCACAGGGATTGCTGCCCTCAATGAGGCTGTGTGAACTTGTATTCTATTAAGAAGATATATAGCAGGTGCACAGATAAATAAATTCAGGAGAACCAGAAGAATCAAGAAAGGAGTTCTTGAACGAGCTGAGATCGAGGGATTCCAAGAGATGGATGTGAAGAGGGAAAACAATCCAGGCAGAGAGGGCAGTCTGTGAAAAGGTAGATTCAAGAGATAGACATATCATGTTGGAGGAACATTATAAATAGACCAGTGTGGCTAAGTGTTCTGAGCATATGAGAAGAGAAATATATGATCAGCCTGGGAAGACAGTCTCTAAAACAAAAATGCGAAAAGCTTTAAATATCAAACAGAGGAACCTGTACCTGATCCCAAAGATAGTTGCAGAACTATGGAAACTGCTTTTACAGAAGAGTGACGTGGGCAGACCCATGCTTTAGGAATATCAGTTTGTCAGCTGTGTGAAGGATGGATTTAGAGGGAAGAGAGTGGATGTCAAGAGGTCAATTAAGAGGACAGTTTAACAGTTTAGGTGAAAAGTGGGACCATCTGGACCCCGGGAGTTATAGCATGAGTGGACAGAAGGGACCGTGCGTGAGAGATGTTGGGCAGATGAAATTGACACTTGACAACTGAATAGATATGGGGAAGAGGGGTCACTTTTAGGTTGTGAACACAGTGGGAAGAATGGTGGTAGCCTGAAGAGAAATAGAAAAATTAAGCAGAGGGATGTATTTTGGGGAAAAGAGTAAGTTCTGAGTTTGGGAAGCCTATAGGATGTCCAGATGGAGAGAAAACGCTAGAATTGGAGAAGCAGGACTGAAGCTCTGTAGGTGAAGGACAGGCATGTAGATTTGGAAGCCACCACATGCATAGTGGTGATACTTGAATCTATGTGAGCTGAGGAAGTCACCAACAGAGATTATGTAGAAAGAGAAGTTGAGAGGGCCCTGGACAGAGCCTTTCAAGTAATATTTTAAAGAGAAAAAATATTTTTGATTAGATGTTTCAAGTCACAGGGTAGCTCCTTGCAATTAGCTGAGGAGAAATTCTTTTTTTGTTTTTTTGACTAGTCAATGGGGTTAAGTGACTTGCCCAGGGTCACACAGCTAGTAAGTGTTATGTGTCTGAGGACAGATTCGAACTTAGGTCCTCCTGACTCCAGGGCCAGTGCTCTATCCACTGTGCCACCTAGCTGCCCCCTGAGGAGAAATTCTAACGAGAGATTTGAAGAATAATTTTTAGGATGAGGGTGGTGGATCTCAGCTGAGGCTCAGACAAGGGCATGTACCAAATCATTTGCAGAATGTTTTCATTTTCACCCAACACAATTTTCCTTAATTTCCAAATCCGTGTTTGTATTTCAAGGGAAATTTAATCCATATGTTTCTGATTCATTGTATTTTTTTAAATCAAATGATGATCAGAAAAGAATAAATGGAGGGAATATGAAACCTCAAGAATCTCAACTGTATACTCCTAGAAAGATAGCCATGTGCAGGTGACACTGTACTGGGCTTGGAGTTTGAATGACTATGAGGCTGTGTAACTAAAGAGGTTACTTCTTTTCCTTGGCTCCAATTTCCTCAACTGGTAAAAAGGTAAGAAAAGGTAATGGAAATCACTTATTGCATCCGTTGTGTGGCAGAGTGATAGCAGATTGGCTTTAGATAAGGAAGACTGGGATTCAAGGCCTGTGTCTGATACATATTGGTCATGCTGCTATGGTCTTCTAGTCACTTAACCTTTGTGCCTTTGGCTACCCTCAAAGCCTACAAGTCAGAGATTGTCTACTGTTCTGCATCGGTGCAGGAAGTTTCCATACCAGAAAATTCCCCACACTGATGAAGTAACTGGTCCAAACCACTACTTATAAAAAAGTCTTATTGAGTTCATCTCAATTCAGGTGACATTCATGTAGAGGCATCATTGAATAGTTGATAGGGCACTCAACTTAAAGGCTGGAAGACCTGGGTTCAAATTCCACCTCAAATGTTTATTAGCTATGTGACCCTGGGAAAAACACTTAAACTCTCCAAGTCTCCACTTTATCATCTGCAAAATGAGAGTTGGGACTCAATGACCAACAAGGTCCCTTTTAGTACTAAATCTATAATCTTATGATCTATATTTCCAATGCTAGTCTATCTCATGAGCTCCAGTCCTGCATACCCAGTGCCTACTGGACATTTCAAATTGGTTGCCCTGCACGTATCTAAAACTTAACATGTCTAAAACCAAACTCATTACCTTCTCCACCCGCAAATTTACCCCTTCCAAACTTCCTGATGTCTATGAAAGACACTACTATCTTTCCAGTCACAGGTCACAACTTCACTGTCATCATCATAGTACTTCGCATTCACCCCCATATCCAATCAGCTGGTAAATCTTGTCATGTCTATATCTGTTTCTCTTGAATCTATCCCTTTCTCCCATATTCCTACCAACCTTGTTTTGGCCCTCATCACCTCTTGGCTGGACTATTGCAAAACTCTCTGAATTATCCTCTTGCTTCAGGTCATAACTAGTTCCAATCCATTTCCAAAGAGCTATCAGTGTAATTTTCCTAAAGCTTGGGCCTTTCCTTTCCTCAACAACTTCTAGTAGCTTCCTTTGACCTCTAAATCAAGTCTAAATTCTTCTCTTTGGCATTTAATTCTTTTCTACATGGTCCCATCACATTTTTTCAGCCTTCTTGCACATTACTCCCCTTCAAATTCCCTGTGATCTAGCCAAATTAACCATCAAATACAGCAGTCCCTTTCATTTCTCTGCCCCCATGCCTAGTATGCAGTTCCTTCTCACTTCTGCCTCTTAGAAACCTTAGGCTCCTTCAAGACAGTGAATAAATACCACCTGTTCCGCACAAGGCTTCTCCTGATCTACCCATCCGGTAGAGGATGGCCTTTTTCTCTTTTGTCTCTAACCTTAACCCAACGCTTGGCACATAAGAGGAGCAAAATAGATTTTTGTTGCTCAGTATCTATATGGGCATATGGGGACTGGAGCTGTGATTACGTTGATGTACGAAACTCCCAAGTGAGGAAACTGTCTCTATAGAAGCAGGTTGGCACCTTCTCTGCAACTTCATTTTTTAAAATACATTTTTATTGATATCTTTTTATTTTTACATCACCAGAATTCCTTCTACTATTCCTCCCATCCCTCCCTCCCATTTCAAAGAACCATTCCATATACAAATTTTTTTTTAGAGAAAAAGAGAAAAAAAAGGGGCGGGGATCAACAAAACCAATCAAAATGTTGAAAATGTCTGAAAACAGATGCAGCGTTGCATGTCCGTCAGCCTCTTCCCTCTGCAAAGAAGTGAGGCGGCAGAAATCTTTGCATTTCTTTTCTTTGGGGCCATTCTTGAGCTTTATGATTTTGCAACATTCACTTTTGATTGTTTATTTTTTTCATTTACAGCATTGCGCTCACTGTGTATGTTGTTGTCTTGACTCTACTTCAGATTGTATAAAGTTTTCTGTGCTTCTCTGTTTTCATCACATTTGTCATTTCTTGCCCCACAGTAATATTCCATTACATTCATGTACCAAAATTCGTTTAACCATTCTCCAATCAAGGAACATTTACTTTGTTTCCAATTCTTTGCTACCACAAAAAGTGCTCCTTGAAATATATGGGTGTATGGACATATCTTGTTTTATTGTGCTTCATTTTATTGTACTTCGCAGATACAAGTGGAAGGTTTGTGGCAATGCTGCAGTGAGCAAATCTTTTTTTTTTTTTGGTGAGGCAATTGGGTTTAAGCAACTTGCCCAGAGTCACACAGCTAGTGAGTATTATGTGTCTGAGGTCAGATTTGAACTCAGGTCCTCCTGACTCCAGGGCTGGTGCTCTATCCACTGCCCCACCTAGCTGCCCCTATTGGCATGATTTTTCCAACAGCATATGCTCATATTTCATATCTGGGTCACATCTTGCTATTTCTTGCAATATTTTAAACTTTTTCATTATTTTTTATCTGGTATGGTGATCTGTGATCAGTGATCTTAGATGTTACTATTATAATTGTTTTGGGGCATGATGAATAGTACCCATGTAAGATGGTGAATTTAATTGATAAATGTCGTATGTGTTCTGACTACTCCACTGTTCCTCCATCTCTGTTTTTCTCTTCAGGTTTTCCTATTTCCTAACACACAACAATATTGAGATTAGACCAATTAATAACCCCACAATGGTCTCTAAGTGCTTAAGTGAAAGGAAGAGTCAATAGATGTGGCAAACTTCATTATTATCTTATTTTAAGAAATTGCTCCAGCCACCCCAACCTTCAGCAACCACCATCCTGATCAGTCATCAGCCATTAACACTGAGGCAAGACCCTCCACCAGAAAAAAGATTATGACTCATTGAAGGCTCAGATGATGGTTAGCATTTTTTAATCAATGAAGTATTTTTAATTAAGATATGTACATTCTTTTTTTTTTAGGCATAATGCTATTGCATACTTAATAAACTATAGTGTAGTATAAAACGTAACTTTCATATGCCCTGAGAAACCAAAAAATTTGTGTGACTCGCTTTATTGCAACATTTGCTATCGTGGTGGTCTGGAACTGAACCTGCAATATTTCTGAGGTTATATATGGGGACTTTCTTCTTGTCAACAGCATACAACAAGTAATGGAATCTCTGGATCAAATAGGGACATTCTAGTCCAGAGGTGGGGAACCTCCGGCCTCGAGGCCACATGTGGCCATCTAGGTGCTCAAGTGTGACCCTTTCACTTAATCCCCATCCTATCTAGTCACTTTATCTGTATGATTCCAAATTGCTTTCCAAAATGGTTGTACCATTCCATAGCTCTACCAACAATGTTTCTATTTATTCACAACACCTTCAGTATCTCTGCAACTTTATAGTCTTAGAGATGTGCCTAGAGCACTAATTGACTCATTCAGAGTCAGAGGTGAGATTTCACCCTATGTCTTCCATGTCTGAAGTCCAGTTGTCTATCTACTGTGCCTCTCTCTCTCTCTGTCTCTCTCTCTATACATATACACACAAAATCTACATATACGTACATCTATACATATACATACACATATATAATGTATGTGATATTATATCTGTGTGTATATCTATATCTATCTCTGGGGCAGCTAGGTGGTGCAGTGGATAGAGTGACAGGCCTGGAGTCAGGAAGATTCATCTCCCTGAGTTCAAATCTGGCCTCAGACGCTTACAAGCTGTGTGACCCTGGACAAGTCACATGACCTTGTTTGCTTTCGTTACCCTCATCTATAAAATGAGCTAGAGAATGAAATGACAAACCATCCCAATATCTTTGCCAAGAAAATCTCAGATGGTGTCATGAAGAGTCAGACGTGACTGAATGACTGAACAAGTTTATCTGTCTGTGTCTCAAACTCGTGAGGTATTATCATACTATTGAATGCTACCAACTACTCCCATTCACAGTCTTGGATGAGTTTCTAACAATCCCTCTGCCACTCACTTTTCTCATTAATTAAGAAATGGACGTTTACCATGATCTAATTGTGCCAATAGTGCCATGCCAAAAAGATAAATAGCCCTGTCAGTCAGACACTCCTACCTTCCTTGTTGTATAAATCCAAGTGGAGATCAGAAAGAGGACTGCTCCCTATGCAGCCTCATAGACTGCCTTATTCCCCAGGTAAATTTTGAAGAAGAAACAAATAGGCTAGGGGGAGGGGGAGGGAAGATCTAACCTTTAGGATAAGCTGTTTTGTTTTTGTAAGGATCCTCCTGGAGTTCAGCAATGTCTCTACTTCAGAGACTACATTTTCACTGTATTCAGTAGAATATATGGCAAGCCGGAGAGTGGGGACCCTGTCTTCTAATCTAAGTACCTGTCACATCAAAGGCACTTAATACGTGCCTGTTGAACTGGATTGAATTGTACTGATTTCCTTCCCTTGTGTTTAATTTGAGCTCTTAATGTGGATGTAAGGTGATTATCTGGTTTGGTTGATTCTGACTAGCCAGTATAAGTTGGGGCATGACCCTTGAAAGACATACTTGTCTCTCCAGAATTTTGAACTCTGATATGTTATGAACTCATTTCAAAACTTACCTTGTGAGGTAGTAATGCAAATATTACTATACCTCACTGAAGTTAATCTACTAAGTCTTGGAATTCTTGTCTAAGCTACCTTCATGACTGAGTGAATGAGTATATAGGGGACCAAGGCAACCACATCTAGTCAATGCTAGACTGATTGTACTATCTTTTACATCTCATCTAGCCATCCACCCTGGTCAAATTACCATTCACTCCGCCACAAAACATGTGCCACAAAACACACCTCTCCACGTTGGGCCCAATAACCTAGTTTTGGACACAATAGTCAAATCTTTTGCTTTAGGGGCAGTAATCAAATTCTTATTGCTTTTGGAAAGCATGCATCAGTTTACTGTCTTATGGACCAAATAACTATCCCTGTGATTCTCCAGACCAAAACTTTCTGCTTGGCTTCCATTCCTCCATATGTGTTGTTTCTCTCTGTTATAATGTAAGCTAAGATGGCTAATATGGAAATGTGTTTTGTATGACTTTACGTATATAATTGATATCACATTGCTTGCCTTTTCAATAACTGGGGGAGGGGTAGGAGAGGGGGAAAATTTGGAACTCAAAAATTTTTTTAAATGAATGTTAAAAAAATTTCACATGTAATTGAGAAATATTTAATGAAATAAAAATATATTTGAAACAAGAAAAAAAAAAGTAAGCTGCTTGAAGGTAGGGGCTTTCTAATTTTTGTGTTTGCAATCCCAGGGCTTAGCATAGTGCCTAGCATATAGTTGGAACTTAATAAATGCATTTCCATTCTTTACATTAATTCATTCATTTTTATAGTGAAGCAAAATAAACTCAGAGAGATTTACCCAGCGTCACACAGCTAGTAAGTTAGATTCCCTGGGTCTAACGCCCTTTTTGCTGTGCCATGGAAAGTGCCCCTCAAGCCATCTAAAAAGCAGCTATTTGTATGAAATCTAATCCAATTGTGTGAAGTCCTGTCATATTCACGGAGGAAAGGGATGCTAACCTGGGCTTCCCCCCCACCACACACCAAGTTAGGCTAAAATTCCACTTCCCAGCAGGAAAAGGATGTTAGCATGTTATAAACCAAAGAACAGCCAGGTACAAGAAGGAAAGGAAGAACAAGCTGGCCAGGGCAGACCTTTTGTCTGCTGAGGAGAGTAAGAATTCCTTTTGCAACAAGACTTGTTCTGTGTTACTCCTCTGGGATGTCAGCATGTACACTGTAAGGCCCAAGGCCAGGCACTAAGTGACATCAGCCACCCAAGGAGCTCAGGCCTCCCTGCCTTGGCATTCCATCAATACCCTCCCTAGCTTTGCATTATATGGTCCCTTTCACCCAAATCATTTTCCTCCCCGTTTGCCTACTCCTCTGACTCCTACTGCTGCAGCCCACATCGCAGACAACTCTAGCTCTGCCAAGACTCAAGATGAGGCTTTATTTACACCAGTTCACCTCCATGTGTGGCCATACCCGATGAGATGAGATGAGATGAGATGAGATGTGTCATCAGAGAGACCTGCTGGTGGGAGCAGTGAACCAGTGTGGAGAAAAGCAAACAGTTTCCATCTTGTCATGTAACTTAGACTAGATACAATAGTGCCCATTTAAATCCTCTTTAAAGGGAAAAAAAGCCAGCAGGCTTCTGATCATGACATTCTCACTGTGAAGTATTCCATGTCCCCATTCCTACAAGGAAAAATCATAGCATGCTCAGGTAGACTTACAGAAGCCTGGGATACCTTGTAATTTCCAGATCTTCAATTTATACTTTGTTGCTGCTCTTCTAAATTGAACTGTATGAAGAAAGAAAAGGACAAAATAGCTTACTACATCTTCTTCATCATTGAGCAGAATCTAATCTATGGTCCCATGGGACTTTTAAATTTATAGGATATTTGCATATGTTTGTGTGTATGTATATATACACACGCACACACATACATGTACACACATATACATACAAACAAAACATATACGCATGTCTGTATATGTGTATACACACATCCATCATATGTATATACATACATGTGTGTGTTCATCTACATCTATACATACTTTGATTTATTAAAGGAAAATTCTTCATAGGATCAGAATATCTTGGCTTTGGACCTGGAAGGGGCACCAGAGGTCATCTAATCCAACCTTCTCATTTCACAGATGAGGAATCTGAGGCCCTGAGCAGGTAAATCATTTGTTCAAGGTCACATAAGTGGCAGAGGTAGTATTAGAACCCACGTCCTCTGACTCCATTTTCTCTTATGCTATCCAAAAAAAAGCAGGTATAATCTTATTATTATTGTCATCACTGCTAATTTATTATCAATGGAAAGAAGAATCATTATTGTTGTTGTTAATACAAATTAATATATGGTCTCTAGTTCTATAATCATTCTGATGGAATCCACCTTTCCCTGGAGGACTTACTGGATTTCTCTCCCCTCCATTCCCTGCTCCAGACTACATTTCCCATGGGATTTCAAGGATGGAGAGTCCTAGAATTTTGTGGGGTTTTTTTTTCACTCCTGGGGTGTGCAAAGGACACACAGATGTCTGGGTATGGGAAGGAGGAAGCTAGAGGTGAGATTACACAGAAGCTGTGGTTTCTGCATGCTGTTGTGCCTGGAAGATAAATAAATGCATATTCACATAACACTGAGTTATTCTGAAACACTTTCATATATGGTATCTTATTCAATCTTCAGATCAACTCTGTGAGGCACACAGTGCAAGTATCATCATTCCTGTTCTCCAGAGGCAGAAGGAGCCTATATGAGATTGTGTGACTTAGACTAGCAGAGTTATAGGACTCTGTTCGCTCTAGACTTTGAAGATGCCTTAGAGATCATCTAATTCAAACCTCCAATTTTATAGAGAAAGGAAGTAACTTGTCTAAGGTCACAAAAGCCTTCTGCCAGGCAGAAGGCTACTAAGTAGTGTGGAGAATAAAGTCCTGAACTCGGAGTCAGAAAGACATGGGTTCAAGTGTGCCCTCAGATACTACTAGCTTTGTGGTCTTGAACAAGTCACTTGACTTTTGTCTCTATCAGTTTCCTCATCTGTGAAATGGAGGTAACTTGCTTCTCAGGATTGTTGTGAAGATCAAAAGAGATATTTGCAAACCATTTGTAAACTAGCACAGTGCCAGCACATCAGAAATTATTATTATTATTATTATTATTATTATTATTATTATTATTATTATTATTATTATAGATAGGATTACACTTTTGATGCTCTGACTCCAAATTCAGTGTTCTTGCCACTACATTGCTCCAAGTTCATTCTCTGGATGAGGAGTAGAACTGGACCGATACCAAAACTGCTAGTTCAGTGCTCCTTGCTATATGAACATGGCCTGATATTTTACTGTGTTTTCCAATTTACTAGGCACTTTGCCCTGTAGTGTCTCATTTGATCTTCATGTGTTGTATGATTGGCAAATATGATATATATGTATATGTGTATAAATGTGCAAATTTGTGTCTAAATATATAGATGTATGTATGTATAGATTATAGGAGAAACTGAGGCCCAAAGGAATTAGGTGAATTCAGAGCCATCTCTAGGACTAGATTCAGCAGAGCTTGTTGAACTTTTTCCATGTGCATCCCTTTCCGTGTTTCGGCAGCGTTGATTGGCATTGGGTGGCCTGAGAGCGTGCTCAGCGCAAAGCACACACGTTGTGTGTTCAGAACCAAGGCAGCAGTGAGGTTGCCGATGCAGTAGGAGCCAGTGCTGCCAGAAATACCTCGGATTCATTCCGCGTTTGATTTGTCATTAATTTTTGGTCATTGTGCGTTCAGAAGCCTTTTACCGTCGCCAAACGTTTACGATCCACAGTTTAAGAAGCTGGACTAGAGGAGAAGAGTTTTGCCTCAGGATAGCTAGCTACCCAAGAGCAGAAAACTTGCTGAAGATTTAAAAGGCAGATAAAAGCAATTATAAGAACACTGGGCAAGGAACCAGAAGATCTGAGTTCTAGTCTCTGCTCTGATACGAACACTGGGCTTCTTTGTCAGATCAGGGTGGTAGGCAGGCTCATCTCTGAGGCCCTGTGTAGCATCAATAGGCCAGGAGACTATGACAGTTGGGTTCCATTTGACTGTACCTCTGTTTTGATTCAGTTATGGTAAGAGTTGAATACAATTTTTCTTTGTGACTTTGTTCAAGCCTCTTCCCCTCTCCAGGATCTGTTTCTTCCTTTATAAAAGAATTAAACTGAGTCCATGATTCTTAATGATGAAATTAAACAAAGTACTTTGAGGTCTTTGTTCGTTTTTGGGGGGGTGGCTTCAACTTATCTTTTAGCCTCTCTAAAAAAGCATCTTTCCATTTGCTGTCTGGATTACTACTCATTCCTCCACCGATCCCATACACCAGCAATAGGGATACTTGAATGTCAAACATGGAGAAACAATTGACCTTTGCACCTACTTATTAAAGTGAGAGATAGTATGGCATGGTAGAAGGCATATTAGATTTAAATTCCAAAGACTTGGATTCAAATACCCTCTGAGTCACTTATTATTTGTATGACCTTGAGTAAGTCATTCTTTTCCTGGAGCTCAGTTTCTTCATCTGTAAAATTAAGTCTATTGCCCCCTGGGACAGTTTATGGTGCAAAAGTCTTTGCTTACAGCTTGGAGTAATTTGACCTGGATCACACAAATAACAAACAGTGCAGATCTCAAAGCCAGCTCTTCAGACTTGAAATCCATGCTCTTTCCATGACACCATAATGAGAAACTTATATGTATGTTATTATGGTGGAAATGAATATGCTGAATAAGCATATAAAAAGAAACCCAGTCTTTTGATTTCTAGTTCATTTCTGTTTCTACTATACATCCTGCCTCCCTGGCATCAGGTTTTTAATTTACCACTTCAAAACTAACAACTGATTAATCTTCTTGGTAGACTCAAGCCAGAACTACAATCCTAAGGAGGGATAAACCCTAGCAAAATGGTGAAGCAGGTGAAGTGTCAAATATTCTCCAACCTCCTCTTCTTTACCTTTATTGGAACATCCTTCTCCCCAGGTACCAAGAGCCTTTAGCTAACATTTTTTAAGCATTTTTTTTTTAGATTTATAAAGCACTTTACATATATAACAAAGGACATCATTTACATTATAAGAGGGGGTGGATAAAAAGCCAGCCTCTTTCAGTCAGAAGGATCTGGGTTTCAGTTTGAACCCTGATGCATGCAGACTGTATAACCCTGGGCAAATCAGTTAACCTCTAATGCTCTAAATAATTCTCTGTACATTGCAGGAAAAGCACTAACCTTCATTGGGAGATATTTCCTCCCTGTACCAATGAAATTACAAGTCCTTTTATCTACTTACAAACATTAACATGCTTGATTTTCAAAACAATTTCAAGAACTAGGTAATCTAATCATTTGGATTAGGCCAGGTGGTAAAAAGAATAGAGTACTGGGACTGGAGTCAGGAAGATCTGAGTTCAAATCTAGCCTCAGACATTTCCTAGCCTTATGATCTTGGGCAAGTCATTTAACCTCTGTTTGCCTCAGTTTCCTCAATCATAAAAAGAGGGCAATAACAGCACCAACTCCTAGAGTTGTTTTGAAGTTCAGATGAGAGAATATTTGTAAAACACTTAGCACAGCACCTGGAACAAAACAGGTATTTAATAAATGCTTATTCCGTCCCTTCACCTCCATTATTGCATTACCTCCATTTTACATTTTTTCAGAAAGTTTAAGTAACTTGTTCAAGGTAATTTGGGCTTGAGCTCAAGATTCCTGATTCAGCATAGGGTAGATGAAAGTGCCCTGACTTTGAAGTCAGAAGATCTAGGTCAGAGTCTAGGTCACAGAGGTGGGCAACCTGCAGCCTGAAGACTATACGTGGCCTTCTAGGTCCTCAAGTGTGGCCCTTTGAATGAATCCAAACTTCAAGTCAGTCAAAGGTCCACACTTGAGGACCTAGAGGGCCACTGTGGCCTCAAGGTCACAGGTTCCCCACTCCTACTCTAGAACATATGACATGGTTGAACACGGAAAATCCTTTTAGCTCCCTGAACTTGTTTCCTCATCTGGGCTAGGTGTCCTCCCCTTCTAGCTTTAAGATAGTATATCTCTCTGACTCCAATTAAGAAATTTCTCTCCTACATCTAGGCATATGTGATTAACTCAATCACACTAACGTGAAAATCACTGCATGTCAAAGATGTTCTTGTTTAACTAGAGAACAATGCTTCAATCTAAAGAGATAAATCACAAACAGCGGAATTTTAGGCATTATGGCCATCAAACCATAAGGAAACTTTTTGCAGGGGGATGGGAAATAGAAGGAATTTCTGGTATCCTTGAAATCACAATACAAATCCAGAAACACATTAAATAATAAGAATAATAAGGAATATACTAGATAACAAGATAATAATGTAGGTTTATGCAAAAAATGGTGGATTTGGAGTTAGAAGACCTAGGTTCAAATCTAAGTTCTGCTTTTTATTAAATGTGTGGCCTTGGATAAGTCATTTAAGTTCCCTGGACCTCAGTTTCCTTAATTGTAAAGTGGGGAGATTAGTCTAGGAGACATTAAAAGCACCTTCCATCTCTAAATCTAGGATTCCCCCAGTGCCTAGTCTAATGCTCTGCACAGTGTAGACAATATCTATTGATTTAAAGAGTGAAGGTAGCCCTCTAATCCATCTACAAGAAAGCCCAGCCCTGAGATCATGTGTGCAAACCCTGTCCAGCAATGATAGCACCAAAGCTTGTATGGGAACAATTTTGCAAAGGAAAAGGGAAAGAAGGTCATCTTGGTGTGGTAACTAGGCGCTGACACCATGGGACATAACTGGCACTCCCCTAGAAAAGCTTCATCTGCATCCAGCCTTCTAAGGCCTTTTTGTCACATCCATTAACATCTGCTTCAGAGAGCAGTCGCACACCCAAGCAGCAGCAGCTCAGGGGAAGAATACTTTCCTAAACTTACAGTTTAATACATGAGTAAAGTGTCAAATGTCTACATTTGCCACAATAACGGCATAAACAGAACTGGACCCAATCTCTGTGAAGGGGATTTCTCCAGCAATAGAACTCTGGGAAAAACAATTTTAAATAGAGGGTGCTGGGGGGAAAGGGGTCCAGTCAGCTTTTCCAGAGCTAGAGATGAACGTATTCAAATGGAATGAAGATGATCCTCATATTTTGGGTTTGGGGTGTGTGTGTGTGTGTGTGTGTGTGTGTGTGTGTGTGCGTGCATGTGTGTGTGTTTAAATCTGCTTAACTTTGAGCAAGAATTATTTATTAACAAGTGGAAATCATTACTCTAGGATTTTATTCAGTGCACCATCAGATGGAAGATTGAATGTCATCATGAACCTTTTTTTCCCCTTTTTCTAATTCCCGTTCATACATTAATTTTCAGAAACAGAAAAAACCTGCTCTTCAACAATTGCTCACTCCCCCTTCCAGCTAAAACTTCTCTTGTTTCAAGCAATTGTTGAAGTATTCCCTGACCCCTCTCCCAACAACTCCAACAAAAAAAAAAAGAGTTGGTAAAGGAAGTGTGTGATGAGAGGAGAGTAGCTCACCAGAGACTTCAGAATTGCAGTTGTTTGCGGACTGGTAGTGTCTCTGGGGGATGGAACAAGATGGATTTCATCACCGTGTTGAGGCCTCATCTTAAATGAGGATGATGCACTGCATAGATGTGCCTAGATTTGCACCGGGTGAATCACTGTGAGGTCCAGACACATTTTACAGAGTTAATGAAACAATCTGGACTCACTTGAGGGAGTCTCTTCAGTCTTCTTGCTATTGCCAATGGTTAAACCTAGTAAATCAAAAATATTAAAGCAAAATCTATGGGCACAGTAACTATAGCAGACTACGCTATCAGTCGAGGCTAAAATAGGAGTTTGAAACCCCAATTTGTCTTCCCAATACTCTCTGTGAGACATGTTAAGATAGAAAGGGTATGTCAATCTACAACTCCCCTGTGGTCACACTCAGCATTCCTCTGACTCCTTGAGGGCAGGCTCTGTCCTTGTCTCCGTCTTTGTATTCCCAGCAATTAGCAGAAAATTTGGTATATTAATAAATGGATAGGCACTTAACAAATAATAAAGGCAATTAATAAATGTCTTTTCATTTGTTCACGTATGCATTCCTGGCAAAATGACAACAATGATAATGATAAAAGTGGTAATCACGGAACAGCAACCAAGGAAAAGTACAAGGCATAGAAAACGATAAATGGAGAAGTTAATTTATCTCCAAAGTCCAAATTCATTGAAAGCACACTGGCAAATTGATATGATAGAACAATATCTTACATTGGAACAGCACCTTATACTTTTCAAAGTGATTTCATATGTCCCAACTCATTTGTTCCTCGTAAGATCATCGTGCTCATGTTACGGGTTTGAAAACTGGTGTTCAGAGAGTACAATTAACTTGCTTCTCACACAGCAAGTCAGCGGAAAGGTAAGCTGTCCTGACATTCAATGTAGACGTTAAGTGGTTTTTTTCAAAGTAACCAAATAAGAGGCAGCTAGGTGGTGCAGTGAATAGAGCACCAGCGGATAGAGCACCAGCCCTGGATTCAGGAGGACCTGAGTTCAAATCCGACCTCAGACACATAACACTTAGTAGCTGTGTGACCCTCGGCAAGTCACTTAACCCCACTGCTTAACAAAAAAAGAACAAAAGTAACCAAATAGTATCAGGGCTAGTTCCCTAAATGCATTTAAAATATTGAATTTATAGTCATTTGATTATTAATGATTACTCAGGGTCATACATTTTGAATAAAGTAAGAGAAAATTTAGGTATATTCAAATGTTTGTGTGTGTGTGTGTGTGTGTGTATTTTCAACCAACTTTTATTGGGCAACTATAAAAAAAAAGATATAAAAGGGATAGTCCCTGACTCAAGGAACTTACTTTCCAGCTTGTAGTATCATATAGGGACAAGATATGCACACAAATAAACATGATACCAGGTATATCTGACGAGCACAGAGGGGAGATGCAAAGTTGACTAAGAAGATATGAGGAGGCAGAGCTCAATTTCAGTTTGAGAATTAGAAAAGGCTTTATGGAGTAGATGACACCTGATCTGAGACTTAAAAGAGGAAATTTCTGACAGGTAGAAATTGGGAAGGAATACAGCCCAGGGAGAGGAGGGGCAGTCTTTGTTGTTTTGTGGGGATGGAGGCCATCAGGGTTAAGTGACTTGCCCAAGATCAAACACCTACTAAATGTCTGTGGCTGTATTTGAACTCAGGTCCTCCTGGTTTCGGGGCTGATGCTCTATCCATTGTACTACCTCATCTTTCCATATTCTCCCAGTTACTAGTGTGAAGCAGAAGGCATTTGAGATCTGGGAGTTCTCAGATGGCCACCCTCTATCCTCTCCAATCAGAGGGAGGGAGAGACCCCAGAGGCATGGGGTACTGAGGAGGTATGAGTTTCAGAACTGCAGGATCTTGCAGGAAGATGAAATATTATGGATGTAGAATCAACTATACTTGGTAGCTCATAAGATATGGGGAGATGGTAAATGGTTAAGAACAATTCTAAAGCTATGAACTTGGTATACTAAAGTAAGGTGGTGCCTTCAACAGAAAGAGGGAAGTTAGCCAGAGAAATGGGTTTAGGGGGAAATATAATAAATTCCATTTTGGAATGTTGAGTTTGAGATGTCTATGGGTCACCCAGTTTTAATGTGGAACTGGAACTCAGGAGGGAGATTAAAGCTCAATTTTATAGATTTGGGGACTTTTCTACAAAGAAATGATCATTGTACCCATGGGAGCTGATATGCTTAACAAAAAAGATAGTGAGTGTAGTCGTATAAAGGATAGATTTCAGAAGGTTGGCCAATCAGTCAACCAATATTTATTAAGTATTTATTCTTTGCCAAACACTGTCCTAAGCACTGGGGATACAAAGAAAGGCAAAAGTCATTCCCTGATCTCAAGGAGCTCATAGTCTAATGAGGTACAAATAACTATTTTTTAAAAAGAGGATCTATCTATCTATCTGTGTGGATATTCTCTCTCTCTCTCTCTCTCTCTCTCTCTCTCTCTCTCTCTCTCCATATATATATATATATATATATATATATATATATATATATATATATATATATATATATTTATACACACACATATAGGGTTACGTATATATATATATATATATATATATATATATATATATATACACACACACACACATATATTTGTTCTTTCTAGATGATATATTCTATCTCTGTGTGAATATATGTTCTCTCCATATATATATATATATATATATATATATATATATATATGATATATTCTTTCTCTCTGTATATATATTATGTATATGTATGTTCTCTCCTTATATGTATATTCTCTGTCTGTCTCTCTGTCTTTGTCTCTCTCTGCCTCTCTGTCTCTGTCTCTTTCTCTATGTGTGTGTGTGTGTGTGTGTGTATATATATATATGTATATATATATATATAATATATATAAATGTATTTATATATAGAGACAGACAGACAAACAGACAGAGACAGAGACAGAGAGATAATCAGCATAGAAAAGGCACTAGGATTAAGGAGAACTTAGAAAGACCTCTTTGCAGAAAGTGTGACATCAGCTGAGACTTGAAGGAAGTGGAGAAATTAAGTGGCAAATACAAAGATAGAGAGCTTCAGGTATGAGTGCTAGCCAATGAAAATGCTTGGAGTCAAGACTTGAGTGTTTTTTGCAAGGAACAGCAGTGAGACTAGTATACCTGGACTGTAGGGTATGTGGGGGAGAAGGCATAAGGAATAAGAAGACTGGAATGGTAGGAAGTGTGTATTTATAGAGGGCTTCAAAAGCCAAACTGAGGATTTTACATTTGATTTTGGAGGTAATATGAAGCTACTGAAGTTGACTGAATGAAGACCAGGTCAGATTTATACTTTTAGGAAGATCAGTTTGACGGCTGGTAGAAAATGGACTGGAGAAGGGAGAGACGTGAGGCAGGGACATCAACAAGCAAGCTATTGCAATGGTCTATGCGTGACATACTGAGGGTCTAATCCTAAGCAGCTATAGTGTCAGAAGAGAAAAAATTGAAACTATAGGTTTTAGCAACTCATTGGATATGGGAAGGAGAGAGAAAGTAAGGTGTTATGGATGATTCCTAGATAGTGAGCTTGGGTGCCTGGGAGGATGGTGGTATCCTCCACTGTAATAGAAAGTTAAAAAAGTGGAGGAAAAGTGATGAGTTCAGTTTTGGACGTGTTGAATTTAAGAAGCGTATAAGACATTTTCAGTTCAAGATGTCTAAGACAATTGGGGATGTGAGACTAGAGGTCAGGAGAAAGGTTTGGACTGGATATATAAATCCAGGAATCAACTAGAGGCAAGAAGACAAGAAGATTGTTGTAATAATCCAGTCAAGAGGAAATGAACTAGGTTGGTGGCAATGAGAATAGAGAGGAGAGGACTAACACAGAGATAGTTTAGAAGAAGAATCAAAAGGACTAAGGAACTGAAAGATGAATCCAAGATGCATCTACTATTTCCTGCTTGGATTGCTAGGGAAGATAGCCACCAAACTCCTGACATGGTTGATTATATATACTTGGGTTTGTCAAATTACATCTTGTATCCCTTGCAAGTATATCTTACTACATATTTTATGCAATTAAATAAGGTGCTTACATGGATGTAATTCTGCTTGTAAAAATATCTTTTTTCATTGGAACACTAATGTATTGTTGTTGGAGTTGTGAACTGATCCAACCATTCTGAAGAACAATTTGAAACTATGCCCAAAGGGCTATAAAATGTGCACATCCTTTGATCCAGCAATACTACTACTAGGTCTGTATCCCAAAGAGATCATTAAAAATGAAAAAGAAACCACATGTGCAAAAATATTTAGAGCAGCTCTTTTTGTGGTGGCAAAGAACTGGAAATTGAGGGAGTGCCCATCATTTGGGGAATGGCTGAACAAGTTGCAAAATAAGAATATAGTGGAGAAATGATGAGCAGACAGATTTCAGAAAAGCCTGGAAAGACTTACACCAACTGAGGCTGAGTGGAATGAGCAAAACCGGGAGAATATTATACACAGTAACAGCAACATTGTGCTATGATAGACTTAGTTCTTCTCAGCAATACAATGAGCCAAGACAATTCCAAAAGACTCATGATGGAAAATGCCATCCACATCCAAAGAACTATGGAGGCTGAATGCAGATCAAAGCATACTATTTTCACTTCTTTTTTCTTTCTCATGGTTTTCCCCTTTTGTTCTGATTCTTCTTTCACAACATGAACTAATGTGGAAATATGATTAATATGATTGTACATATATAATCCATATTAGATTGCTTGCTGTCTTGGTAAGGAAGGTAGGGAAGGAGAAAATTTGGAACTCAAAATCTTATAAAGGTGAATGTTGAAAACTATCTTTACATGTAATTGGGAAAAACAATACTATTAAGTTGGGGGAAAATGTCCTCTTCTTCCAGGACTTAGGAGAGAAGGTGGGTAACATTGCTGCGAGCTTCATTACTCTAGCTATAATCCATAGCTACATGACCAACTAATTCCATTTGTATGGATGACTCAATTGACCTTAGCTACAGACACGGACAACACCACACCCAAATAACTGGCCCATTCATCTGCCAACCTTTCCCCCACCACCCCCTGAAAAGACTCATTTATTGGCACAGTGCAGATGAAGCTATATGCGATTCAAAGTTTTAGACTTTTATCCAGTTCTTTAACATGAAGATTGTTCTGAGCTTATGATTTAATTGGAAGGATTTCTTGGTAAGGAAACTCTTACTACCAATTCAGAATGGCAACTATTCTGCAACTTATATATAATCTTAGAGAGTTGCTGAGTGGAGTAAGAGATAAAGTAACTTGTACAGGGGACAGTGGATAGAGTGCCAGGCCTGGAGACAAGAAGACCTGAATTCAAATCCAGCCTCAGACACCAAGAATCTGACCTGATTGAAACAACCAAATGACAACAACCACAACAATGACTTCCTGACCCTAGGTCCAGCTCCATCCGCAGCTCCATCTAGATGTTTACGATACTAATAGAGAAGTCACTACTTCTGAAGGCAAGCCATCACATTTTTGTTGTTGTTCTTCATGACTCCATCGGGGGTTTTCTCGGCAAAGATACTGGAATGGTTTGCCATTTCCTACTCTAGTCCATTTTACAGATGAGGAAACTGAGACAAACAGGGTTAAGTGACTTGCCCAGAATCACATAGCTAGTAAGTACCTAAAGCTGGATTTGAACTCAAGGAGATGAGTCTTCCTGACCCCAGACTTGATACTCTACCTACTTTGCAACCTAATTGTTCCCATTGGTTTGGGTTTTTTTTTTCATCTCAAATTGTTAGTTACTGATAATAAGGCCCTAACAGACTAACCATTCGAGTAGAAAGAACTGGAATCTGAGGACCTGCGTTCAAATTCCAGGTTTCATGATTAGTACTTGGATGACAGTGGAAGATTCCCTTAATCTCCCTGAACCTCATTTTCCATATCTATAAAATGAGGAAGCTTGCTTGGCCTCTGAAGTCCCTTCTGTTTTTACATCTCTCATCTTATGGAAAAAAGGGGAGGGATGCTGTCAATACTGGCAAACTCAACCACGGGAACAGAAACAATTCCTTGATATTATATATCTCTAACCTATGTTGGCTTTGAAGTAGCTCTAGAATCAAATGGCATTGCTTTCAGGTGATTTTCTCATAAGTAGGAGCAGAGAGAGACCATGAACTTCTCATCTCTTAAGTATCCTCCTAGGATACCATGGAATCAACTAGAGCAAGCCTTAACTTTGACCCATAGCTCAGATCCAGGAAGCTGTACTAATAACTGATGATAAGTTTTGCAAAGTGATTTCCATAGCCTCACAATAGCCCTATGAGGCTGGTATGACAGATGCTATTAATCTCATTTTAAAGATGGGGAATCGGAAGCCCAGAGAAAGTGAATGACTTGCCTAGGTCACACAGATAACAAATGACAAAGGCAGGATCACTTCTTCTGACTACAAAGCCAGTGTCCTTTCCATTATGCCCTAATGCCTCTCACGAGATATTAAAATGAAGAAGGAAGGCAACGAAAGGGAGCTGAGAGAGAGCCAAAGACAAACCATATCCTTCTAGTTTGTTCAACCTTGCTGAAAACAGTTTCTCTGTTTTGTAACCCTTTCCAGTACTTTGCTCTTTGAGGGGCCCTTCGTTCTTAGAAATATATAAGTTACTATGGAAACAAAGACACCTCAGGAATAGGGGCAAAGCACCAACAAAAAATTTAGTAGCTAGAACCAGAGATTCAGTCTGGAGTGGAGGGGCGTCTTTGCAAAGCCTTTTGCAAAAGGGCTTGGGGTGATGCGTACTCTTACCACATATAATAACCATAGAGACAGGTAGACGACTTTACAATTTACAAAGGAGTTTACATGCATTATGTCCTATGATCTTCAGAACAAACCTTTAGATAGGTAGTGCAAGTATAGCTTCTTTTTAAATTTAAATTCTTAATTTTTTTTTTGCTTCCTTTTTAAAGATAAGAATCCAAGACTCAGAGAAGTCATACATTTGGAGCTGAAAGGAAAGTCAGAGACCAGCTTATCCAACGATCTCATTTTATATACAGTAAAACTGTGGCTCAAAGAGGTTGTGATCTGCCTGAAGTCACACTGGGAGTGAGCATCAGAAATGAGAGATTTGAACCTAGCCAACTCTAACACTAGAGCCATTCGAGTTTATCAGAAGTGACTTGTTCAAGGCCCCACAGCTAGCAGAACCACAACTTGAACTCGGGTCTTCCAAATCCCAATACAATACTCTTTACACTACACAACTGCCTCTTTATGGAGCCTAAGTATTTGGAATTTCCTTCCTTCCCCTTTCTCCCCTCCTTCCTTTCCTTTCCTCCCTTCATCTATTCATTCTCTCCTTCCTTCCTTTCTTTCCTCCTTCTTTCCTTCTCTGTCTCTTCCCACCTTCCCCCTACTCAGCAGGAACTGGGGGATGGGGGGTAGGATAGGAAACTGGAAAATTGGTAGGGTACACTTTCGTGCTGAGATCTACTCCCAAAGAAGGGGTCCTAAGCTGTGATTCCCACTGTCTCTTTGCTTCCTTCCGTGTATGGAAGTTTCAGAATTCAGAGAAGAAATCATAGACACATATGTGCAGCTCTGGCCAGATGAATTCAGGTCAGGTGTAAAAGGTATTCAGGGATCCGCACACTCAGAACATGCTGGTTCTTCATGTGCAATTTTCGGCAGGGCAATGTGGTTATTTGAATACAGCAGCCCTGAACCCTGGCTCAGCTCTTCACATGTGACTCTTACTGAAGAAGCAGGAGCCTCTTGGTGTAGCCCAGAGGAGGACTGTGCCCAATATGTGATGAATACCCTTTGTTTCTTAACAATGGGAGAAGACCAACTGACAAGTAGGGGTGGGAGTCAGAGAATGGGATGCATGAAAGAGGTTTTTCTTTTGGCTGGATTCCCCCCAGGGTCCAACAGAACAGAGAGGGTGCACTGAGCTCAAAAATCATTGCCACCAGAGGAGAGCTTTTCTCTCCAAATTCAAAATGACATCTTTATAAGTAAAATTACATTGCATAGAAAGTTGGTCATTAATGGTAATTGTCTATATCTATTTTGGAGAAAAAACTGGAGACAAGATTTTCATCCTTGAAATAGAGCTAGTGGGTATGGGTAGTAATTACATCTGTTAATACTATAGTCATTCTCCATTCAATGGGTGTTTTTTATAGCTCTCTCTTAATTAATCTTCCTTCTCTTCTTCTTAGGAGCCTGAACTGATACAGTGGTAAACAAGCTCATGCGTGATTGGGAAAGGGACAAAATCGAGGGCATGGCTTATTCATTATTGCTGCTTGTCCTTCATGCTGGAAGAGGACCAATGACATCAAGAAGATGATGACTTGAATTGCAACTGAATTAGATTTACATGAGGCAGGGCTGTACAAAATCACCAGCCTCTCTCTCTCCTCCAGAGCCATGTGGGTCCAGTGGCCAGATAGAGATCTGGAAGACTGGAGATGGCCCCAGATGCAGTGGCAGACCCTGGCCTTTTTATGCTAGGGTCTTTACAAGTCTCAGTTTGTCTGAGGCAATGCCCATTCAGTGATTAAGGTTAGGTAAGAAATGAGGCAAAAAATGGCCTCTTTTACCTACTCCAAAAAAAAAAAAGTCAACCTGGGAGGGAAAACCCTTAGGGTTTCTGGCCAAAACAGAAACAATTGCTATTTACACTCACTCTGAGCCATCAGAACTCAAACAATGACAAAGTAAGGCTTGGGGCTAGGACCCATTGTTGGCCAATTAGTGAGAGCCAGAGTGATTTGGATTTAAGGCATGGTCTAGTAGCTCTATTTGAACCCCAATGGGCTTTATAAAGTCTGATTTTCCAATGCTGTATTTCACAAAATCACAAATGAAACTACATGGGACAAAAGAATTAACTGTGCCAGTTTTTTTTTTTAATGATAGAAAAAAAAAGTTTATTCATACAAACTACCAAATTTTAAAATAATGTTAAAAGGTAACTTTGGGAAGATAACCGATTTTACATGGAAACTTATTTTCCTGAAAATATTTTACAATGTCTAAATATTTCATACCTGCCAGAAAAGCAGCAAGTAAGGACAAGGGAGAATATTAAATATAGTTTAGTAGTAGAGTGCATACTAGGATGCTGGAGATGAGGGTTTATACTGGGGGGGGGGAGCAAGGCATAGTCAAATGAGTGGCTAAGTCATCTATGAGTTCTGATCATATGCACATAATATGACTGCAAGAATAAAATCCTTTTCTAGGACAGGGATGGTGTCAGGACTTACGATTTCTTTTGTAAAGGGAACTCCCAGGGAAGCAAACTCCAATCAATGCAAGTTGGCACCTTCTTTGCAATTTATAAAAAGCTGACAGAGGGACTGAGGTTAAATGACTGGCCCCAGGGTTATCAGTCAGTATGCGCCAGAAGTGGGGTCTGAACTAAGGTCCTCCTGGACCTCTCTCCATTACTTCACAAAGCCTCTTCACTATACAGGTGATTTCAAATAAATACAGAAATATATTCAGTGAGCTATGCAAAAGAAAATTATATATACTGACAATTGAATTTCATAAAAAGCTTCCTTATAAAAGGCTGTCACCCCCAAAACTCACATATGCCTAAGGTAATGGGGATCTGTAAGCCTTCCAAATGTGGGCTGTGTAGAAAAATGTCCATAGACTGGGCCAGCCCCATTTTCATCCCTTCAACCAATGTGATCCCCAAACACCCAGAGGTTTAGATCTTAAAGTGGGAGGGATAAAGATAGTACCCTAGAGCAAGAGTCCCTTCAGGTCCATGAGACCAAGATGGCTCCTATGCTCTTGTGTATATGGATGCTTTGTGCTTTGCATCGGTGGAGATGCTCCCTCAGTGGGGCCAGAATGAACAAGAACTGGGGCGATGAAAGCAGCCACATTTTGTCCTAGAGTAGACCAGATAGAGGTAGGTATGTGTGAATGAATCCTTGTGGGGTATTGTTGACTTATGGTGGGACCAAAGACATCTAAATGTTTGTGTTGTCATTTCCATGCCGAGAGGCAGAAGTGCATGCAGTGTTTTCATTGCCCAACAGACCTCTAGAGAGACGAAGTACACATCATTTTGTCTACCTTGTCAAAAAGCTGAGCCCTTCCATGTCTGCTCAATCCTGTGTAGTGCAATGACTTCTCACTGACTGCCAAATAGGGTTCTGTTTTCCAT
This sequence comes from Phascolarctos cinereus, assembly GCF_003287225.1. NCBI lineage: Eukaryota > Metazoa > Chordata > Mammalia > Diprotodontia > Phascolarctidae > Phascolarctos > Phascolarctos cinereus. Next base: position 391,976,716 of record NW_027555625.1, on the reverse strand, counting down.
TCTGTTGTGGACTCATTGTGTGAACTTGCTCAAGTCCTCTCCTGTCTGGGCTACAATTTCCTTATCTTTAAAATGAGTGGCTTGGTCTAAGTGATTGCTGAGGTTTTTTGCACATTTAACATTCTATGGCTTATGAGAAGACACCTTCCTACCTTCTCTGCAGAGATGGTAGACTATTGGTACAGAATGCTACAGAAAATATCATACTTTTTCAAGGTGTTGGTTAGCTTTGTTTTTTACGCCCTCTTTTTTATTCTTTGTCATAAACAATGGCTCTCTGGAAGGGGATGCAAAAGGGATACATTGAGAAATGTAAGTGATGTAAAAACAAAAGACACCAATAGCATTTACTAAAAATAATTCCATGGCTCAATATTGGGAGGGCTGTTCCATACACTAACACGCTGCTGGTGGAGCTACGAATTGATCCAACTGCTCTGGAAATCAACTTGGAATTATGCTAAGTGGCTAAATGTCATTTTAAAACAATGATAACACTGTTAAGTATATACTCCAAGGAGGTTAAAGACACAAAGAAAGGCCCCATGAACACAGCAGCCCTCTTTTATGATAACAAAGAAGTATGAAAACAAAGTAGATGCCCATCATTTGGGGGATGGCTAAACAAACCGTGGTACATGAATATAATGAAATATTATTCTGTTGTAAGAAAGGATGAACAGGTTAAATACAGAGAAGCATGGAAAGAAGCATTGATTCATAGGAATCAATGCAGAATGAAGAGATGCAGGAAAGCAATATACATGATGACTATAGTAATATAAATGAAAGCAATGACAACAAATGGCAATAATAAAACTAAACTCCGTACAATAACGAAAACCTGCTTGACCCCAGGGAAGAGTTTAGAAAAGGAACTTCTTTCCTTTCTCTGTAGTAATGGTGGATTATGGGCAACTATAGGCATTGGATGCTGTACATACTGTCCGAGTTGATGGAGTGATTGGTTTTGCAGGACTGGATTTATTTTCCTCCTTCTTTTTAAAGTTCTGTTATAAGGAATGGACCTTTGGGTAAGGGAGGGGAGAGGGATATATTCAGAAATGACGATGATGGGGCAGCTAAGCAGCATAGTTAATAGAGTGCTGGACCTGGAGTCAGAAAGACCTAAGTGCAAAGCTGGCCTCAGACACTTATCAGCTATGTGACTCTGGGCAAGCCACTTAAAGTCTGTCTGCCTCAATTTCCTCAGTTATAAAATAGGGATAACAATAGCACCTACTTACCAGGGTTGTTGTGAGGATCAAACGAGATAATATTTGGAAAGTGCCTAGCACAGCATCTGGACATAATAAGCACTATAAGAATACTAGCTAGCAGTAGTAGTAGTAGTATTTCCTTCTTTATGTAAAATCAAAAGATATCAACAAAATTTAGGCAAAATTTAAAAAGAAATTCTAGGACTCTAATATATCGCATAACATCATTAACTGTATATACATACAAGGCTACAATCTCCTATAGAGTATGACCCCTTAAACATTCCTGGAAGGAAGCAAAAGGAAAATTGGGAAGAGCAGAGCCATTAGTGGTAGCACCACTTTAAAAAAAAATAAAGTATCTTTCTCTATGGATGGACAGACAGACGGACAGACAGATAGAATCTAACTCTTAACCAAAGTCTGACTCAGTAGGAGTAGAGTCAGAATGGATCTTGGAGCTCTTCTTCAGAGGTGAAGGACCGGCAGCCTCGAGGACATAAGTGACCCTCTAGGTCCTCAAGTGTGGCCCTTTGACTGAATCTAAACTCAAAGAACAAATCCCCTTAATAAAAGGATTTGTTCTATAAAACTTGGACTCAGTCAAAAGGCCACACCCAAAGACCTAGAAGGCCACATGTGGTCTCAAGGCTGCAGGTTCCTCACCTCCATAGGCCAATCCCTTCATTTTACAAAAGAGTGTAAGCCTAGAGAGACACCAATCCAAGATGGGTCCTTCGATTTCAGCTCCAAGGTGCTGTCCACTCACTGTGCTTTCTTTGCATGGTCTCATAGTAGTGAAGAGGTGATCATGGGCTCTTGAATTCTGTGCCAGCAGATCATATGACTTGGTAGGTCCCACCTAGCTACAAAGTCTTTGAACATGACTCTGGCAATGGTATGACCTGGTCTTCCAAAGATTAACCTAGCCAAATGCAGAAAGGCTTATCACCAGAGACTTGGGAATCAGGTGATAGATATTGATTTTTGTTTGTTTGTTTGTTTCAGTCAGAGTAATTCACAAAAACAATCTACTAAGGTACAGAGAGGCTATGATCTGTATAGGTAGAGGCAATAACGTCATACAGTAACATCATGAATACATCAGTTACTCACCTGTTGGGTGTGATGCAATCTGTGTTGGAGAACACCTTCTCCTGACACTACCAGGCTATTGTTCACACTGTCCAGGCATAACCAAAGAAACAGGCTGGCGTCTGTGTCCAGAAGAATATGAAGCCATTGTCCTCTATGAATCACAACAGAAATAGGTTTTTCTTAAATCCTCCAAGAATCCACCCTGCCCTTGCCCTCAACCAAATTTGGATACTGACAATGCTAACTCCTATTTCTATCATTTTCTTAACAAAGTACTTTTCTCACTGCAATCTTATGAGGTAGGTAGTGTAAGTCTTATTAGCCTCATTTTTTAGCTACACTCCTGACTTCTCAGATGAAGAAGCTCTTCTACCAATGCAGGTTTCACCTGTTCTGGAATCTATAGTCTTAGAGAATTGTCTGGGGCACTGAGAAGTTAAGTAACTTGCCCAGCATTATTATGGCTAGTTGACAAGGCTAATCTGACAAAATCATTTGAGTTGTTAATAGATCCACTTAAAGACTCCTTGTTGCTGGGGACCACTTCTTGAAAGCCATGGTAGGGCCTACCAAGCTGAAAAAGATTACGATATGGTCCCTGTGATGGCCTGCATGTCTGTTAATAATATTAATAATAATAACTAGCACGTGTGTGTGTGTGTGTATGTGTGTGTGTGTGTATTTTAAGGTTTGCAAAGAACTTTATAAATATTGTTCCATTTTATCCCCATGACAACCCTGGGGAGTAAGTCATATTATTATCCTTACTTTGCAGATGAGGAAACTAAGGCAGATAGAGGTTATGTGACTTGCCCACAGTCTCAGAGCTAATAAGTGTCTAAGACAAAATTAACTCAACTTTCCCTGACTTCAGGCTCAACACTCCATCCACTGTGCCATCTGGCTGTCCTTTTGGTATCCAAGGACCAGGCTGGTTAATCTGTAAAAAGCTCATCCCCCAGTGGGCCACAAAATGATGGATTTTTGGCCACAGGACATGTAAGTGTTGTGACCTGTAATGTCGGAGGGGTTCTCCAACTGAAAAAAATTGCAGATCATTAATGTATGTTCATGTCAAATGGCATAATGTGCTGTTGCCCTTCCCCCAAACCACCACTCTAACCCTGACACTGGGAGAACAAGATCCTACTGTATATATGTGCAGCTATGGGGTCAAAGGTTCTCAGGGAATGATATTCTGTTAGCATAGCCATAGATCAGAAATCTGTGATCCAAAAAGGCTTGAGTTTTCTGTCCAGGATATGAATCTGAGGTCCCAACATTACTCAGACATAGAATGGGGACTTCTACTTAAAAACATAGTTCTAGAGCTAGAAGGAACATCAGAAGATATCTACTCCAATTGCTCATCTCTAATGTGAGGAAACCAAGACCCAGCATGGGTAAGTATCTTGCCAACATAGTAATCATCAGCAGTGAGATCTGAATTCAGATTCTGTACCTTCAGACCCCATTTTCTTTCCACTGTACCATGTTCATTCCTGATTCAGCGTGTGTGTGTGTGTGTGTGTGTGTGTGTGTGTGTGTGTGTGTGTGTGTGTTTGGTGTCAGAGCATTGGAGAAAGGGTAGAATTCACTGCCTAAGTCACACTGTTACCAGTTATGTGGTTGTTACAAATGTCAAGGGTGATTCATTAATGCCAGTGCTCATTTACATAGCATTGTCAAGGTCTGAATAAGGGAGAAAGCAGTTACTAATTCTACTTCTACAGAGGTCCAGTGTTAGAGTAAGCATATCTACTCACTATAGTAAATGCTGAGGGTACCAACCATCAACTTCCTCCCTACCCTACCCTCAGAAACACACATATGGACTAGGTAGCAGAAGGCATGAGAAAAACAGTAACATCTCTCTGTGTGTCTGTCTCTGTCTCTCTGTCTCTGTCTCTGTCTCTGTCTCTCTCTCTCTGTCTCTGTCTCTCTCTCTCTCTCTCTCTCTCTCTCTCTCTCTCTCTCTCTCTCTCTCTCTCCCTCTGCTATTTACTGCCTGGCAGAAGCTTCTCAGAGTACCAAGGAGGAGATTAAAAAAAATAACCTATTGCTGTCTTTTAGGTTTAAACTTGTGAGGCACCAAATGAAAATGTCTGAGTATGGAACCACTTCTTTTTTTTAAATGTTTTTTTTAGGCAGTTAGGGTTAAGTGACTTGCCCAGGGTCACACAGCTAGTAAGTGTCTAGTGTTTGGTCTGAGGCGGGATTTGAACTCAGGTCCTCCTGACTTCAGGGCCGGTGCTCTATCCACTGCACCACCTAGCTGCCCCTGTCATTCTTGATTCTTCCTTCTTCTTCACCTCACATTTCCAATCAGCTGCCAAGTTTGATCAATTCCACTTCCACAATATCTCTTCCATCCGTCCCTTTCTCTCCACTCACAACTTACTACAATAGTGCAGACCTTTATCATCCTTTATGTGGAACTTTATAATCATCTCTCAACTAGGATATATACATATATATTTATGTACATGCAGATTTTCACAATTCGGGTACCCTAACGTATTTCATAACATCATTAATTATACATATACACAAGGCTACAATCACCTGTGGAGTATGTCCTCCTAAACATTCCAAGAGGGAAGCAAAAGGAAAATTGGAAATAGCAGTGCCATCAGTGGTACCACCATTTTTTAAATTACTAAGGGCCAGCTGTAGATATGTATATGCATACATACACACACACACATACACACACACACACACACACACACAATTTATGCCCCATCTGTGGTAGAGCCTTCCAAGCTTACATTGGTCTGATCAGCCATAGTTGGACGTGCTGTCCCTTGACCCTGACATAGTAATGTCATTTTGGTGCTCTTCAAGAATGAAGGACAACAACCACCTATAGACACACACATACGAGTATGTATGCACATATAGATAATCACCATATCACATACAGATATAGATATGTCACCATCCAATGGCCATGCCCTGGCCATTAGCTCCTCTAGGCTTAATAATGACTGATGCTGATATAGCCCTTGGAGGTTTGCAGAGTACTTTATCTATATACAGTTGGTTATCCCATTTAAGCCTCACAACAACCCTGAGAAATAGATGATATTATTATCCTCATTTTACATATGAGGAAACTGAGGCTGAGAATAGTCAAATGATTAAACCATCATCATACATCTGGTAAATGTCTGAGGTAGGACTTGAATTCAGGTAGTCCCATCTCCAAGCCCAACACTCTTTCCCATAATTCCATTCTGCCTCCGTAAACTAGGTAGGTCCTCAGATGACACACAATCTCATTGTCTATGTTACAGCTACAATAATTGTATTTGAAGCCTTTTCAACTTAATAGCACCTCAGGGGCTAGGATGGCCTTCTCAAGCCCAGGGTCACAGCCCCCCAACTCCCCTACCCCCATTATCAAAGGGGAAGGCTACCAGGTTATTTGGCTACGGTGACTCACCTAACTACATACTTATGTGTACATACAGTAGCTTATTTAACCTTGTGACTTATCACAAAAGGATCATAATCTGTGGTGGTAAAAAGAAGCCCCCCAACAATCACGTTACTTATCCTTGAAATCTTCATGTTGCTATGCCTCAGGATTCACTGTAGCTGATAGAAGCTCCTTGCTTGTCCCTTTGAGCCTGGCCCCTTCGTGAAGGGGCTGAATCAGATACAGAACCCCATTTTCTATAACTGTCTGCCCTGCAACAATGCACACACTGATGAGGTATCTGAGGAGGAATTTAGTGGAAGAACAACAGTATTAGAACTTTATATTTGTAAATACATATTTATAAATTCTTATATATCTCTCCTATCCATTATCCCAAGTGATATTTCCAGCACCCCAAGGTAGCTTAGGCAGACAGGACGTTGTTATCCCTGTTTCTGAGGTGAGGAAGTCAAGTAGATGAAGATTGTCTCTTTCCCAAGGCTACCCAGAGAGAACTGGAAAGAGAACCCATGATTGATCCAGAGCTAAGTCCAGCTAGTGTCTGCAAGGGGAGAGGCAAAGAGCCCCCAATGGAGCTCAGTCAGGTAAAGTATACAAGAAAGGGACTGGGAAGGGAAACAGGACCAGAGCAATGGACAGAAACTGACCCAAGGAGGAAGTTACAACACTGATTGACAAGATCAGTTTTCTTCCAATAGTTTTATCCTCAACAGTCTACACCTTACTAAAAACAAACATCCTTAGGTCAGAAAGATATATTCTCAGGTGTCCTTTCATTAAAGTATTATTTTCTTTTAGGGGGTTAGGGTACTGTGCTTCAAGCAGGTGAAGCCTGTCTGGCCGGAACCAAGAACACAATTGATCTTCCACCTCAGAGTGTGGGGGGGAATCCCACAATCCTTTGTGTCCCATCAGCAGGAGGGAGCACGTAGTCATTGCCACAGACCCTGGTCCCCTCTGCCTCCTCAGCTCTGGAGAAATCATGGGGGAGATAAACAGCCAGTCAGTGTACACCAGGTTGGCTTCATTGCTGGGAAGTGTAATTTGAGATGAGGTTGTGTCGGTCAGAGTGTGGATGAGAAGAGTAAGCAAATCCTTTAAATGGAGTTATTGGAAACTGCCTTCATTAGAATACTGTAATTGGTCCCCGCAGGGTATTACAGGTTAGTGACACGGGAAAAGGAGAAGGAGGAGGGGTTGGGAAGGGGGATTACTCTGTATAGATTTTTTTTTTCCTATTTACCAGCTTGCGTTTGGAGTAGGGTAGGCAAAGGCAGCATTGCTTAAATGCACAGCTGAAATACAGAGGCGTTAACCTCTGACTGTCCTCAGGCCCATGAGCCACAGAGTCCCTGTATTTGTGAGTTGGGATTAAGTCATCTCAACCAGTCTGCACCTCAACAAGGCTCTCTCCTTGAAGACCTCTTGTAATCAGGAATCTATACCCTCCCAAAGTCATCCATTCTATTCTTGGACAGTTTTAAATGTTACAGATCCTTTTGTCACCCCCCCCCCTTTACATCGGGGATTCTCAGGGATTTTGTGTGTTGTGGACCCCTTCCAGTCTGGTGAAGTCTGTGAACCCCTTCTCATAACAATGCTTTTAAATGCAATAAAATAAAATATGTAAGAGTAGAAAGAAAACAATGACATTGAAACACAGTTATCAAAATAATAAAACTTCTAAGTTAAGAGACTCCCTGAAATCAAGGGGTCTGTGGAGCCCAGATTAAGAACCCTTGCCTTGCATTAAATTAAATCCCTGCAAAGACTACCTACAAATCTGTCTGCTGTCTCTGTGCCCAAGCAAGCCTAGTCTTCCACATGACAGTCTTTCAAGTATTTGAAGACAGCTATTATTCCCCCTTAAATTTTCTATTTCCCAGATGAAACATTCCCCATTTCATCCTTGAATGACATGCTAGATAGTGCAGTGGATAGAGAACAGGGCCTGGAGTCAGGAAGACCTGTGTTCAAATCCAACCTTAGCCATTTACTAGTTGTTTCATCTTGGGCAAATCACTTAACCTCTGTCTGTCTCAATTTCCTCAACTATAAAATGAGGGTAATAGTAGTACCTACCTCCCAGGGTGATTGTGAGGGTCAAATGAGATAACATTTGCCATGTGCTTAGCATAGTGCCTGGGCACATAGCAGATGTTTAAGAAATGCTTCATCCCTCCTCTCACCATCTTTGTGTGTCCCACTCTCCCAGCTGCCTAGTGTCCTCATTCAGCTCCTCCTGACAGGGCAGAAAGTGGAAAAATAATTCATATTATGTTGTTTGAGACTAAAATGATACCTTCCTTCAAAAGACCAAGAGACTTAATATGCTATGTGTAAAAAAAAATCACCTAGAGAAGGCAATGGCTATCCCAAAGCAATGAATCTTAATGTGGAAATGGCAGGCACCACGAAGGCATCTTGATGGGGAAAGGATTCCAGGATTTTTTAAATTGCTCTGCCAGTCAAATCCCACCTCAGACAATTACTAGCTGTATGACCCTGGGCAAATCATGACATATAATGGGCATATAATGACCATCTACTTGGAATGTACATATAGTGACCCTATTTCTGTGACAATCTAGGAATGTTAACTAGGGAGGTTCATCTATACAAGAACACTCTAGTCCAGTGAAAGATTGCTTTTGCAAGGGTAGGGGGGGGGAGATGAGTTTCATTCTCTGCTGAACTCGAGACATTTAATAAGTGTGTCATATATACTTGCAAGCACTGTGCTAGGCCTTGAGGATAAAAAGATAGAGCCAACAAAAGTCCTGCCTTCAAGGAACTTACAGTTCTAGTAGGGGAAGATGTGTGCACAAATAACTGTGACAGGGGAAGGGAGATAATTGCAAAAAAGATACCTAGGAAAAGTGCTTAAGAGAAATCTGAAGAGGGAGGGAACACATTCATTTGGGATGAATGTGGGGAAGTTACATGGAGGAAATGACATCTAAGTTGAACCTTGAAAAAAATGAGGGAATTCAAAAGATGGAAATGGGAACAGGAGAGAAGATGGTACCTGATGAATCCTTAGGAGGAAATGAACAATTCCTAACTTACAAATCCAAGCTCAGGTGCAAGACATTAGGGAAAAGAGAGAAACCTCCATGCCAACTCAGGATATTGCAAGGTTTCTTTATATCCCTTTCCTCTCCCCAATTTTACCTGTTAGAGCCCTGAAGGAAGAGGCAGCTGGGTGGTGTGGTGAATAGAGCACTGGTCCTGCAGTCAGGAAGACTCATCTTCCTGAGTTCAAATTTGACCTCAGGCACTAGCTGTGTGATCCTGGGCAATTCACTTAATCCTGTTTGTCTCAGTTTCCTCATGTGTAAAATAATTTGGAGAAGGAAATGGCGAACCACTCCAATATCTCTGCCAAGAAAACCCCCAAATAGGGTCATGAAGAATTGGGCATGATGGAAATGACTGAAGGGAAAAGAGAAGGAGGAACGTCAGTCCTTATTACTGTTTGGACACGATTATGCTTTATGCTTAATTTAGGTTCATAACTTTAGATGCTTTTTAGAAGGTATCTTAGAGGTCATCTAGTTCAATCCTGTCTCTGTCTCTGTCTCACTCTCTCTTTTTAACAGATAAAGCAACTGAGACACAAAAGCTAATTCACATTATGGTGTTAGAAAGATTATGTGACCTGCCCTAGGTCACACAGGCAGTAGGTGACAGAACTAGGATTTAAGCCAGGTTCTCCTGTGACTGGACTCGTCCAGTTGTCTTTCAACTGTACACATCATGCTTCCTGGGTCTCTGGATTCCCAAGTGTCATTTTGGAGCCATGACTCAAGCCTTCTCATTCCTTACTCTCTCCTCAAGTTATCCAAATTTTGCCCCTTCTTCAGGATCTAATTAGAATCCCACCTCCTCCGCCATCTTTCCATTCTCTAAGAAAGAAACAGGAGCACAGAACAGTTAAGCTAGCATCTAGTCCCACTACTTTGCTTTATAGAGAGACTGACATTAAAGGACATCCTCTATATCACAAAGCAGCCCTAGGCGTTGAACCGAAGGCTCCTGTCCTCACCACTACACTATAGCTACCTCTTTGATGTCCTACAGATCTTACTATGTATGGTACCCAGGCCCTTAGTCATATATTGCCTCATACTGTTCATTTGCGTGTCTCATTTCCTCCAATGGCTCTGTAGGCTCCTGGTGGACAGGGATGTCTTACATTTTTTGTGGATCCTCCAAAGCGCTAGACACTATGCCTTGCACTTAGAAGTCACTTATTATTTTTTAAATGAATGAATGAATAAAAAAGTGAAAGAACAAATAAGCCATCCAGTTGGTTGATGCGTGTTGTTTTGAGTAAGGGAAGGGGGCACATTAGGAAGGAGCTAGGGTGGATGGTGACAATGATAATAAAGACCAAGCAGGCATTAGCTGGGTTAATTAAATCTATTTTGGGGTGGGGATTAAAAGGAGATATGCCACAATCACACAAATGAAAGAACAAATATGTTCTTGTGTTCTAATACGTTGCTACATGGAATAGAAATCCTTTTTAATTGACTTAACTGAAAATTAATTCCAGCTAGTAGCAAAGAAGGAAAGAGGGATGGGCTGGGTTCAGACAGGTAATAGTCGTTACTCTAGACTGGTTTTCTCCTTTCACTGCCATTAAAGATCCTGAAAAGAAGACAAAATAGACAAAGAACTTGAGAAAGAGTAAGGGAGAGAAGAAAAGGATGAAGAAAAGAGAAAGAAAAGGAAGAGCCCTATAAAAGCAAAGGGAAAAAAAAGGAAAAGATAAATGGAAAAAGAATACTTAATAAGGTTCTCTCTCTCTCTCTCTCTCTCTCTCTCTCTCTCTCTCTCTCTCTCTCTCTCTGCTGTATTAAATTAAAGTCATACATAGGTTTCAAAGGAAATCACATGTCTGCAGTCTGGTGAGCCCACCTGACAGTGTGCGCTAACAGAATTGTAAATGTAAAGGGTAATGCTTGTCAGTTCCTGACAGTTCTAAATGGCCTTTTAGTTCAGTACGCAAAGCTGTCATAAAAAAACATAAAAATGCATATGCAGACAGCTGAAACTGCTATGCACATCATTATCTGCAAATGGTATAAGTATCCTGAACAAAGGGCCTTCCAGCTTAAGGACATGCATAAGACATTTCTCTGCCTGCAGCCTTAAAACAAAGCGCTGTCAAGAAAACAAAATTCCTAGCCCAGAACTGAGGTGTTTCTGTCAATCAGCAACGTGCTACATTTGTACATATTTTTCTGACCCTGCATATGAGAAGAGCATCCTTAACAGATGTGTATTTAACTTCTGGCAGCTACATCTGTTTCTTCTGCATTTTTCTTCTTATTTCTTTATCATATTTCTAACATGTCATGGCCAAAAGGTGTTTTGTTGTATACGTATTCATTCCACTCTCTCGACATTTTTTTCCCCCTTCATCTCTTTCTTCTTTCTCCTCTTTCCTTTGAATGGTTTTTCCCTTTGTTATCCAGGAGAGCTTAAAGAATTCAAGGTTTTTGTCTACACTGGTGAAATCCATTACAAGGTCTGGGGGTCCAGCACTCCTAGCAGTAATGCTGGCTGCTAGGTGAGACTGTAAGCTTCTTGAAGGCAGAGACTATATCTTACACATTTACACTCCTCAAGAGTCTAGTCCAATTAATTTCTTTTTAAAAATCTACTGATATCTATTGTTTTAACATCATCTTCATTTTCCTGTATATTCATCCCCCTCCCAGCAAGCCAGTCCCTATAACAAACAATAGAGAAGCAAAAGGAGCAGGGAGATGGAGAAGGGAGAAGGAAGAAGAGGAGGAGGATGAGGAGGAGAGGGAGGGCAGATTCCAGAAAAACCAGTCAGTTATCTGACCAGTGTATGCTGCGTTCAGTACCCACAGTCCCCAACCTCTGTTAAAAAGATAGGGAGGTAATACAGAAATTTTCACACACAGATACTCACTGAATGATTGTTGAAGAATATAATCAAAATATTAGTATTAATAACAACAGTAATATCTTACAGAGTAATCTACAAATTGCAAAGTATTTCACATTACATGACCTCATTTGATTCTAAAAGTCACCCTATCAAGATCTATAAAGAAAACACTTGACCCTAGACGTCATGAGGGACGCCCAGGTTTTATAAGGCAAGGCAATGTGCATTTGTTATAACAACAGAACAACAGTAGCCATTCATATTTGGATAATGCTTTAGAGTTTACAAAGTGCTTTACACTCACAGCCACCTTGGGAGTCAGGTAGAGCCCATTCTGTAATGAATCATTTGCAAGTCACTTCACCTGGCTGCTCCTCAATGTCCTCTCAGACAAAGATAAAATTAGGGGCCAGATGAGCACTAAGGTCCCTTCAGACTCCCTTTACCTAGGATTCTAGCCTCATTCAACTTCTATTTAGACACAGCAGGTGGCAACAATGGTACATTGAAAGGGAATGAAATATCTTTTCCTTTGGTCCAAAGAATGGAAATGGTGAGTGGGCTTCAGCTTTACAATGGTCCAGATCAGACTTGTAAATAGCCACTCTCCCACTTGCCAAAGGCTAACAGTAATTTTTGTCAGATGTGTATTGGGTTAAGTTGTGGAATTTTATTTTTTCATCTTTTTTTTTTGTTACAAGGCTTTTGTAAAATTCGATTTTCAAAGATATTCACTCTTATACCTTGGTAAAAGACCAAGATTTCCCCTTATCCAGTATTGGGAGGAGGGAAGGGGATCCCAGAAAGCACTGTTACAAGCTTCAAACAAAGCTTTTTGTTAGTAATAGCCACGAACTGGGTTATATGAATAAGATAAGACATTTTGAGGATACTCAAATTGTGTAAGATGTGGTCTTTGACTCAAGTAGCTAATATTCTTGTTGGGGAGTAAGATACACAGATATAAATTATCAGAGAACAATGCAATCATAACATCTAAGAAAGGGACCTGAGAAATTATTTATGCCTTCTTTTCATACACAAGGAAACCGAGGCCCAGAGAAGTATCTTAACCAAGGTCACGTAGTAAGTAACAGAGCCAGGATTCAAAGTCCTCCCCCTCAGAAGTGGGTTTTCTTAACTTTTTTTGTTGTGACAGTTCCCCTCCTTTCCCCAGGATCAAATATAAAATCCTCTGCTTGACATTTCAAGTTCTTCACAACCTAGCCCTGCCTCTCTTCACCTTTCCAGTCTTCTTACGCTTTACCCTGTTCCAACGTCTTCAGTTCAATAATGCTGGCCTCTTTGCTGGTCCATGAACAAGACTTTCCATTTCTCTGCTTTGGGTATTTTTTCTTGCTGTCCCTCATGGCTGGAATGTTCTCCCTCCTCATTTCCTTGCTTCCCTGGCTCCTTTTAAATCCCAACTATCATCCTACCTGCTATAGGAAGCCTTTTCCAATCTCTCTTAATTCTTGCGCCTTCTCTGTGTTAATTATTTCCTATTTAGCCTATGTATAGTTTGTCTGCATGAAATTATTTGCTTGTTGTCTCCCCCATAAGATTGTAAGCTCCTTGAGGGAGGGACCGTCTTTTGCCTCTTCTTGTACTTCCAGTGCTTAACAAAGTGCCTGATACAACAGCAGGTGCTTAATAAATATTTTTGATTGACTGTCTGGTGAAGATTATGAACCCCTTCTCAGAATATTTTCAGTGAATAAAATGAAATATGTAGGATGTGGGATTACAAAGGAAATCAGTCATGTATATTGAAACACAATTACCAAATAACTTTGAAGAGAAAACAAGTACATGTACTCTAGGTTAAAAACTCTGACTATAAAGCCAGATAGCTTTTATTCTTCACTATGCTGCCACAACAGAACAGAAAACTCAGGCCCAGAGAGGCTGAAGTGACTTATCTGAGATAACACAGATCATTAGAGGCACAGCCAGGGCTAGAACTCAGGTATCTTGATGGATATTTTCTCCAGCATATGATCAAGTTGGGTAGATTGTGTGACAATGATACCATCACGAAGAGCTTCGGGATGGCAGAGGTTATTATGGGTCGGAATAATTAGGGCGAATTTTGTGGAAGGGGCTGGATTTGAACTAGTCTCAAAGAATGGATAGGATTTAGGGAGGAAGACAGAAGAGTTCACGTGCTGTGGGAGGGCGGGGTAGATATTCCATGCTGGAGAAATAACTCAAGCAGAGGCATCATGATGGGAAAGAGCCTGGCATATAAAGCTTCTCTTTTGTCAGGATTATTATAAGCATTAAATCAGTAAATCACTGTGCTTTGCACAGTGCCTGGAGTGCAACAGGCCCTTAATAAATGTTTGTTGCCTTCTATCCTTGTATCTCCAAAGAGAACTTCAATAATTTTTTGGTGTAGTAATCCATGAGTTTCCTTTTTCTTTCCTATTGTGTGTTCTGCTCCCTTGGAGCAAACATTTGCTCAGAATATAGTGATAATCAGTTTATCTTTATCTGGAGACAAAATCCATTACAAAATGTCCACACAGTAAATAAACCATTTAAAGAGACTGGGAAACTCCCAAGAATAAGTGATGTCAGTTTGTCACACAGTGTTGATGGAGAAGAGAAGGAGAAAGTGGAGAGGGAATAAATTCATCAGGTCCTGATAGCAACAACAGTAATGGAAACCACAAAATTCTGCTTAGGCAGATGACTTCTTACATGGTTCAGTGAGCCAGATAAGGTCATATTAGATTCCAAATGCTCATGACTCTATCTAATCCTGGGTAGCAGTAGCCTGTACTTGGAGTTGACTAATTGTTAGCAATGGCACCGGCACATCTATACCCCCAGGGGCCCATTTTGTCTCTGGAAGACTCAATGATTCCTGGAATGGCCCCATCCTACATGGTTCTCACATGCTATGATTCCTCAGTCTCTCCTAGCTGGTAAAAAACAACAACCCTGTACTTTCCATTAATCTCCTTATCAATAATAAGATATATATATATATCTATATATATCTATATCTATATATATAGATATAGATATATAGATATATATATCTATATAGATATATATAGATATATATGTGGGGGTGGGTGGGTATGGTATTGGCAGCAGTGGTTGGGGGAGGAGGAGAGAGAAGTAAGAAGAACAACAGGATTGAAAAAAAAGAATTCGCTTCAGAGTATTTTGAGACAACATGATAGAAGCCCCTTTGGCCTTCACTACCCTTTTCCTCTTCCCTCCCCAAAGTCAGGGTCTTTTTATGTTGCTGAGTGGATGACTGGGATTGCAATATTCAATATGCCCATTGATATGGTTGATCCAAGAAGGGATTTGGTTTGTTTTCTTATAGTGGGACCGTGAACAACTTGGAAATTGGAGGAAACCTAAGAAAAAAAGAGTCACAGGATAAACAAAGTCAGGTCTCTTTGATTTACATAAGGAGGCTTCAAGTTTCATCCTTCTTGGGCATTTCATATGTCCTTCAAAAACTTGGTTGAAATCTTGGAACTCCAAGAAAAGACCTACAGTGAGATAATCTGCTATAATGGTGCATTCATTTCATGAATAAATGCTTGTGGAATTAAAGATGACATTCCAATCTTAGAAGTCAAGTGGGACAGTAGTAATTTTTCCCATGCCAGCTAGGCTGAGACACTTTCACAAAGTAGATCACCTTGATTCCCCAAATTCCAAGCTCAAGGGCAAAATTTCATCCTGGCTCAGGTCATTGTTAGTTCTTCTACTTCCTCTAGTAATACAGATTGTACAGGATAAACTCAGCTTTTCCCTGTCGTACCCAATTACTTTCTAGAAGGTTCTCTAAGAAAAACTTGATTGTGTTACAATTTTTTCTTGCTGTACTACATTTCATCCCAGTAGAACTTGGATTTTGGAATAGTAGCAGAAAGAATGTTCTGCCTTCTGCTCTGGGGTTTCGTTCTTGCTAAGAGCAACTGCTCTTTATTGAATGTGTAATTTGTTGCCATGGAAAACATATTGTGATTAATGAGACCCTGTAGCCAAGGTTGCTTGGGACACACCTAGATCAGTTGGCATGATGTCCTTGATTTTCACTTTAATGACATTGGCTATATCAGAGTTTCCATTATCAAATCCATAAGTAAATCGTTTCAGGTGGTCACTAGGAAAAAGTGCTTTCTTGATGAGAGTTGCTTGGGCTAGAGATCTGAAAATGGGGCATCCTAACAGTCTTAGGGAAATCTAACATGCAGACAACCTTCTCAGAACTTAGAGGAATGTGAAAGAGCATAAAACAAAAGGATAGGAAATTTCTGTAAATTAACATGTTCATTTTTTACAACTACCATATTTTTCCAGAGATTTCATATAATAGCCGATGGGTACAACAGCAACTTAAAAAAATAGACAATAACAGAAGTCACAGAATTTTAAAATTAATCTCCCAAACAATGAAAGATTCCTTTCCCTGGGCCATCCCAAATAGATGGCCCTCTGGCTGTTATTTAAAATACTTCAAGTTAATGGGAACACATTGCCCCTGGAACAGTTTATGCTACTGTTGGACAGCTTTGTTCATTTAAAAGTTGTTTCTTGTGTTGAACAAATTTTGCCTCTTTGAAATGTCTCTACAATTGTTTTATGTACTGCTGGAGAAATATAGAACAAGTATATTCATCATCCTAGAAAAGGAATATGGTACAGTGGAAAGAATACTGAACCTGGAATTATGAAGTCAAAGGTCAAATCTAGGTTCAGATATAGACAGTTCTGCTGTAGCTCAACATATGCATTCACAAAAACAAAACAAAACAAAAACATTGTGCTGTGCCAAATAGCATAATAAAAATCTTGCTCCCCAACCCTACTTCTAGACCATTATTCTGTGATGATCTATCAATGAGCAGAATACTTTGAGGTCTTTCTTAATTTAGGTTTTCCCTTTTACTATCCTTGTGGCTTGTCTCTATAAACTCCCTTTCCCAAATTTCTCAGTGATTAACAGCTAACTCATGATTTTCCTCTCTTGTCCACCCTATGATATCATCTTTGGGAACTTCAATATTCATATTGATGACTCTATCTGAGGAATTCTTAGGCAGTAGCTGGTGAAACAATCTCCTCCACCCCACTTTAGCTGTATACTAGCATGGTATTACCACATGCTGAAATTGCATCAACTCCAAAGACAATATTCTATCGTTCCATGTCTCCTACTTTCTCACTCACACTTACCCCACTCTTTAACATGACTTGCAATTTCATGACTATTTTCCCAGCCTATATCTCCCTGTCTGTCTCTAGTTATTTCCATACTAAGCCTTGACCGCATGGCATATCATTTTAATGATTTGCTAATTACTATCCTAGAATCCCTTCCTTCCCCCAACCCCTAACTTGTGCTGCTGACCTTCTTGGCTTCTAAAACCTCTGGTGATCTGCATTTTTCTTTTTTGGTTTTCCTTTGTTGTCTGCTGATTTCTTAATCTAACATACAACTAAATCCTACCTTCTCTATGAAATTTTCATAGGCTTCTATACTCTGGAGGTCTATACTGACCTCCCCCTTTACACACCATAAAGGACTTTGTTCTGTGTGTATTTTATTCCCCTTAGATTGTAAGCTACACGAGGACAGAGAAATGTAGTATGTATAAAAAGGACTTAATTCAGAATTAGAACACTTGGATCTAACTGTAGGCTCTACCACTTACTTCTTGTGTGAATTTGGGAAAGTCATTCAATCTCTTTGGGTCTCAGTTTCCTCATCTGTAAAATAAGGGGACTGTATTCATTGATTTCTCAAGTCTCTTGTAGTTCTGAACCTATGATTCATTCAGGAAAAATATTTTATCTAAATACTGTATATTCCCCAGCACAGTGTTCCATAGATAATAACATATAACATAATAATATTATATTACATCACATATAACACATATATTATACATGAGTATCATGTATATGTGATAATAATATAATAAATCATTGTTGAATGAATGAATCATCTATTCCAACCCCTTTTTGAACAGCAAGACACAGAGGCAACTGCCAACTGTATACTCTTGGGTAGGGTTACTTGATCTCAATAAGCCTTAGTTCACCCATCTGCAAGATGAAGGCATTGGACCTGATGACTTCTAAAGTTCTGTCCATTTCCAAACCTATAACCTTTGAAGCCCTTTCATCTAAATGGCACTTACTGAAGACAACTATTTACACTAACATAGCCTTCCTTTTCTCTAGGTTCATTTCCCTCATTTTCTTTAATCATTCCTTAAATGAACTGGTCTCCAGACCTTTCACCATTCTTATCACCCTCTAATTTGGGAATATCCTTTTTTTTTTTTTAAATATAGGTCCCAGATCTCGCTTGAGCAGTGTAAAAGATCACACTGCAAATATCATATCCCATAATCTGGTCATTCTACTTCTATTAAGGTTCTAAGATTGTGTTAGTTTTTTAATAGCTGCATCAAATTCTTGGTTTGTATTGGGCCTGGGTTTATTTAAAACCCCTAGATCTTTTTTCTCTTTTATTACCATCCAACTAGTTCTCCTGTTCTTGCACAATTGATTTTTTTTAACCCAACACCAGGGCTTTGATTTTTTTTTATGTTTGTCCCTAATGACTCTGATCATGTTATTCTGAGTCCAGAATCTCAACCTGTGGAGACAGTTTTGAATACTGATTGTACAATCTCTAAGTGTTAATTACCAATGTCCTTCAAGTATTGTGCCATCAGATAAGCATCCATTATATGTTCAGTGCAATGGATAGAGCACGATACCTTGGAGTCAGGAAGATCTGGGTTCCAATCTCTGACCCCTACTGATTGTGCAACCTTTGGCCATGTCTCTTAATTAGTGCTCAAAGCAGTTCTTTAGGACCATACCTTCCAAAGCAATTGCCAAACTGTCCTCTCACAGGAGCTTCTCTTCATTAAGAGCTCTCTGTACTAAATGAAATCACAACATCAAAATATCTCTATCCAATTAATTGACAAAATGTGCGTATAGTAGTAGCAGTAGAAAGAGTAAATAAGAAGAATTCACTTGTAATGTGAAAGCTATTACAAACTATGTGATCTTGACTTTGGGAAAGTCACTTAACTTTTCTGAGCCTGTGTTTCCTCATATGGAAAATGAAAGTGTTGGATTCAATGATTGCTAAGATCCTTTCAACTCTGATGTTCTGTGTTAGGTGGCATCTTCCAGCTCAAATATTCTAGGGTTCTGTGATTTTACCCACTGCTCTATTCATTTGGCCTCTCTTCAACTATTCCAAATAAGTTAAAGAGAAAATCTTTGCTCCCTATGGATATTTCTTCCTGTCCTTCACGTTAGCCCTTGAAGCTCCCCTGCTAGGATGGACATATAGGAGCACAAAGAATGCTGGGAGAACTAGACATTAGTACCTGGGAACTCTAAAGAACCCCGCCCAGATCCTATTCAGATTCTTTGTTTTTAAAAGGAACAACAAAAGAAAGAAAACCTGCATAGAAAATACACACAAACAGATCTTCCTTTGCATTGGGTTGGATTTAATTCAGTTTACATTTATTAAATACCTGATATATGTAAGGACCTGACAGAAATACTAAAGTAATTAAAATACAATTCCTGACCTCAAAGAACTTAATTTCTAGTAAGGGATTAGAAATGTATACAAATAACTATAAGACAAATTCAAATGTGTTAAGTGTGTGGGAGATGTACAAAATGCTATATGATGCCCAGAGAGGGAGGGAGTATTTCTGGTTGGAGGCTCGTGGAGGACTTGAGGGAAAAGGACATAGAAATTGAGCTGAGCTTTGCAGGATGGAAAGGATTTTAACAAGCAGAGGTGGGAGGTAGAGGAGGAGGAGGGCCTGGGGAGGGAAGGCCATTGCAGGTGTAGGAAAAGAAAAGTCAGAAAAGTGTCCCATGCCCAAGCTGTTCATTCCTTTTATGGATTCTATTTATGCAGGGCTATGCTGGAGTGTGCAATTTTGCAGTTTAAAAATTACCCTGCACAGTTGCTTAATGGCCCTTTCATCTTTTCTTAAATCACTTTTAGGACTTTTTCACTATTTCCTTGCCAGGGTTCACATTCAGCCGATGGAACCCTTTCCTTTCCCCTTTGGATTTGCAGAGGGGGTACATCTGGATTTCTGGTCAAACTCGGACTGGAATTGCCTAGGCTGTGGTTGTGCATGCCAAAACTCCGGGCACAAAAGCTGAAAAGTTGGTCAAATATTGGAATGTTTGCACAGCCAGATGTTTGGCACCATATGGACTACCCACGAACATGCTTGACTACTACTGGCTCTTATTTTCTTCCTAAATAGATATTTTCCTGTCATGTATGCACTGTTTCAGATCTAATGGATTCAAGAAATAAAGAATTGGGCATCTTCTCAAAGCCAGGGATCAGTAGTTCTTTCCTGGTTTTAACTTTTGACAGGGTCATTGGTCTCAAAGTATAAAGCATTGTTCAAGGTCACAAAGCTTGGCTTGTACTCAGAACAATGGGCCCTTTTCTCAACCTTGAGCCTATAGGTACTCTCCTCTCCCATCCTTCTGCTATTCATAGTTCTAGATACTTTCCCTCATAGAATCTAATATCTTCCCACCCTTACTAAATACCAACAGAATCCTGAATGTTGCAAAGATGGTATTGAACCCCAAGAGATAGGCTCTGAGTGGGTAGTGATTTCTTAGAAAAAATAGGCATTAACAAAACGTTATAGGGCAGCTAGGTGGCACGGTGGATAGAGCACTGACCCTGACAGGAGGACCTGAGTTCAAATCAGGCCTCAGACCAAACACTTGACACTTACTAGCTGTATGACCCTGGGCAAGTCACTTAACCCCAAATTGCCTAAAAAAAAAAAAGAAAAAAAAGAATAGGTTACCTATATCAATTATGGTAAGAAGGGTAGATAGAGTCAGATCACCTGGGCTCAGCTCCCAGGTCTGTTGCTTACTACCTTTGTGGTCTTAGGCAAGTTACTTTCCTTCTCTGATTCTCCAGTAGAAGGTAAGGACCCTGAGGACAGGGATTAATTTCTGTTTTTTTCTTTAATTCCCAGTGCCTAGCATAATGTCTATCACATAATAGGCATTTTTAAAAAATGCTTGTTGAATTAAATTGAATTGATTCAATTTAAGAGGAAATTTGGTGTAATAGAGCACTTAGATTTGGCATTTGGAAGACAGGTCTGGGTTCAAATCCCATCTCAAACATTTACTAACTGGGTTACTCTGAGCAAACTTCTAAGATTCAGAGTGCTTAGGACCATAGTTTGGTACTATATGGACTACCCATGCACACGCTTGACCACCACTGGCTCTTATATTTTTTCCTAAACAGATATTTTCCTGTCATGTGTACATTGTTTCAGATCTAATGGATTCAAGAAATAAAGAATCAGCTATCTTCTCAAAGCCAGGGATCACTGGTTCTTTCCAGATTTTGCAGTGGTGCAGTGGATAGAGCACTAACCCAAGTTCAAATGTGGCTTCAGACTCTCACCTGCTGTGTGACCCTGGACAAGTCACCTAATCCCTATTGCCTACAAAAATCAAAAAACATTTAAGTTTTATATTCCTCAGGTTCCTCAACTGTAAAATGAAGGGCCTAGATTAGGCTTCTATGAGTCTTCTAGCTCTACCTTCCGATCCAGTGATTCAATAAAATGAAGGAGTTGAGCCTGAGGACCTGTAAGGTCCCTTCTAGGACCGATTCTGTGATTCTGTAGTATTAATCCTTCCGTCATTATATCGGTATTGCTTCAGGTCCTGAAAGTTCTTGAGAAGTTAAGCCTTATGCTATTGCTGCTGCTGTCGATGATGCTGAACAACATTTATATGGCACTTATTACGTGCCAGGCACTGTGCTACTATGCTAAGCTTTCTATCATTATTATCTTATTCTGGTCCTCATAACAACCCTGGGAATTTGGTACTATTATTATTCCCATTTTACGGAAAAGGAAACTGAGGGAAACAGAATCTAAGTGACTTGCTCTCAGGCACACATCTAATAAATTCTGAAGCCAGATTCTTTTTTTAGTGTCACATTTATTCAGTTCATATAAATTTAAAATCTCTTTTCTCCATAGTGAAGCATTTTCTTTCTTTTTTTCACACTATTTTATTTTTAATTTGTTGAATAAAAGAGTATTTCCATAATATAGTATAATAAAAAAAAAAAGATTTGAAGTCAGATTTGAACTCAAATCTTCCTGATTCCAGGCCCAGCAGTCTATCCACTGCACCACCTGGCTGCCCTAATATTCTTTTGAAAGGAATTAGTTAGCTAGGAATATGTAAGCTTCTTGGCAGCAGGGACAAGTTTCATTTTTGTATCTATAACTCCAGCCCCTAGGACAGTGCGTGGAACATAGTAAGAGTTTAATAAATTGTTGTTGATGGGCTAACTGCTAGGAAAGGGGGAAAAAATACCCATAGAAAGCCTAGGTAGCTGAGACGGGTGATGGAAAGGAAAGGAAAAGGCCAAATACAACTGTTACAATTTTGCCTGAGGTTGACTAAGGTTAAGAGTTGGCAAATGGATACTAGTAGTTTTCTCCTATAGCATGCAAATTATTATTGATGATCAGGAGGGAGTCCTGGACAGAGGAAGAGAAAAATCTCCTTCCTCCATGCGGTAATTCAATTCGTAAAGGACTGGAGACAATCTTGCCTTAGAATATTGTTCACTGAGCTTTAGTTTCCTCATCTAGACAATGAAGACAAAAAAAAATACTTATACTATACTCCCAGGATTTCTGTGAGGACAAAATTAAATAATGATTATTAAAGCACTTTGTGGCTGTACAGGGATATACAAGTGTAAGGATCATGGATTTCAAATCATGAAATCATAGTTTTAGACACGCAAGAGACTTTAGAGAACATCTAATCCAAACTCCTCATTTTACTGCAGAAGCAGCTGAGGCCACATGCGGCCTTGAGGCTGAAGATTCCCTATCCCTGGAAGGTATCTCCCCATGATCACATAGGTATTTAAGTAATGGAGCCTGCATATGCTGATTCTTGAAAGGGATCATTATCATCTTGGTATAGTAATACATGAAGGCATTATTAGCTACTAATACCTTATTATGAATTAGTCTCTCAGAATAGTCTGAGTAGAGACTAGAGAATGAGACTTAATTTCTTCATCTAGAGAATGGGTTTGATTAGATAATT
Source organism: Phascolarctos cinereus (assembly GCF_003287225.1). Lineage (NCBI taxonomy): Eukaryota > Metazoa > Chordata > Mammalia > Diprotodontia > Phascolarctidae > Phascolarctos > Phascolarctos cinereus. The sequence continues at coordinate 391,953,843 of NW_027555625.1, read as the reverse complement.
TCTTTGTTCCACTTTTATAGTTTGTGTAGTATAGGCTATGTCTAGCTAGGTGGCGCCGTGGATGGAGCGCCAGACTCGGAGTCTGAAAGGTTCATCTTCCTGAGTTCAAATCTGGCCTTAGACAATTACTAGCTGTGTGATCCGGGGCAAGTCACTTAACTCTGTCTACCTTAGTTTTCTCATCTGCAAAATGAGTGGGAGAAGGAAATGGCAAATCCGCTCAAGTATGTTTGCCAAAAAAAACCCAAATGGGGTTATGGAGAATAAGACACGATTGAACCATTGAAGAGCTACATAATGAGAAGATAAAAAGATTATACTGTAATGTGTCTATATTATATAACATCAAGGATTCTTCTTTTATATAAGACTAATGGTTAAAAGGAAGCATTTACCTGACTACATCTCCAGAAATTATGCTGCATGTCAGGGGTAGTTAATCCATGAGACTTTGGAACTCCCATGGTCTAAGCTGAGCTGTCTAAATCAGTGGGGGAATGCAAGCTCAGTTAGTCCACCAAATCTAGTCAGCTCCAGGCTAGGCTTCACATCCTACCCAGCTGCCCACAAGGGGTCATCTTGCCATCTGTCTCACCCCCGTATTTCTACTTCCCTCCAAACCTCATCTTCTATTTTCCACCTGCTACTCTAGACACAGCAATTAAATCAACACTACATTTACTTCTGAAAAGAGCCATACAATAGGTTGTCCTATGAATTAACTTACTGCTCTTGCACTTTTCTGTTGTTTCCCCTGTTAAGATGGAGGCTCCTGGAGGGACTACTTTGCTTTTGTGTTATATTTTCAACACTTGGTATAGTGCCTGTCACATAATAATTGCTTAAGGCAGAGGAAAAATAGAGTTTATTTCCTTCACAGGGTTATAGATTCAGAACTAGAAGAGTCACCTAGTTCAATCCCCTCATTTTACAGATAAGGAAAGTGAAGCCCACAAGGGTTAGACATTTTACCAAAGTCACACAAGAGAGTAAATGGAAGAGTGGGGATTTGAACTTCTGACTCAAAGTCTCAGTATTCTTTCCACATTCACCATGCTACGTCTTCCCTCTTGGGATAAGGCATGTTAGAGTCCCTAAACTAACCTGGGTAACTCTTAACGAATCTCATCATATTAACTTATTAGAAATTATCTTTTTTTCTTTTCATGTTCCTTATGGAAATTCTCCCATGGATATGCATAGGTTAAAAGTCTGCCTATTCCATTCCCACCCCTCCTCCCCAGTTCTGCTCTTGAGGAGAAGAGGGTAGAATATACACTGGCTGGATTTTCTACAAAGATCAAAAACACCCAGCATCTTTTCCATTCACATTCCATGAAGTGCAATGCAGCCAATTTCTGTGTGTGGGAAAGTGGGTTTTTGTGTATACGCAGCTTACTGCTAGTTCTCAGCCGCTCCCTTTGGTAACAATTTGACACCCACATGCATCCTCAAGAAGGTCAAAAGGGAATAGCAAAAGTAAAAAAACATGTTTTAGAAATGTTAAATAGCTCCCACTTCCAAAATTCTTTTCCCTCACATTAAAAACGACATCATGCATGTTTCCACAAATTTCTTGTGGATTTAATAAAATGTGTGGTGATATCGTCCATAGAAAAAGTTGGAAACTGGAATGCTCTGCATAGGATATGACGCATCGCCCTGGGAATAAAGTTCAGTTTTGTAATATAAATTTTAAAGAGATCATGCTTCAGTTTGTGTCCCTTTCTTAATCCGGAGAGAGGTCTCACAGCCATTCTGAAACTTTATCTTCCTAGCAAAGAATCATGGAATTTCTATATTCATAGAAACTCAGCAAATGATAAAAACAACCACCGCCTCCCCCCAGTGATTGAATTCCATTCACAAGTGGAAAATCTGTCATTTTTAGTCATCTGATATGTGAAACTTCAAGTTTAATCTTCAGAACTTCTAAATTGTGAAAACAGAGAAATAGTTGCCAAGAAGAGCTAACAAGAGGCAAGGTTATAACACAAGTAAAACATAGTCTCAAATGTTGACCTGAAAATATATATTGGTAGGAAGGTATTTTGCATAATCATGCATATGCAAATTATACCTCTTCATAATGACCACATAGGTAAGGTACATAGAGCCCCTTTGAACTCAAGGCTTGTGAGGCTCTAAGCCTTATCAGCTAAGGCTCTTCTCTGGGGATTCATTAGGTGGTAGAATGTAGGCTTCCTGAAATCAGGGGAAAGTTTCAGTTTTGCCTTCATATCTCCAGTGCCTAACACAGTGTCTGATGTGCAGGAGTTTAATAGATGGTTATTGATTGACTGATTGATCAGTTAGCCAAAAAAAGAAGATGGTGTAGAGATGGGAAGGAGACCGGAACTGGGAGTCCATAGACAGGACTTTCACTTCTATCTGACACTCTGTGCTTAACAGCATAGATCCAGAACTGGAAGAGTCTACAGAGACCAACTATTCCAATGTCCCCATTTGACATATCAGGAGAGTAAGACCCAGAGAGAGAGGCTATGTGACTTGTCCACAGTCACACAAGCAGCAATTGTCAATTACTGACTAACTTATCATATGACTTCAAGGAAGTCACTTAGTCTCTCTGTATCTTGGTTTCTTCATCTCTAAAATATCTACTCTAGCAACCTCACAAGGTTGTTTAGGGTTCAAAGTGAAATATTATATGCAAAGTGCTTTGAAAAGAGCAATAGAAATGACAACTTTCATTATTTTTGTTGTCTGTATCAAAAAGGATCTAAGACCTTTCCTTGAAGTATTCACATACAACATGACTTGCTTGACTTATTTCTCCAGACCCTTTTCCATAGGAGTATATATGCCATAAATTCTATAGCACTCTCTTGAATTCTGTAATACCTTCTTTTTTTTCAGCTCTCACAAATCTTTCCCATCTTTTCAAGGTCCCACTTCCTCCACAAAGCCCTACAATCCCACTTCTTCCACAAAGTCTTCCTTGACTGCTTTGACTCTCACTGATTTCTCCTGTGTCTGGATTTTTAAAGCATCAACAGCCTGTGCCACATTAATTGAACACTAGATTATATCCTAACTCTGACTAGCCTTCCCCCATCTTCCAAAGAGCTGTTGAGTTGCAAAGTGGTTAATTCATCAATTAATCAATAATCAGCAAAAATATCCTTTCAGTGTCCCCCAGCCTTGGATCTCTGTACCTTCACTATAGTTGTGCCTCCAATCAGGACAGAACAAATTGTTCCCATTTCTCATTTAGCCTATGAAATGGCAACATCATTCTGGCCAAGGAACCAAAAAATTCTTGACTCCGGTCTGCCTTCTTCTCTCTGGAATCAGTAAGAAAATATTTAGTTTATTCCCAGAAGTCCATAGGACAAACAGATCTAGCAAAATCCTAGAATAATAGAATTTAGAGCTGAAAGAAGCCTTAGAGACTTCCCAGCTCAATCCTCTATTTCATTTTATTTTTACATATGAAAAAACTAAAGCTCAGAGGAGGGAGTTTCTTGTCCAAAGAAACACAGATAGGCAGTAGAAGATCTAGAACTTGAATCTAGGTCCTTTGGCTTTAGTGTCCTTTGTATTACCAAGATGGTCCCACCCTTGGGGCTAGGAATGAAAAGAGTCAGTCCTTGCTACTGACCCCTCACCCCAATCAGAGATGCCCAGTTAGGCCAAAGAGTGCTGTCCGCGACTGTGAAATAGTGTCTTTCGAAATATGTCACAGGACTCAAAAACAAACACAAAAAAATGATTCTGCAAGTGACCTTCTAACACCATGCCATGATTTCTAAGTAAAGAAAGCCCAAGTGGTTAGGAAATTATTAATGTCATAATAGGAAAATAAAAGAGAGAGGGACCCTGTCCATAGGTCCTCTACTTTGTAAGCAATTCTCACTGCATGTAACACAAGCTAGTTCTAGTGAACAAACTTTCCATCTGATTCTTGGACAGGACCCAGAGAGGCCTTTACCCAAATAGAAAGATATTTCAGAAAATTATTCTAAGTAGCAAATGACACCAACGCACATTATGTACTTAATCCCACCTTTGCCCAACAAGAAACCAACCCACCCTTATTGAGCACAGATTCTGTGCAAGACCCCCTAGGAAGCACAAAAAGATAGAAAACACGTTACTGCGCGTCCATTGACAGCTTATAATTTGGTTGGGGAAATAGAACATGTACTTTTAAAGGGAGAATACTTCAAACAGGACTGACATTAAACTCCTACTGATATATAGTAATCCGGTCAAACAGGATTACAAACTGCATTCTCTCTGTTCCTTATATTCAACATTCCATCTCCTATCCCTGTGCCTTTGCATGCCCTGTTCCCACTTCCTCCCTCCGCCATGCCTGGAATGCATTCTCTCCTTACCACTTCTCCACAGAATACTTTTCTTCTAGATGCAACTCAAGCACGCCCTTCTGATCCTCCCAACTGCTAGTGTCCTCCCCCCCAAACCACCTTTAGTTAACTGATTTGTGTATGTTTGTAGTTATTTACTTTATATTGATGCTGTATGTAATTTTATACATACTTACTTTTCATATTAGAACGTAAGGTTCCTATAGATAAGATAGGGATTATTTCATAGGTTGCACAGTGGTTAGAACTGCCAGGTCTGGAGTCAGGAAGACTCATCTTCCTGATTTTAAATCTGGTCTCAGACACTTACTAGCTGTGTGACCCTGGGCAAGTCATTCAAACCTGTTTGCCTCAGTTTCCTCATCTGTAGAATGAACTGGAAAAGGAAATGATGAACCTCTTCAGTATCTTTGCCAAGAAAACCCCAAATGAGATCATGAAGAGTTGAACATGACTGAAAATGACTGAACAACAGGAACTTGTATCCCCAACTAGCACAGTGCCTGACACATAGTCAGCGTGTAATGACTGCTGATTTATTGATTGAATATAAACCAGCAACTGCTCTGAAATTCTTAAAGAGTGGCCTGGGAAACTAAGAAGATAAGTGATATGTCCAGCAGAATTTGAACCCAGATCTTCCTAGCTATAAGATCAGTTCTTTATCTGCCAAACCATATTGTTTCTGATATTAAAATTTATATCTTTTATCATCACCACATGAGGGATACACCTAATAAATGGTCCTTGTCCAAAAGCTATTAAACAATATATGAAAGGTACTGAGAAAGGTATAACAAGATGGCTACCTTCTGTCTTTACGGATCTTGTGATCAAATTAACTGGGGAAAGAAGATAAAGTTACAAATAACCCTGGTATTTTAATGTCTTTGTGATGAAATGCAGTAGTGTCAAACTCAAAAAGAAATAGACCTGCCTGTTGACTTAGAAAACTACAAATTAACATTATCTCTGTTATATTCCCTTTTTATTTATTTTGTTAAACATTTCCCAATTACATTTTAATATGGTTTGGGCAGTACCTTGAGTCTGACACCTCTGAATTGATTTGGATATAACCTCCAATGAGTGGTATAGATTCCAACTTATCCATGCCTTTTATCTATGTCCTCCCCTAAATCCTTGACTAGTGCCTTTAGATCATATGGTGTTGCATGGGTACCAATAAAGTAAAAAGGCACCAAGTCTCCTCTGCTCTTGCCATATTTATCACCAAACAATCTCCTTTTCTGGGAATCCGTGTCATAGATCAGAGCATCCTAGCATTGGAGTTGGGAGGTACCACAGAAGCCATCTAGTCTGATTCCTTGTTTTACTGTTGGAGAAACGGAGGCCTCGGGAGGTTAAGTGACTTGTCCACAGTCATACAGGTAGTAGGCGTGTTCAATTTTACACTACTTTTCCCGTGTAATTCTTCTTTGGCAGTATTCTCTAGCCTACTCATATGCATCCTGTGCCTCTCTCTATTATCCCTGGCATGACCTGTGGCCTCAATTCTTTGGAGACTGTGGTATATCCTGGTTTATAGCCATACAGAATCACTGAAAGAATATTGATATTGAAATGATGAGCCTTTAGTGCCCTTATTTCAGAAAGGAGATTTGAGCACTTTACGATTTTCCAAATGTAATCTAGTCTGTTGATTTCCTACTAAATTTTGGGCTCAGTTTATTATCCATCTGAACTGTCCAATCAAATACATATCATAAAATTGTAGATATTGTTCATCTAGTTCTGTGTGTACATGTATGAGAGAGTGTGTTTTTGTATGCACATGTGCACATGCTGGGGTTTGGGGTAGGGTGATAATTAGGCCAAATTCTTTTGAATACTTTTGGATCTAATTTTTGAGTGTCTTCAGCATTCTGGCAACTGATGCACCCATTCCAAATCCACCAACTGGAACATCTGGATGACCTCACCAGCTACAAAAGAATCCTTATTCTATTTGCATTCCATCTGAGAGCAACTATCTTTGGCAAATACACGTCACTTTGTTTTATGCTTTCCTTGACATTTATAACCAAGGGGTCATTAACCAAAGTGATCTTTGCTGTTGAATATTTCAAGGGATCTTGTGTATCTTAACATGGCATAGTAGAAAGAGTATTGGAGTTGGAGTCTGGAAGACCTGAAGTCAAATATTACCTCAGATATTTACCGTTCAATGCAATTCAGTATGTATTTATTAAAGAAATGGAATTATAGAGGGAACAATTATGTTGAAATGAAGTAGTTATCAAACTATTTTTTAAAAAAGTTAATGGACTTCTGGTAAAGAACGCCAAGTTTAGTGCAGACCTCTCATTTTCCTATGAGGAATCTTAGTCCAACAGAAATGAAATGACTTATCCTAAGGCACACAGGGTAGAAGAGGGATTTGAACCTAGGACCTTAGATTCCAAATCTAGTGTTCTTCCCAATGCACTGAAACTGCCTCTTGTGGAAGTGTGCACATAAGCAAATGCGCTTTACTGTAGACTCCTCAGCAAATTTAGAGGACTGTTCACCTTCCAGGTAGCCTGGATTTGGGGTTAGGAACACAGTGGATTGGTTCAGAGTCTACCACTGTGAGAGCCCTCAGAAGTGAGGAATGGGTCTGGCTCTTTGGGAGCATGGGAATATGATAGAATGGGGATCAGGAAGACTCTGGAGGCAGGGAAACCCTATTTATATACCTGCCAGAGTGATTGGGAGGCCTGGCTGTAGACATGATCCTCAAAGTATCATTGGGGACTATGATGCCTAAGCTTTGACACATCTTATATTTTATTTGGGTCTGTTTTATAGATGACACAATGGATAGAGCAGTGGGCTTGGAATCAGGAAGACTCATCTTCCTGAGTTCAAATCCCTCCTCAGATACTTACTATTTGTGTGACCCTGGGCAAGTCACTTAACCCTGTTTGCTTCAGTTCCCCATGTGTAAAATGAACTGGAAAAGGAAATGGTAAACCAGTCCAGCCAGTATCCTTGCCATGAAAACCCCAAATTGGGGTCATGAAGAGTCAGACATGACTGAAAACAACCCAACAACACATTACGAGCAAAGGCATAGAGGTGGCAATATGCAGGGCCTAACTGGGGACGGGCATAACCCAATCGATCTACAAAGGAGATTTATGAAGGACAGTCAGGAAGGATAAGGTTAAAACTAAGATAAAATAATATTATGATGGTGCTTTGAGTCCCAGGGGAGATTCTTTCACCCTGGCCTTATAAGAAAACCTCTGTGGGAGTGTCAACCACAGAGACCGTCACAGTCACCATGTCTCATGTCTTCTCCCCATCCTTTCTTCATCACAAAAAAAAAAAAGAAAAAAGGATGAGTGACACCTCAAACAATGTTGGAGAAACTAACAATAATTTCCAACTTCAAACAGGCTAGACATAAAAGTTGAACACTCTTGCCACAGACTCGACCACTGGGAAATCGCTGCCAAGCTAACACTAATTCCCCAGCCACTGGAGAGCCTTTACTGAGTACGAAACTTTATTCCAACTTCTTTAACGTTTCAATCTAGGGCACACATATCATGTGACAAATCCAGGTCACATTCCCCTCTCATACCCGAACAGTTAAGCCTGAAAGGAATTAAACCCCATGAGGGTGCACATGGGAGAAAAGCAAATGAGTTGATTCATGTTGTAGGATCACAGGCTTCGTGGGACCACAGATTTCAAGCTGGAAGAGACATTAGAGATCTTCGAGTCTAACTGCCTCATTTTACAGATAAAGAAACTGAGGTTTAGAGAGGTTAAATGATTTGGCTAGAGTCAAACAGATAGTCATCATTTACTTCTCTTGGCTAGCTCACAAACATGAAAACTGAACCAGTCAATGAACAAGCGTTTATTAAGTTTCTACAATGCCAATAATGATGATAAGGGGTATTCGGCTGCAGGGGGCATTCAGGGAGAACTAGCACCTCTGGTACGAGGGCTTGCTGGCTCCTTCTCAGGTCTGCTTATCCACCTTTGAAGTCCACCCATCACCCAGCTCTCACCTGTACCTCCAAGAAGCTGTAGTATGTGCAGTGGCCACACCTTAGTAACACCATCTAGGCAGATGGGCTGAACCAGGTTGAGAGTAATAGACAGGCCTCAGACCTATTGGTGAGTTAGGGGGGTGTCACACAAGCATGTAAACACTTTCCCAGGCAGAATGGGTAGATGAATTGGTAACTCGATTCAATGAGTAAGTGGGCAACTTTCTTTCCTTTAGTGCAGCTTTAGTGCACTCACTATGCCTCACTAGACCACCTATGTGAATTGGTATAGCCAGAAGGATTCATTACTTGGTGACTAACCTTCTATGGAAGAGTCTCCCAACTAAGATCTGCTAGGTGATAGCAGCCTTCACCAATGTTCTCGAGTGATTTATTTCTGGAGAGGACTCTGCTTTAGAGGCTACAGCAGCAGAGAGCGTGAGGTCAGGTGGGCCCGACTAATGAATGGGCCATGCAGGAAGAAGACAAAGAATGGACCTTCTCATGCCATACGGATGACATGAGGGAACAGGCTGCAAGAATAATAGCACATGTTCATAGAGAGAAGTGGTGTGGTACACTGGGCAGATAAATGATGAAGAGAAATGAAACAGATCCATAACCATCAGAGAACTTGGACCCAAATTCTACCTCTACTATGTGCTTTGACCTTGGGGAGGCCTTGGAGACCTAATTTCCTTAGTTGTAAAATGGAAGGGTGGGCAAGACTTCCGACATCTTTCCTAGCTCTAAACCTACTATATATTTGTGTGTCTCTGTGTGTATTATGTATGCATACATTCACATATACCTATATATACATATAATACACATATATCTATGTAGAGAGAGAAGAGAAGAGGAGAGGGGAGTACAGGGGGGAGAAAGAAGTAGAGAGAGAGAGAGAGAGAGAGACAGAGAGAGAGAGAGATGTTAAAAGCTATATGAACTTGGGCAAGTAAGTTACTTATGTGGGCCTCAGATTCTTTATCTGTAAAATGGGTAAAATAATCACAACTACCTCACAAGGTTGATAACAGGTCCAAATGACATTATGTATACGCATATGTACATATGCACATGGTATATGTCTATACACATATAGACACATATGTATATATACATGCATGCTCATCTTTCTATATGTGTGCACATGTGTATCATCAAACTTACATGCTTGATGGGACCAAATGGGACTCTGTGCGTATGGTAGACACATGTATATACATATGCATGTATACACACATATACGTATACTTAGACATACAGAATCCCATTTAGACCTGTTATCAACCCTGTGACGTAGGTGTGATTGTTATCCCCATTTTACAGATGAGGAATCTGAGATCCACATAACTAACTTACTTGGCCATAGTTATATAGCTTGTAACTATAAGAAGTTGAATTTAAACCCACATTTTCTTAACTGCAAATCCAGCAGTCTGTGATGCTAACTGTCCCCTCACTTCATTTCATCTTCACATACATCCCAAAGCTGTTTATCTTATGAGAGAATAGGATCGAAAATATTTTAGTGCTGAAAGAGATGTTGGAAATAATCTAGGCCACTCTTCATCTTACAGCAAGTGAGCAGGGGTCTCCAAACTATAGCCCAAAGACCAAATCCACTCCATAACAGCCTATTTTTAATAGGTCTTTGAGCTATTTTTAAATATAATAAAACCTTAATTTAAATTGTAAAAACTCTTCTTAGCTCTCTGGCCTACAAAACCAGGTGACTGCTGAAGATGTTCTAAAGTCTGAAGTTTGCTGGACATCTGTAATGGAAGAAGGTGAAGTCCAGAGAACTAAATGACTTGCAAAGGATTTCCCATGGCTCCCCAGGGCTAGAGACCAAGGATTTAGCATTGAGTTCATAGGAAATGAAAGCCATGACAACTTATGTTGGGAAAATATTAGTTGTCTTCACTAGTTTAGGATCCAAATTTTAAGGCTACTTTCTGAATGTAGGATTAGATTCATTTTACTTGGCCCCAGATAACACAACTAGGAGTAGTAGGCAGAAGTTGCCTAGAGGCAGATTTTGGCTCTATGTAAGGAAAAACTTCCTAATAATTAGAAACGTCCAAAAGTGCATCAGAGCATGGCCACATTCCCAACCAGGAGCCACAGAGTGAGAGCAGAGCTGATATCCAGGGTGGTGTCCTTCTTAGGGATTGGGTTTGGAGGCCTCCTCTCCCAAAACTTAACCTACCATTCCCTTCACTAACCTTGCACCCAAAGGGTGGGTCACTAGCCCCAGCTTCTTTCAGGACTCTGTTTGATGACTTCCTCATCTAATATCATCTTATACATAGACTTATATCAACTATGTCCTGTGCCATATGAAAAAACAATGCCTCAGCCCTCCATCCCCTACACACACACACACACACACACACACACACACACGCACACACACGCACACACGTACATATATGTGTGTGTCTACATATGTCTATATGTATACATGTGTATATATGCATATGTATATACTCATGTATGTATGTGTACACACACACACACACACACACACACACACACACATACACACACACAACTATATAGCCATAGGTGGGAGGTCCACAGCTTCTTACTCTTCATTTCGTCATCATAGAATTTGAGAGATAGAGGACTTCGTAAGCCACAAAGTCCAACCCATGCCCAAAAGGATGTCCCACATTCTGTTGCATATACAATATTGAGAAAAATTATTATTTTGCTATTATATTAACAACCAATGATTAAATTAGGATTAAGGCTTTTTCATTCTTTCTTTTCTCATTTAGGGATCAGCTTCTGTAGGTCAGTCAGTCAGTCTCTGAAGGACTTAATTGATTGATGAGATTGCCCTAATCCTTGGGGAACAGGCTCCTTGATCTTGGGTAGGATCCCACCCAACTAAGAAACTTATTTCTGTTTGGAGTGTAAACAGTTTCTAATATAGGTGAAGTCTTGCCCTAAAGCAATGAGCCTGGGTCCTTGCACCCTACAATGGAATTTAGGATGACCCAGTTCATGAAGGAGAAAACTACTCAGTGATCTGGGTGGAAATGGATTCCTCTTTTCAGATTGCTGGAGTGGGCTGAATCTCATGATTAAGCCACATTTTCAACAGAAGAAGCTGAAGACTTCTAGCTCACCTCCTCATTTAAATGTCCACCAATCAGGATTGATTTCTCCTGTCAGGGGCATTCCCTTTAAAAAAAAAATTGAGGGATTCAATGTCTCCACTGGGGTCTTTGGTTACTGAGAGAAACTACTGACCATAAATTTATACATCTAAGAATGGGGAATTCACCACCTCTCAAAGAAGCCCACTGTACTTTGGGATAGCTCTAATTGGGAGAAAATATTTTCTTTCTATCATACCTAACTTGGTCTCTTTGTAGCTTTCACTCAGTGATTCTGATTTTGAATCTAATCCCTCTCACACATGGCAGCCCTTCCAATACTTGAAGACAGCTGTGATGTCTCTTTTCTCCACCCCTCAACTAGTCTGCTTTTCTCCAAGCTAAGCATATCCTGGTCCTTCAACTTCTCTTCAAATGGCATGAACTCAAGACCCTTCACCATCCTGGTGGCCATCCTCTGGAAATTCTCCAACTTTCTAATCCATAATTGACAGAAGTGAACAAATACTCTAGAGATAGGTGATAAAGGTAGATTACGGTGGTGTCATCCCCTCCATATTTCTAAACTCAGGAAAGTATGTCAAGGAATGAATTTTGACAGAACAAGAGGAGAACATTTTAAACATAAAGGGCAGTGTGTGTGTAATTGAATCATTCAACTATACCATCAAGATTGTGAAGGAAAGAAAGTGAGGCCAGAGCAGGGGTCGATGAACAAAAGAAAAGGGAGAACTGATGAGACCAGAAGACAAAGAAGAGGTTTAGGAGAGTAAGGCAAAGAGATAGAGAGTAGAGTAGGTGGTTATGATTAGAAAAAGTAATATTAGTGTTCAGGATCATGGAGGTGGTACAGTTATGGGTAACAATGAAATTTAAGGCATGGACATTTTTGTGGATAGAGATTAAAGATATAGGTCACTGGATTTGATGAAGGTGATGAATTAAATATTCCTAGTTGATATCCCAAAGTGTTCAAAGGGACATCAACATGTATCTTTCAGCACTCAAGGATGAGGTTAGGGTTTAGAATGGAGAAGACAGCTATGAATGAGGTAGTGAATTACTAGAGAAAGGATGAAAAATGAGTCACAATTAGCAATCTTCAAACTTGAAGCAAGTGCACAAAATGAATCTAGGGCAAGAGATATCTCAAAACTGGGCATAAGAGACTATCTGATACCATTAGAATATATTTTAGGAGACTAGTGTGGGAGCACAGTGGGGATAAGTCTGGATTGGTGCCTCTGGGAGAGGAAGCCACCATCAATTAGATTCCTAATTTAATTATTCTTGCTAACTTGGTCCTAAATTCAATTGGTTCTATGCTTGTGAAGGATTAAATAAATTCAGAATGCTGACTCTAAATGTTGGCACTCTGGAACAAAGTACTGATTGCCTTACCCTGGTTAAATCACTAGAAAGTAATTCTGGAGGCTGAGAGGTAATAGCTCTGAGGATCTGGCTGATATCAATGGTTTGAATTAACTTAACAGGAACAGAATTTCTGAGTAGAAAAGGGAGGGTCTAGAAGTATCAGCAATGGGTTTGAAATCTGCCAACCCCTCCTGCTAGACCAGAGTGCCAGGCAGCATTAAATGTTTCCTTTAGCACAAGGTTCAAGAAGTATGAGAGGAAGATGTTGTTAAGCATAGTGTGGAGGTTGCAGATGACAGAGTGGAAAAGGAGGGCAAAGCTGGAAAGGGATTTGGGAAGGGGAGGCCCAAGCTAGATGGGGATGACACTCTAGGAAATAGTTCCAGGGGAAGAGGATTTTGGCCTTAGCAAATGGAAACTCTGAATCATGGGAACTAGGGGAGGAGCAGGTAAGAATGTGTACAACATAGGGAAAGTACCAATGAATCCTCCAAGATTTGGTTAATGATGAAGGGTACCATCTGTACTGAGGCAGTGGGGTCAGCCAGTTCTTTCTCTAAACACCATGGAGCACAGGAGAGAAGGCAGATGAGGTCAGTAAATATGGGATGGTCAGTTCTCAGGGGCTGGACTAATGCCTGTGCCTCATCTCGAGATGGAAAGAGATGACATAAACCCCAAAGATATACAACATGGGAAGCAGAAGCTTAATTGCTAGTTGGGGTCACTATTAGAATCTGGTTCTGATGGCAAGAAACCTGTTCTTTAGGTATTCAGTGGTTTTTAAAGGCAAAGACTGGTGTTTTTCTCAGACGGTTAGATGAAATAAGGCAGGGTAAGTATGCTTAACATTCCTCTTGTCTTTTATATTCTTGTGCTGCTAAACACTGGTTGGGAAAGTCACATAACCATATAAACTGGGCCCACTACAAATGTATGTGATCTAATCTCAACTGGACACTCATGGCCACTTGACAATCTTTTATTATTATACGAGAGGCAGCTAGGTGGTTCAGTGGATGGAGCACTGGGCCTGAAGGAAGACCTGAATTTAGATATGGCCTCAGGCACTCACAAGCTATGTGACCTTGGGCAAGTCAGTTAACTGTTGTGCGCATTAATGCACTGAAGAAGGAAATGGCAAACCATGGCAGTATCTTTGCCAAGAAAACCCTACATGGGGTCATAAAGAGTCAGACATGACTGAACAAATTAACTATGATACTCTCCACAGTGGTGGTTCTGAACCTTTACTCTTCTCAAGCTTGCTACCCCATTTATTCTCTCTTCCTCTAAGGAGAGAAGCTTGCTTCCTATTTTACTTAGAAAACCAAAGAATTGTGAGCTCCCTTTTCTTTCTTATTTCATAATTCTAAGGCTTTTTACATTGCCAGTCCTTGACCCCAACCCCACTCTCTTCCTCCAATCTCTGAGGAAGAGGTGGCTCTTCCCATAGTTAAAAGCAACTCCCTACCCATGCCTCTGATCCTATTCCCATAGCCTGCAAGAGTTTGACCCTTCCATCTTCCCCTCTTGTTTATTTTCATTCTCTTGTTATCTATGGGCTCTTTCCCTACTGCCTAGAAACATGCCCATGTTTCCACCATTCTTAAAACAGCAACAAACTTTTCTTGTATTCTAGCTCTCTTCTCAAGCTATCATCATGGGTCTTTTCTTTCCTTCATTGCAATACTCTTATATAGGAGACATCTCTATACTTTTTACCTCTACTTCTTCCACTACCACTCATCTCTCAGTTTTTTGAAATCTCACTTCCAACTCCATCATTTAACTAAAACTGTTCTAGGCAAGATTACTGATGACTGATTTGCAATACCTGTTTCAGAAACCTCTCATATAGAAACTATAGTGTCGTCTCTTTAAGAACAGAGAGATTATATGGGAGTTATAGTTGTAATTGTCATTCCATTAGGTACTTCTCCCTGTGGAATCAGAGAGAATATGCATTTCTAACTTTTATTTATTAGGATGTATAAGATAAACCATGAAGAAAGCAGAGGAAGAAGGTAAGGAGAAACTTCTTTCTCATGAGATCTATCACTTGCTATTTTATGAAGAAAGATATAAAGAGAATTTTATGAATGAATCTGGAGACCTACTAAAAGTGATAACATAACAAAAGCTAAAGAGACAATTTTCCTGTCATGGTGATAGAAAAGGTCTTCTCTGCCCCACCATGAAGTAGCTATCTGAATTTTATCTCATTAAGAAAATGCAGAGAATTCTTGGGAAGAGACTTTCTTTGGTTCCTGAATGAACAAGATATGGTGTTCTTTTCTCAGACTGAAGAGAAGTTGTCTGCCTCTACAGTGAGAATTGGAGGTGATTCTAGGAGTGATGTTTTTCCACAGCTAACAATTGTAAATAATTATCTACGGTTTCGTGTGATAATTTATTTCATTATGAATAAATAATATATTTTATAGCTTTAACGTTTAATTCTAGGAGATTAAGTTATTCAGTATATAATGAGATAAGAGTAACTACTACTAGGAAAGGAAGTTTCTCCGGTTTATTAAAGAAATACTGTACTATGAATTTGTGGGATCTCTAAATTTAGTTGATTAAGAGCTTTGTTGAAATTTTATTATTTATTGAAGAAATATATAGCCATAACCCTAGATTACCCTAGAACTCAGGATCAGATAAAATATAAGTTAAGTAGCAAGGGGCTAGTGAGATTAGAAAATCCTAAATCTACTGGTCTATCCTTAGTTTTTATCCTACTTGACCTCTCTACAGCCTTGACCTGTTGACTATCTCCTTCTCCTGAATACTTTTCCCTTGGCTTTGGTGGTACTGCTGTTTTCTAGTTCTCCACACACATCTTACCATTCCTCAGGTGTTTTCACTAAATCATCATCCATCTCCCATGACCTGAGTATGAATATCCCCCAAATCTCTGTCTTGGGCCCTCTTCTACTCTCTCTTTACACTCTATCCATTGGGAGTCTTATCAACTCCCAAAGTTCCAGTATAATTTCTACCTCTATCATCACCTATGCAGTTCTGCCTTCAGTTCCAATCCTGCTATGCCAGCTTCTCACCAGACCCCTCCATGTGGATGGCCCCATCAGAATCTCAAACTGAGAACCAGAATTCACCCTCCTCTTGACTTTGCTGTTTCTTTTGCAGCTACTACTATTCTTCTAGTCGCCCACATTTACAAACTTGAGTTCATCCTTGATTCTGCTATCTCCCTCACCCCTGTCCGTATCCAATCAGGTACCAAGTCCTGCTGATGCTACTTCCACAACATATTCCCTTTCTTTTCATTCAAATAATAATCATAATAATGATAACAAACAACAACAGCATTTACATAGCATCTACTATGTGCCAAACAAACACTGTGCTGTGTTTTTAGAAATATTATCTCATTTAATTTTTCACAACGACCCTGAGAAGTGCTATCTCCATTTTACAAATGAAGAAATTGAGGCCTGCAAAGAGTAAGTGACTTGTCCCGCTAGTGAGTGTCTGAGGCTGGATTTGAACTCAGGTCTTTCTGATTCCAAGCCTAGCATTCTATCCACTTCTATATCACCACCCCAGTTCAGTCCCTATTTGCTTCTTACCTGAACTATTATAATAATCTCTTTCCCTCATTTTCGGCATCTCCCTTTTACAATTCATAATTATCTACATAGCGGCCAAATTAATATTCCTAATGCATAGGTCATACCATATCACTCTCCTATTTAAAAAACCTCATTGGCTCCATATTGCCTCTTTGACAAAATGCCACCGACTCAGCCTGGTTTTTGAAGTCTCCCAACATTTCTTTACTACTAACCTTTCCCAAATAAATTTTGTATTATACTCCTTCATGCATTCTACTTGATAGCCAAACTTTCCTGACAACTGTTTTTTAAACCTGATGTTCCAACTCCAGTCTTCTGTGCCTCTGCTCAGGCCATCCTGGACAATCCATTCCTCCCTTATCTTCTACTTATCTACTATATCTACAAATGTTATCTAGCTCCTTGAAGACTTCTGGTTTTGTCTTTGTATCTTGCATAGTGCCTTACATGTGGAAATTACTTAGGAAAGGTTTTTGTTGAATTGAATTGAAGTGGAAAGCACTGTCTCAGGATATAATGAAATTCCCATTCATGGAAGTCTTCCAGGTAAGGTTGGATCAACTGCTGTCAAGAATGTTATGGAGGAGGTCCCTGGTCACTTACAAATTGTATTAGATAGGTTCTGATGTCTCTTCCTATTCTGAAACTCTTTGTACTTAGAGCTCCTACACAGAACTGGACTCAAGTGAGTCAAACAAATTTACTCTATAAAGAAAATGCTTAAGTCCTGAGCCCTGATCAACTTGAGAGCCATATATTTCCTTTTCACTTACCCCGTCTTTCCAGCTTCCCAGGGAACTACTTACTACTGATCACTCCCTTAATATAGTGAACCACTTGTTTCTATTAGTGATGGCAGCTAAGTGCTGACTCAGCTCTCATAAATGTAGAGGCCCATAGATTTAGGGCTAGAAGTGACTGTCTAGGCCAAGGTCACTTAATCCAAACTCCTCATTTTACAGATGAGGTAAACAAGGCCAAGAGAAGTTCAGTTATTTGCCCAAGGTCAGACAACTAGTACATGTGTTTTAGTTTTTGTCTGTCTTACCTTCCTCTTGAAGGATTCTCTTATGGACTTCCATTGACTGGACTGATATTGACTTGTTCTGAAGAAGCCACTTCCATATATATTTGCAGTCGCTACTTGTATATGCTGAGAGTAAAGAAAGCCAGCAGAATTGTGTAGTGGAAAGAACAGTGAATTGGAAGTTGAGATCTGGTTTTCAGGCCTAGCTCTAACCAGGAGACTTTGGGGTTAGTTAATTAACCTCTCTCTGGACCTCAGTTTCCTGATCTGCATAAAGAGAGCAATGAACTAGCTGGCCTCATCTGTGATTTTATGAATATTTATGTACAGGCAGAATAAGAAACTACTTATGTGGTATAATTGAGGAGTCAGTCAATCAGTCAACTTGCATTTATTGTCTACTATGTTCTAGGAACTGTACTAAGAACTAGGGACACAAAGAAAGGCAAAAGATAGTCCCATCTAAGAGAAAGTGTCTCTAATCCAAAATATGTCCTTAACCAAGTAACATATTGTCTAAAATCCTTACCATTTATAATTCAGTTTATTAATTGAGTCCTTGGTATATTTTGGAAAGCATGGAATAGTAGAGAGATAACTGGCTTTGCAGTCAGGAAGCCTTGTATTCAAGTCCTTCCTCAGATATATATTGATTGTGTGACCCTGGGAAAGTCATCTGATGACCTAGTGCCCTAGGCCTTAGACTGTAAATTGCTGAATAATTGTTGATTGCTAGCGGGAGTGTCTTCACTGGGAAGTCGGGAGAGAGGAGAGATTAGAGACAAAGGGGCAGCAAAGTGAAAATAGAAGGGGTAGTCATTTCTTTATCTGTCCACCAGAGTAGGGTCTTGGGAAAAGAGAATAAAAACAATGGGGAGAAGGGTATTGGGAGGGGGCTCTTGCTCGGAAGGGGAAATGAAAGTTGCCACTCAAGGACATTCCTGGGGGAAGGCAGGTGTATGCCTGTGGTATAGCAAAACACTTCCCCATAAACCTGGGGTTCACTGTCCCACAAAAACAGAATTTGTAGGAAGATTGAACATACACGTAGAGCAAATAGTAGAGAGGTTCACATGTAAGGAAAACACCTCCATAGTCAAGGCAATTCACACCTAGAGAACTACAGGGACCCCAGGGTACTTTCTTTTTTCATTGGGTCCTCATACTGTTCCTCCTGGGTGCACTTACCCCACCGGAGATAAACATAAAATGGAGTAGGCCCTGATCTCAGAGAGATTGTTTTCCAATGGATGAACTATATGGACATGGGAGAGAGGGAATCATCACCCATAAGTATCTTGTGTGAGTTAGTTTATCAGATTAGCTTTACATGGGCACAGAACAAGAGTTAAGATGGGAGAAGGAGGAGAGAAAGATCTTTCTAGAGTAATAAGCATGGCTGGGGAGAATAACCTTCGAGGTTGATTGGGGGTTTATTGATGGCCAAGGCACAAGGTTTGGGTGCTTTAGTAAGGGTAAAAGGTGAGAAGGTAATGGAGATAAATCTCACTTACCTATTTGCCTTTTGCTTTGAATTCTCTTCCTTCTTTGTGGGTTCATCTATAAAGGCCTCTTTATCACATGCTACATACAAAGGGTGGGTGCCACACTGCAGTGCTCACTGAGCTGGCACATACCCTCTAAATGGCAGGTCCAGCTCAGAGGTCCTGGTTTCTGGCCTCAGTTTTTTGCTCACGTGACTTTCAATTTTATGATCCAAGGTCTGAGAAACAGGTGAGTTTTCTACTTCTCTGGGATTTTAAGAAAGCAAAAACATCAGCTAGGAGCTGTGGGGTGACACTAGCCAGGGTGTATGTATGCCTGCTGGGAAAAAGGGGAAGGGGAGGTTCTCTCAGGAGCAGGGGAAATATACCCAAAGCCCTTTCTTCACCATCTGTTTTAGCCTCCAATGTGTCTTGATAGATGGGTTTCACTTATTACCCACTACTCACGTCATCTCTCCATCTGAACCCTGTTCCTTGAAATATAGTCCTTGAATTTGAATAGCAATGACTAAGTTCATTGGAACTCACTTAAATACGTTCTAAATGCATTAAATTGGGAACATGCAATTCTGCTATGTACCAATTGCCAAACTGTATAGTAAAAGTTTAAATGATTAAACCAATTTAATGCATGAAACATGCACTCAGAAAGAGGAAGAAAGACTAAGTTTTTCCAGTGCAATGTCAGTCTGCTAGTCACTGCTTAGGAGAAGTGGGTAGAGGCCAATGCCAGGAGAAAGTGAAATAATTGAAGACCCAAAGGAAAATGCCCTTGATCTTTAAGTCATTACTTCATTCCTTGAACTATCTGAGAATATAACGATCAACTTTCAGGCTGGAAAGTCAATTGTTACTCCCTCCCACCCCCACCGTACTTGGGTACATATCCAATGTATGCATATAAACATGTCAGAAAGGCCTCCAGGTAAAAACTACAGTGAGGGACCTAGGCCATGTTTTCAAACAGTCTTATTATTGTTATGAACAGACATTAAGTTATTTGGCCCTGGACTTTTACCCATTTCCAAGTAGCTGTGTGATTTATAACTTGCTATGTGCGTACATTGTCAAGGCTGTCTGGTAGCCAGAGCCCTAGACCAGGAGACAGGAGAAGTAGGTTCCAATCAATCACCAAGGATTTATTAAATACCTACTCTAAGAGGCAGCACGGTGAGTTCAAGTCCTGCCCCTGACATTTATTAGCCATGTGGCCATGGACAAGTCATTTATCCTTTTGAGGCCCAAGAAAAAAGCTGCAGATGAACTGTTAATCTATAACAATAGAGTTTTCACACTAAACTGATGAAAGCAAAAGTCTGAATAAAATTTAAAATGTTTTTATATTTTACATGTGCGATAATATATATACATATAATATACATATACATTCAAGGCACCATGCATGGTATTATGGACATATAAAGAAGTATAAGATATAGGGTCTGGCTTTCAACATATAATTTATTTGGGGGTGAGATACACACACACACACACACACACACACCCCACACAAAAATAAATGGTAAAAGGAAGATTGTGATAAACACCAAATGAGTAGCATATAGATTAAGTACTCTAGGAGTCAAGACGAGAGAATATACATTGCTTTGGACCATCAAGAATTCATCAATCAATCAATCATTCAGTAAGTATGTATTGATCATTGGCTATGCTCCAAGCCCTGTGCTAGGTGCTAGGGATACAAAGACCAAAATGAAATGATCCCTTCACTCAAAGAGTTTACATTCTTTAGGGATGAAAAGGCTGATATAAATTGGGGAAAGGTTTTGGAAATATCTGGTATCTGTGTTCTATTTGCTAAAGAAGGCTAGACTGATAACTACCCAAGCAAATACATGTTAGCTGCTAATACCTTAGCAGAAGTGGACAAGCGTATATAAAAGCTGGCTTTTAAGAAGCCTTCTGGAGGCAGCTAGATGGTGAACTCTATAGAGCACTGGTCCTGGAGTCAGGAGGACCTGAGTTCAAATTCGGTCTCAGACACATAATACTTCCTAACTGTGTGTCTCTGGGCACTTCATTTAACCCCGGTTGCCTCACTAAAAAAAAGAAGAAGAAGAAGAGAAGAAGAAGAAGAAGAAGAAGAAGAAGAAGAAGAAGAAGAAGAAGAAGAAGAAGAAGAAGAAGAAGAAGAAGAAGAAGAAGAAGAAGAAGAAGAAGAAGAAGCATCCTTCTGGATATTATCAGCCCCCAAATGAGTAGGCAGTTTTTTGTTTGCTTATTTTTTAAGAAGGCAGTCCATTCTGCTTTCAGATGGTTTTCATTGTTGGAAATGTTAGGAAGGACAAGAAAATTATAAAGTGCTTTTCCTGCTTCCCCCACCTATAATTTTGCATATCCCTTGCATTTGCATATTTGTATGTACTTTACAGTGTCTCCTGTACCCGTATACTTCCAATGGAATGCAAACCACATGAGGGCAGGTGCTGTTTTGTTTTTTGTCTTTATATCTCCAACATCTGGTATAACAAGGAAGTGCTTGGTAAATACTTAGTGAATTACATTGAATTGTTGAGGGATTTGCAGGAGAAACCATGAGGGCCTCCAGTTCCACCTGAGACTCAAAGCTTTGGGAATATAAAGAAGCTGAGGAAACTGTTCCACAGAACTGTTAGGTATTGTGCTATGTTTATCTTCCTTCCTAAGGTACTTTTGATAAGTGCTATAAATGCAAATTATTTTCCCTGCTTAAAGAGAAACTGAATGGAGAGCTGATGCCCTGAACTAACTTTATTTATTTATTTGTTTGTTTATTTATTTGTTTATTTGGCTTTTTTTGGCTTTTTTTGGGGGGAGTGGGGAGGAGCAGGGAAACTGAGTCTCCCTAACTTCCCCAGTGTAACAGCCACTCCTGAGGCCTGTCCAACTGCTGATTGGCTTAGAAACTTTGACTTGTTCTGTTTCTGACCTGGGCTAATTTGCCCCTTCTTTGGCATCCCAGAGGCTCACCATATTGGTGCTGGACTTAGTGTATTCAGTCAGTCAACTAGCATTTTATTAAGGACCTACAATGTGCTAGGAACTGTGCTAAGCACTAGAGATACAAAGAAGGAAAAAAACGACAGAAAGCAAAACAACAATGAGAAACAGTACCTGCTCTCCAGGACCTCACAGCTTTCACCCTACTACAGCTCAAAACTGCTCGATTCCATCACCAGCCTCCCCAGTAGCAGGAATAACAGATGTGCATCAGCATGCCAGGGCCCAGAACTTACCTCTAACTACTAAGTGGTGAAGTGGTAGCCATGAGAACCATAGGAGAAATAACCGTTTGTAATGCCATTTGTCACTGGCTGCTCTACTTGGTTTCACTTCCATCATCATCTTCATCATGCCCCACTCAAGATAAACTCATCATTAGATAAACTCATTACTAGGAAAGACATCACCATAGAGATTTGTTACTCATATTTCATCAGTACCCTCAGGTACTTCTGCCTCTTTGGAGGGCTGGAAGGTAAACCACAGAAAAACAAAAAACAAAACAAAAAAACAAAAAAGCTCCTCCCCTAGCTTGGGAGGGCTCAAAATCCCAGCCGTCCCTTCATTTGCCACTAGCTGCTCTGCTTGGTTCTTGGTTTCACTTCCATCATCATCTTCATCATGTCCCCAAACCAGTACCCTCTGGAGTTCTCTCTTTCTCCTTTCAGCTTCCTTCTGTGCATTGTCTTCCTCCATTAGATTGTAAACTCCTTGAGGGCATGAACTATTTTTCTTTCTCTTATTTGTATCGACATTATTCAGTACAATGCCTGCCTCTTAGTAGGTGCTTAATAAATATTTATCACATCCTACCTTAAGGGGATGTATTTCCCTCCTCTTCAGCATCAGGGAGTACAACTATATACTACAATTCTTTTAGCCATACCGTAATTACTTGAGACAATCTAAGGTAACTCTTGATTCTAGTTCCTTTCATTTTTTTCCTCATCCCCCTTTGAGTCAGGCATTGTGCTAAACTGGGGATATAAAAAGAGACAAAAGACAGTTTTTCTTCTAAAGGAGCTCTCAATTTAATAAAGGAGACAATAAACAAATATATACAAACAAGCTACATACAGGATAAACAGGAAATAATTAACAGAGTGAAGGCACTAGAATTAAGAGGGGTTGGGAAAGGCTTCTTGTAGAAGCGGTATTTTAACTGGAACTTGAAAGAATCTGGGGAAGACAGGAGTTGGAGAAGAGGAGGGAGAGCATTCCAGGAATGGGGGACAGCCAAAGGAAATGCCTGGAGGCAAGAGATGGAGTGTTCTGTTTGTGGAACAGCCAGGAGGCCAGTGCCACAGTATCAAATGGATCAAAATTCCACTAAAGGGCCAGTTTTTCTCTGTAGGATTTGTAAGCTTGTACGCTTATATCTTTGGCCTTCTGAAATATTATATTCGAAGATTTCCACAGCTTTTTAGTAAAAGCTGCCAGATCCTGCGCTGGAGAGTAAGGTATAAGAAGACCAGTAAGATGGTGGTGGTAGTAGGGAAGCATTGTGAAGGGCTTTGAGTGCCAAACAAAGGGTTTTGTATTTGACCCTGAGAGATAGGGAGCCGCTGGAGTTTCTGAATGGGAGTAACATGGTTACATCTAATCTCTAAAGAAGGATGGATTGGAGTGGGGAGAGACTTATGGTAGGAAGTCACCAGCAGACTATTGCAATAATAAACACAAGTTAGTGAGGACCCTTACCAGGGTGATAGCAGCATCAGAGGCAAGAAGGGGGCATATGTCGCAAAGGTGAAATTGACAGGCCTTGACAACAGATGGTTATAGGGGTGAGAGACAGTGAGGTGTCTAGGATGATACCTAGGTTATGAGCCTAGCAGACTAGGCAGATGGTGTTGCCATCAAAAGTAATAGAGAATCAGGTTCTAGAAGTTTGCTTAGGTGGAGACTATTCCCTTCCCAGTTTTATCTTCCCTCTTATTCCCCTCCTTTCAATCCCTGTTTTTTTCTCTATTAAGTTTAATATATTTCTATATTAAGTTGCGCATTGTGTTTATTCAAGCTTCCTTTGTCTCAGAGAAGAGTAAGATTCATCTGTTGTCCACCCCCTTCCTCCATGTTTATATATTCTTCTTCTCAAACTCTCCAATTATAAAAAAAGAAAAAGTTCCACCTCCTTCTTCCTCCTTTTACTCTTCCTTCTCTTCCCCCTCTTAAAATCTTCAGAACAGAACAATCCACCCACCAGGACCTCTGTTTTTCTTATTTAACTTCCTTTCAAGACATTAAGGTTCTGAACAGATGCATGTTTCTTTTCTCCATTAGAATGTTAGCATTATATCATCATACAATTTTGTCCAATTGTTCAAATAAGTTTACCTTTCTAGGTTTCTCTGGATTCTGTATTTATATTTTAAAATTCTTACTCAGCTCTGGTCTTTTCATCAGTAATGCTTGAAAGTTTTCTATTCCATTAAAGATCCATTTCCGCACCCCCTCCCACCCTGGTAGGATTTATAAGTTTGTAAGCCTATAACTTTTGCTTTTTGAAATACTATATTCTAAGATCTCCATAGGCTTTTAGTAAAAGCTTCCAGGTCCTGTGTGATCCTGATTGTGGTTCCCTGGTACTTGAACTGATTCTTTCTGGTTGTTTAGAGTATTATTTTCTTTGGCTTGGGTGCTTGAGATTTTGACTATAACATTCTTAGGACTTTTGCTTTTAAGAGGTGATCAGCAAATTATTTCTATTTTCTCTTTGTATTCTGGTTCTTGCAGATCTGGAAAATATTTCATTTATAATTTCTTGAAATATAATGTCCAGGCCTTTTGGGTTTTTTTTTTTTTTGAATCATGGTTCTCAGAGAATCCCCTGACTTAAATTATCTCTTCTTGATCTGTTTTCCAAGTCAGTTGTTTTTGATATCAGATATCTTATATTTTCTTCTTCATTATCATCATCATCATCACATATTCTTCTTCTTCATCATCACTTCTTCATCATCATCATCACATCTTCTTCATCATCACTTCTTCTTCTTCTTCTTCTTCTTCTTCTTCTTCTTCTTCTTCTTCTTTCTTCTTCTGGTAGTCTTTTGATTTGTTTTAACATTTCTTGCTGTCCATGGAATCATTGATTTTGGTTCAATCTATTCCACTTTTTATGGAGTCTGTCACTTGGGTAAGTTTTGCCGCTTCCTCTGATTTACTTATTTTTGCTTTCTATTTTCCTTGCGATTCCTTCTTCTTTCTCTATATATTCATGCAGTCTTTGTGGAAAATTCCTATTTTCCCTTTGAATCTCTGCTTGCACTTTTGGAGAGTTATTTGTTCCTTCTTTTGGGGGAATCTCTAGATATACATTAACTTTTTTCATACTGTTTGGTATTTTCTTTGATTTGCTCATCTCCCCAGTTTTAGTTCCTAAAATATAGTTTTATAGTAGGGCCAGGTTTGGCCCCCTGCTGCTCTTTTCAGAGGAGTAGTCAGTCCTGTTTGGGATTACTTTGGATCCACTGGGTTCCTAGGCAGACCTCCAACTTTTGGGATTAGGCCCTTTAGATACTCGAGCTTCAGAGTTCTGGGTCTTCAGGGCTTTCTATGATATCTAAGGACAGTGCAATAGGGCTTTAGAGCCTCTGGGCTTGGTGTGCCCTGGTCCAAATATTGCTTTTCTTCTCTGGTTGCTACAGTTCTTTGATGCAATGCTCCCCATCCTCTTCTAAGGTCCCTACTTGAGTGCTTTCTGTCCCCAGCCCCACCACTCCCCCAGGATTTTCTGACATCCCTGAGACCTTTCTTCAGGGAATCTTCTGCTCTTGCTGCTTCCAGACACTGGCTACACGTGTCTCTAACCTGTCTCCCATTGCCCTGGGAGGCTGCTTGCTTATTTGCCTGCTCTGATGCTGGCTTTGTTGGCAGGCCCTTCTTCTATTCCTTTGGCCTCTGGCTGGATTTTTGTATAGTTATGGGATGGAAGACATTATTTGCTGTAGTTTCTTGTTGACTTTCTTGAGCATTATTTTGGTCTGTTGGGAATTTCAGGTTTTTGCTAAAGTAGATGTTTGGGAGCTGAATGGTCTACCATCTGTGCAGTCAGCCATCCTGGCAGAAAGTTTTGTTCTTACTTTAAAAAAATTGAAATAATTGAAGTTGTCTATTTTTTTATGATCTTTATCCCTTGTTTTGTTAAGAATTTTCTCTCCTAGCAATCCCAAGGCTTTTCCCTGAGCTTTAGTCCCATACCACCAATTACTCATCTAACATTTCAGACTGGCTATCCTAAATCTAAACTTCAGTGTGTCCAAAATTTATTTATTTGAAGTGCTTCCTTTACTAGTGGTACTGGAGAATTGAGACTTTTTCATATTTTCATTTTTAAATTTAATTTTTTATTGTAAACTTAATCATCAACATACACAAATATTTCAATATGTAAAGAACAAGGATGGTTGTATAATAAACTGAACTATAATATAAAAACTTTTTTTTTTTTGGTGAGGCAATCAGGGTTAAGTGACTTGCCCAGGGTCACACATCTAGTAAGTGTTAAGTGTCTGAGGCTGGATTTGAACTCAGGTCCTCCTGACTCCAAGGCCAGAGCCCAAACTTTGGTTTTTTTTTAAGGAAGCATATTTATATTTATGTGAGTGTGTAATTTAGTAAGGCAGTGACAAAATTGTTCTGTTGCTTGTGTCTCCTTGTGTACTTTCTTGTTTTCTTTTGGGAGTTTAGAAATGATTCTTGTTTCATATTATCACTTCCCTCTAACCTATCCCCCTCCTCCACGTTTTAGCACTCCTTTGTTATCAATATATTTAGTCTAGTGAGACATAACCACATATTGGCCATGTCTGAGAATATATATCTTCTTTTGAATCTCTAATTCATTACCTTTCTGTAAAGAGGTAGAGGTATTTTTCATCATCAGTTGTTTTTTTAAATAATTATTGGTCATCACTTTGATCAGAATTTTGAGATCTTTCCAAGTAGTATTCCTTCCCATTGCTGCTGTGTCATGTAAGTTGTTCTCCTGGTTCTTCTCATTTCACTCTGCATCCATTCATACAAGTCTTCCCCTGTTTCTCTGGTGTGATTTTCATCATTTCTCTTAGTGCAATCATATGTCTTTACATTGACATTTCAGAATTTGCTCACTCATTTCCCCATTGACGGACACATGTAGTGTTTCCAGGTCAGTTGATGGTACAAAAAATGCCGATAGACATATTCTTATACATATGGAATTTTTCTTTCTTCCTTGATCTCCTCAGGACTTATGCCTAGTAGTAGTAACATGTTAGATATTTTCTGTTTGGGAGAATGTAAAAGAAGACTGTATAGAGTGAAAAAAAAAAGCCAAATAAAAAGCATTGAGTATGTCCCACTGCCTTGATGAAAAATTGGCTCACCTTCATTTTATTTTGGGGTTTGTTTGCTGATGCCTCCTTACTGCAGCTGTTCTGAAGCTATTTCTGGCTTACTAAGAGGCAGGAAGTAATAGAAATCTCATAGGAAACATTTTATTACACAATTTTGAACAAAATTTCAAAAATTGAAGAGGTTGAGATTATTTTGGGGGAATTCAAGACTAGAGGAAAGGAACTATTTCCCTGATGAGCAAGTGAAAAATGCTGAGATCTGTATTAACTGATATAGATCAAAGAAAGTAGAACCAAGAGAACAATTAACATAAATGCTACAATAACATAAACAGACAAATAAACAAAATCCTAAAAATACTGCCAAACTCAGGCTAATTACAATGATCAATCATGATTACAGGGAAAAGAGTGGGAAACATATATGACATCACCCAATAGAAAGGTGAAGAAATACAAGTGTGGGATGTAATATATATCTATTATTGGATGCAGTAATTTTGTCAATTTAGGTCTATTCTAATTTGTCTCCTATAGGGCATGATTTAATGGATAAGTTTATTGGGAAATCATTCTGATATAAAAGATATGTATAAAAGTCATTAATTATGATAAATGTAATTATTATAAACATACATTTAAATTTATTTAAAATATATAAATATATTAAAACATAGTATACATAAATATAATTTATTTTCATAAATTGTATTTATTTATAATAAAAATAATTGTGAAAAATCATTTATGCATGAGTGGTGAGTTCTAGCTTTGGGGGGAATAAGTCATAAGGAAATCACTGGATAACTTACATTTTTAAGATATGTACAAAAGATAGAAAAAAGCTTAGAAAATTGAGGAGACATACAACACTATAGAATGATCTTATAACAATAATGACAGAAGAGCTAATGCTCATAGTGAACTGATGTTGGTGAAGAATGCTAAAGACAACCTAAAAAAAGTATTTTTAAATTTTATCTTGGTGAAAAAGAGGACTGAAGAAGAGAGCTGTTGTTTGGGATAGATAGGTAATGAGTGATAGAAAGAACTACTCAGGGGCAGCTAGGTGGCGCAGTGGATAGAGCACCAGCCCCGAATTCAGGAGTACCTGAGTTCAAATCTGGCCTCAGACACATGACACTTACTAGCTGTGTGACCCTGGGCAAGTCACTTAACCCCATTGCCTAGCCAAAAAAAAAAAATAAAGATAAAAAAAAAGAACTACTCAATTCTCACTTCTACTCATGCCTTGTAGGAGGAAGAAAACTAAAAAGAATGGAACCAAAAAAACCTATTAATTGAAATTCAAGATTAACATGAGATAGTAGAAGAGCACCTGATTAACCTTGTTATGTTTGTTATGAGGCCCAGACAAATCATATCCCTGAGCAGTAAAAGAATAAGCAGATGTGATCACTGGAGAAGGAAAAACATTCTATTTTCAAATTTAAAAAATGGAAAGAGATCAGGACTTCTCTCTTGGTTGAGCTGAGGTAGGTGACTTACAGTAGAAGAGCTCGTTCTCTCTGCAGGTTTCAGATGTATTCTAATTTGTATAACTTTGTTTTGAAAAAAATGATAAAGCATATATTTTTTTCTCTCTCTGGAGCTTGTGATTGGTTTGCTTATTTTCCCCAAAATGGACCTGTCTGTACCTGTCTTGATTATGTGGTCTTGATGACGCCTGAGATCTTACAGGTGAGAGGAAGAGGAATATGAGAAGTGGGGAAGTGATTTTCTTCTCTGAAGTGATAACGGAAGCAATGGAAATAGGGAGGAAAGGTAGCTAAGCAGTGAACCAATGAGCAAGGTTGAGGATGATAAGACCTTTCCATTTTTTCCTGCTATAAGCTACAGCATATAAAAGACAGGGTAGGGAAAGACCACGAGTCTGGGACCTAGGATGATCTCATTTCTAATCGGGGCTTAACCTCTCAATAAGCACAGCCTCAACAACTCTATTAGTTTCACTATATCTCAGTTTCTCCATTTTAATTCCCTATGCCTGCCAGGGTTGTTTTGAGGAAACACAAGACACTGGAATCTTAGAGTTGGAAAAGGTCATCTAGTCCAGTCTCCCACTCATCACAAGATTCCTTTCTATAACGTCCCTGACAGATGGTGACCCAGCCTCTGGTTGAGGTCATATGTTGAGCTGAAATCTAACTCCTTGTGACTTTCTCACAGCAATCGGGAAGATGGTCTTTGAAGAAGGGCATTTTGTGGAGCCACAGACTCTTAGGGTTGGAAGGAAATCTCAGCAATCATCTAATACAATCCTAACCTGAAGCAGGATAATTGAATCCATGGGAACTGACAAGATCACCAAGTGAAATAGCACAGAGGAAGAAGAGAAGATGACCCAACACAGAAACCTATGGGACAACCATCGTTAGTGGATGCAACCTGAAGATCTTAGATCTTTGCTGGCATAGTTGTCAAAGGAGATGAGCTCTGCTGCTTGACTCTACTCTGACATCTTAGTTAGTACCTTCTCTAAGTTCTCTGATTTCTGTTTCCTATTTGCTTAGATAAATTCATTTACTTGTTATTCCCTACTTGTAAGGCTTTGTTTCTTTGTTTTTTTAATGTAGGACTGAGTCAAGCCTCTGGCTGTAAGCAGGGATGTGCTGGTAAATATTTAACAACTAGCTCTTAGGGGGAAAAATTGTACCCTCAACACACTTTTAAGCTTACCCTGCATTATTGACATTTGCTCCGTCACTTTCTTAAGTCTAGACAGTCAATAAAACAATGAATCGTGCCTCAATTTGTAGCATTTGCTGATTTCCAAGGTGTAAATGTTCATACATTGTTTTGTCAACTATCTAGACTTAAGAAAGTGATGGGGAAAATGTCAATAATGCAGGCTAAACTTAAAGGTGTGTTGAGTGTACAATTTCGTCCCCATAGAGCTAGTTGTTAAACATTTATGTGTGTGTGTATATATATATATGTAATAGAGAAGATACGTGTTATTACAGGGATATGTATTATATATATATATATATATATATATATATATATATATATATATATATATATATATATATATATATATATATATATATATATATATATATACACCTATTCATGCGAATGTGTGTGTGTGTGTGTGTGTAATAGGGGAGATGTATGTAATTATGGGGATGTATACATATATGTGTTTAATAGAAGGGATATATGTAACTATAGGGAGATAGATTTATATATACATATATATGTATATGTGTGTAATGGGGGATACATGCAATTACAGTGATATTGATATATATATATATACATATATATATACACACACACATACATATTTGTAGATGTATATGTGTGTATGTAATAGGAGATACACATAATTACAGGGCTACGTGTATATGTGTAATAGAGGGGATATGTATAATTACAGGGATATGTATATACATACATATATATGTACACATACATATATGTATATGTATGTATGGAATAGAGGGGATATATAATTATGGGACTCTCTCTATATATACATACATGTATATATGTGTGTAATGGGGGGATATATGTAATTATGGGCATGTGTGTGTGGTATGTTACCCCTCTCAGAGGAGAATAGTAGCTGGCCTCTTGGGGTTCCCTTTCCTGATCACCTCCATGCGGAAGTCAAAGAACCCCTTACAGGAGGTGGGCAAAATTCCAGAGCTATCTTTCATGCTTCTCCATAAGCTGAATTTAGACAACCTATGTGGACATAATATGACTGACATGGCCAGTAAACATCTTACAGGAGGATGGGTTTTAGAAATTAGAGCTACTTAACCTGGGTAGGAGAAGGTTTGAGAGGTGTGACAAGGTAGCCATCTTTATGTATTTGAAGGGCTGTCATGTTAAAGAGGGACAGACTTTTTTTGCTTGGGCCCAGAGGACAGAACTAGTAATGGGTGGGAATTACAGAACAATGGGGGAAATCGAATTTCATGAGTATTTCCAGATAAGATGGCAAAGTAGAAGGTCCTAATAGAGCCTCACTCCTCAGATATATGTTTTAAAAGGGGACTAGATGAAATAATGATCCATAAAACCAAAGAAAATCAACAGTGAGTGCCTCCATTTAGATCAAGACTACCCCAAAAGTTTGTTAGAAGCCTACAAGCTCTCTCAGAGATGCACTGGTGAGCGCCAGAGCTAGATTGATCTCCAGTAAATGGGGCATGACATGTTATAGTCATAGGAGGAAATGGAGTCATCTCCAGGAGGTCACTGAGCAGAGAGAGGGGGCTGGGCAGTGCTGGCACACCCAGAGGCCTTCCAAGAGACCTGAAGCCAGCGATCTGTTTGTTATAGGAGGTAGGGGAGCCAATTCCCAATATGGTACTTTCTAAGGAGGAGACTACTGGCAACCAAATTGCCAGTGCCAGGGACCCTCTTGGAGGCCTACATCAACACAATGACCCGTATGCTGTCAAGGCCTGTCAGGCACCAACTAAATCATTATTTTTTAAATTTTCTTTAAAGAAAGTAAACAGGTGCTGAATGAGTACTTGAGGTACCGTCCTGTGAGAACCTATAGAAACTTATAGGGAAATAAACTTTGTGTTATCCCATTTGACTGCTTTGAGGTCTTTATTTTCTTCCTTGTTCTCTGTTGTGTTTTGGCTCCATTACTGAGATTGTCAGCTAGGTGATAGCTGAATAAGGAAATGAAAAGGATGCATACATTTCCAGGTTATATAACATAAGCCTACCATGCCTTTCACTTATTACTATAGTCACATACTCTGATATTATCTAAAATGTATTGTCCTCTGGGTGGTTTGGGAGGAAGATTTGGGGTAACTTTTCAAAATAGACAAATTCTTAGATAGAAAAATAAATTTATCCAATGAAAATGCATGGTTGGTCAGTGTCAGCCTGTCCTGTCTCCTGTATAAATATTGTCTTATTTGTGTTTTTTTTCCCAACCAAGTGTAACCTCAAATAACCAAAGCCTAACAAACAGAGTTTATTTTTGAACATTCCAAATTCAACTTTTATGAGAGCCTGTAGATATTTGGCAGGAGATCTAGCTGAATTAGATCATCCTAAAAGCATTTGTATAATAAACCAAAAGGGGGACAACAAACAGATGAGAAATGGGAACACATCTGCCAGCATTTCTGTCATGAGAGCAATGACCTATTTCCTTCTTCAATGACAGTGGAAGAACCACAGGGAGATTTTGTCACCTCAGTACCCAGTGTGTGATATTAGGAAGTAGAAATATATTTAGGAAATACATTTCAATCAATCAATCAATAAGCATTTATTAAGCACCTACTTAATGTGCCAGACACTGTACTAAAAGTGCCAGAAATTTGGGAGGAATGGCTGGCCTTGCCCAAAAGCATGCAAGAAGAAATCAAGGCTCTGCACCACATAATTTAATAATCACTCAGAGATCAGTTTTCAAGATATTTGACAGGGGGAGATCTTAAAAGAATGGAAAAGTTCAACAGTATTTTTACCCAACAGAGGGGCAACCAAAAAGATATCAGCAGCTTTTTTTTTACCTTGTGTCAAATTTTTCATCTCTATAACATTTTTCAAAAATGGTCTATGAATGGATTGAGGGTATCCTTGATAAAAGCACAAGAAGATACAGACAAGCTACAGTAGGTGATTTTCTTCAGCAGATCATTTTTTCACATTCCTACCATAGACTAAGAAGTATAGAGGAAGTAAGATATCTCTTTATCTGTTGCTTATTTCTAGTTACTTAAAAAGTATTTGAATGAAGAAAAAAAAATATTGGCCTAAAAAACTTCCTTTACAATAATAATAGCATTTATTTATTCCATTTATATGAATTTATATAAAATTAGCTCACAAGTGAAAACTGTTTATTAACTATTTACTATGTGCCAAACACTATGTTGAGCACTGAACATACAAATAAAAAATCAAAACAGTTCCTGCCCCCAAGGGATTTACATATGAGTTGAGGGAGACTATATAAATAAGAGAACAGTGTCTAAAGAAGGCTGTGTTATTTTGGGATGGTGATGAAGCCATAGGGGAGTCAACTTACTAGGTCTTTCCATGAAGAATGGTATTGATTTTATTACTGTTTCCAGAGCAAAAGATAGTACAGTTATCCTTTCCACATCGCTGGAGTTAGGGGCACAGTGCCCCTGTGATCTGGAAAAATCTGAGTAAAATTTTTTGGCCCTCCCTTTGTACTAGAGAAGTCTGAATTATTATGGTATTAAAAAATAAAATATGGTGATGTTATACAATACTATATGCATATTTTATGCATTTCTGAGTTTCTAAGCTTTTTCTGTGTCATCTTCTGGCATTCATGTTGTCTGCAGCTTCTGCAAAACTCCAAAAAAATTTAATTTCTTATGCTGACCAGCGATATATTAAAACACAGGATGGTGAAAGTCACAATGTGGAAGAAATAACTGTAAATAGAGGAAGTGAGGTGCATGTGGTAGCAGCACAGATGCCAGGATATCCTGAGGGGATGGTCCAACGGGATATGAAACATGATGTCAGATCTGGAACTGGTTAAATGGTTGTGTCAGTCTTTGCTGATTGACTTACCAATCAGGATGACACATTTCTAGTGGTGCGGTGTCTGGTGTTCTTGAGGGAACAACAATAGAGGGGATGACAAAAAAAAAAGACTAATGGATGGATGAATAAGATGTGAAACATGTACTGGGGTCATTTGCCTAATTTGTTTATTTAGCATTTTTAAAAAATGCTTTTCATTCAATATCTCATGTGAGCTTCAAAACAACTCTATGAATTAGGTACTAATATTATTATTTTCACTTTGCAAGTGAAGAAACTTAAACTCAAAGAAGTTAGTGACTTGACCAGGTTCATAAATCTAATAAGTGTCAGAGGGAGGATTTGAATCCACCTTTCTGACTCCAAGTCCAATACTCTATCCATCACTACAATATATCTCCCCAAGGTTTCCCCCCTGAATATGGTAAAAATTATATAATATTTTATGATAGAAACTTGGTCATATGACCAAGATGGATAATGAGGCATTTTCTCTTGTTCTTACAGTCTCTCAAACCTCTTTAAAACAGAAATTATGCACCAAAGATAAAGTTACATCAGCTATTTCACATTCTAGGATATCTGGAACCCAAAAAGAGATTAAAAAAATAAACTTGATCTAATGCCTAGCTTGAGCTCACTCAACACCCTTTTGTCCATCTCCTACCATGCTACTGGTAGCAAGGCTACACTAACTAACCAAGCTTGCAGTAAAACACAACTCCACATCTACTCTATATCCCAGTCCCCACAACCTTTATTCAGCTCCAGGCTAATGAAGTTTGCTGGGGCCTTGGTAGACAGTGTTGGGAAGTAGATGGAAGGAACAGAAGGAACTAAGCAGGACATGTTTCTGGGCTTCAAATAGAACTCAATCGTATACCCTAATCCCTCACCCCTCACCTCAGAACCTACAGGATCCAAACTCCAAATGACAGAAATAAATCCCAGCTGTAATAGCAGCAGTGTGGCAGCACTCTGAACTGCCAGGCCAGGGAACTGAAAGACAAAGGAAATGTGACAGTACATCGTGTGGGAGGCTATGCAGGGCTGTGTAGTATTTCGCTAAGCTAGTGGGAAAGGGTCCAACATCCAACTGAAGCCAGTTCTCTCCTCCTAAAGTCATGTGGGACAGAGACCAAGGCTGGTGAACTGTGAGGGGAGGCTGAGACACTTTGAGATTTAACCTCCAGGGAAACTACCATCAGAAGGGAGGGAGTCAGAAAGTGAACAATAAGTGAAAATTAGAGGGGTGGGGTGGGGAAGACACTAAAATTACAAAACATCTCAGAAGGAAAAACATCTCAAAAACCTTGAGCATAAGCAGATACATTGATAGGGAAAACATTAAGAGCAGAAGGAAATATGGCCTCTAGATCAAGGAAACAAGTTCAGGCCTCTATGAATACATACAGCAAAACAGAAGGAAATGACTGAACTCTTACTGAGATGGAAGACACTGTGGAATTTAAGGAGAATATGGAACGTGAAATTAAAACATACTGTTCCTGAATGGTTCAAAAGAGAAATGAGAATTATGAGCACTAAATTTATGGCCTTTCCAGCAGAAATATCTGGCAGAACAGAAAAATTAAAATCTGTGATGGCAAATCTCACTAAAGAAATAAAAGTGAGGACAACTGTTTGGGAATGCAAACATGCAGAAGTGAAGTACAATCTGGAAGAAGAAAAGCAAAAAGCAATAGCATAAAAAGAAAAAAAAATCTCTATTTAAGCAGAAATGCTCATTGAAAAAATGCATACATTGCCTCCAGAAAAAAATAAAACAAAAACAAGACTGCAAATTTCAAGAAACATAGTGGTTATATCTAAGACCTTAATTCAGAAATAAAATTCTACAAGTGACCAGGAGAAACCTTTAAAATACAGAGAGAGAGAGAGAGAGAGAGAGAGAGAGAGAGAGAGAGAGAGAGAAAGGAAGAGAGAGAGAAAGGAAGAGAGAAAAAAAGAAAGAAAGAAAGAAAGAAAGAAAGAAGAAAGAAAGAAAGAAAGAAAGAAAGAAAGAAAGAAAGAAAGAAAGAAAGAGAAAGAAAGGTAAGGAAGGAAGGAAGAAGGAAGGAAGGAAGGAAGGAAGGAAGGAAGGAAGGAAGGAAGGAAAGAAAGAAATTAAAATAACCCAAGGCTATTCCACACCCACCAGAAAATGCAGGAGAGGATAGAATAATGTGTTCCAAAGAGCAATAAAGCTGAGTATTCAGCCCAGAGTGACCTACCCTCCAAATCTGAGCTTAACTATGAATAAAATAGATAGATATTCAATAATAAAGAGGTGTTAGAAATTTTTTTCGAAAGAAAACCAGACCTGAAGAGATTATTTGCTTCTTGAATACCCCAGGTACCAGAAATGCAGATGGGATGAAGGAATGCAGTAGCTAAGGATAACATCAGCAACTGTGACAGCAGAGACCAGTAAGAGACTTATTTCTACATATATACACAAGATAGGAGTGCAGGCTGAAATCAGGTGGAAGTAATAGTGGAAAGGCAGGCTTGGGGCATTATAGACAGAATGTCATGACACCCTGCCTATTGGAGAATCAGTGTGTGTGTGTGTGTGTGTGTGTGTGTGTGTGTGTGTGTGTGTGTGTGTGTGTGTGTGTGTGTATGTATGTTTGTGGGACTACATTATAAAATAGAAGTAAGGAGGGAAGTAGGAACATAGAGGGATAGAGGGGAGTGTGATGTGCCTGGATCAATGAAGGCTAGCAATGAGGGGAAGGTGATCTTTCAGGAAGAAAAGAGCCGACAGGGAAATGAGTGAAGAGTAGTGTAGGTTGGACTGAAAAGAGGGAAAAGATGAAGACCTTGTTTTGATGGGGGGAAGTGGTTATATTGATGAATACTTCTATAGGGGAAGAGAGATGTTCTGTGAAGGAATATGGAGATAATGTTCTGGGTGTTGTCTATAGCATTTGATAATTGAAAGACCATTTATCCTGCCATGGGGTGGGGACTGGGTAGTTGGAACTTCTGGGCTGTATGAGCACCTAAGGAACTGGGAGGGCATGGGCCAAGGGAGGAGTTTTTAGGCAAATGCAGAAGGAAGGTGACTAGAAGGAGGGTGTAGGTAATGATGAGCTGCATAATCAAAGATATGGGAGGGATCATGCAGTTCTTTCTTGGGGCACTGCCCTCTCTGGCACCTGTAGGAATTAGTATTTTTCTGGGAGGGGGGCTATTTGTTGTGGTGGTTGCTGTTGTTTGTCCTTTGTTATCAAAGAGGGCCTTGACATCAGGGAGGTGATGCCATGACATGCAAGTGAATTGGATTTAAGTGAGGGAGGGTTTTACAAAGTCATCAGTTTTCCTCCTGGAGTCATCTGGGTTCAGTGATGAGATACAGATCAGGATGAATGGAAATGGCCCTGGATCCAGTGGGAGACCTTGGCCTTTTTAAACTGTGATCTCAGTTTGACTAAGGTAACACCCATTCAATGATTAAGTCTAGGTAAGAAATGGCCTCTTTACCTAATTAAGAAAAAAATTTAAAAATCTGGGGGGTGGGGGTGGGAAGACCTTCAGGGTTTCTGGACAAAACAGAAACAATTGCTAGTTATATAGTTAGTATTTATATTCACTCTGAGCCAATCAGGGCCTAAACAATGCCCAAGTTGGGCTTGGCGAGGGACCTATTGTTGGCTAATCAATGACAGCCAGAGTGTGTTTAAAACATGGTCTTTAAGAAAAGAGAAAGGTTTTAGCTATCAAAATTTACATTCCTTTGGACAGAGCACCTACAGGTAAGAGTATTGATGGAAGGAAGGAAGGAAGGAAGGAAGGAAGGAAGGAAGGAAGGAAGGAAGGAAGGAAGGAAAGAGCTTTGTTGTCTAACTGGCTAGTGCCAGTTGGGTGCCCAGTGGGGCAGGTCCTATTTCTACTCACAGAGGTTGTTATTTGTACTTCAAGAGGACCATGACATCAGGGAGATGATGCCATGACATGCAAGTGAATTGTATTTAAGAGAGGGAGAGTTATGCAAAGTCACCAGCCTCACTTTCTGGAGAGGGGGTCACAGTGGAAAAGGAGAATCCAGGAGCAAGCTCTACAAAAGTCATAGAAACTGTTTGGAAAGGAGGGCCCAAAAAAGATAACCTTGAAAGTTTTGATTCCTGGAAGAACATTGAGAATAGAGGCAAGATAAGTAGAAGGGGTCATGATCCAGAGAAGGGGAGGTAAGGTCTAGAGGAGACAGAAAGAGAAGATGGATAATGAATAGAGTGAATGACAGAAATCTTCTCTGGAAAAGGGTGTGAAAATTGTAAAGTATAAAGCTAATTGGCAGGATAAGTTGAAAGGGAAGAGAGAAGAGAATCTACTTGACTAAAGAGAAAAAAAAGAGGAGTAGACTTAAACAAGCAGAACAAAGCAGGAAAGGAAGGAAATGATAAGCAAACTCCAAAGAGAGACAGCAAATGGGAAGGAGGGCTTGGGATGAGAGCTAGTGGGAATAGGGCCATTTTAAAAAGATTAAGCTAAAGTAACAGAAGAGACATAGTACTGTGCTTACAGCAGAAGGGTGATGGGGATCATAATTTGAAAAAAACTCTATAGAGACAAACAGAGGAAAATATAAAATTAACTATTATAGCTTTAACTGTGAGTAGATTAAATAATCCAATAAAATGAAAAAGAGTGACAGATTGCATAAGAAAACAAAACCTTATGATCTGTTGTGTGTGTGTGTGTGTGTGTGTGTGTGTGTGTGTGTGTGTGAAACAAAGACATAAAAAAAAAACTGAGGGTCTGTGAGAAAAAATAATGTTCATTGAAGTAAATCCAAAAAAGCAAGAGTTTCAATCATACCATCTGATTAAGCAAAGTCAAACATTCAAAAATAAAAATTAATAAACAAGGAAATTATACTGTGCTGAAAGGAACCATAAACAAGAAACCAATATCAATAATAAACACATATGCTCCAAATTCATAAAAGAAACATTAACTGAGCCAAAAGAGTAAATAGACAGTAGTATAATAGTGACAGGAGACTTCAATATCCTATCAGTTTTGAATAAATCTAACAGAAAGATAAAAAACAAAAAAAAAAGAAAAGAGGGGCAGCTAGGTGGCACAATGGATAGAGCACTGGTCCTGAAGTCAGGAGGACCTGAGTTCAAATCCGGCCTCAGACCAAATACTTGACACTGGCTGTATGACCCTGGGCAAGTCACTTAACCCCAATTGCCTAAAAACTAAAAAAAAAAAAAAAAGAAAAAATTGCTGGAGAATCCTAGAGCTAAGAGCTTTATGCTATCTTCTAAATGGCACAGCAGAAGAATATACACATTTCTCAGCCTCATATGGAACTTTTACAAAAATTGGTCATGTATTAGGGCACAGAGATATTGAAAACAAATATAAAAAGGCAGAAATTATTGATAGATTCTTTACCAACCATAATAAATAAAAATTGTTATTGGTTCAGGCAAAAGAAAGATGTAGAACCAACTGGAGACTAAACAGTGAAATCCTAAGTAAAGAGTAAGTCAAAGAACAACTCATAGAAACAATAATTATGAGGGAAAAAATGGTAATGATGAACCAACATACCAATATTTCTGTGATGTAGTTAAAGTAGTCCTCAGCGGGGAGAATTACGTTTCTACAAACACAAATAAAATTAGAAGAGATTAATTAACTGAATATGCATTTAAAAATTATAAAACCAACAAATGAAGAAACCTAAAATAAGCACAAAAGAGGATTATTAAATATAAGAGGAGAAATAGATTAATTGGAAACAAAAAACTCATAAAAATGATAAAAATAAAAGCAGATTCATTGAAAAGACTAATAAAATTGTTATACCTTTAGCTAAACTAACTAAAAAGAGGAGGGCAAAACAATCCAGTTTATAAATTAGCAAATGATCAAGGTGAAATCACAATAAAGCCAGAAGAAATGAAAAGAATAATAAGAATGTGTTATACATACTTATATGTTAATAAAACTGAGAACACACACACAAATAATAGAGGGACACCTTCAAAAATATAAAACACCCAAATTATCAAAGAAGACTAAATAGAGAACTTAAATAACAGAAAAGGAAATTGCACTAGCTATAAAGGAACTACAATGGAAAAAAAAATAAATTATGAATCCTGATAGATTCACAGGAGAATTCTATCAAACGTTTAAAGTACAATTTGCAATCATACTCCAAAAATTATTCTCAAAAATAGAGAAAGTTCTGTACTACGATGCCTTTTTTGAGAGATCTAGAGTCCTAATACCTAAGTGAGGAAAGAATAAAATCCTGAAGGAAAACTACAGGCCAATATCATTAATGAGTATTGACTCTAAAATTTTAAACAAAATCCTGTCAGACTACAATGATTTATCCAAGAAATCATTCAGTATGACCAGGTTGGATTTATACTATGGATACAAGGATGGTTCAACATTAGGTAAACATTCAGCATAATTAATCATATTAGAAACCAAAATACCAAAAACACATGATTATCTCAGAAGAAGCAGAAAAAAATCTTTGACAAAAATACAACATTCATGTATTCTAAAACCCCATAAAGGAACCTTTTTTTTTCAATATCATGAAAGCATCTAACTAAAACCAAAAATCAAACATCATATGCAGTGGGGATATTCTAGAACTTTTTCCAATAAATATGTGAGTGAAGCAAGCATGCTCACTCTCCTCACTAATATCTGATATGGTTCTAGAAATGCTATCAAGAACAATAAGACAAGAGAAAGAAATTAAAGGGATAAAGTTAGGTCAAGAGGAGATAAAACTATCCCTATTTGCTGATGATATGATGAAATATTTGGAAAATCCTAGAAAATCCGCAAAGATATTAATTGAGATAATTACTAGCTTCAGCAATGTTGCAGGCTACAAAATAAATCCTCAAAAATCAACTGCATTTGTGTATAATTCTATATAATAACAACAAAATACAAAACAGTGATGGAAAGGGAAATCCCATTCCAAATAACTACAAAATGAATCGAACATCTGGAAATCAATCTATCAAAGCACACAAAAGACTTTGTGTAGATGTAATTATAAAGTGCTCCTTAAAGAAAGTTATTATTAAAATCTACTTAAGAATCACTTAAATAGCTGGAGGAATATTCAGTGATTGTGGCTAGGCTGTGTCAATATAATAAAAAATGATAGTACTACCAAGGTCAATTTGTACTTTTAATGCTCTACAAATCAAATTACCACCTTCACCCAACTCTCCCCTGTAGCTCCAAGAAGCTACATATTATGTGCAGTGGCTGCATCCCAGTAAAACCATCTCAGCAGACAGGCTAAACCAAATTGAGAGTAACCAAAAGGCTTCAGACTTGTTGGTGAGTTAGGGGGATGTCTACCCCGAGCACGTGAAGATTTTCCCTGGCAGAATAGGAGGATGAGAATAATTTGTTCCAATGGCCATAAAGGCAGCTGAAGCAGGCACTGTGGAGTGCTTAGAATTTGGTCAGGCATAGAAGATGCCAAGGTCATCCACAGCGACCTGTGCCATTGCCAGTCATCTTGACTTTTGTCCTGCCACTGAACTTTGATGGCTCAGGAAGAGAGAATGAGGCTGACTACTTTGTGCAACTCTGCCTCACTTAATCCAATTCATGGGCAAGTCGAGACATCACACATGGAAGGTCTTCTTTGAAAACAAAGGATGAACAGCAAACAAGGGTATGCTTTCTTTCTATCTGTGGTCTCCTTTTAATACATGCCCAGTAATGAAAGTCATTCACCCATGAAATAACCTATCCCACAGACTGATGACTGACCTTACATGTAAATAGTGTACATAGCCACCTACTTGGTGAGGTTTGAGGATTAACAGGAAAGGTCCTACTGTATAAAAATAGACTTTTAACTAGTCTCTTTGCCTTTAGCATCTTCTTCCTCTAATTTGACCTCCACATTGCTGCCAAAATAATCTCCCCAATAATTGAATCTAATCATTCCTCCAATCAAAATGCCTCAGTGACTTCACTGTTGCCTACTAAATAAAGCTGTACTCCCTTTGCCTGACATTTCTGGACCTCCGCCATCTGGCCCCAACCTTCCTTTTCAGCCTTATCTCTCACTGTATTTTTTCTATACTCTATGCTCCAAACTGGACTACTGGTACACGCCCTTTCTATTTCCTGGCCTTTACTCATGACATTCTATGTGACTGGAAGCTTTCCTTCATGTCTCTGCCTATTAAAATTCAACCCATCTTTCAAAGCCCAGATCAAATGATAAACCATCCATTAAGCCTTTTCTCACTCCACCACCCCCGACTGAAAATGATTTTATAGCACTTTATTTGTTACTCTTATGTGCTGAACACAGAATCACAGGATTCAGACCTAGGAGAGACCTTGGAGATCATCTAGTTTAGCCTCTCTCTTTTACAAATGAGAAAACTAGAGGTTCCATTAGTGACTTCCCTAAGGCCATATGGGTAGTCAGCAGAGTTAGAATTCAAACTCAGGTCTTCTTTTGATCTACAGTCAAATGTATTATTTTTATTAGAGTAGTTTATTATTATTGTGTCTTTTCCACTTAGTCCCATAGCAAGTACCATAACCCCACAATGAGGCAGTGCTATGCATGTGTCAGTATAACAATGGTGCCCAAGGGGTAGACCTTACAAGAAAGACACACTCCTGCAGTGAACGCCAGCCTTCCTTAATTGAAGTTTACTTACAAGGACCTTTGCTCTTTCAAACTTGTGGGTGCGTAGCCACGTTCCATCCACAGGCAAATACCGCAGAGTACAACTTCAACTAAAAAAGTGCCTTTAAAAATTGATACGGATGTGTGTTTTAAGCCAATCAATAAAACATGAACTTCAGCTCTGTTAGAGAATCATCACTTCTTCAGGTGAGAGAGATTTCCCTAAAGAAAAATTGCAGACAACTGCGGTGAGGCTAGTGAGCCTCCCAGCCATGTTGGATCGTGGCTATACTATCTGATAATGTTTCCTTAAAATGAACCCTGATTTCTACTTATTAGTTCGTGCTTTATGAGTCTCCTTGACCCTGTTCCCTTGTTCGCACCATTAAAGTTAGGATCTAATCTAGAATTATGGAACCGTGGAATCTAGAATCAGAGAATCCATAATAAAAACAGCTCATATTTACTTACTGCTTCCAAGGCTTGCAAAGTACACATTTTCTCACTTGATTTGTACTGATGGCATTGAAGAAACCCTTTCAAGTCTAGTCCAATCCTGTACATGACATAAGAATCTATTCCTCACTATCCTGAGAAATGGTCATCCAGTCTTGCCTGAACACTTCCAGAGGTAGGAAACCCATCATCTCATGAAATAACCTGTCCCATGGACTGATGACTGATCTTACATGCAGACATATACAAAGCCACATTTATGGTAGGATTTGAGAGTTAGCAGAAAAAGCTCTCCTGTACAAAAATAATCTCTTCAACGTTTTTGCCAGGGTGCCTTTCCCATACTCTGTGGTCTGACCAAGCTGGCCTTCTTTCTGTTGCTTACACACAACACTCTGTCTTCCATGTGAGGGTCTTCCTCTCACATACTGATTCTTTGGGGAAGTCAAACTAGGCCATCTTTTGCTTGAATTCCTACCTAGCCTTTAGTCACTGAATGAGTGTTGCCTTAGACAAAGTGAGACCTGGGAAAGACCTCAGCTTGAAAAAGGCCAAGGTCTCCCACTGCATCCGGGGCCACCTCCAGTCATCTTGACCTAGGTCTTGCTGCTGGACACTGATGACTCTGGAAGAGAGAGTGAGGCCGATGACTTTGCACGGCTCTGCCTCACTTAAATCCAATTCACTTGCAAGTCAAGACATCACCCTCATGGTATTGTTGGTCCTCTTCCAGAATAAAGGACGAACAACAATTTTCCATCTCTGTGTTTTAGCCTTGAGAGTGTTCCCTCTGCCCATGACACTCTGACGTTATCTCTGCCTCATGGAATCCTCCTCTTTCTTCGAGATGATTCCCCAATGCTACCTTTAAATGAAAATTTCTATATAGCCCCATCCACTATTGTATTTAACTACATCGTATTTATTTCTGTTTATTCTGTATCTACTTTTACCTGTATTCATTGTCTCTCCTTTAACTCCTTGAGACTAGAAGATTTATTTCAACCATAGTATTTGCATCTCCATTGGCAATATTGTCACATTGTTGCTTGTGCCCTTCCCGATAAACTACTTTGCACTTAAATACTTTGTGTTTCTTAATTTAATATTTATTTTGTAGCTATATACATATATGTTGTTGTTGTTATTGTTCAGTCATATCCAATGCTTGGTCACCCCATTTGGGGTTTTCTTGACAAAGATCCTGGAATGGTTTACTATTTCCTTCTCCAGCTCATTTTACAGAAGAAGAAACTGAGGGGGAAAGGGTTAAGTAACATGCCCAGTGTCTTGCTAATGTCTAAGGTCAAATTTGAATTCAGGTCTTCCTGACTCCAAGCCCAGTACTCTATCTACTGTGCTGCCAATAGTCACACATATCTACACACACACACACACACACACACACACACACACACACACACACACACGTTATCTTTCCCATTAGAATATAAGCTCCCAGAAAATAAGGAGTGTTTCATTCTTTGTGTTTGTATCCCCAGCACCTAGCACCATGCCTGCCACAGAGTGGTACTTAATAAATAACTATCAATTGTTAGATTTATAGTATAATTTCTAAATGCTTATG
This sequence comes from Phascolarctos cinereus, assembly GCF_003287225.1. Lineage (NCBI taxonomy): Eukaryota > Metazoa > Chordata > Mammalia > Diprotodontia > Phascolarctidae > Phascolarctos > Phascolarctos cinereus. Next base: position 391,909,242 of record NW_027555625.1, on the reverse strand, counting down.
ACCCATTCCTATTATAGCATTGAGTTGAGTTCCATTGACTAATGGAATACAGAACAGATAAATTTTAATGGTGGTAGAAAGACACAAGGTAAGAAAAAAATGAAAATGCCAGCTAACAATGATAACACTCTCTCTCCCTCTCTCTCTCTCTCTCTCTCTCTCTCTCTCTCTCTCTCTCTCTCTCTCTCCATATATATATATATATATATATATATATATAAACTCTAAGGTTTTTTAAAGGATTTTACATATACCATCATCATCATCAGTAGGAATCCCATTACATCACCAAAGAGTCATTGATCTAATGGCAGAGACATGCAGTTTTGTTTTCAGGATCAGGTCATTCCACCAAAAATTATAGAAAGGTAATGCTTAAAAAATCTAGACTGGAAAATGTGCAACATATCACTGAGGTTTGAAAAAAATAGCATCTGCCCCAAATCAAGAAAACCGTGATGAGGTGGTTGGCATTATACACAAGAAGCTTGTTATCCTTCTTGAATTAACAGATAACAAATCACTATATCACAAATATAAACTCCAAACCATCCTTGAAAATCCAACCAGCAAACTATCAGAAGGAAAGGACTACCATGGACAAATATTGCCCACAATTTCCTGGATATAGCATCTACCTATAAAAATATCAGAATATTTGAATAGATGGCATCATCTTTAAAATTCATAATCTCCAAATTATGTGGAACAAAAAGCTTTCAAAATATAAAGGCCAAGCAGAAAACAAAACAAAATGAAACCATCCTGGAGAAAAATGAAACAGTATCACTACCACTATCCTGTCTGCTAATGGAGCTATCCCAAGTGAGCCTGCAGAAGAAGAGCATACAACCCAATTTGTATTAAATTAACAAAAACAGTTATTCTATTCACCTTACAGCAGTCTGCAGACCACTAAAGCTAAAAAGGATAATAACAAGATAGTGACTCGTCTCAGGATATTTTTTATGTAGAATCCATCAAAAAGATCAGATAATGAATGATCATACTAATACAAAAAGCAGCAGTAGGCATTATGGGATAATTGATAGAGAGGTGGCCTCAGAATCAGAAGGAGCTGGGTTCAGGTTCCACTTCTCTGCACATACTGGCTCTGTGAACCTAGGTGTGTCATTTAACTCTTGAGTGCCTCCAGAAACTTTCTGAGACTATATGTTGCAGAGCAGTTGTTGATCTCTTATTTGAGAGAGTGCCCTCACCCCTGATATTGTTGGACCAGATTCTTTGGACCACTCTCCCCTTCTAAAAATTTTTTTAAAAGGCTTTATGGCTTTGCAGCGCTTAACACTCATTCTCACCATCTTGTTTGTTCCCTATAGTTACTATGTAAAATAGGTACCCAAAACATTTTTATTCTTGTTTTACATGCTAGGAAACTGAGGCAGAGAACTTAGTTGACTTGTTCAATGTCAGGCAGAACCCTGAACTCGACTCCAGGTCAGTTGCTTTTTTTGTTACACGGCCTTTCCCATTGCATTCCAGGTCATATCTCCAACTTCTTCAGATGGCACTTATGCCTTGGAAATGCCTACAAGTGTCTGAAATCATTGAAATTGAGGCAATTCAAACTGCTCCAATTAATTCTCCCCCCCCCTTTGCTGCTGTATTTAGCACTAAAGACCTGACTGAGAATTCCCAGATGGGTGTCACTTAATCTTTCTTGAACATAGCATTGATTCAGTTCTTGTAATGTCAGTTATGAAGATGTGTAAAGCAGAAAGACTAGCAGTCTCCTGGGGCAGGGGAAAGGGTGACCCAAGTAGTGGAACCAGAATTGTGTAGAGCACTTGGTGAAGGCTTCTGTAAGCTGCACCAAAACTTGTCAGAATTCTCTTCTTAGGGATGTGTGCTAGGAGTTACTCTTGTGAAGACATCTGTGAATGTCAGGAACCTCTCCAGTCCCACAAGAGACCTGGCCTTTCTTCTCCTTTCCAGGGATCCCTGGCCTGACATTGTGCTCTGGGAACTCCCTAGCTGTTCAGCCATAATACTTCTTCATCAGGAGGACTGCTGGGAGGTGGTGAATTTCATATTCTCTAGTCTCTGCAGCTTTTAAAGTTGTATCTCCATCTGTTCAGAGTCTACAAATGGTAAATGTCAAGTCCTTGCCTTTCTCAAACCTGCAGACCTGGTGTAGAAAAATTAAAGGGCTTCAGATAATTTTATTCCCCCTCTCCTTTATTTTGTTTTTGTTTTTGTTTTTTGGTTAGGCAATGGGGTTAAGTGACTTGCCCAGGGTCACATAGCTAGTAAGTGTTATATATGTCTGAGGAAGGATTTGAACTTAGGTCCTCCTGACTCCAGGGCCGGTGCTCTATCCACTGCACCAACTATCTGCCCCTATTTCCCCCTTTATAGACAGTCCTTTCCTCCTAGGGAAACTACTGGTGTAGGTAAAAGTAATAATATCTGGCAGAGTACAGTGTAAGGTTAGGATGTCACATGTCACCACTTTGTATTACGAACTGGTTCTAGAAGATGTAGACACTTTATTTGAGCACCTTCCCCACCACTCAAATGGACAGTTTCATTTTTTTTTAATGATTTCTGTTGTTTGCAATTACCTACCTTTGTCAGCAAGATGGCTGGGTGACTCAATGGATAGAACGTCAGCCCTCTGTTGTTGTTTAGTCCTTTCAGTCCTGTCCAACCCTCAGTTATCCCAGGTGGGATTTTCTTGGCAAAGATACCAGAGTAGTGTGACACTTCCTTCTCCAGCTCATTTTACATATGAGGAAACTAAGGCAAACAGGGTTAGGTGACTTGTCCAGGGTCCTATAGCTAGTAAGTGTCTGAGGCTGGATTTGAACTCAGGTCTTCCTGACTCCAGGTCCAGAGCTCTATCCATTGTGCCACCTAGCTGCCCTACCTAGTGCTAGTAGTAGTAGTAGTAGTAGTAGTAGTATTTTACTACCACTTCTGCTACTACTAGTAGTATTACTACTTCCATAACTACCATTCCTACTCCTACTTATTCCTCCTGCTTTTCTTCCTTCTACCTCCAATACCACTATTATTTCTAATAGTAGTAATACTTCTACTACTAGTATTTCTACTACTACTATTGCTGCTACTTTTACTACTATTGCTACTAATATTACTACTACTTCTATAACTCCTAGTACTACTACTACTTACTCCTCCCCCTTCCCCTCTTCCTCCTCCTTCTACAACAACAATAACAACAACAACAACTACTACTACTACTACTACTACTATTACTACTACTACTAGCAGGATATGACATACACATAATAGCTATTCTATGAAAATGTTGTGAGATGAATGCATTATGGTTGTACATACAAAGTGCCATATTAAGTTAAAGGTAGGAGAAGATCCTTACTAAGATCGTTCTTCTTTCCTCTTCTTTCCCTTAAAAAGCTTACACTCTACTAAGACTGTGGCAGAGGTGCAGTGTTCTGAGAAGTCTTGATCTAGGCAATAGCACCTTGAATTGAAATTTGAAGGAAGGGCACAGTTAGAGCTGGAGACTCCAAGTAGAGAAGCGTAGGATATGTTAAGGGAACAGCAAATTTTCCAGCTTTCTGGAGTGGAGTCAGAAATGTGTGAAAGGTAGCTGGAGGCTAAATCATGAAGGGCCTGAAAAGTCAAATGAACTATTTTGGACTTTCTTTGATAGGCAATAGGGAGCCATTGAAGGGTTTTGAGCAATAGCCAGATGAAAAAGGAAATTTGCACAATAGGAAAATATGTTGCTTTTCATTTTATCCCCTCCGCTTTTGGGGAGGGAAGAGAGGGGGAAGGATATTCATGTATGCCTTGGGTAAAATGAGAACTAGCACATACATCTATCAGGACATTCTCTGAAACATCCCTTTTTTAGCTTTGTTATCAGATGGTGAGTAAACAATTGATTGGATTCCAAAATTCATTTTTAAAATAAATAACCCCCAGGAATATCTCAGTTGCCGTTTGTGAATGAAAGATAGAGATATGATCTTGACATGACACACTGGTTTAGTTTCCAAAACAGTAACTTTGCTAAATAAATCACTTCAGCACTCATTGTTATTTATAAATGCAAATCTGGTTTTCATTAGTCAGAGCAAGACAGAAAGAAAGTTAATAACCTCATCAAAAGCAGAACCCTTGTCCATACTGAATTGACACTCAGTTTATCATCAGGTGACCCAACCTTGACTGAGGGCCAAGAAATTAGAATGCATTTCCAACAATATCTCACATTTATATGTTACTTTAAGGTTCACAAAGTACTTTCCTTACAGCAAACTTTTAAATTTGTGATAAAGCTCAGGGCAGTCAAATGACTTAACCAGGATCATATCTATTAAGTGCAAAAGCCATTATATAAGGCTAAGTCTTTCCCAATTCCTAGTCCAGGACTGTTTGCATAGCATTATGCTCATTCCCTAACATTTCCTATAGATCAAATGCATCAAGACATGAGATTCCAGGTGGTCTGAATGTGGGGACTTTTGTAGAAGTGACTCATTCACTGGGCTTCCCTCTAACATCTTATTTTCTGGCTTCAACGGTGGCTTATTATAAGGGGAAAATGTCAAAGTTAGGGAAATGGTAGCCTAAGTTTTCCTGACCACGAGTTACAATAGTCCAAAGATCAGCAGTGTTAAGATACATTTAGCTTCCTGAATCAAAGAATGGAATCCACTATGTAGGCTGGATTTCTCTTGTAATACCATAGAATCACCATATCTCAGAGCCGAAACTGAACAATTGGTTCTTCAGCCTGCGCTTGAAGTGAAGGAAAAGCTCCCACATCCTGAGGCTGCCCATTCCACTGGGGTTCTTAACCTGGGGTACACAGATAGATTTCAGGGGGTCTATGAACTTGGATATGAAAAAAATTGCTTATTCACTTCAATATAATTTATTTCCTTTGTAATCTTGTGTACTTTATTTTATACATTGAAAAACATTTCTTTTTCCCCTGAGAAAATCTCATAGGCTTCACTAGATTACCAAAGGTCTCCATGACCCACAAAAAGGTAAAGAATCCCTGCTCTATTTGTTCAAAAGTTTTTCCTTACATCAAGCCTAAATCAGCTTAGTCACAACTTTCCACCTATTTCTCCTAGTTCAACCCTCTGGGGTAAAGCAGAGGAAAAAAAAAAGAGTGCTCCATTTTCCAAGTGACAAGCCTTCAAGTACTTGAAGAAAGCTTACATGTCCCATTCCACCTAAGTCTCCTCTTCTCCAGACTAAACATAGCCATTTTCTTTAACTGATTCTCATATAGTATGATCTCAAGATCCTTGCCTCTGCATATCTCCAGCTTCTAACTTCCTGCTTATAACATAGCACCCATAACTGAAGGCAATACTCTAGAAATTATCTTACTGGGGAATGCTCCAGTGAGACTATCACCCATGTATTCTTTGATCCTGGGACTGTCTAAATGGAGTCTATGGTTAACTTAACTTTCTGGGCTGTAACATCACTCCACTGAACCTGTGCTGAACCTGTGGCCCACTAAGATCTCAATTTCTTTTTCAGATGAACTTCTGGGTAGCCACCTCTCCCCCCATTTTGTGTGTGTAGATTTGGTTGTTTTGAATCCAACTGCAATACATTACCTTCATCCCTATTCAATTTCATCTTACTGAATTTAGACCAGTGTTCTAGCCTGACAAGATCTTCTTGAATCCTGACTCTCTCCTCCAATGCATTTCGCTGTCTCTCCCAGATTGGTATCATTTGTAAATCTGATGAATGTTCCATCAATGCTTTCATACAAACCATTGATTAAAAAGAAGTTGAACATCTCAAAGGTATTGAGTGTCTTGGGGCATCCAATGAGAGACAGCCTTCCAGGTTGACATTAAACCATTAATGACTACTTCTGGGGCTAGCCATTTGACAAATTCCAAATCCACTAATTGCCACTAAGGTCTCTCATAGCTTACAGTCTTTAATTATATGAACATTGTTTCATCTTTTCACACTATAATCTATGAGACAATCATGCTAGATAATGAAAGATAATTTAACATTTGGAGCAGATAACTGAATAGGCAGGTCCATATCTTTAAAGGCCTCACTACTGACCTTAAAAACCATCATTTGAGCTTAGAATTAAAAATTTTGAAAATTAAAAAGGATATTGGAGTTCATTTAATCCACCGAGTGCTCCAAAATGCAGTGTCACAGCAAAAACCATTGAGAAGGGTCAGATATTAGGTCCTAATATCTTAGTGTGAATCACTTCATTGGCTCACTGGCTACTTAAGGGCAACTGAGGACTTGGGCTAGGGGAATCATTGAAAAGAGAGACAACAGATCAAAAGGTGAAGAGGATCCTAGGACCACAAAATCTTGAATTTGCTCCTGGAAGGGATATCAGAGATCATCTTCAGGGATTCTTAATCTGTGTTCCGTGAACTTAATTTTAAAAATGTTTTGTAACTGTATTTCAAGATAATTGGTTTCCTTTGTAATCCTTTGTATTTTATTTTATGCTTTTAAAAACATAATTCTCCAAAGGGATCTATAAGTGTCCCCCTAAGCTGCCCAAAGTTTTCATTAAACAAATGAAAAGGCCAAGAACACTTAATCTAGTCCAATACCATGATTTTATTAATTAAGAAATTGAGGCTACTTAAAAACAAAACAAAACAAAACTTTACCTGCATCACAGTTTTACTGAGAGCTGGCCCTGCTTGAAAGTTTGAAACCAAACTTTGTCCCAGAGGAATTGCTGCTTGCTTTATACAACATTAAATATTCCCTCCTATGGAAGAGCATAGCCATCTAGGACTTAGTAGATAAATCCTGAGGAACTGCCTAAGGCAGTATTGGCATGCCCTTGAACCAGGTTAAAATGTAATTGGGAAATATTTAACAAAATAAAAATGCAACAGAATATAGATAACAGTAATATCTGGTTTTCTAAGTCAATATGATGCCAAGAGGGACTCTTATTCAGTGACCCTATTTCTTTGACACCACTGGCCTGTGGCATTTAGAAGTTAACTACCTCACCCATAGTTATACAGCTACTAGACTGTTGCTGTTCATTGTTTTTGAAGAGGACCTATGTCAGGAGGGTGATGCCTTGACTTGCAAATGAATTGGATTTAAGTGAGGCAGGGCTTTGCAAAGTAATCAACCTCACTCTCTCCTCCAGAGTCTTTGGAATCCAGTGGCAAGACATAGGTCAGGAGAACTGGTGATGGCCCCAGATGCTGTGGGAGACCTTGGCCTTTCTAAGCTAAAGTCTTTCCCAGGTCTCAGTTTGTCTGAGGCAATGCCCATTTAGTAATTAAAAGCTAGGTAAGAATTGAGGCAAAAGATGGCCTAATTTGCCTTCATAATCAGTCTAGGAGGGGAAGACCCTAACAAGTTCTGGCCAGCATAGAAACAATTGCTATTTACACTCACTCTAAGCCATTAAAACCCAAACAATGAGCAAGTGAGGCTTGGACTGGGACCTATTACTGGCCAAACAGTGAAAGCCAGGATGATTTGGGTTTAAAGGCATAGTCAACCAGCTCCATTTGAATCCCAATGGACTTTATCAAAGCCTAGTTATTTAGAGTTATATTTCTAGAAAAAATAAAAGAAAAGTACATGTGACAAAAGAGCTAATTGTCCCAGTTTTAAACAATGATAGAACAAATAGAAAGGGGAAAAAAATCTAGCCCCCAAACTCCAATGTACCTTGTGAAGTATCAGCAATTAAAATTTATATTCCTTTGGACAGATCACCCACTCATGTGGGTATGACTCCCATGTGGACAGAGGGAGAAGAGACAGCTACCACAACTAGTATCAGAGGAAAGAATTGAAACAGTCTGTCTGACTCCAAGCTCAACAGGCTTTCTATCACTTTTGGTTACCTCAAACAGTTTCTCTTTCTTTCCTTAAAGAATACCTTCACTGATCCAATTCCAGGCTCCCCTGGTCAACTGTCCAAAGCAGCTAATACCACTAGGCAGTAAGAGTGCAGCCTTCATCACGTACACAGGACAGCAGGGACAGAGGGGAAGCATGGACCCCACCACACTATCCCATGTTAGCTTGACATCACTTGCATCCCAAGCAAAAGATTCAGTGATCTTGTTTGTCAGCACCAAAGAAAGGAACTTGAGATCCCAAGAGTTTTAGGGTGTTTACAGGCAAGCTTTTAGATTTATTTGCCATTATCTTCCTTGCACTTGTGTGGGGTTTTTTTTCCCCTCTTGATTTTATATTGCTACTTTCAGCTTAATTTGTCCCAGTTCTAAGAGGATTACGCTTTTAGTACCATCCTTGTGATGATTAATGTGTACTAATTGTTTTACCTTTGAATCAGAAAGCTTTGGAGCTGTCTAGGCAAAATCTCCCTTTTGTAGGAGGCAGTGCTGACGAGCTGGAGTCCCAGTGGTATCTCCACTCTGCTTCAGGTTGATGCAAGAAGAGAGATTAAAGACACTATGTTAAAGTGGTTTCCTTTTTGATTGCTCCCGGATGGCGGCTATGTTGTCCCAAACATTGTATTAGCTATTCTGGTGGCTTAAAAAATAGAATCAGTCTTGGCAGTTAAAGAGGCCTTAATGAGAATCTTCACTGCTACAAGGCTTGCTTTTGTCATATTATAGGAAGCACGGTTGCAATTTGTCACTGATTTTCACTCCTGTTGTCTGTCTTGGCCAAGAAACTAAGGGCTGAATGGGCAGCGTAAATCAAATTCCCTTTGGCCTGCTGATTTACATATGGGTAGGGAGCTGGAGGGCCAGGGATGGTGGTGGTGGGAGGGGGAGGAAGGATTGGATTGGAGGTCCAATCCATTGAGCATTGATTTATCTTGGGTCATGCCTCTGCTGGGAAGGAAAAGGGACATTTGTTTCCCCAGACTTTCAGGCCATGCATTACACCTTCAGAGCCATGCTAATGCTCTTCTGTGTCTTCGGAAGACAGTTTTAAATTTGCCTCAAAAAATATCCACTTTGTCCTTTTATATCCTCTTCAAATTATATACCGAGTGTCCATGCAGACTGCTTACATTTATGGGAATAACCTTACCAGAGATTTTTGCCCCATTCCTTTTAATTACTTCACCTCAGTGAAAAAGGTGTTACTAAGTGTCCCTGAGACACCTTAGCCTATGAGAAGGATGGTCTTGATTTGAATCGATGGGAATTACTGTAAAACAATTAAGTATAACAAATATTTACTGAGTGCTTGCTGTCTGGCTATTCCATTCAAGGAGCTATGGAGTATGCAAAGGAAAAATAACTAAATATTAATAAACCCTTCATTTCACAAATGATTCTCAAATGGAAATAGCCGTATTATGACAAAACTGAACAGTATCTAAAAGGTAACAATTCTCTTAAATCAATTATTTTAATGAGAAAAAACCAACAGTTCCCTTATTAGAACAAAAATGAATATCATTTGCTAATTTTTTGTACTACGTACAAAATGACATGACATGGGGAAGAATTAAATAAATGCCCTCTACAAATAGCAGGGGATGAAAGCATAAATCTGGCTATGTATTTCCATCTGCACATGAAGTGATTTGTTCATTTAGATGAGATGAGAACAGCTCAATCAAATAGCTATTCAATTGATCAATAACCATTTATTAAGCATTGTATTGATTATGAACCAAATACCATGCTCAGCACTGTGTGTAGAGATCAAAAAGCAAAGAATGAAATAATCCCTACTCTCAAGGAGTTTATAATCTAATGAGTGAGATAAGAATTAGATAGATAGATAGATAGATAGATAGATAGATAGATAGAGTGAGTGATATGAAACAAACAAAAAAAATCAATAGAAATAAATACAAGGCATGAGATAGTTACATAAAAGGAAGCAGAGAGGTAGGGCACTGGCAGTTGGCTAGAGTTAAGAAGGATGAGCATGAATCAAGAAGGATTCAAGAAGAAGGTAGTACTTGAGCTGCATCTTGGTGGAAGAAAGTCATTTTCTGAGGTACAGATGAAGTAGGAGTGAATTTCAGGCACAGGGGATGGCCAGTACAAAGGCACAGAGAAGAGAGATGGAACAGTGTGTGTGTGTCAGAAAGAAGGTCAGTTTGGCTAGAATGCAGAATGCAAGAAGGAGAATAATTCACCATGAGGCTAGAAAGATAGGCTGATGCCATCTTGGGAAAGGCTTTAAAAACAAAACAGGAGAATTAATATTTTATTGTAACATCACTAGGTATTTACTGGAGCATATAGAGTTGGGAGTAATATAATCAGACCTGTGCTTTGGCAGCTATATGGACAATGTTTTTTGTGGTTGTTGTTCAGTCACACCTAACTCTTCGAGGCCCCATTTGGAGTTTTCTTGGCAAAGAACTAGCACGATTTAGCATTTTCTTCTCAAGATCATTTTACAGATGGGGAAACTGAGGCAAACAGGGTTAAGTGACTTGCCCAAGGTCACACTAGTTGTTGTCTGCAGCTGGATTTTAACTGAGGTCTTCATGATGACCTGGCATTCCTATGTACTGTACCACCTAGCTGCCCCAAGGAAGATGAAGCAGAGCATAAAGACTTGAGGAGAGGTGATAGTAGCCTGAGGGGATGGATGTGAGAGATGTTGTAGAGGAAAAAATGGCAAGATTTGTCAAATTATTGGATATATGCCATAAAGGAGAATGAGGGATCTAGGTTAATGACAAGGTTATGAGTCTGGGATACTGGACGAATGACGGTGCCTTTGACAGAAATATGGAATTTTGAAATAGGAAAGGTTTGGGGGCAAATATAATGAGTTCTGAGACTTATCCAGGATATCCAGGCAATTGATGATGACTGAGGCTCAGGAAAGAATTTGGGGCTGAATATGGTCAGTTCAATAAACTTTAAGCACTTACTGTGTGCCAGGCACTGTGCTAAGCACTGGGGATACAAATAATAAAAAGAAAGACAGTTCCCGCCCTCAAGGATCTTATAATATAATGGGGAAAGATGACACAGAAAAGGAAGCTTGAAGGAATGGAGTGGGGGGTTGAGGAAGAGGGGATCAGGGAATATCTTGTTCCATGGAATTGAAAGCAGGAAGAGATGCAGATGCAGAATGGAGTAACCTGGAAGTCCAGTCACTGCTCTCTATAAAGGAAGGCTTTGAGAGGAATTTAGTACTCTGCCCTTCAGCCCTCCAGTCAGAGAAGAGAGAGGACTGAGGTGGACAGTAACCAAGGCTTGAGATAGCAGCATGGTAAAGAAGCAGGAAGTGATCAGCTTATCCTAGGAGGGGCACTGATATTTCTGTCACCTGCAAAGAGATTATAAATAAAAACTACTTATGTGTTGATAAGGTCACTAAAAAAGAGGGAAAAGAGACAGACAGACAGGGAGAGACAGAGACAGCAAGACAGAGAGAGACAGAGACAGAGGATGAGAGAGTATGTGTGTAGAGGGAAGAGGGCTGAGGACACACCTTGGGGAGTGTCCACAGCCCTCCCAAATGGCTAATCTACTTAAACTCTTACTTGACTAATGTTTTGCCTGGACTGATTGCTGATTATTTGATTAAACTGATTTATCAATTTAGGCCAAATAGCCAACTAATACAAGGAGAAACACACACAATGAAAAAAAAGCATATCCACACTAGGTTTGGATTGTTCTTCAATAGTACAGAAGTTCACAGTGGCGAAGGGGCCAGGAGGTATAAGGGAAAGGACATTTGGTTGGAGATCAGAAGGCCTATATGTGAGTCCTGACACTACCACTTAGCTGTTGTGCAAACTTGAGAAAATCAGTCAATTTCTTTCAGTCTTGGTTTCCTCATTTGTAAGAGGAGAATACTAGGTCCAGTGCCTAATTCACAGGATTTGTGTAAAATTGAACAAATTACATACATATAATGTGTGTGTATATGTGTGTGTGTATACATATACATAATCTCACCCTAAGAAAACACGCATCTGCATCGTATGTGAGAGTATATTCTATAAATTAATGGGCTTAAATTTATATATAATGCCTTGCACATAGTAGGTGCTTATCTCTTAACTGCCAAAATCAGATGGCCTTTTTTCAATCTTTATTCTTCTTGTCTTCAGTCTGAAAATTTTGATGCTTGAACTCCCTCTCATCCTGCACACTCTTGCTTCTCTAGCTTTTATAACACTACTCTCTCTGTCTGGATTTTCCTTCCTTCTGTCTGACTACTCCTTCTTAGTCTTCTTTAGTGGATTGTAATATCCTATCTCCTAGCTGTAGGTAGACCATAAGGCTCTGTGCTAGGCCTTCTCTTTTCTCTCTCTACACTGTCTCTAATTGGTGACTTCATCACTTCCCATATGTTCAGTTATTGGAATGCATATAGATGACTCCCAGACCTACATATCTAGCCTTAGTCCCCCTTCTGAGCTCTAGTTCTGTATCATCTGCTTATTTGACATTTCAGAATGGATATTCCCAGGTACCTCAAACTCAACATGTCCTAAAACCCATCACCCTTCATAACTTCCCTGTTTCTGTCAAAGACACTACCAGTCCTTTCAGTCATAATCTCAAAGTCCTCCTCAGCTCCTCATATCAAGCAATTGTCAAGTATGTGGAGGCAGCTAGATGGCTCAGTGGACAGAGTACTGGGCCTACAGTGAGGAAAACCTGAGTTCAAATCCAGTCTCAGATAGTTACTAACTGTGTGACCCTAGGCAAGTGACTTCACCTCTGTTTGCCTTAATCCACTAGAGAAGGAAATGGCAAACCACTCCAGTATCTTTGCTAAGAAAACCCCATACAGAGTCACAAAGGATAGGACACAACTGATCCACTGAACAACAACATGGGCCACTTACTCTACTAGATGGTAGAGACACAAATACCCAAATGAGACAATTCTCTTCCCTCAAGGGGTTTGTGTTTTACTGGGGGAGGAGTGTGCTGCAGCATATTCACAGATAAATACATAGTGGATATATACAAAATAAACACACAGGGACAGGAGGGGAGACTCAGGAGAGGAGCTGTACTTTCAATTGGCTTACAGCTACCAAGAGGTCCAGGTAAAAGGGGAGAAAATCCCAACCATGCCAAGGCCCAGAGATAGGAGGTGGAAGGTCTTGGACAGTGAATGGCAGGGAGACCAGATTGGCTGAAGCTTGGAACGCCTGAGGGAAAATATGTGTGATCTGCCAGGAAACCATGGAGCTAGATTGTGAAGGGTTTTCAATGTCAAACTGATGAACGAGTATTTTACCCTAAAGGGACAACAGGAAGTCACCAAAGCATTTTGAGCCAAGTGACATCAATTTGTCAGCTGTGTGGAGGATGGTATATGGTCACCACCCCAGTTTAGGAAATCACTAAATCACACCTAGATTACTATAGTAGTAGCAAATGTAGTAGTAGTGGTGGTGGTGATGGCAGTAGTAGTAGTAGTAGTAGTAGTAGTAGTAATAGCAGTACTAGTGGTAATAGTGGTAGTAGTAGTGGGGTGGTAATGATAATGGGAGTAGTAATGATAGTAGGAGTAGGAGTAGTGGTAGTAGTGATGGTAGTCATAGTACTAGTACTACTACCACTCCTCTTCCTCCTAATAATAATAATTGTAATTGTAACAGCTAATATTTCTAAAGCACTTTAAGATTCACAAAATGATTATGAAATATTATCTCATTTGCTTCTCATCCAACCCTGAGAATAGATGCTATTATTATCCCCCTTTTACAGGTGAGGAAACTGAGGCAAATAGGCAAATAGAGGTTAAGTGCCTTGCCCAAGGTCACATGGATTCTGAGGCTAGATTTGAACTCAAATCTTAGTGACTCCAGGCCCAGCGCTCTATTCATTGCAAAACCTGGCTGCTTCAGACAATGTCATCGGTCTCTCTGCCTCCAGTGTACATCTCCACTTTCTGTTCCTCTATTCCTTATCTTCCCAACTACTGGTATCTACAGCGTCTTCAAAATGACTTTGCATTTTTTTTTGTATATACCTCATATTTACTGATACAAATACCCATTGTTTCCCTTTTAAAAATCTCAATTTCACATTAGAGGAAACTGAGGTTCTGAGAGGTAAACTGTCTTGCTTTTAGTCATGTAATTTGCAGGCATGTGTGGTAAAATTTAAACTTAGGTCAGGGAAGTACCATTAACTACCACCGTAACTCAACATCCTCTCCAGCATCAACAAGTAATCATTTTGCTTTTGAAGGAAATCATCAGGTGATCAAGATCCCCTGCCCCCCAAGGCAGTCCCTTTCACTTCGTGAGAGCTGTAAATGCTAGGAGATCTTTGCCTACATCAAGGGGAAATCTACCTCTGCAACATCTCCCCCTTGCTCCCAATTCTGCCATTAGGGTCCAAGAGTAACCAGTTTGGGTCTTCTTCCTAGCAACCTTTCAAATACTTGAAAATAGCTACCTTGTCACCCCTAAATATTCTAACCAGGCTGAGCAGCCCTAATTCCTTATGCTTATCTTCATCTGGTATGGTTTCCAGTCTCTTTACAATCTAGGTCATTCTCCCCTGGAAACTCTCCAGCTTATCAACGTGCTTCCTAAAATATGGTGCTCATTTTTGTGGCAGCAAAGAATTGGAAATAAAGTAGATGAACATTGATTGGGGGGAATGACTAGAAGAACTGAATTATTCATGGATTTCATGAATAAATGGAATATTATTATGCTGTCAGTCAATAAGCATTTATTAAGCTCTTACTACGAGCCAAGCACAATCCTTGGAGTTACGAAGAAAGGCAAAAATATGGTTCCTATCTTCAAGCAGCTCATGTTCTAATGGGGGAGACAACATGCAAACAACTATGTACCTATAAGAGGCATAGGTTACAAAAGGAAAGTAATATTGAAGGAGAGACATTAGCTATGGTATGTGTATTGGGTGGGCAGAAACAGGGTGAATAGGAAAGGTCTGGCAGAAATTTTTGGATTTGATCTGAGTCTTGAAGAAAGCCAGGGAAGTTAGAAAGTGGAAATGAGGAAGTAAAGCATTCCACAAATGCGGAACAAAACTAGTTCAAAAGCATGGAGGATCATATACCCATGTCTCTAGATTGTAGAGCACCAGAGGGGAGTGTAGTTTAAGATGGCTGGGAAGGTATGAAACAGCCAGGTTTGGAAAGGCTTTAAAAGCCAAACAGAGGATTTTATTTTTGATCCTGAATGCCATAGGGAACCTTTTGTATTTATTAAAGCGGGGTTAGGGAGCAGAGGAGAATGAATATAATTAGACCTATGCTTTAGGAAGATCATTTTGGAAACAGAAGAGAATGGATTGGAATTAAAAAAAGACTTAAGACCAATCAGAAAGCTATCGTAATAAGAAATTATAAGAAGTAGAATTCAGATAAGCACGGGAAGCTTCCCTCAACAGAAATAGGGAAATTTGGAAGAAAATAGATTTTAAACAAAATATAATGATTTCTGTTTTAGATGTATTGAGCTTTAGGTGCCTGGCAAATAATTCATTTTGAAATTTCTAGTAGGTAGTTAGTGACGCTATCCTGACTCTCAAGAGAGAGCGGAGCCAAGATGGCAGAATTGAGGGAGAGTTCAAGCCAAACTTTCCCAACATTGCCACCCAAACAACTTTAAAATAATAGGCCAAATTGAATTCTGGAGCAGCATAGCCAGCAGAAGGCAGGGGTTAGACGTTTTTCCAGCCCGGGATAACTTAGGAAGTAGGAAAAATGTGATGCTGGGGTGGTGGCTGGCCAGGGAACACAGTGCAACAGAGACACCAGCTGTGGGCCCCAGAGACTGTGGCTGTGATAGTAGCACTAGTTTCAGTAGCTCTTACCACCCAGAGATAATAAGGGAATTGGACAAGTGGTCAGAAAAAGATTACAGGGAATACCTATGCTGGCACTGGGTGCAGCACTGGGCACTGTTTGGCACCTCTACTGCCCAGTGTGACCCAGTTCTGGGTCACAGTTACAGTGTGGAAAGGAGTACTGGTGCTTGTGGCCACAGAGAGTAGGGCCACTACTTTGGTAAGGAGCAGAGCACAGATCAGGATAGCAGTGACCATACCTCTCCCTGAATCACACCACAAAAAATTACAGACCTTTAGAATTAGTTGTGAAAAAAAACAAGCCTGAAGCTTGGAATAGTGATGCCCCCCACTCACTCACCTACCCTGGACAGGTAAGCAGAGGCTGAAAAAAAAAATGAGCAACTGACTATCTAAAAAAAAAAAACCTATGATGATAGAGAAGCGCAAGATACAAATTCAAAAGAAGACAACAATGTAAAAACATCTACAAACAAAGCCTCAAAGAAAAATGCAGATTGAACACAAGCTGAACAAGAATTCCTGGAACAGATTAAAGAGGTTTTTTTTTTTAAAAGAAAGATCAAGAGAGCAAAAATGATTTTAAATATCAAATAATACTGGTGGAGGATAAAATTGGGAAAAGAAATGAGAGCAATCCAAGAAAATTATGAAAAGACAACATTAGTTGATGAAAATAACACCTTAAAAAACAGAATTGGCCAAATGATAGAAGTGGTACAAAGATTCACTGAAGTTAAAAACTCCTTATAAAGCAGAATTGGTCAAATTGAAAAAGAGATAAAAAGCTTGCTAAAGAAAACAATTCCTTAAAAATTAGAATTGGGCAAGTAGAAGTTAATGACATCATAAGACATCAAGAAACTATGAAGCAAAGCCAAAAGAATGAAAAAAATAGAAGAAAATGTGAGATATCTCATTGGAAAAATAATAGACCTGGAAAACAGATTGAAGAGAGAGAATTAAACAATTATTAGGCTACCTGAAAAACACAACAAAAAATAAAGAGCCTACACACATCATATTTCAAGAAACTATAAGGGAAAACTGCCCCAATGTCTTAGAACCAGAGAGCAAAATGGAAATTAATAGAATCGACCTATTACGTCCTGAAAGAGACCCCAAAACGAAACCTCCCAGGAATATTATAGCCAATATCTGGAGCTCTCAGGTCAAAGAGAAAATAGTGTAGGCAGCCAGAAGGAAATCATCCAAATATCATGAAGCCACAGTCAGGATCACACCAAATTTAGCAGCTACCACTATAAAGAAACAGAGGGCATGGAATGTTATATTCTACTAGGAAAATGAGCTAGAATTACAACCAAGAATAACCTACCCAGCAAAACTGAGCATAATTCTTCATGGGAAAAATGGATATTTAGTGAAATAAAGGACTTTCAAACATTCCTGATGAAAAGACCAGAGCTGAATAGAAAATATGACATCTAAACATGAGACTCAAGAAAAGCCTAAAAAGGTAACCATGAACGAGAAATCATAAAAAACATAAGGATAAACTATTTGTATTCTTATATGGGAAGATGACAATGTAACTCCTAAGAACTTGATCAATATTAAGATAGTTAGAAGCTTACACAGACAGAGGGCATGGATGTGAGTCAGCTATATTGGGATGAACTAACAAAAATTAAAGGGGTGAGGAAGAGGATGTACTGGGAGAAGGGGGAAGAGAGAAGAAGAATGAAGAAAATTATCTCAAATAAAAGAGGCAAGCTAGGAAAAGGGGAAATGTGGGTGGGAGAGCAACACTTAACACTCACTTTCATCACTCAAATTATCTTTGAACTGGTTCAGCGAGGGAACAATACATATACGCACTTAGCTGGGTATAGACATCTATCCTACCAAACAGGGAAGTAGGAAAGGAAGGGGCTAAGAGAAAGGGGGGGGGGTAAGATGAACTGGGGATTAAGGGAAGCAATGGTCAGAAGCAAAACAGACTTTTGAGGAGGGACAAGATAAAAACAGAGAGAGAGAAGAAGAATAAACAGAAGAAAATAGGATGAAGGGAAATATACAGTTAGTAATTATAACTGAATGTGAATGGGATGAACTCACCCATAAAACAGCAGCAGGTAGTAGAATGGATTAGAAACCAGAATCCAACAACACATTGCTTACAAGCTTGAGAGGTGAGGGCTAGATATAGGTTACAAGGTAGATGGTGCAGGGGATAAAGCACCAGACCTGGAGTCAGAAAGACCCAAGTTCAAATCCAGCCTCAGATACTTATTAGCAATGCAATCCTGGGCAAGTCACTTCATCTCTTTTTGCCTCATTTTCCTCATCTGTAAAATGGGGATAATAATAGTATCTACCTCCCAAGGTTGTGGTGAGGATCAAATGAGATAATAATTGTGGAGCACTTAGCATAGTGTCTGGCACATAACAAGTGTTATACAAATGTTAACATTCTTATATAGATATGAGAGAAAGAGAGAGAGAGAGAGAGAGAGAGAGAGAGAGAGAGAACGAGAGAGAGAGAACGAATAACGGAACACTTGAGAGTTGATGAGGTCATTGAGAAAGAGAATATAGGAGGACCTACGATGGAACCTTGGGGCAAATTTACAATTATGGGGAAGAATACAAATGATGATTTAATAATAAAGGAGATTGAGAAAGGGCAGTCAGAGAGGCAGGAGAACTAAAACAGTGTCAGGAAAGCCTAGATAAGAAAGAATCCAGGAGAAAGTGTTCAATAGTGTTAAGCGCTATAGGAAGTTCAAGAAGGATGAAGACTGAGGAAAGGTTGTCAGATGTTGCGAATAAGAGAAATCACTGGTACCTTTGGAGAGAACAGTTTCAGTTGAACGATGAGGTTGAAAGGCAGATTAAAGGGAATTGAAAAGTGCATAAGAAAAGAGAAAGTGAAGACAGAAAGTGTGGACAAGTTTTCCTAGGAGTTCGGCCACGAAAGGGAGTAGATATATAGGATAATAGATTGAGAAGGTTGTAGGGTATGTAAGGAAAAAGAGGGGTCCTATATGGTTTATAGGAAATGATCTTTGAAGTCCCTTAAAACTCTGAGGCTCTCTGATACTGTGAAAACACCTTGTTTATTAATAATTGCTTCTTACCTTTCTAGATCTTTACAGACCATCATTGTGGTAATATAGTCTAGAAACTGAAATAGAGTTCACCAGCACAGAATTTTCAGTCTTGATTCACATCCATGTTTTAGAAATCAGGACATTTGTGCTTCCACAGACCTAAGGCACCCATATTATTTCTCCGCAGTCTTTCAGAGATTGTCAGAAGCAGCTCAAGCATCACACCCTTTAGTTCTTTCCATATCTTGGTGGAGAGTGCGTCCAGGCCTAGTTCAGTTCCTTGAAACCAACATTCTTACACTTTCCTTGCTGATTTTGAATTTCAGCTCCTGGCTAACCATTTTCATTCTTTCCTTCTCAGTCCAAAGAGTTTTCTCTTTGGCATCAAAAATAAATACTAAATATGAGTTGAATAGTTCTGCCTTTATTTCATCACCTGCTTTCATCATCCCACGGCCCCAAGCAGCAGATTTATCCTTTTTTCCCTCCTCTTGTCCCTAACACAGTTTAAAAACTCTTTTTAGTGTTCCTAGAATTCCTTGTCATCCTCAGGTCATTTAGAGTATCGATGATCCTAACACTTTTCTTACACAACCATGCTGTGCTTTTTCATTCTTCTTAGTTAACATGCCCCTGATTTAAACTTCTATACCAAAATCTAGGTCAGTCAATGAGTGCCCAACACATTCATACAGATCTTTTTAAGTCACTCCTCCTTTACTTTCCTTGTTGGAATACTTTTCCCTTGCATCCCTAGAATTTCCTTCCTGAAATCTTATTTCTCTTAAGCTGATTTATCTTGCTCAATATGAGGCCAGAGAAGGCTCCCTATCCTTTCCTGAACTGCTGATAGCTCCCCTTCTTATAAAACCTAGTATGCAGGCAGGCTTTCCTTTTCTTCTCTATCACTTATTATATAAGATGCAGTGGCTGCTGTCTTGAAATCTTGCCTTGTTTACTTTTGACAAATAGTTCCCTTTGTTGCTTGATTGGTCAGATTCAGATCCAGGAGAACAATTTCCTTTGTTGGTTATTTCAACCTCTGAAGAATGTAATTATCAGGAAGGCAAAGGAAGGAGGATGGGATCTTTCCTGGGAAAGACCATTCATGCTTCCTGGGTCTCACTTTGTAGACTTGCATTCTTGAATTCAATATTACTGGAAACAGGAAATGAACTAGAATTTTTTTTTTTTAGAAAGTTAACAATGACTTCAGAAGTGTGTGTTTGTTATCAGATTTAGTGCACTTGTCATAGCTTTGGCCCAAAGCTGAGCCAAGGGAGGGACTGAAAAAAATGCCGAAGAAACTTCTTCATTGTTCTTTTTCCCTCTTAATTAGAATGTAGTTTATCTTACAGGCTCCAGAGCTTTTTGGATTTGTGGTTTCAAGCATGATGTCATTTTCCCTGCCTATATGACCATAGTATTTTTTTTTTAATTTTCAATGTTTTGTAACAAACAGAGTAATAACTGTGGAAACCTAGGTGCAGAGCTTGAGTCAGTGACAGAACGTTCCCATTACCTCTTAGTGTGGGCAGAGGATGACCCTACCTCCAATGGGTCCACCCCAAAAAGCTCTGTATTAATGAGCATAAGGTCATGGGTTCAACCTCTTTGTCAAATAGTCAGTTCCATGCTGTTCTTTGGACAGACTACACCCCTGACCTTGGTCAAACTTCTTACAAAGGAGCGCCTTTGGTCACAATGAAGCATAGTTAAAAGAGTGAATTTTCACTGTCAGGAGGATAAAAAGACTTAGATTACTAACCCTGCTGATGTATCAATCAACAAGTATTGATTTTATCCAGTAGAATGTAAGCTCTTTGAGGTCAGGGACTCTCTCTAGATCTCTTTTTTCCTTTGTATGCCTAGCACTTACCACAGTTCCTGACAGATAGCATTGAATGAATGAATGAATGAATGAATGAATGAATGAATGAATGCCTCACATAGAATCAGACATATACCATAGGGAAAACTCATTGCACCTAGGTGGCATAGTGAATAGAATGCCAGATTTGGAGTCTGGAAGATCTGAGAATGAACCCTAACTCAGACACTTAGTAGCTGTGTGACCTTGGACAAGACACTTAACTTCTCTATACTTCCACTTCCTCATCTGTAAAATGGAGATAATAATAGTATTTATCTCACAATGTTGTCATGAGAATCATGTGAGATATTAATAGGCAAAGCACTAGATAAATACCAGTTAATATTATTAAACCCTATATCCTGGGAGGGGAGAATTAATAGGGGGCTGACCCCCCTAAATAAAAAGCATTGCAAGGACATATATGAAAATCTGGATTTTAAAAAAAAAGTCAGAGAATACATTCATACCATGAGAAATTTCTCCATTTTAAAGGACTCCTTAGAAAGCTAGTAAACTTTCCTGGTACATTTAGATGTTTGCATATAACCATTCGTGGTAGAAAGAAGGGAAGAAAGGAAGACAGAGAATGGAAGAAAGAAAATATAAGTTAAAGTGTTAGAGCAACCAGTCCCTGGAATTATAATTTAAATCAATGGAAAAATAGGGAACAAATGATCAAAATTCTATTTGTATGTAACTTTTAAAAATCTTTATTCCATAAACTGCAGTATACCTTTATTGTTATTAACAATGATGAAATACCATTTGACAAGTATCAGATGTGTGTTCCTGCTAGTTATTTTCTAGATGGAATAGAAACAGAAATGGAATCATACAAAGACACTCTCAGAAGTGGGGAGGATATCAGAGGCCTTTTAGCTTTGTCCAGGCAGCTACATGGTCCAGTGGATAGAGTGGTGGATTTGTCATTAGGAAGTTCTGATTTCAAACTCAGCCTCAGACACTAGTTAGCTTTGTGACCCTAGGCAAGTCATTTAACTTTTGTCTTCCTCAGTTTCTTTTTCTGTAAAGTACAGATGATAATAGTACCTACTTCCTTGAAGGAAGTAATGTTTACAGGGCACTTTGCAAACCTTAAAGCACTATATAAATACTAGCTATTATTATTGTTATTTACTTGAACATTAATCACCTCTTCCAAAAAAAATGGTCATTCATTGTCTGCTTTATTACCTCCAGTGATAAGAAATCCATTCCCTCCTGTTCATTCCATTTGAGGACAATTCTAATTGTTACGAAGTTTTTTCCTTAAATTGAACATAATTAATGCAGCTTAAAATGTCATTAATTTTTTTTTTGAGGCAGCTGAGTAGCCCAGTGGATAGGGTGGTAAACCTGGAATCAACCATTCTTAGGCTCAAATTTAGTCTCAGACACTCAATAGCTGTATGACTCCAGGCAAGTCACATAACTGAAGTCAGCCTCAGTTTTCTTATCTGTAAAATAGGGATAATGGCACCTACCCCCCAGGGTTGTTGTGAGAATCAAATGAGATAATTTTTATAAAGGACTAGATAAATGTTACCTGTTTTTCCTAAATGCTAACTATTATTGGCTGCCATGCCACACTCTTGACTCATGTGAACCTTCAGTTCACAAAAATCTCCTAATTTTTTTAAAATTTGGATTGTTATTTAACCAAACTTCTCTCATTCTATGCTTGCCCAGTGATTTTTAAAATATATACATATATACTTATGCTCACTGTAATTATTTCAGATCCAGACTCTATCATCTAACAAGTTAGCTATCCCGCTAAGTTTTATATCATCTTGAAATTTAATCAGCATGCCATCTATACTTTTATTCATGTCATTATAAAAATATTGAACACCACAAAGCCACAGAGAGATCCCTGGGGCAATTCACTGACTGGAGTTATCACAAAGCTGACTTTGACTGATTATTCTTTTGAGCACTCTTTGGGCCAGGTCATTCAACCAGTTCCAAACCCATCTACCTATATTATATAATCCACATCTCCATTTCTAAATAAAACTATTTAATCCATATAGTTCCAGCTTGTCCAGAAGAAGAGCAGAAGACTTAATCAAATATGTTGCTGAAATCCTCATTTGGATTTCAAGTATTTATACGATATTCCTCTGACCTAAAATGTGGTCATGCTGCCAAAAATGTAAATAGGATCAGTTTGGTATGCTTTTGTCTTGCCGAAGCCATACTGACTCCTAGTGATCTTTCTTCCTCTTCTAAATGCTCACAAACCATCCCTTTCACCATACATTCTAAAATTTCATCAGGAATTCAAATGCTGTTTATCAAGCTGTTATAGTTTACAGGCTCTGTCCTCTTCCTTAAAAAAGAAAAATGGATATTTTTTTATGTCACCTAAATTTCCTTCTATATATCTCTCCTTCCTTCTCCTAGAGAACTATCCCATATAGCAAAGAGTTAGTTTTAAAGGAAGAATAGGGAAAAAATCAGCAAAATCAATTAATACATTGGGAAAAAATCCTGAAAATATGTGCAATGTTTCACACCCATGCACTTCCCCCGTCTTCAAAGGAGTTCTGAGAAGTATCTTCTCATGTATCTTCTTTGTGGGGCAGAGCCAATACCGCTGAGAAAAGGCAGGGACATGCCTGAGCTCTCCTAAATACCCCTCCAAACAACTTTAAATAATGCCTCAAAATGAATTCTGGAGCAGCAGAACTCACAAAAGGACCTTGTGAAACAAGTTTACAGCCCAAGACAACTTAGAAGGTTGGCAGGAAAGATCTGTCACACTGGGGTGAGAATGGAGCACAGGTCTGGCACAAGCTGCACCAACACAAACTGTGTCCCATAAACCCATAGCAGGCCATGGGGGTGACTGAAGCAATGGCTACAGTGACAGCCTCTGGATTTCTCAGTCCACAGATGGCAAGGGGATTGGACAACTAGTCAGAAGCAAATTGCAGGGATCCTTTTCCTAGCACTGAGTGCAGTACTCAGTTGCTTTGCCCATATTCAGATCTGAGTCACAGTTCTGGGTCACAGTCCCAGGCAAGGAGGAGCATTAGCACACCAGAGCTTGTGGCTTTAGGGGAGAGTGGACCCTGGTCACAATCCCAAGGCAGAAGAGAGTGTTCATGGTCTCTCACAGACCAGAGCAGAGGCCAGGAGAGTAGTAAGTACATTTCTCCTTAGATTGTACCACCTTGGAAGAACTGAAAATTTACAGTCCCCCCTCCCAACACACACACACACACACACCACACACACACACACACACACACACCCCTAGCTCTGAAAACTATTGCACACAAAATCAGAAGCTTGAGACAGTACCCCTTCTACCCTGGGAACAGACTCCAACTTTAACATATAAAGTTAAAAGTTAAGAAATAGGCTGGAAATAGGAGCAAACAACAACCAAGAAAAAAAAAAAAGAACCTGGCCATAGAAAATTACTATGGTGACAGGGATGGGCAAAACACAAACTCAGATGAAGACCACAAAGTAAAAATTGTTATATACAAAGAAAATGTGAATTAGTTAGGTCATGGAAGTACTCAAAAATGATTTTAAAAATCAAATAAGAGAGGTAGAGAAAAAATTGGGAAAAAATGAGAGTGATGTAAGAAAATTATGAAATAAGAGTCAATAACTTGGTAAAGGAGGCACCAAAACTGCTGAAGAAAATAATACCTTAAAAAACAGAATAGGCCAAATAGTAAAAGAGGCACAAAAGAACACTGAAGAACACTTCTAAGCAGAATTGGCCAACTGAAAAAAGATATACAAAAATTCACAGAAGGAAAAAAAAGAAACTCCTTACAAAGTAGAATTGGCCAAAATGGAAAAGGAGGTACAAAAGCTCACTGAAGAAAATAATTCCTTAAAAGTGAGAATTGGACAAGTGGAAGTTAATGACTCTATGAGACATCAAGAAATAATCATATATCTTCTTTGAAGCTATACTTGTTTTTTATGATTTTGCAACATTCATTTTCAATTGTTTTGTGGCTGTTGTCTTTTCCATTTGCATTGTTGTTGTCATCGTGTATATTGTCTGCAGGGCTTTTCTTCATTTTTGCAGTAGTTCATGTAAGAGGTAGAGAAAAAATTAGGAAAAAATGAGAGTGATGTAAGAAAATCATGAAATAAGAGTCAACAACTCGGTAAAGGAGGCACCAAAACTGCTGAAGAAAATAATACCTTAAAAAACAGAATTTTATTCAGTATTGTGTCTTTCAATAATATTCCATCATATTTGCTACCAGCTCATCCCATTCTGAGCTTTGATGTTATTCTTTATAGTAATGCACATTCCTGTAGCACTTTACAAAGCCCTTTATTGTAACCACAACCCTGTGAAGTCCACAGCTCAAGTATTCTAATCCCTACTTTACAGATAAGGAAATTGAATCTCAGAGTGGATGAATGATTTGCCTACAATCATAGGACTGGTCTTGTCTAAACAAATATTAATCTTGAACCTTAGACTTCAATCCCAAGCCCAGTCAGATTTCTCTTGGCGCTCTGCTGCTTCTCATCATGGTGTATGAAAATGACCCTATTGACCCCACTGTTGGTAGGATTCACATTGAAGTATTTTTTTTCCAAGAAAGGGAGATGAAGTAAATTAAAGCATCGGTGCTCTGTCTCATTTCTTCTTGTGGCCATTACCATGAAGATCCAATATGGTTTGGATGGTATTAGGGGTTTAGTTCATGATCATGGAATAGGGAGAAGGTTACTGATCTATATGGGGAAAATCCATGGCCATTACTTAATGAGTCTGACTCTACAACCTAGAAAGCTGTTTTATGTGCAAATACCTTCCCATTTCAAAATGATTCTAAGTGATTCCTGCTTCACAGGGCTTGCATCCTCTATCATAGGACTGGATTTGGATTTGAACTGGACTTGTCATTTTCTTGGTATGTGGCACTCCTAATGAGGAATCTCTTTTTACCAATTCAGATTGGTATCTACTCTACAACTTATGCTTTTAGAGAATTTCTTGGGACACTGTAAGGCTAATTAATTTGCCCAAAGTCACACAGCCAGTGTGTTAGAGGCAGGATTTGAGCCCAAGTCTTCCTGACTCCATGTATGGTTAGGTGATATAGTGGACAGAGCACTGTGCCTGGAGCCAGAAAGATCTGAGCTCAAATCTAGCCTCAAGACATTTACTAGCTGAGTGACCCTGGGCAAGTCACTTTATCCCTATTTGGCTCAGTTTCTCATCTGTAAGATTGAGAGACATTGGAGAAGGAAATGGCAAACCACTCCAGCATCTTTACCAAGAAAACCCCAAGACTTTGTCCATGGGATCACATCCAGTTAGACACAAAAGAACAACAACAACAAAATAAAATGATTTAGAACTTTAAAAGTACCATAGAGGTAATCTATTCCAGTGTTCTTATTCTACAGTTGAAGAAATTGAGGCCCAATGAGATGAAATAACTTCTGCAAATTCACACATGCATTAAGTGACAGAGCTGGAATTCAAATGCAGTTATTCTGATTCCAGTCAGTTCCTTTTCCACTCTACTTCAATTATGGTCAAATAACTCTTCATAAAATACTATCTATCCAGTAGGAGCTTACTAAATACATAAGTAAATGAATGAAGTGAGAAAAAGACCATTTACATACTCCAGAATTGTAATGGGCCATTTATAGCTATAGGTTACAGCAAGTATCTAAAATGGTACGTGCATTAAATAACCCTCCCATGTGAAATCTGGCCCTCCAAATATAGAAGAGTTATTGCTTATAAAAAAAAAAAGTAAGACATTGAAAACATTGGTTGAAGCCAGATGTTCTGTGGGCTGGAGCTCATTGTCCCTGCACTCCACATTCCCATAGCTGGAACTGTGTGTATTTGGGATGCTGGGACATTAGATCCTACCCACAGAATATTTTGAAATAATGTTGTTCAATTACTTAATCCTTGCTAGGCTATTGAATAGAACCCTCTCTTATGTACAGTATTATAAAAACATTATGCCTGGGACTCAGGATTGAGAATATCCAATTACAATAGTTCTTCCCCCCCCCACATTTGTATTCTTTTTATTTTATTTGATTGCTCTTAACATTTGTGAGAGGATTTATTGTTTATGACAGCAAGCAACCTGAGACTGTAAAAGAGCAAGCCTATGCTATTTCCTGCTCCCCACCCACCCACTGCCTCACTAGTCCACCTCCATCCTGCCTTCCAACACTCTCATTATCCCAGGGCAGGTTTTTCTTGGAGTAAGGACTGCCAGAGGGGCACTGTACTGCAGGAAATTGTCCATTGGTGGACAATGATCACTTCCCCTTCTGAGCCCCCCAAAATTGATAGCTTAACTTACAAATATGCTCATTCCTCATGCGTCCTGCCAAATGGAGGAAAGTGGGAGACCTGTGATTCTTTAGTTCATAGAGCACTGGCCTAACTGTAGTGGTTTAACCAGACAGGCCTGGGATGTCTCACTTTTGTCTCTCTTTATCACCCAACCAGAACTTCCAGTTTGGAGTTAGATGCAAGTAGGGTTTGGCAGGGTTGGCAAGCCTCTATTCTGGCCAACCTGATCGACTGCTGCAAAGTGGGAGCTGAATTCATGGCCATATCCTATTTATGCTAAGTCAGGATGATCAAGAGTCAGGGCAGATATGGGCAGGATCAATGGGCTTCTTCCCCTTGAGTATGCCCTAGAGACCTGACCATGCTAGAGCTTCCCTCCACCCTTCTCTTCAGATTATAGGATCATAGATTCAGATCTGGAAGGAGACTTAGAAGTGATCTAGCCCTCCCCACTATTTATAGACAAGGGCACTGAAGCCAGAGAAGTTCAGTGACTGGTCATACAACTAGACTATGTTAATCAGTCAATAAATATTTATAAGCACCTACTGTATGCTGGTCCTTGTGCTAAGATACAAAGAAAGGTAATAATAATAATAGCAATTAACATTTACAGTTCTTACTATGTGCCAGGCACTGCATTAAATGCTTTATAATTATTGCATTTGATCCTCACAACTCTGGGAGCTAAGTGCTATTATCCCCATTCTACAGATGAGGAAACTGAAGCAAACAGAGGTTAAGTGATGTGCCCAGGGTCAAAGAGCTAGTGAATATCTGAGGCCAGAGTGTCTAGGTCTTACTGACTCCAGGCCTGGCTCTCCATCTACTCTGCCACCTGGTAAAAGACAGACCCTGCTTTCAGGGAGTTCACAATCTAATGGTGGAAGACAACCCCTAAAAGGAAGCCAGAAGGTTGGGGGTGTAGGGTGTGGAAAGAGGTACATGGCACAGGGACGCAATGAAAGTCTAGAGGAGAAAGCCTGGGTGAGAAATGATAAGACAGCTGCCCTGTACATCTTCCTTAAATTGGGGCCTTGGGAGGAGCTCTCCAGTCACCCTTCACCCTCTCCAATCAGAAGGAGGGACGAACCCCAGGGCAGTGGATACTGAGGGGATGAGTTTCAGAGCTGATATTATCTTGTGAGGATGAGATTCCTGAAGGCATGACGAAAGTCCTAAGGAGTTCTATTTTCAGCTCTGACGCTGCCTTCCCAGAGCACTTCTGATTGTCACTGAACCCAACTGAGCCTCAGTCTTCTCCTTTCAGAATGGGAGTACTTTCTTCAAAAATTTCAAATGAGCTGAGCCATTTTTATGGTCAGAGATGAAACAATTAATATGGTAAGTGGGTAGAGTCAGGAAGATCTAGGTCTGACCCACACCTCAGAAACTTCCTGCCTTAGGCAAGTCACTTATCCCTTCTGGGCCTCAGTTTCCTTATCTGTAAAAATAGAAAGTCATACTCAATGATTTCTAAAGGTCCTGTGGAGCCCTAAAATAAAGTTTAAAAACTATGTCACTAGAGAAACTAAAAATATAGGTTATCAAATATTTTTATTAAAAGACAAGGTTAGGAGGGCTACTGGGGAAAACTATGGTGATGAAAAAAAACAAAAGACATCAATAAAAACTCATTTTAAAAAAATAAAACAAAAATAGATAAAGCTACCTCTGATGTTTTTGATTTGGTTAGAGTTGGGGGTGAGGCTAAAGGGAAGGGAAAAAGCAGGACTTTTTTTTTTTCTAGTGAATAGAGCAATAGAAACAGAATTCTTCTGGAAGCCAATTGACAATCTCTGTGGGCAGGTACCAGAGAAGAGACCTTATTTTCCTGACCTAGGAATTGACTTCATTACTAACGGGTATTTGAACTGTGCACCAAACAGTGAACAAAAGCCCCTGTCTAATCATTCAAAATGCAGGTCCAGAAAATTGTTCCCTAAAATTGAAGGGAGCCCTCAACTCATCTCCAGGGAACTTAGGAATCATATTTCCATAGGCAGTATGCTACGGCTGAGCTACATGCCCCAGTCTTCCTCCGGTCTCTCCATCACTCCTATTTTTCATTTTACTCTCCATACATAAGATGTTGTCCTGTTGTACAAAAGGAGTGCATTTACAACTGAAATTACCAAAGCGCCCCATTATGTTTATCAAGGTAAGAGAAGAAAAAGCCTACCATGAGTTCCAGCCTTCTGCAGAGCAGGGTGCCTATAATGGAAGGCTACCGATTCTTTTTTTTTCTTTCCAATTCCCTTGAAAAAGAATTGCATATATGAATAGCCCTTCATGATGTGCTTTCAGAAATAGGTTGTTTCAGTGGAACAAAAGAGCATTCCAGAGCAGTCAGTTTTCCAAACATCTTCATGGTAGGTTCCACTCTCTGCCCTCCCATTCTCTATGCTCCTTTCTCACAGCGGAGGACACAATGGAGATTGGATCATAGATTTAAAGCCAGAAGGTGAAATTGAGCCTAATCCTCTCATTTTATGAATGATGAAACTGCCTCCCAAGGAGATGAAGTAACTTAAGATATTAGAGGAAGAACTGAAAGAGGGGTCAAAGACCTTTCCAAACCCTACAGAAGTTAAGTCACTTGCTAAAAGTCACGTAGGTAGAAAGGGGCATAGGCAGCTGAACAACAGTAAGTGGAAGGAGGGGAGGGGAAAGGAACTGGAGGACTCTTCCCGTAGGTGAAGCCACAGTCACAGGAGGGAAAAGAAAGAAGGTAGGGAATTAAACTGACAATGGCTAGTTGTCGTGACTAATTCAGCTTTTGGAAGGCAGAACACTGCGATGTGCAGAAACTGCGAGACAACTCCTGTTTTAATTAGTGGCACCACAGGGAGAAGATGGGCTTATAATTGAGTAGTTTGCTGATCGGTCAACTTCAACCCTCAATCAGGCGTGCTGAGAAGTGGACATTAAGGAGGAGTTTTGACTAGCAGGCAATCTGCTCCATTACTAATGCCAGTGTCAGGCCTGGAACTTGCTGTTTCTTGGAAAATCTCAGGCTGAAGATACCGAGCAATACATTTCTAGACTGTCTCTGTCTCTCTATCTGTCTAAGTATATACCTACCTACGTGTCAATATATCTGTCAATCTATCCATCAACTCTGTTATTTGCACTCTTATAAAAAGCTCTCTTAACTCATTGCCCACACTTTTCTCCTCTCGCTGATTTCACAACCCTTGGCAACCTGGCTTCTGAATTCGTCACTCAAATGAAACTGCTTTCCCCAAAGTTACTAATGATCACAATTGCCAAACCCAATGGCCTTTTCTAAGTCCTACTTTGTCACCTTTCTATAGTATTTGACATCATTGATCACCTCCTCTCTTCCTGGACACTCTCTCCTCTCTGGGTGGCTCTCCCAGCCACCTTGGATTTGCTCCCCAGTGTTCAGAGAAAAATTGACATTTAAAGAGTTTCAGTGATGTAATGAGCAAAAAGACAATTGTGAAGGGTTTCCAGGAGAAAACAGAATTTCCAATAGGTGAAGTGATGGCTGAAGCTTAGAAGGACTATGGAATGGCCAGCCAGGTAACTAGCTACTACTGCCATTGTAGCATGGTTTAGAACATCCCCGAATAGCTTATTGGTCTCTTGTGGCTTATAAACTGATTAAGATTATATTCTTCTCTGCCAGCTAAGCAGAGGCCACAAGAAATATACATATTTATGCACAGATACATGTATGCAGATATATACACATACATACACCTATAGTATATCTATACATACGCATATGTGTGTATATATGCATACATGACACTACTCTCTGCTGGTTCCCTTCTTACTTAACCTAACTATTCTGAGTCTCCTTTGCTGGATAATCATACACGTCCTACTCCTTAAGCATGAATGTACTCCCAAAGCTCCAAACTGGGTACTCTTCTCATCTCTTTCTCACTCTCTCACTTAGTAATCTTGTCAATTCCTATGGGGCTTAATTATCAGTTCTATTCAGATGACTCCAAGATCTATATGTCTATCCCTAATCTCTGTCCTGAGTTCCATTCTTATGCCACCAACAGCCTGTTGAACATTTCCATATGACTCTGTCATATGCATCTCAACTCCAACACATTAAAAACAAAACTCATCTTTTCCTCTAAACTCCTCCCTTCTTTCAGCCATTGAGTCAACAAGCATTTATGAAGCACTCACTATTTCTCTGGAGGGCATCACCATCCTCCTCTTGACTCTGGTTTGCTACTTCATCATCATCCTGTACACTGTACTCTCCCATCCAGTTAGCTGTCAAATCTTGTCGATTCTCCCATCCCACTATCTCAATCCTCCCCTCCTCTCCACTCATATGGTCATCTGGTCCAAGCTCTCAGCATCTCTTGCCTGGACTATTCTAACAGCTTCCTAAATCATCTCCCTGCCTCCAGTCTAATCTGGCTTCCATATCGTTGCCAAAACGATATTCCTAAAACACAACTCTGACTCTGTCAACCCCCTCCTATAAAAACAAAACCCACAACTCTGACAGCTCACTCTTGGCTCTACTATAATATACAAGCTCTCCTGTTTAGCATTTAAAACCCTTCACAACCTGAGTACTGAATTTTAAATTTTATTCTCTACTCCATTGCCAGACTTCTAAGTTCCAGCAAAGCCGGACTCCTAGGTGTTTTTTCATACAGGACATTTCATCTCTCATAGGGATGTCCTTGCATAGGATGCTTTTATTTCTGGAAAATATTCTTTCCTCATCTCTGTAGCTTAGAAATCCTTCTGTACCTTCATAGCTTGGTCCAGTTGCCATTCTATATCTTCACTTTCCAAGCAGCAAACTCCTTACCTTTACCCCTCCCTGTATTTAATATGTATATAATTTTTATTTACTAATACATATCCCTGTTATTTCCTTCAATAATATGTAAGCTTCCTGATAGTATGAGCCATCTCTATGTGTGTCTCTGTGTATGTCTTTCTCTACCTCCATGTGTGTCTCTCTCTACATATGTATGTACGTATGTATGTATGTATGTGTGTGTTTATATGGGTGTGTGGAGAGAGGGAGAGAATAAGAGAGAGAGAGACAGGGAGAGAGAGATAGAGGAAGAGATCCTAAAACAGTGCCTGATACATAGCTGATTGATTAATGATTGTGCTACAAGTAATTGTTCACTGGTGGACTTTGATAGTCATTTCCACCTTTGATTACTACCAAAATGAGTATTTTACTATTTAAAAAAATTTTTATCCCCAATGCTTCTCACCAAGTGTAGAAAACTGGGAGACTTAAATTTTTGAGTTTATAGATCATGAGTCAGTGTGTAATGGTGTAACCAGATAGGCCTGGAATGTCTCACTTTTTTGTACCTCTTTATCACCCAGTATCTACCACTTTCAGTTTAGGGTCAAATACAAGCAAGGAAAGGCATGGTTAACAAATAGGAGACAGGCCTTCTGAGGTCTTTTGTATACACACACACACACACACACACACACACGCACACACACACACACATACACACACACACCCCTCTTCATCCTGATCATTTGCTATGAAATCAAGATTCAAGTAATGAATAACAGAATGACCCAGAAGGCAAAGAGACAAGGGTAGGGAAGGATAAAACATCTCAAGATGCAGGTGCTAGGCTATATTAATACACCTACCTATTTCCATTTTTTTTCCTCAGCAAATCTATTTTAAAGTCTATCGCACTGAGTTGATTTCAGTGGCACTTCGATTTTTTCAACTGTTTTCAAAGTATGTGAGAGTTCTATCTCTACGTGCAACTTTGTCTTTTTATTTTCCCCACCTTTTCTTCCTTGAAAGAAAGATCAAAAGGAAGGCAAACCAAATGTGTGGTATTTGAAGATTTTCCCCCAAAAAATAAATAAAGTAGAACAAATAAAGCATTTGCATTAATGAGTTTGGGTTAAGTGCCGGGCAAGAGCATCTTAATTCCAGATGTTCTCATGGGATCTGTTCATAAGCCACATTCCCATGGGATTCTCAAGGCAGCCTGGAATTGATGAAGGCAGTTTGTCCACCCCCTCCCTTTGACCCATCCTCCATCAGATGACTCCTCACTTGTCACCCCCAAACCCCCCCCACACACAATTTTACATGTTGGCTTTTGGCCCACATATATAGGTCTCTAAAGCATCACATGACACTTAGTTTGGGGGGGGGGGAAGCCACCTATCTGCCCTTATCATGTAGTTCTATGGTATGTTTTGAGTTAGTCTGCTCTGAGGAAGGCCAGCTTTGGCCTCCTTTCAGATGGGTGTGTTGTGCATGTGTGTATACTTGGTTGCCAGGCTACTGAAGGAAACATACCACTGGCAACACAGGTTGTTGGCCTTGGGTGTTCTATGTGCTGTTCCTTCAGGATAAACACCCTTCTGGTATTTTTTTTTTGGATGGTCCAGTAACATATACATACATTTTTTAATGTCTGTTCACCTGTACAACATGAAACAAATGCTGGTACCCTGAATGCTAGTTAAAGGACTTATAAATGTCATCCGCCAAAGACATAACAATTCCCATTCCATGTATTTCTCAACATGTGCTCAGAATTCTGAGGGGTAAATGTGAGAATCTGCAAGCTAATATTTATATTCTTCACCAGTTGTGAAAATAAAAGTAGGATATATATGTATTATACACATATGTGAATGTATACATATGTGTGCACATACAATACTCATGTGTGCACCCACATGTATGTATATGTACATGTAATGCATGTACATGTGTGTGCACATGTGTGAGTGTGTGTTCTAAATTTTTTAACCTCAAGAAATTCTGGGTTCAAATCTAGCCTTGTACTAGCTGTATGATCCAAGGGAAGTCACTTAATCGTTGTTTGCCTCAGTTTCCTCATCTGTAAAATGAAGATAATAATAGAACCTGCCTCCCAGAGTTATTGCAAGGATCAAATGAGATAATAATTGTAAAGCACTTAGCACAGCACCCAGCACATCATAGACACTATATAAACGTTAACTATTATTATTTTTTATTATTAAATGAGATAATAATTGTAAAGTGCTTAGCACAGTGCCTGGGAAGTAGTCAGCACTATGTAAATGTTCGCTATTATTAGATATCATATATTTGTGTACAGGCACATACAGACGTGCACATATCCGTACATGTAAAGGGAATGCACTAAAGCTTGATGGGGGCCAGCGGAAGGTAAATTCCGTCAGTTCAAAGTAAGCTAAATCAGAACAGGTTGGCCAACGCAGTTTCATAACAACGTCAATTCAGAACTTCCATAGGTTTGATTTCCTTTCAGCCTAATCCACCAAGGAGTTACACACAAGTTCTGTGGATTTTCTGCACAATTACAGATTATTGCCATGGCAACAATGGCACCATGTGACCATTTTGCTACCTCAGAGACCAGAAACAGCCACTTAAAGGGAACACATATCATCGAGTAATGGGACTTCTGCTGTTGGCCTCACATTGTTTTAAGGGTAATCATTGCTTTTTTACAGATGTAGTTTCCCCCCATTTTCATGAGCTTTTTAAAGCAGTTTTGATTTGCTTTAAAGCAGTTCCACATTTCCCTGTGTTTATTTGGTCATAATAAAAAGACGTTTGGGGGGTTTTGTGGAAAAAAAAGAGGGGTGAAGTTGATGACTTGATTGGGGGAGAGGTGTTGGAAAGAAGTAAGTACAAGAGGAATAACTTTTTAGCAGATGGTTTCTCTGCTCCCATTTTGCTTGAGTTGAGACCCACATCATCCTTGAAACTATGGATCTCCATGTGCAGTGAGTCATTCTGGGAATTAAGTTCCCATTTTCTATAGAATGAGCTCTGTTCTTCTGTCAGCTTTGTAGGCACAATGAGAAATGGGGCCCATGCTAATTAGGTTATAGAAATGATTGAGATGGGGTACCAGGTAATATTTTCACTCCAGCAAAACAATCCATTTCTTTTCAGAAACTTGCAGGCCTGGGCCAAACCCTTGGTTCATTCTGCCAAACATTTCCCCTTTAATTTTTTAACCTCTGGGCATTTCAGAGAAAATTGAATCCACATGTTTTGAGATTCATTTGCAAATGCAGTTTGCTCAAAGCTGTTTGATGACCAGTATGCCCTCTGAGTATTTTTATGAGCTCCCCCCTCCCACCTTTTTTTCTTTTCTAAGCTCCTTGCCTCTGAACCAGGAAGTGGCATTTGGAGTTTGTTTAGGAATTCGGGGCCTGCTACTCGCAAAAAGCTGCCAAGGTTTCTTTTCCCCTCTTCTGGATCCTGGTAGTGTTAAGGAATAGTCTTCTCCATCGAATACACTGGAATATTGAAGTAACGAGCTGTTGTTTATACACAGAAAAACTGAAAAGCAGCTTTTATATGGAAACATCCAATTTCTATGTCACATGGCTTTTCTATCCCTCTTTATTATGGGTGACATTTGTGTGGAAACAGATGTTTTGTTTCTCAGGGACAAGCCTCCACCTGTGACAGAATTCCTATTTAGAATAGTGCTTGTGAAGCAGTATCTTAAAGTTGAAATTCTGGCCCCTCCTGCCAAAATGGCAGAAAAAGCCCTCAAGGGCCTTTGGCAATTGCAAAATCCATAGATCTCCTGAGATGTCTGGGATTCCTTTTTCAGGAAATGTCCTTAAAACATAGAGGCACTGTTTCTTCTCAGTCCTTACAGTCAGAAAGAGGAGATTCTGACTCCTAATATTATAAGCAGCCTAGAATTATAATATAATAATAAGTATTACAATAATATTATGAGTATTACAAGGGGGAGGTGGGTATTCCAGGAACAATAGAAAGCACTCTCTCTCTCTCTCTCTCTCTCTCTCTCTCTCTCTCTCTCTCTCTCTCTCTCTCTTTCTTTTTAATGTCCTCGGTGTTATGAAAACATACTTTGTAAAGACGAAGAAATAAGAAAGATTGGGTAAATATAGGTAGAGCAATTGTCTCTAAACAGTGTTTTTGTGTTTGTGTTTGCTTTCACAGTTCAGCTGTCAGGGCCATAGTCAGGTGTTTTTTAATTATTATTGAAAATGTGAAGTGGCATCCCACCTGTGTTCCAGGACCCTCTCGTTAATGAGGCCTCGTTCTGATGAGAACTCTCTCTCCATAAATATTTGTGAGAAAATAAGATGCTGCCAGGAAGCTTATTGAATACAATTTCTATTTTTTCCCTTTCTTCATTTCTCTTCACCACACTAATAGTCCCAGAGAAGCTCGAATTAAATTCACATGACCTATTTTTAACTTTCATCCAGACTTTTTTCTCCTCCTTCAAGCCTGAGAATTGAGAAAATGCTGTTCTTGGTAATGTATTGAATGTGAAGTCATGGACGTGATGAGTTAGTTCACTTATCTCTGAGGCATCACCGTGGAATGGAAGGAACACTGAATTTGGAGTCAGGAGCCCAACGCTAGGCTTATTTATTCACTTCGCCTCTCCTGTGCCTCAGCTTCCTTTTCTGTCAAATGAAGAGATTGGACATGAGGAGAGCTAAGGTCCCTTCCAGCTCAGTCCCTAGGAGCCATAAAATGTTAGTCTGAATGGACATAGGATCACAGAATCATAGATACTAAGATGGAAGGGAGCTTTAAGGTCTTCTGGTCCAGCCTTTTCCTTTATACTTCAGGAAAGAGGGCGAAGAAAGAAGTGACTAACCCAGGTTCATACAGGTGGTAAATAGGAGAGCTGAAGTTTCAAACCAAGTCCTCAAAGTCCAAATTCAGCACTATTTTGCTTCCCATATGGTACCCTGTAATTTTCTTTTTCATATCAGTTCTACCGAGTACCAGCACTCCCATTTCATAAAGGAGAACAAATGAAGAACTAATAAATCCTTCCCCTAAATCCTGAAGACTCTTTGAAAATCACAATTCTGCCTCTCCTTTGTACTATCTAGAATTTTTAAGCCTGTAGCAATCTAGAAGAGATTCCATAGAATCTTCAAAGGGGCCTGCCTTTTAGGACTCCACCATTCAAATGAGAAGCCATAAAACCATGGACACATAAAACCCAAAATATCTAATAAACCCGACTTGATCACTCATATAAATATTAAATAATTGCCATAATCACTTTTAGCCTCACTTTTTTTTTTTAACAGAGGAAGACAAGAAGGAAGGGTGAAAAGAGAGCGGTGCTAGGGGCGAAAAGATATAGAATTTTGTCTCATCTACATGTTGCCCAAATAAACCATTTGACTAACTAAAAAATGCATCAAACGAGTTGTTTAGCTCCCTGTAAACAAAACAAACAGTAGACTAATTATTTTAAGCTAGTTTCATTGGTAAATATGTGTTCATAATTACAGGCATGGAGGAAAGATGTTTAAAGGTATAACGGAGTTGTGGTTCAGTCATTTCAGTTCTGTCTGACTGGGACCCTGTTTGGGGTTTTCTTGGCAAAAATTCTGGACTGGTTTGCTATTTCTTTTTCCAGCTCATTTTACAGATGAGGAAACTGAGGCAAATAGGGGTAAGTTACTTGCCCAGAGTCACATAGCTAGTAAGCATCTGAGGACAGATTTAAACTCAGGAAGATGTGTCTTCCTACCTCCAGGCTATGTACTCTATCCACTGTGCCACCCAGCTGCTCAGATTGCCTTATGCTTTCTCATTATTAAGAATTATGTGTGCATATGTGTGTAGGAGAAAGAGGATGGACTTGGAGAAGGAGCAGGATCTCAATCAGAATATTTTTTTGAAACTATCGATTTCATCATTTTGGAACATTTGCCAAGCACTTACAGTGAAACTTTCCAAGAAGACCACCTTTGGAGACCTAAAAAACAAACAAACAAAAAACCACAGAACCACAAAATTTCAGAGGTGGAAGAGGCCTCAACTGTTGTCTAGTCCAACTCACACCCATAAAAGAACCACCCCTTCAGCATTCAATAGTCATTTAGCCTTTGCTTGCTGGTCCCCAGTGAGAAAACCTACTGAATTCCCCAGAAGCCCATTTCATTCCTGGAGAACTCTAGTTACTAGTATTAGAACATCTGACTTAAATTTGGATCTTTGAAATTTTCACCCATTGTTTTCTATTTCTTTGTACTGGGGCAGCATTGAATAAGTCTATTCTCTCTTCCATATGACAGCCTTTTATTATTATTATTTTTTTACTTTCAGTTTTATTGATGTGTTTTGTTTTTATATTACATACACTTACAGATTACTCCCACTTCGTGAGAGATCTCTAGTAACAAAGAAAAACAGTTAAGTAAAACTAATAATATAGTGACTTCATCTGAAAGTTTATGAAACAGTTCACATCTGGACCACCCCTCCCACATCTTTGTTTTTTTAAGTACTTGAAGACTATTACATGTCCCCACCCCCACCCCCCAAACCCATAGTCTTCTTTTCCCAGAGTCTTCTCTGCAGTTTTTCAGTAAACAACTGCTTGACAGAGAGGCGCTCTAGATCCTCTTCACACTAAACCCCATCCATAGGGACTAGTGTAAAAATATAGTCTCAGTGTATTATATGTAGGTGGTGTTGCTCAGAGTAATACAACACAAACTTGTACCTCTTTCTGAGAAGCTCAAAGGGAAAAAGCTGAAAAGTGGGAAGAGCAAGGAACTCCTTATTTAACCACATGAAAACTAGAATATTCGAAAGAATGATATGAGAAATAATGAGTAAATATTTGCAAACACTTTATACACATTATCTTGAGGAATAAAAACAAACCTGTGAAATAGGTTCTCCAGATATTAGCATCCTCATTTTTCAGATGAGATAAGTGAGCCTCAAAGAGGCACTATACTACACAGTTTAAATTTAATCTGAATTTTCAACAATTTCTTAAGTCTAGACAATCAACAAAAAGCAATAAATCAAGCCCTCAGTTGTAACCTTTGCTGATTGTAAATTCTCACACTGAAAATTGTATGTATATATATATATATATATATATAATATGTATATAAATAATTTTAAATTTTATACATACATAGATTTAACAACTGGATTGCCTGAAAACTTTTTTTTTCAGGCACTCCAGTGGTTAAATATGTATCAACTTACGTTTTTCCTGCCTAGATTGGGTGCCTGTTTCTTCTGCTAGTTCAGCTGTGCATTCACTATCCCTCTCTGGGACTTAGTTTCTCCATCTGTAAAATAAGAGAATGAAATAGATCATCCCTAAGGTCTTTTCAAGTTCTGAGGTTCTGATTCTATGGCTTTATTCTAGTTTCCCCTAGTCCTTAATGAGTTAGTAACCCTCATTGGAAAAGGAACGTGCCCTATCATATGTACAGCTGACATTGGCTGTTCAAGGTCTATAAATGCCCTGGAGCCCAAATATCTTTCCATATCCCAAGAGAAGGAGCTGCTGCCAGGTCAACACCAAGGTCCTGGGTTGGATAGGCTGAGGAAGCTCATGCTATAACCATCTAAGTGGACTTAGCCCAGAGAGGGAGAAATCAGAAGACTTCAGTTTCCATTACTGCTAGCCCCTTAACCTCTGCAAGCCAAACATAAGTAAATAAAACCCCAAAATAGAACTGGTTTTAAAAATAAAAAGAAAAGAGGGTTTTTTTTTTCCTTCTTCTTTTTGCTTTCCTCTCAGTGGCTCAGACAAGAGAAACATGTTTTGTGTATATGTGTACCCTGTTGGCATGATTGAGAGGATTCTATTGGTTTATAACTCAGTTCTCTGGATCTCATGGTTGGCATGTTTGATTTTTCTCCAAATGGACCTGTTTGTATCTGACTTGATCATGTTGTCTTGGTGATGCCTGAGGTCTTACAGGTGAGAGGAGGAAGAATATGGGAAATAGGGAAGTGGCTTACTTCTGTGAAGTGATGAGGGAAGGAATGAAAAAGGGGAAGAGAGATAGTTGAGCGGACAATCAATGCACAAGGTTGAAGAAGATCAGACCTTCGCATTTTTTCCTGTTGTTAGGCATCCATATGTAAAAGACAGAGTAGTCTCTTCTAGAAAAAGCATGAGTCTAGGAAATGGGAGATCTCATCTCTATTCTTGATTTGACTTAGTTTCTCAATAAACATAGCCTCAGCAAGTCAATTTGTCTCATCATGCCTTGGTTTCTCCAACTGCAATATATGAGAATTCTAATTCCCTGTATCTCACAGAGTTGTTTTGAGGATATAAAAGATATTAGAAAGAATCTTAGAACTGGAAAAAGTCATCTAGTCCAGCCTCCCACTCATCACAAGATTCCTTTCGATAACATCCCTGACAGATAGTGACCCAGCCTCTGGTTGAGGTCATATGTTGAGCTGAAATCTAACTCCTTGTGACTTCCTTACAGCAACTGGGAAGATGGTCTTTGGAGAAAAGTATTTTGTGGAGTCACAGAATCTTAGAGTTGGAAGGAAATCTCAGCAGTCATCTAATCTAAATCTAACCAGAAGCAGGACTACTTTCTATCTTCTCTAAACTTTTGACTTGTAAGATATCCTAAGTGGCCAAAAATCTCACTTCCTAAATCAGCTACATAAGAAAGAACTTATTAAATAGAACATGTATGTACCTACAGACACACATACATATGCATGCACATTTTTGCTTACATGTTAATTTATTACTTTGAAAAATTCCTAATTTCATAAATGGGGTTACTCTGCCCACCAGAATAGATCACAATCCCTCCATGTTTTTGTGGATGGCCTTTATGAGTTGTAAACAACTCTTAGCTGGTGACAAGCTTTCTGGTACAGAGATGGTTTTGGGGTTGAAAGATATAGTACGTTCTTTTGTTGGTACATTCCTGAAGCCTTCTCAACCCGTTGTACCTTGAACTTAATGTCTGCTCTCAAAGTTTTCAAAAACTCTATGTCACCTCCACACTAGATGAGGTACCACAGTGAGCTTTCTTTGAAGATATAGATACATATTTGCTTATGTTTTACACATACACAATCCATAAAGAGGCATCATACATTTAAAGCTGGAAGGAACCTCAGAGACCATTGAATTCCAAGGGACTACGATCTTTTGTTTAAATATTTCAATAACTATATTTCAACAAAATTGAGTTCCTTCATTATGCTACACATTTTATTTTATGGATCTAAAACATTATTCTGAAAAGCAGTCCAGAGGCTTCACCAGATTGCCAAAGTGGCCTATGACACTATTATCATAACCCCTGCTAAGTTGTATAGATAAGGAAACTGAGGCCTAGAAAGGCCTGCGTACTTTGTCCAAGGTCACACAGATAGGAGGATTTGTTCCTTTGGTCCAAGCTGAGCAAAGTAAGAATACCAGGTTAGCTGACAGAAATAACCATACTTAAGCAGGGCCTTAAACTATAGTAACGGCCTACGCTGAGAAGCCATTAGAAATTCCTGGTTGAATCAAAGATTGATTTCAAAGACTCAGAGATACCTCAAGGACAGCAGGATCTCCAGAGAGGATAGGAGCTGATTTGAGCTGAAGCACTGCCATGTCTCTGTGCATCTGAGTGAACACTTTAAATCTCCAAAGATTGAACTATAAAGAGAAATTAGTTTATTAATAATTCACAGTCTTCAAGAAGGGAAAAAAATGTCAAAAACATATGCTCAGGAACAAAGCTTGATTTTATTTTCCCTGTTTAGAGTAGAGAATATTGTGCAGGAAAAAAACTGTCAAACTCATAAAATGAATTTGGTCCTTTTTTTTGGTTATCATTGAGTGTGCTGCATTTGTATGTGTATATGTGTACATATGTGTGTGGATGTGGATGTGTGTGTGTGTTTTACCCCTACTAAATGCATGCACGCATTTATTCTGACTTCTCCCTGGATGTTTCAAATTCTCCGAATTCTCTGTAGTTTGTGGGGGTGTTAGCAACCCAATATTTTCTTCAGTTTTTAATTATTGAGGACATCTTCATAATGTAATTATTAGCCAACCACACTTCATCGGAGTTTATGAATTCCAGGCAACTTACTTAACTCCACTATGAAAATGTGTTACTCAGCTTTTGACTTCCAGTGTGAAGAGAAGATAGGTTAACCATTGGATCCAAGAAAGTTCCACTGGAAGTAAGAAGCTGAATAACACAACGGGATCAGCTTGATGGAAGATAGAAGCACAAGAAATGGTAAAGGATGTGGCCCCTCTGTTACTGTCTGAGAAAGCCCATTGACTAATGGTTGATATGATATAATGGAAAAATAGGATTGGATTTGGGGACAGATGAGCAGAATTTGAACTCTGATGAATTTGAACCTGGCCCTGGGTATGCAATCTGCTAAACCTCTCTGAGTCTCAGTTTCTTCATTTGAAAAATTATGGGGTCAGGCTAAATCAGGAATTCTTAATCTTTTTGTGTATGTCATGGACCCCTCTGGCAGTCTGGAGAAGCCTACAGAATCCCTCTCAGAATTGTTGTTAAGAATATAAAATAAAATATTTAGGATTACAAAAGAAATCAATTAGGGCAGCTAGATGGTGCAGTGGATAGAGCACGGACCCTGAAGTCAAGAGGACCTGAGTTCAAATCTGACCTCAGACCAAACACTTAACACTTACTAGTTGTGTGACTCTGGGCAAGTCACTTAACCCCAATTGCCAAAAAAAAAAAAATTAAATGTTAGGTGTTTGGTTTTTTGTTTGTTTGTTTGTTTGTTTGTTTTTACCTTTCAGATTCATAGACCTCCTGAATTCTAACCTGGTTGGTTAAGAACTTTCAGGTTAGATGACCTCAAAGCCCTAGTCTGTGTCTTTGATGGCCACTCAATTTCTTTGAGCTTCAATTTCCTCATATGCAAAATTAGCAAGTTGGATTAGTAGGACTTAAAGTCATTTCTCCCTCTGACATTCCATTGTTCTAAATGCACATGGAATAAAATATCCCAAAATATCATTGTTACACTTAAATAAAAAGTAGAATTCAGCATAAGAAGACATTTTAGACTCCTCCAGAGCTCCCTTTAGGATTAGGCAAATGGGGGACACTGACTGAAATCTAGAGTGTTTAAGGAGAACTAGTATCTCTGATGTGAGGGCTCGCTGAACGCTTTTCAAGCCTGCTCATCCACCTTCGGTGTTTGACCTGGCGCTTAACTCACTTGTGGCTTCAAGAAGCTGTATCACGCACAAAGGCCATACCCTGGTAAACCATCTCCCCAGACTAGCTAAACCGAATTCAGTGTAACTGATGGGCCTCAAATCCATCAATGAGTTAGGGAAGTGTCTACCCCAGGCATGTGAAGAATAGGTGTCTAAGAACAATTTGTTCCAATGGCCGTAAAGGGGACTGAACTAGGCCCT
Organism: Phascolarctos cinereus; assembly: GCF_003287225.1. Classification (NCBI taxonomy): domain Eukaryota; kingdom Metazoa; phylum Chordata; class Mammalia; order Diprotodontia; family Phascolarctidae; genus Phascolarctos; species Phascolarctos cinereus. The sequence goes on along the minus strand of NW_027555625.1, from coordinate 391,866,010 downwards.
GTGGAAGGCTTAGAGCTTAGTCGGACATCGAAGACACTGGGGTCATTCCAGATCATTGCCAGTTATCCTCACTTTCATCTTGCCACTGGACTTTGATGACTCAGGAAGAGAAAGTGAGTCTGATGACTTTGTGCTGCTCTGCCTCACTTAAATCCAATTCACAAATGAGTCAAGACATCACCCTGGGATAGCATTGGTCCTGTTTGAAAATGAAGGACAAACAACAACAGCGTATATTACCATAACACACAGAATCTTCATGATTTCCTTGGGTTGCTCATTGTCCTTTGTGAGTCGCATTCCCACTCCCACTCTTTCTAGCCATACCACACACACACACACATATACACACACACACATTCCTTCTTCCTTAATCTCTTCTATAGAGTGATTCTAAACCAAGGCTGCTCTTGAGCTCTAGTTTAAACAAATTTCTCACTTCAGTGCTTTAAGGATCTGTGATTTCATCTGTGGGAATAAATCCTTTCATTAATACAATTTGAAACATTCCCATGCCTAAGTAACCTTTTTAGAAACTTTTGGAAGTTGAGGAGGAGATGAAGGAACAGAGGAAGAAAAGGAGGAGGAGGAGGAGGAGGAGGAGGAGAACCAGCAGCATCTTCAACAACTGGGGGGAAACCTCCTTGTAATGAGCTCCTTGTACTCAAAATCTTTCCATCTTGATGGGATCTGGCTGAACTTGGGCTCCAGTGGCACAAATTTCAAGAACTCAAGACATTCCCTTCCTTCTTTGCAAAGGTGGGGAATTATGGGTGTAGAATATTACATATGCTGTCAGACTCAGTTGTGTTAGCTGGTTTTTCTGACCTGTTTTTTTCCTCTTTGTTTTATTCTTTGTTAAAAGGTTAGATGGGTGGGAGGTGGGGCAGTGGATAGAATATTGGATTTAAAGTCAAGAAGACCTGAGTCTGAATTCAGCCTCAGATACTTACTAGCTATGTAACCCTTACAAATCACTTACGCTCTCTTAGCCTCAGCTCCCTCATGTGAAAAATTGAGCTGATAATGAGATACTGTGCACATAGCAGTGCTTCATTTATATTTGGTGAATTGGATTGGCTTGCCTAATCCCACATGGGCAGTGAGAAGGATCATAGATTTTGAACTGGAAGAAGACTTAGAGGCTAGCTACTCCAACCTGCTCATTTTACAGATGAGGACACTGAGGTCCAGATTGGTCAAATGACTTCTCCCAAGATCACACAACTCATCAGTTGTAGAGCTGAGATTCTAACCCAGATTCTCTGACTCTAAGTATAGCTCTCTTTTCGGGGCATCAAGCTGCCTCTATTACAGTCTAGATATTCAGAATTCCCCTTTAAAATGCAAATATTTCTGGGAGGATCTCAAGCCCTTTCACTTGTTTCCTCATCTGCAAAGATGGAGATAATTAGATTTGCACTGCCTTCCTCATAAAGTTGTTCTCATGGAAGAATTGTGTAAACTCTAAAGCACTGTAGACGTGTGAGCTGTTTTCTCCTCCTAGACTATAAAATTTAAGGCAAGGAAAATTTTTTTATCCTTTTTGTATACTCCACCTCCTCCTTTCCATTATCCCAATACTCAGTGAGAGCTCGTCTGGTAATATCTTGAAACCTGGTTTTCCTTAGAGCACCTACAAGCATGGGTCACATCCGGTTCCTCCCCCAAAGGGGAGCCTGGCCTAAAGATATTTTCTTTCTCTGAACTCCCAGAACTCCTTCCTCTGTTCTGGATCTCAGGATAGTTCAGACTTTCTCCAGGCTGGGAACTACAACCACCCAAAAGGAGATGCAGCATTTGGTGCTGCATCATGTCTCCTCTGAAACTCACTGTTCTTTTTTGCCTCACTTCAACTTATAGTACCTACCTCACATGGCTTTCACTGTCACTCCTGGATATTGTCATTTGTCATTGACCTCTACTCTTCCTTTGGCCTTCTACCTTTTTCCCTCAAACAACACAAGATGAACAGAAGAAGGCTTTATTTACTATGAAAAAGTGAAGTTTCAACTTATTTATGTAACAAGAGACAAGAATACTCGGTGTTAACAAAATGATTTTTCCATGAGATACCTCTTGAGTTTGGTAAACTACTTTACTCTGTAGTAGATAATGGTAGAAGTACCACTGTCTCTAATTAGGACTGAAGGAGCCCTGTGTGCTCCTGCTTCGCTGCTTGCTGATCCTAAAATACAGAAGTTCTACTTCTAAAGATTTTGGACATTGGTTTTGACTCTGCCCAGCTTCCTTTCCCCTGAATTTAGCCAATTGGTTGGTTTTAAAACCCTTTCTGTACCCTCTGCTAATCCAGAATGACCACTGATACCTGACTGGGACCTAGAACTCTACCCTCTCCCCTCCCACATGCATAGCTCCCTCCCTGAGCCAAGGGAGTTGTGGAGAAAGTACAAAAACTTGCTGTGGACTGAGGGCTGAATTGGGTAAATTTGGACCTTGAGAACCTAGATTGAAATTTCAGCTCTGCCCTTGTCTATGTGGTAAATCAATTAACCTCAATGTCCATTTTTTGAGTGTTAATGTCCATTTTGGTGACCTTATTGGGGAAGGATGGGGGAAGTAATTAGATGTCCTCTAAATTGCCTTTCGATTAGGTCTTTGATAAAAAATGATGAACAGGCAGACTATGGAAAAACCTGGAAAGACTTGTATGGTCTGACGCTGAATGAAGTGAGCAGAACCAAGAGAACGTTTTACGAAGTAACAGCCGCATTGAGTGATGACTAATATTGATAGACTTAACCCTTCTCACCAACACAAGGATCTAAGACATCTCCAAAGGCCTCTTGATGGAAAATACTATCCACATCCAAAGAAAGAACTATGGAGTTTGAATGCAGTTCGAAGCAGACTATTTGCAATTTTTTTTCCTTCTGTTGTGTTTTGTTTCCTCTTTCTGGTGGTTCCTCCTATTGGTTCTAATTCTTATTTACAACATCACTAATGTGAAAATATGTTTAATAGGAAGATATATGTATAGCCTATATCAGTTTGCGCACCATCTTGGGGAGGGAGGCAGGGATGGAGGTGGAGAAAAATTGAAAACTCAAAAGCTTGTGGAAATGATTGTTGATACCTCAAAATAAATTAATTTAAAAATAAATAAATAAATGGATAAACTAGAAAGAAAGAAAAACAGATCTAAGTCTTTGAAGATGTTGACCTGATTGGGGGGGGCAATTAATAGGTAGCTAAAGAATCAAGATAAGCCCTTGGAGGAGTGAAGAGGCGAGAAAAGAGAGTGAAATCTAGAATATCAAGGGGGTATAAGAAGAAGTCTGCTGAAAGGAGAAGTGGGGAAAAGCCTATTTAGACAAACATCACAATACCCCCAAGGGGCTGAGCCCAGTTAACATTATTTTCAAAATACAATTATGGAAATAATTGAGACAGAGGGTAAGTAAATTGCAAAAACGACAACAAGAAAAACCCAATAATTCATTCCACACCTCAGTGGAGCATTTGAAGAGATGCAAGAAGTTGCCCAATCAACAGCCATTTATATAATATCCCCAATCCGTACTAGCCATGGAGAGGATATGGAAGAAAAATCCTCAAAGAGCTTATGTCATTTGGGAAGAGTAACTATACACAACCAATACAGCAAGTCATCCAAGAAACGGAAAATAACAGCACGATTCACACTGAATTGATCCATCCAAATTTTGTCCAAGTGGAGTGGGATTAATTAGTCAGGCTTCTTGGAGTTTAATTTCAGTTGCAACCACCACCACCCCGCCCCATCCTTTAACTGTTGTCAGTGTAACAGCCTACTAATTGGCCTCTCTGCCTCCACTCTCTCCCCTCTCCAATCCACCTTCCTAAGGAGGCCAAAGTCATCTAATTCTGACCATGTTACTCTCCTGCCCAAGAAGTCCCAGTCACTCCCTCTTGCATCCAGGATAAAATACAAACTCTTCTCTTCCGCATTTAAAGTCCTTCACACTGTGCCTTCAACCTATCTTTCCAGGATTCCTGCATATGACTTTCCTTTACACACTCTACATTCCAGCCAAATGGGCCTGCTCACTTATCCCCTGTAAATGATATTCCATCTCCTCTTTCCATGCCTTCACAGGGTCTTTCTCCGATGTGTGGAACACCTTCCTCCACCCTGCTTGGTTATTTTGAATCTCCAGCTTCCTTCAAAGCTCACTTCAAGGGACGCTTCTTATGGGGAATCTATCTTAATCTCTTTACTTGCTCTATCCTCTACCCTGCCCTAGCTAGTACCCTTTCCCCTGGAAATTAAATTGTTTGTATTTTGTATTTATTTTTCCTCATGATTATTCTTTTTTTTTTTCTTTACTCCAAGAGAATGGAAGCTCCTTGTGGTCAAGGAATCCATACAGTAGTTTCTCACTTAATAAATGCTGGTTGAATGAACAAGTTCTGAGAACACACTGAAGATAATGAAAATTCTGGTAAGGGTTTTGGAGTGGAGATGTTATGGTGGCCCGGCGTAAACATTTCACTGCGAATTAGAAAAAAAAATTTTCTCTAGAAAGTAAACATGAGTTGGAATTCACTAAATTGGGCAGACAACTAACTGAATAGGCTAAACACTAGAAAATCAGGTTGGATCAGCTGTTCCCAACAGTAGGTTCCATTTGGAAGGCTAAAATAAGGTATTTCTATCAAAATTATATATATTTTAAATTTTTTTTTTAGGCAATTGGGGTTAAGTGACTTGCCCGGGGTCACACAGCTAGTAAGTGTCAAGTATTTGGTCGGAGGCTGGATTTGAACTCAGGTCCTCCTGACTTCAGGGCCGGTACTCTATCCACTGCACCACCTTGCTGCCCCCGGAATAATATTTTTATTGAACTTTTTGAAAAGGTGTTGGAGAGACCTTAAGAAAGTCATTGTGCTGGGGATAATAAGACAAATGTTCTGCCAAGCTCAATATCCCAATGCTCTACCAATGCCACAGAGTCCAAAAGGCAGAGCTAATCTCAAAACACATGGAGGAGCATGGGTGGAGAGACTTGATGGTTAACTGCTCAGGCTAGCTGGCAAACAGTCCCACTTTTTAAATAGCAGAACCCTACAAGCATCCTGTTTGTGTGCTGAGCTGGCCCAGCTCCAGACCTGTTCTCAAGTCCAGGCCCTGTGCCTATAATGCTCCACTTTCTCTTTCCCTCTGTGTGCCCCCACCTCTACTTTTTGAAATCCTATCCATGCTTTAACATAAACGTCACCTCCTCCATGAAGTCTTTTCTGCTATCCTCAGTTAGTTAATATCCTTCTCCTCCTCATCTTGGACCTTACCTAGCATTCATTAAAGTATTTATGGGTCATTTGATACAGTGAATTGTGTGGTATCATATTCCTCTACATGTTTGTGAATTCTATGAGGGCAGGGACTGCATCTTACTTAATCTTTGTATCTCTCCTATTGCCCAACACATTGCTCTTCATATATTATGCACTTATAAAAGCTTGATGAAACTGCAGAAATATAAAGCCTGCCCTTAGCCTCCTGAGTCAACATGACAAAATTGAAAGGTGCTGGGTGAAAAAATGATTATTCTAGTCTAGGCTGAGTCATTACTAGCTGTGCGACCTTGGACAAGTCATTTCCCTCTATAGGCACTGGTTTCCTATAAAGTGAAGTGATTATAATAAAGTTTGTCTAATAGTTCTCCCAGTTCTAAATTTTTTGATTATTTGATTTTGTGTGTGTGCATTTGTTTGTACATGTATACCATTTTTTAAAGCAGGGGACAGACCAAGGAACCCAACAAAACAAACAGAAGATCTGTGTACATGATGACAAGATCAGGATGCCTTCTTAACAGCTAAAAAGGTCAGATAGTTATGAATTTTTATATATTAAAAATTGATAGCAGTGTGACCTCATTAAAGAGCTAATATTAGTAGAAATGGATAGGTCAGTGTCAAAAACAATGCCTGATTCCCAGCACAAGGTTCCTGACTTAGTCACGTTGTGTCAACTCCAACAGAATGTGAGCAGAGGTAGAATACAGACTGTCATTCCCAATTAACAAAACCTCTGGTTTGTCCATGTTTAGTGTCAAAGGATTATGACACATCCGAGAGGCGACAGCCATTGGACACCTACTGTCCCATTCACACCTGTCCTGCACACAGTCAAACCCAATGACTTATTAATGTCATCGTCACAGTCTCAGCCCATTTTCCACATTCATTTCCTACTTGCCATTAATTCATTCAGTGACAGAATGGCCACCTCTCCAAGGAAACTCAGGAGATAGTTCCTAGCCTCCTCCCAGAAAGAACAAAATGACAGAATGTCAGTGCTCATCATCGAGCTTCAGTCTTCTCCTTTTATAGACGCAGAAATGAAGGCCTAGAGAATTGAAGTGACCTGAACAAAGCAAAATTACAGAATGTCCAAGTCTACTAATGAATCACCCAGAAATAATGATTTCTTGGACATCTGCAAAGCAAAGATGCTAGGGAGTCAAGGACATAGCTGGTATTTCAGAAATTGGCTAGATAAAAGGGAGTTTGGGGATATTTGGAGTGAAGAGAATGGGAAATCAAACAAATTTTGATGAGTGAAAAAAAAAATAGAGAGGCAGCATCCAGGAAGGCAGTAGAAGCCCATATTTGGCTAAAAGAACATTATTAAGTTTGGTAGAAACCTGGGTATTATTCTACCGAGGAATACAGGAATGAAAATTAAATGAAGGAACAGATGTGAAAAAGTTCAAGAATTTGGCAGTGAAAGAGATCTCTTCAGTTGGTGTTAGGTAAAGATAACACCATGTTCATGAGATCCACTAAAGGGCTTTGACTGTTAGGGAATCAGGATCAGACTGGCTGTAGCATAATTCTTATGAGCTTAAATTGCCCTTGCATAGGAAACCCCCCAGAAAGGACTTTAATGATCATCAGGTCTAATCTTCTCATTTTATAGAAGAGGAAACTGAGGCCTTGAGAGGGGGTGAGGTTTACTTAAAGTCACAAAGTAAGCAAAAGTGAGACTAGAACTCAGGTCTTCTGAGTCCTCCTCTTGTACTATTTTCACTGCATCAAGCTGCCAGCTCTGATAACTTAGTACGGGAAAGAGGAGGGAAAATACGAGAGAGAGAGAGAGAGAGAGAGAGAGAGAGAGAGAGAGAGATGCATTTGCAGATGATCTAAGAAACATGATACTGGCCAGGACCCAACACCATGGCCTTCTGATGCAGGCCCAGCCTTTCCCATGGGATCAGAAGATGACTCATAAAGGAGCCCCTCCCATAAAGAGCTCTCTGCAGCCAACAAGTTATTGTTGAGGAGATCTGATGTGCCAATAAAGGTCAGATTTTCCCCTCAGATAACTGTTTGTTTACCTCCCCTCCAAATAAGCCCTAGCAAGACTGTTTCCCGAGCTGTACACAGGAAGAATGTTAGTGTCTGAAAGATGAAGTTCACCTCTGACCAGCATTTTACTTTTATTTATTTATATGCATCTTTTTTTTTGAATCAGGGGACATATCTCTTGCCAAAGATCAGTGTAGTGTTCAGTGTTTATGGACGTTCCACAGCTCTGAAGGAACAAAATATAAAAATCTGATAGACTGAACTAAACCAATAAAATTGGTTCTGCAAAAATAAAATGAAATAACCCACAGCATAGCTCTAACAATTTTGTGGGGGGTGGGAGTAGGAGTGGAGAGGGAAGTAGAAAAGTGGTAGATAAAATTGGGGTAGATATGTCCTAATCTGCTATTCACTGATGATATCTAAAAAACAGATTTTGTTAGTATCTTTTGTTTTTACATTGACTATATTTTACATTGACTATATTTCCCCTATATTTCTCCTCCTCCCCCACCCTTCCTCTCTCCTAGAGAGACTTCCCTTAGAAGGAAAAAAAATTAAAAAGAAAAAAAAAGGAAGAAGAGAAAAAATGGCAAAATCTATCAACACATTTAAAAAATGGGGTTCTATGCAGTGTTCCTCATCCGTGAATCTTGACCTCTGCAAAGGAGCAGAGGAAGGATCTTCTCTCTAGGTTCACCACTCTTCTTGGGGCCTAAGATTGCTCTGCTTAGTTTCACAACATTCATTTTCATCTGTTTTCACAACATTCATTTTCATCTGTTTTGGTGCTGGTGACGGTGATGGTCTTTCCATTTACATTGTTACAACCATTTTGTAGCTTGTTTTCCTGGTTCTGTTCACTTTATTTTGCATCAATTCGTATAAGGTTTTCTGTGATTCTCTGCATTCACCATGTTTGTGGTTCTTCTAGCATAATAATAGTCTGTTATATCTATATACCACAGTTTGTTTAACCATTCCCCAATTGATAAAGTCTCCTTTTAGCCAGAGGATAAATATAAAGACTAAACCTGTGATCATGTATCTCCTTTATGGAATTCCTGGATAGAAATTCCTGTCCCAATTCAGGTTGTCAATTTCTCTCCAACTTTAGTTTTAGATATTTGCCTGGAGCACTGACAATATGTGTCACAGGCTGGACTTGAACCCAGGCCTCCCTGGTTCCAAGGTCAGTTCTTTATTCATACTATTCTGCCTCTCGCTTTGCTACAGACAAATGTTTAAAAGTCCTGTTTAAAAAGTGTTAAAAGCTTCTATAGATTACTGGTCAGTAACGATCAAGGGACATGAAGATTTGGCTTGGCTCTGCTTCAATTTGGTATATGACCCAGGGCTGTCAGGTTTTGGAGAAAGATGCTGCCCAGGAAATTTGGAGGACTTCCTATTTTGAGTCAAGTTGATATGCCTTACCCTTGGGCCGCAGTTTTTCAGGATTGCCATTTCAGACACAACTAGATCTAAGCCAGCGAGTGTAGATATAGTAGTTGTAGAGATAGAACCAAATCCCAAGTAACCCTTCCAGACCTCAGCCTTTAGGCTGAAAGTTGTCTTCCTTCTAATGCTTGAACAAAGTCTTCTTTGGGAAAATGTTTCCCAGGTAGATCTCACTGGAGAAGGAAGTGAAGGCCTCACCACAGGCAGCATCAAGCTGCAGAACTGGGAATGCTGCCCCTATTTATCACGTCTCAGGCTGGATCCATAGTGCTGGCAGGACTGGAGTGAGAAAGAAAGGCAGAGGATGTGAGGCAGATGCAGGGGCGTTTCCAGGACTGTTGGGGGGTGGCTCTCCAAGCCAACTCTCAGGACTGTAAACCCTCACTAGTAAGCTCTGTCCAGCTCATGAATGTTTACCACAGAAAACAGAGGGAAGGACAAAGCTCAAGGTCCATTACTGTTAAAATATTACTTATGAATGCATTTCAGTCTTAAGATAGTAGTGGTATTCAAAATAATGATAATGTCAAGAAAACTTGGCACGCAATAAGCATTTAATAAATGTTTTCATTCATTAAGGAAACACGCTTTACTACCATGACATAGAATTGAAGGAGAGGGTATTGAGGAAAGAGAGGAAATCCTATAGTTACATGCTATATAATTTGGAGGCTGTTAAATTCTGCTCTCCTGTCCTTTTAATGCATTTGTTCCAGAGGAACAGGTGGTCATGGATTGTCAGGAACAGCTCAGCATATGCAGAAAATCAATCCCAAATAAAGTTCAAAGAGACATTTTCCAAGCTGGGTTCAAGGTGACAAATGGCCACTAATGAGAAATGGACTCCTGCCCCTTGCCTGACTGACAGGTGAAAGGAGATCCTGTGTGGAGAGGACACCTGCTCTTCCCTGGTCCAATTAAGACCTCCAACTGTTTGCAGTAACATGAGATTCAAATTAATTGATTCTCCCTTTTTAGTCTGCCCCCGGGAAAATAGGACATGAAGTAGGAACTGTGGAATGACAATAAAACAAAATGACAAGTCATTTTAATGTTTTCTGGATTGTATGCCACACTGTATTACTACCATCTTCTTGTGGCTTTAACCCTTCTACCATGTTCCTATTCTCTGCTTTTAGGGAAGCATAGTAACACAGAGATAGAAGGGATTTGAGGGATCGTTTTGTCCAAACTGTTAGGACTCTTCTACACAATACCTCCAATAAGTGGTCATTCATCCTCTGCCTTAAAATAGGAAAACCCACTCCTTCCCAGCTAGGCTTTGAGGGGAGGGACCATGTTCCCTCTTTGTCTTTCTACCTCTAGGACCTAGCCCAGTACCTTCCCTCCAAGGTCACTTTCCATTTACATGGTGTGTTTGTTGTATGTCCTAGTTATTTACAGTCTCCTCAGGGGTGTGCTGGAGGCAGCTTATACCAGCTCAAGAGAGCTGATTGCTAAATTTTCATAGTGAGTATTTACATCTTGAAAATGGGCAAATGCTATAAATCAGAACTTGATTGTTCAGTTGACGGTTAAGACTAAAGAAAGTAATGGAAAAGTGTTCATAATGCATCTCAAACTCAGAAGTGTGTCATGTATTTTCAGAGAACTGGTAGTATACTCCTATGTTTCCCCTATTATAATGTGAGCTTCTTGTGGGTTTTTTTTTTGTTTTTTCCATCTATAGCCCCAGATCTTGCCATACTGCCTGGCACATAGTAGGCACTAAATAAATTATTTGTTGATTGATAAATAGCCACCAAAACCAACTGTTCCACCTTTGTACTCTAATTTTTAGTAAGTTTTCTTTTGTACATTCAGCCAAAATCCGCTTTTCTGCCACTTCTGCCTGTTTCTCCTAGTTTTGCCTTCTTGGACCAAGCAGAAGAAATTTAATATCTCTTCTTCGTGACAGCTTTTCAAAAACTTGAAGACCTCTGGCTTCGATGTCTTCTCTAGTATGGTAAAAATAACATAATAGTAGTTCACATTTCTGTAGTACATTGAGTTTTGCAATGTGCTTTCCCTAGTGGTGGTGGTGGTGATGGTGGGGGTTGAAGGGGTAGGCAAAGTGCTGTATTTTCAATCTGGAGTATTTACTTTGAATTCTGGCTTTTCTGCTTACTGCCCCCGAGACACTGGGCAAGTCTTTTAACATCTTTGAACCTCAGTCTCTCTGTCTGAAAACAAAAAAGCATATTGGACTAGATTACCTTTGAGGTCCCTTTAAACTCTTTGTCTATAAACTTTGAAGTATTATCTCCCTAAACTAAATCTTTACTTTTCTAGACTCCACATCATTTTCTTCAACTAGTCCTGATATCAGATAGAATTGAAGTTTCTTGAGAGCAGGGACTGTTTCATTTTTATCTTGGTATGTTCATATCCACACTGTTCAACACATAGTAGACATTTAGTAAATGTGCATTGATGGATTAATGTGGCATGATCCCTTATCATCCTGATGCAACCTAAGATTGCATTCACATTTTCGGTATCCATGTCACACCATTAACTCATATTATTTCTCCTCCATGTCCCAGGCCCCATAACAATAACAACAAGAACTAGCATTTTTATAATGCCTATTACAGACCAGGCATTGTGCTAACTACTTTATAAATATTATCCCATTTGATACTCACAACAACCCTAGGAAGTACTATTACAATTGGGGAAACTGACACAGATTTTTTTTTTAGTGACTTGCCCAAGGCCACATTAACAGTAAGAATCTGAGGCCAACTCTAAAATCAGGTCTTCCTGACTCCAAGTCCAGCACTCCATCCATTGTGCCACCTAGCCTACAAGGATATCTTTTTCTTGGTGATCTCATCAGCTCTCATAGGTTCCATTCTATTCTTTTCATAGATGACTCCAAGGTCAATTTGTCTAGCCCTAGTTTCTCTCCTGAGCTCCTCAACATGTCCAAAATAGAACTCATTATCTTTCCCCCAAAACCCTCCCTCTTCCAAACTTCTCTTTATTTTTAGAAAACCACCAAGATTCATCACTTCAAAGTCATCCTTGTCTCTTCCCATTTCTTGGTCTTTGATCCCAATCAGTTGCCCAGTTCTATAGAGTCTACATCCATGTCGTCACTTGTATGTGTTCTCTTCTCTCTAATTATATAACCACCCCTCTGATTTAGGCCCTCATGGTCTCTTCCTTATACTGTTGCAACAGCCCTCTGATTGAATTCTCATTTTCTAGTCTCTTCTCTTTCTAATCTAGCCTTCCCACCACTGCCAAAATAATATACCTAAAGAATGTGTCTGAACTTCTCATTCTGCTGCTCTAGAATCTTCAGGGGCTCCTTATTTCCTTTAGTGTTGAACACACATGCCTCAGTTTGACACAATGTCATTTAGAATATGATTCCAGCCTACCTTTCCAGGCTTATTGCAAATCGCTGCCCTTCCCACACTCTACATTACAGCCAGATTGGCACTTCCCCAAACTTAGCACTTCCTCTCCTGCCTTCATGCCTTGCATACTTCCCCACCTTTACCACCATGTCTTATAATCCGTAGTTTCCTGTAAGGGTAGGATTACATACCATTTCCCACAGGAAGCCTTTCCTGATACTCTTAGTTGTAGGTGTTTTCTCCTTTCTCGATAAATCATCGTGTATTTGATTAGCTGTTTACTAGTCGTACCCCCTAATAGAATGGAAGCCCTTTGATGGTAAAGATGGTCTTTCATGTTGTTTTGTCTTAATAGCATCAGTGCCTAATGTAATGCCTTCCAAGTATGTGCCTAATAAGTGATTTTAGATTGGATTGAAATTGTCAGCGTTTGTTTCAATTGTTGCTAGAGCTGAAATTGGTAACTATATTCTTGCAGCTTTGGAGCAGCTTGGATGGCCCCACTGGCCAACATATGTAGTTACTACAGAGGTCAGTGACACTTATTTTACAGCTCAAGTCATGTCCACACGTCCCTTTAACTAGACATCCTTGAACATCCCCAGAATGGTCCGCAAATTCACTTGCTGAACTTGAGTGTCAGCTAGACTTCAGCATTCTCATTTTTTACTATTTTCTAGAAACTCCTCGATTCTAGGTGACATACAGAGTGACGTTGGTGTGTCTTACTTGTCCCTTCTTACCCAAGGTTAAAGGGTAAAACAAACTTCTTATTCCCATCTCTCTCTCTCTCTCTCTCTCTCTCTCTCTCTCTTCTTTTGCAAGGTAGAATATTTTAAACTTCCTTGACATTCTGGCATTGTGCCCTGTATCAGGGAAAACATAACAAAACAAAACCAACAAGAGCCCTGCTGTCACGCTGGGACCTTGCTTTGGCAGCCAGATGGAGCAGAGTCCCAAATGCCTTCAACACACCATGTACCTAAGCAAGGTAAATCAGAGCTCCAAGACACAAAGACATCGGAGCAAACCGCAGGGTCACCAGGGGGAGGTGACCACATGCACTGTTGCTTCTTTTTGGCTCTTGGCCGCTTGTCTTTTTATCTCTGGGCTGATGGCAGAAATTTGGGGAAAGAGTTTCCCTGGCACTCCTGTTGATGAATCTTGGCTCGTGAAGTTGGGAGAAGAGCAGGAGAGGATGCAAACAGAAGTGTCAAAATAGTGTAAGCAAGTGTTGTCCCAGTAGGAGTCTGTAAACTTGCAGAGTAGACAAGCTGAATTCTAAGGGAATTAAATTTGTGAAGTATCATTTCACCTTCAGAAATATGTATGTATATGTGTGTGTGTGTGTGTGTGTGTGTGTGTGTGTGTATTTGTTCAAACTATGACTGCCAAGACTCTAAATTAGTTTATGGAAACTTGAAGGTTATGGCAGGAATAACTAAGGAGAGGCAGGCTAGTAAGTGTAGTGGATAGAGCACCGGGCCTGGAGTTAGGAATATGTCAGTTCAAATCTGGCCTCAGACACTTGTTAGCTGTGTGACCCTTGGCAAATCATTTAACCTCTCCCTGCTTCAGTTTCCTTAACTGTAAAATGAAGATAATAATAATATAACCTACCTCCTAGGGCTATTGTAAGGACCAAATGATATGTGTAAAGAAGTTAGCATAGTGTCTGGCACATAGTAAGTATATATAATAAGTGCTTGTTTGTTTTGTTCTTTCCTATCTTCCCTATTTCCATCCCTCCTTCCTTCCTTCCTTCCCTTCTTCTTTCCTTCCCTCTTTCCTTTTTCTCTTCCTTCCTTCCTCCCATCCTTCCTTCCTAAGGATAGGGTGTAGGATAATACAATCCAGTGAATCTCTGATCTTATCAATGTAGGTATTTATTCTATCAATGCATATTACAGCCCATCCATGCCCATCCAATCCAATCCTATTGTCTTCACCCCACAAGCAATCTATTCACTGTGCTCGGGACTCCTTGTGTTCTCTTGATATCGTACATCTAACAAGGGAACATCAAGGCTCTTTATTAGTTACCCCTCATTCTACAGTACATGCCTGGCCCACCTTCTTCTACTGTAATACGTTTTTGGTAACATCTTTTATACTGCTTCTCCTACATAATTATCTCCTCAGAATGTATTGCAGCTTGCTCACAACCACCATAGACCTGTACATTGCCCTTTGGACAACTGACACCTTCAGCTCTTCAAAGACTTTAGTGTTCTATGACTCCGTAAGAATCAAAACAGTTTGGCCTAATTATCCTTGAAGGAAAAAACAAGTAGATAAAGAATGCATATATGACATGCAATTGGATGGACAACCTATATTTGTCTGAATATGCGTCTTGAACAGTCATTCAAAATGGACAAAGAGTTGAGCTTGTATTTGTATAGGAAGAGGAGAGTGGGTTGAATTACCTTTGGGAAATTGCAAAATTCTTTTACGATCGCCCCCCCACCACCTGCTCCCTGAAATAATAGCTAGCAAAGACCTATCGTTTTTATTTCAATATTCTTCCAGTGATATTGAATGACCATGAGATAAGGTGACAGTACCACTAAGGATACCTCAGGTGCTAGCATGGTATAGTGGATCAAGCACTGACCCTAGTCAGGCTGCCTGGGCTTTAGTTCTAGCTCTGATATTATCGATATTATCTATAGGACCTTGAGCACCTTATCTCCTTCAGCCTCAGTTGTCTCTTTAGTTAAATGAGGAAATTGTAGTAAATGATTGCAAAAAAAAATCCCTTCCAATTCTAAGATTCTATTTTCTAAGGTGTTAAAGGCCAACAGTTTGGTAACCACCAACCTCCGAGCCTAAGTAAATCCCCAAAATTGTTTTTTCTAAGGAATGAAGAAGTGTCAATGGCCAGCTCGGAACCAGTCAACCTCAACACATTTCTAAGAAGCCCAATATGTAAGTTAGGAGAAATTTTTTTCTGAATGTCTTTGTAGTCTCCTGATCAGGTCTCCCCCAGGTACTTAAAGTGTCTATGTGCACACTATTGGAGTCATTCATTCGCCGGCAAGGAGATTTTGTATCATAAATTTAAAACTAAAAGGGACTTCAGAGATGTCTAGAGATCCTTAACCTTTTTAGGGGTCATAGACTCCTTTGGCAGTCTGGTGAAACCTATGGAGCCCATCTCAGAATATTGTTTTAAATACATAAAGTAAAATGCATTGGAGATTACAAAGGAAATAACTTATACTGAAATAACCAAAAGATTGAAATGATTGACATGATCAAAATACTTGATGTTATCAAAATGTTAAAAAAAAAATAACAAGTCTATGAATCGTAGTTAAAAACCCCTGATCTAGTCCACCCTCTCATTTTATCAGTAATGAACCTCAATCCCAGAAAGGGTCAGCAACTTGCCAGATGTCATGTAGGTAGCAAGTAGAAGAAGCAGGATTGAACCTTCATCACAAAATCATAAATATAGAGCTGGAAGGGATCTTAGAAGCCTAGAGCTTAGAAGATCTAACCTCCTCTCATTGTAAAATTAGGGAACTTAGGTCCCAAGGTCACCCAAGGAGCAAGTGAAAGAGCTGGGATTTGAACTCAAGTCCTTCAATTTCATGTCCAATTCCCTTTCCATATTGTATTTGCCATTCTGCCAATCAGTAAGGCAGTATGTCCAGAGACAGGTTACAATTAAGATTCAGGTTCTAAGATCCAACCAAGCTGCAGTCCAGTTAACATGACATCACTTGCCCTGTTTGAATGCTGGCATGAGTATTTGTGGCATGAAGATGATTAGAAGGAGTTAAACAAAGGCACCAACCACAAAGAGGCTGAACACATAGTTAGCTGTTTTGATTCAAATGCGATGAAACAATGTTCCATCTCTGTGGCTTCCAGTATCAGTTCACTGAAATGAATCCATTCACGCCATACGGAGACTGGCAGTGAGGCTCATTGTAGGTTTGAGAACCTGAGGAAAAAACAGGGTTTTCCAGCTGCCGCTGAGCTTCAGAGTTTCTCAGAGGAGCTCACGGCTTTGTTTCCCATCTCACATCTCCTTGCATATGATTTGCAGGCTCTTCCCTGTGAACTGGGTAGTGCAAGGTGCTACTTTTCCACCCATTTTCCTTCTCAGGAGAAATTGGGAAATGTTTCCTCTCCAAGCTGCCTGAGCTTTTCTGCCTTTGAAAATTAACTGTGTCACTGCCACTCTGTATACCCAGTTTGCTAAGTGGAATGCTTCCCTTCCCTTCCATGGTACCTGAGGCATGTTCTATTGCTCTAGGGAAGGTGACTGGCATCTCTGGCTCTGGCTCATGGCTCTGCAAGCTAGCCAGCACACTCTGTGCTAAAGGGGTATTGGCCCTGGGATCATTGATGTGGCCATTCATTTTCCATCATTAAAAAACCTCATGTGAATATCAGTCAGAAAATGAAGTGGGAGACACAGAAATATTTCTTCAGCCTAAAGAACATTTTCACATATATTTTCCCAAAGGAGAAGCCCAGGTTGTCTGGAGTGTATAGCATCAAGAGGGAGAACATGCACTTTAAGTCTGGGACCTAATTAGCAGACCTATAGTCCATTCAGCCCTGTGCTCTTTCCCAACAGGTACCAGGGATTGAATTATAAGAAGGTAAGGAGGCACTCCAGGGTATAAGTTGGATTCCATGGTTTCTGAGGTCCCTTCCAGATCTGAGTCATTGTGATTCTGCCTCTACATGGTCTTTCTCAACTGCTTAATTCCACAGTCATTTCTTCTCATCTCTGGACCCCTGTGGCACTTACTGTCTGTACCATCTATGAATGAAAAATCATTAAGCTTACTACATGCCAAGCACTGGGGATGCAAATCTAACATGCAAAGATAGCTTCAATTAAATTAATTTAGTAATAATTTAAACAAATTAAAAATAAAATAAACAAAAAAGTAGGGGGGGGGAGATAGCCCCTGCCCTTAAGGAGCTCACATTCCAATAAACAGGGGGAATGAAGGGAGATGTCTTTTGGTCTGAAGAGTTACACAAATATTGAATGGAGACATAGAGTGAAGTAGATTGACTCATTCTTTCCAATGGTAATGACAATGTTGACTAGATTGTGGCTCCAGAACTAGAAAACAGAAGCAGCGGTGGCAGTAGTGGGGAGTGGGGTAGGGAGGAAAGAGAATAGGTTGGGAAAAGAAGGAACGCATGGAAGGTATTGTCAAGGTGATGACCAGGTTATAAAGTGAATCATGGCCGAAGATGTCCTGGACATAGATAATGGTTCATGAGGCACTGAACAATCAAGAGAGTAGGGCCCCAGGATGAGAGATCCAGAGATGAAAGAGTTAAGTCTTTTTTTTTTTTAGGCAATTGGGGTTAAGTGACTTGCCCAGGGTCACACAGCTAGTACATGTCAAGTGTTTGGTCTGAGGCCGGATTTGAACTCAGGTCTTCCTGACTTCAGTGCCGGTGCTTTATCCACTGTGTCACCTAGCTGCCCCTGAAAGAGTTAAGTCTTCCAGAACATGTTCTTTGGTCCAGGGAACAAGGCAGCTTAGTGGGGAGAGGACTTGAGAGCTAAGCAAAGTTTGGTATATGAGTATCTTGTGTTCCAGCTAGACTATAAAACCACTCGCTGAGAGCTGCCCTCTCTTCTCTCCTTTTCTTTTTATATTACTCGGATGCCTCCTGCCACTATCTCCTCCTTCAACCCTGTCTCCCATGAAAATGTACTTCTTCTCCTTGCCAAAAGTGCCCCTTGGCATGGACCTTTGATCCCATCCTCTTCTGTCTTCTCCAGCAGATCGCTCCCTCATCCCCACTCTCTCTTTCTCTTCAGTCTCTATCTACTGGCTCCTTCCATGCTTCCTCCCTTGATCTAACCATTCCTGCCAGCTCTCATCCTACCCTCATCAGCTAAACTCCTTGAGAAAGCCAGTGTACAACTGCCATCTCCCTTTCCTCTCCCTCTTCCTCTTCTGAAACCTTTGCAATCTGGTTTCCAACTTCATAATTCAACTAAAAATGCTCTTTCCAAAGTTATCAATGATCTTCTAATTGGCAAATCTAATGGCCCTGAAGTCTCAGCCTCCCCAGAGTCACTGAGCTGCTTGGATGCTTCTACACTTGGCACGGCTTCATACACCACTCTATATTTGGCCGATGAAGGAGGAGAATCAGTTTATGCCTCATATCTAACTCAACTCTGTCATCCTTGCAGAAACTTATACAGGGTGTCTTAGGATAGTTTTAAGTACTATTAAAGCTTAAAACTGCACTAAGACTTTTGGGACACCATTTGTAGTATTGGCCACTACTCCAAGCACACACAAAGACCCCATCATCTACTTGCCTTCCTTTCTTTTGCCTCCCTGATTAGATCCATTTTCCTTATGAGTCCAAATTGCTTTCTAAAAATGCAGGTGCCAACTAATCATTGAGCATTGCCTTGCTATATAGTTCTTAAGATTAAGATTTCCCACAAATAGGAGAGTAAGATAAACAATGTATATTGCTTATTTATCTCTTAACTTTGTTAGACTTGCTTTCCTATATCCAATATGATTCTATATCCCCATCCTCTTTGAGTATTAAAAGCCCATTATATGTCTAAGGTATTCTCATCCTGACCTAAAACTATGTTTAACTTTTGTAGCAAGGGCTTCCATTTGATAGCATGGGCCCCAGGTGTGGGGTGGGGGGAAGGGAGTTCTCACTTCTCTGACTCACTGCCATACTAGGGGAACTATAGTATCTAATATATTCCTCCTCACATCTCCCTGCCCTCCAGATATAATCATCATTTCTCCTCCAAAGCACACAAAGTTCAAAACTGCCCACAAGTCAAATGGGCTACCTCTGGAGGTAGTGGTTCCCTTTCACTTAAGGTCTTTAATCAAATGAACATGACCATTTTTCAGCAATTTTATAATTGAGATTCCTGGCCAGTTATGAATAGGAATCGGTAGCCTCTGAGTTCCCATCCAACTCTGAGATTCTCTAATTCTTTGATTCATGATAAGATTTGTTTATATATTAAGGAAAACAAAAAACATATCAGAATCCATAGAAAATAAAAATATCCACCAGTGAGCAATTCTTCCTAGAGGCCTATATAGTCTCAGTCATACTACTTGCCTCAATGGGTCTTCAGTAGGAACCAATAAGTATTTTTTCCTCCCCATACCTACGAAGTGGAAATTCAGGGCTAGGACTTGTGGCCTCCTAACCCATAGGCCAAATCACTTGGACTAGGCTATATGGCCTTCAAGAGTGAAAAAAATCAGATGATATTTCACAAGCAATTTTCACATGTAAAGGTTGTAGGACATTTTTTATTTATGTAAATCACTTAGAGAGGCAAAGGTATAGCAGAAATAGGACTCTAAATGGAGTCAGGAAACGTGGGTTCAAATTCCTGGTTCTGCTCCTTAACTTGCTGTGTGTCCTCGGTCCTCGGGCTCACCTTCTCCAAGCCTCACTGCTTCTTCTATAAAATTAAGAGTTAAGCTGGAGGGTTTCTAAGGTCCTTTCCAGCTCCAAATCCAGGATCCCATGACGATGTGTTAGTCAATCGGTAAACATTCTGGAGTTTCCATCCCCATCAACTTGATAACTTGGAATTGAGAACTGTGTTTTCTCTGTGAGCATTCCCAGTGAATTTGCTTGCCAAAGTCCCAACTTTCCTTGCTTTTTATTTTTTGTGGGGAAAAAAGTTGAGAAGAGGGGGAAAAGAGGTACTAGAAAAACAGAATCTCCAAGTTGGAATGGAATATAGAGACGATATAGTCCAACCCTATCACTTTACAGATGAGGACGTTAAGGTTTGACACAGGAAGTCAGTGGGGAAGCCAAAACTAGAATTCAGGTATCCTGGCTGGGGTCAATGCTCTTTCAGCCTCCTCAGATAAAATTCATGATTTTTTAAAACTATGTTCAAAATATGAATTCATAGACAATGCATGCAAAGCTATCTTCAAAGTTTGGAATGATTTATTTTAATATTGCCCTATTTAATATATTTATGAGTTTGGACTCTTAAATTGGTTCTTACTACACAACCATAGTAATTGTCTTAGTGGTTACAAATATGCTTTTCTATTTATCATATTGTTTTGGGAACAGGCAAGAAAATGAAAAATACCTGTTTATTCATTTATTTTCATAGAAATCAAAAGATTATGAGACTATTACTCCTTTGGGGGGGGGTAAACCAAGCATTTGAACAACACTTGTGGATGAGACTGGAAATGGAGATGGGCCAGTCATGGAAACAATTGAGAGAAAGCAGAGAAGGATAGTCTGGCCCTTATTTAAATACTGAAAGGTATCTATGACCTCGTGCCTATGTGAACTTCCTGTTTTTACCCATGTCTTTTCATAAATTCTTTTTTAAAAAAAGTTTACACAGCATGCTGGAGGTCTTCTTCCAGATCTTTTGATGTTTCATGGATACCAGAATATCCAAAATATTATAAGAACGAGAGTATGACTAGCAAAATGTAGAATGGATCCTCTGGACAAAAACTGTACAGGATGAGTAGAGATGTAAATGTGTTATGAACTTAATGGGTGGAGAGAATGTCCATCCTCATAAGATAATTGAAGCACTTAAGTATTCCTTTATTGTCTCCAAGTACAGCTCACGAGCCCCCACTAATGTGTTTTCCATCAACAATCAGCAGATGCAGTTAGTTCTTTTTTTAATTTTAATTTATTGATTTATCAACAATCATTTCCATATGCTTTTGAGTTGAAAATTTTTCTCCCCCTTCCTCCCCCCCCTCCCCAAGACAGCACACAATCTGATATAGGCTTTACATTTACATTCCTATTAAACATATTTTCACATTAGTGAAGTTGTAAGTAAAAATTAAAAACAATAGGAGGAACCATCAGAAAGATGAAAACAAAACTCAACAGAAGGTAAAAATAAGTGATAGCGATTCAACTTCCATAGTTCTTTCTTTGGATGTGGACAGCATTTTCCATCCCGAGGCCTCTGGAGATGTCTTAGATCCTCGTAATGCTGAGAAGGGTTCAGTTTAACAATCTTAGTCATTGCATAACGTGGCTATTATTGTGTACAAAGTCCTCTTGGTTCTTCTCACTTCACTCAGCATCAGACCACATAAGTCTTTCCAGGTTTTTCTGAAGTCAGCCTGTTCATCATTTCTTACAGCACAATAGTATTCCATTACATTCATATACCACAACTTGCTCTGCCATTCCCCCAATGGATGGGCATCCTCTCAATTTCCAATTCTTTGCCACCACAAAAAGAGCTGCTATGAATATTTTTGTACATGTAGGTCCTTTTCCCATTTGTTTGATCTCTTTGGGATATAGCCCTACAAGTGCTATTGCTGGATCAAAGGGTGTGCACATTTTTGTAGCCCTTTCAGCATAGTTCCAAATTGTTCTCCAAAATGGTTGGCTCATTTCACAACTCCACCAACAATGTATTAGTGTTCCAATTTTCCCACATCTTCTCCAACATTTATCATTTTCCTGTTTTGTCATGTTGGCCAATCTGATAGGTGTGATGTGGTACCTCAGAGTTGTTTTGATTTGCATTTCTCTAATCAATAACGATTTAGAGCATTTTTTCATATGACTATAGATAGCTTTAATTTCTTCATCTGAGAATTGTCTGTTCATATCCTTTGACACTTATCAATTGGGGAATGGCTTGTGTTCTTATAAACTTGTCTTAATTCTCTATATATTTTAGAAATGAGGCCTTTATCAGAGAGACTGGTTGTAAAAATTCTTTCCCAATTTTCCACCTTCCTTCTAATCTTAGTTGCAGTTACTTCTTAGTAAAGGCATTTCCTCAGATGACAAACATAAGTTAGAACATTAGCTATAGCCAGGCACCCCCCCAACCTGGGGCACAATCTTCCATAAATTTGCTTAATATCTAAAAGAAAAGTGGACACAAACTTGGAGTACAACGGTTGTAAAGTATACATGTAAGGAACATATGTGGCCAAGGCTAATCATTCTTCTGGTACTCCTGAGCCTTAGAGTCCTTTCTCTTCTTATGAAGTTCCCTCTAAAGCCCAAGTCTCAATTTACCAGACATAGTTCTCTTGCGTCTATGGGTGTCTTTCTTTTCTCTTTCCTAGAGTCATGGTTTTTAAACTCTTCCCAGTCTCAAATTACTGCTTCTCCATATCTGTGTCTGTCTGGAGTGTGTGTATCTTATCCCTCAGCTGTGCCTCAGATTCTCTCAAACTGATTCATCAGCTGTTGGGTGGGCTATCTCTTGGGAGAGTAGCTTTGCTGCTAGCTGTGATGGCTGATGAGTGGGAAGGAAGAGGAAAAATCCCCTCCTCCCCATAACAGGTAAGGAGTTGAGTTCATCCCTGACTGCCAATCTCTGTGCCAGATAGATTATCTTAAACTGATTGGACTGTTCAGGAGTATGCCCAGCCATTATTCATCCAATGACATTTCTCCATTCTTATTCAAAGAGGTGTTCGTACATCATGATACATTAAAACTTCATCTCTGTGATCATATCTTGCGACTACATCAGCTGAACTTGAGGTGTGGAGAAAGCTACCCTCCCTTACAATAATAATGACCTTGATGTTCTTGAGAAAGAAAATATTTAATTATATTTACTTTTTACGTGAACTGAATTTTGCTGAATTCTATATTTTTCCAAAGTAATCAGGCATGATACATTCACTTTCCATCAGCCAAAAGATTGGCTTAACCAGAAGCTTCTGTGCTCTGATCAGCACCAGAGAACGGAATGTTTACTGCACTCAGGTTTCCCCAATGCACTGATTCTGATTCCCAAATTCTAAATTCCTGGAAAGAACCATAGAGAGAGAGAGAGAGAGAGTAAGCTGCTAAAGCTTGGGTTGAATGGCCACTTGTTGGAAATAGAAAGAGGGAACATATTCTTCAGATAGGGGTTAGACAAGATAACTTTTAAGGTCTCTTCTCAACTCTAATGTTCAATGAGCAGGATGTATGGCCTGGGAATAAGGGAGCCAGCAGATTTTTTTTTAACTTGTCTTTTCAGAATCACCTTCAATAAGTCATTTCTATTTCCTGTACTCAAATCATTCAGTTGTAAAAGTCAAGAGCAATGAGGTGACTGGTTTCAGTGAGCTGTTAGGCCATGAGTGTTTTGTGACAGGTTGGGATATTGGAGAAGGGATTCATGCTTCAAGTAGGGGGTAGATTGAATGACCTCTAAGGTCTCTTTCAATACTGAGATTCTTTGAATCCAGAGTCCCCTTCAGATAAGGCCACAAGCTATAGATCAAAATAAGTGTATAAATGAAGCAAGCAGGTAAGAGAAAGAGAAAAAGAGATTAAGGGGGAGGTAATGAAGACACAGACACTAAGAGGAAGTAAAAATAATGTATAAAATATGTAAAAGAGGGGTGGAAATGGAGGGAGGGGAGGGCAAGTTGCAGTAGTAGCAAACTGATAGCTAAAGAATAATAACATGGAAATAATGTTGTTTAGTCATTTCAGTTGTGTCCTACTCTTTGTGGAGTTTTCTTGGCAAAAGTACTGGAGTCGTTTATTATTTCCTTCTCCAGCTTATTTTGCAGATGAGGAAACTGAGGCAAACATGGTTAAGTGATTTGCCCAGGGTCACATAGCTGGTGAGTGTCAGAGGTCAGATTTTAACTCAGGTCTTCCTGACTCCAGGCCTAGTGGTCTATCCACTGTGTTTCTTAGCTTGCCCCATGTAGGTAATATCTTATAATTTCAAAGCATTTCCATTTTTACTAATTTCCAACCAAACATTTTCTCATCCAGTTTCCTCAGCCCCTCACTTACAATCCAGTGAAGTAGCGAGTACAGCTATTACTATTCCAGGCAGTGTTACATAGTGCACTGAGCTTGGGGCTTAGAAGCAGGCAGTCCCGTGTTCAAATTCTACCTAATATATTACTGGCTATGTGACACTGGCAAATTGTTCCATTTCTTCATCTGTAAAATAAGAATAATAATATTATCTATCTCAGACAGTTGGTGATGACATAATATATGGGAGAACACTTTGAAAACCTTCGTGTGTTATAGAATATCATCTGTACTTACTTCCCAGATGAGGAAATTGAGAATTCAAGAGGATGATTTGCTTGCAAATGTTATTGTAGTTAGGATATAGTGGAGACTAGCCTCGAACCCAGGCCTTCAGACTGAGTTCAGTGCTTTTTCCAATAGAATGTGAGCAAATCCCAACACTGTTGTAATTCACTGAAGGGAATTGTCCCCTAACATAAGCCAGGTGGTAGCATCCCCTTCAATTGTGCATATCTCAGATGCTAGGCCCAGATATACCAAAGACCTGTTCAGTACATTGTCTTATATAAACCTGGTTACTGAGTGCCCCTGAGCACTTAAAAAAAATTGTCCTGAATTCTTCAGATCCCTTTAGTAGGAAAAATTTAAACAGAGACAACTTCTCCCTCCCTAACTCCCCCCACACACACACACAAAAATAAAGATGGTAATAGAGGAAGGTAAGACATAAGAAGTTAAAGAAATCAAAATCTGCTAAGGCTGCCTCATGAAAGCTAAAAGGATAGAAACTTGGCTGGTCAGTGGCGGTATTCCTATTTAAAGAGAATGCACAACTGCATTTGTTTATTAAAGAATTTAATATGGCCAGAGTAATTTTTCATGTATTGTATTGATTGGCTTCAGGCTCAGAGGATCAGCCACATCGATACACCCTTTTTTTAATTTGCCACGTGAGGGCCTCCCGACAGCTCGTTTCATCCAGTGAAACTCTTCACGCTTAACCGTGGACAAAGGAGCAGTCTGCAAAATAACCAGGGGGATGAGTAGCAGCACTCTCTGTCCTCCGTTTATGCTCTGACTTATTTATTTAATTACTTATTTATGAGAGGAAAAATGAGTTATCTGAGGTCTTCAGAAAAACTGCATCCATGTTTGCTGGAATGATTCAGGACATAAGCAAAGTCACAGGAAAAGCAAATCCAGAAAATAGTAGCTCTCATTAGAGACCACATGGAGAAAAAGAATGAAAAGAGGGGGGGAAAGAGGGGGGAAAAAAACCTGAACAGCATCCAAACTGAAGGCGCCGCCAAAGTTTGCAAAATATCATTTCATTTAGAAATGCTATGATTTAATGACATAGGAGGACATTTTGCTGGAACACGTAGCGTAGCAAACACTTTTCTCTTCACTTAACAGCCCTTTCCTGGCTTAGTCTTGTAAAGAAAATAATAATTTGGATGTTTTGAATTATAATAGTAATACTAAAGGCACTCTGGGGGCCCACCCAAATTCCCAGTGTTTAACTTTAAAGTGATATTGGCTCTTTGTAAGAATGGAGCAGTAGTGTGGCAACCACTAGGTGTTTAGAAGAATGTTCAAAGAACTGTGTTGGGTTAACAAAAATTCTGAATGGGTTACCAGATTGGTTTCTCCACAAACTGTTGCACCCACTGTCTTCCCTACTTTGCTAAAAAAAAAAAGTGCTCAGCTCGAAAAATCACAATGATTTTTGCTCCAAACAGGACTTAGTAGGGAAATGACTAGGTAGGGAACCTGGATCTTGTCCCGTAAGCCCAAGGGTTCTTAACCTATTTTTTGTGTTAAAGACCTCTTAGAGAAGTCTGGTGAAACCTAAGGATAATCCCATCTCAAAATAAGCTTTAAATGCATAAAATAAAATTTCTTTTGTAATAGAGTTGAAATACAGTTATTAAAAATTTTTTTTAAGTTTATAGACTCCAGATTAAAAGGTTCTAATTAAAGGCCTCTGCTCAAACACCTTTAAGGACAAGGAATTCACTACTTCACAAGACAGCCCCTTCCACAGTAGGATGGATCCAAATTTTTTCCCTATTATAAGCTCAAACTTGCCTCTCTTTTTTGGTAACTTCTAGAGCAATATAGAACAAGCCTGTTTTTCCTTCTGCCATGTGGCAATCCAACAACTATCCTAACAGAGTTAGCATGCTTCCTTGGGGAAAGCAGCAATATCTCCCAGTTGGGAGTCCCAGTGGGACATTTCCAGTTCCTTCAAATGTTCCGTGGTACACCTCCTATGGACAAATTCTTATTCCTTAATAACCCTCTTAAAATGTAAACTTAACCTTAGCTCTCATGGGTTAGGGCTAAGGTTAAGGTCACATTAGTCCAGATATGATGTGACCAGTGCAGAGTATGTGGGATTACGACTTCTCATGATCTGAGCACTGTACTTGTATTTAGGACCATTCCTGGCATTCATTAATGGAGTCTGAATTTGTGTTTGAGTTTGTGCATAGCTACAATAGCCAGGCATTTTCACATGAACTTTTGCTAAGCTAATCCTCTCCCATCCTGTATTTCTACATGAAAAAAAGATCAGGACTTTATGTAGACCATTATTAAATTTCATCTTTTTTCTCTTGATTCTGTCATCTAACACATTAACTATTCCTAACAACTTTGCAAATTAGATAAAAATGTTTTCTTCTGTATCTTCACCCAAGAAATTGACAAAATAATGAGCATGAAAGAGCCAAGTGCAGAATCCTTTGGGATATCTCAAGAGACCTACCTCTGAGTTAATAATGCTCCATTCATCCATGACCTAATCATTTATAGATGGAGGAACTGAGGGCCAGTGAAGTGACTTGCCCAATGTCACATAGAAAAAAAAAATGGCAACTAGGACTTGACCTCTATCTTCTTGACTCTCAGTTGAATGCTACTCATTCTACACTTTAGGGATACTTGTACTTTTCTACCATACTAGAATCTTAGGGGTAAAGTATAGCGGATTATGATTTCTTTGGTTTGGGTAACTCCCACATGAGGCAACTCTCTCTAGTAAAGCAATTTGGCTCTTTCTTGACAACTTATAGTCTTAGAGAGTGGTCTTAGTCCAAGAAACAGCTGGCGATGTGTGATTGTAGTTCAGAAAGAAAAAAAATAGGGTGGGTTGTATAAATCTGAGAATCATCTGCATAGAGAGGATAAGCAAATAATGGGAAATGATGAAATCACCAAGTAAAATGGTATAGAGGGAAAAGAGAAGAGGTTTGGGACAGAGACTTGAAGGACCTTCAAGCTAGTGGGTGTGATACGGATAAAGAACCCGAAAAGGAAAATGAGAAGGGATAGGCAATAATGATTATGGTAAACACGAGAGGCACACCTTGAAACAAACAAGTTATTACAGTTAATGTCAGAAGTGTTAAGATGACTCTGACTAAAAAATTTCTGCAGAGGTGTCCCTGTTGATTAGGCACTAAACCCAAGCTTGGTCTTTAGGAATGACATGCCTTGAAGGATGTAAGGTCTTGGACCAAGGGTGGGGAACTTACGGCCTCAAGGCCACACATGGCCTTCTAGATCCTCAAGTGCAGCCCTTTGACTGAATCCAAATTTCACAGAACAAATCCCCTTAATAAGAGGATTTGTTCTGTAAAACTTGGACTCAATCAAAAAGCTGCACCCAAGGACCTAAAAGGCCTCATGTGGCCTCAAGGCCACAGGTTCCCCACTCCTGTCTTGGAAGATACTCTGTGTGTGTGTGTGTGTGTGTGTGTGTGTGTGTGTGTGTGCATATACAGCTCTGAAACTGGCTGTATAGCCTTCTATAATGAAAAGCAGGTCTATTCTGAGCGTTGTGCTTCTAATTCACCCATTGTGCTTTCTCACATTCTGTCCACTCATGGTTATTTGTGTACATGTCTTATGCTCTCCCCAAAGGCAAGACTATGTTTTATTCACTTCTGGTAACCCTCACAGTGTTCAGAACAGTACCTTTTTCCACCCACCAGATTAGGGGTTCTTAACCTGGAGTCTGTGAACTTTTTAAAAAAGTATTTTCATAATCATATTTCAATATAATTAGTTTCCTTTGAAATTTATGTATTTTTTGTGCACTTAAAACCCTTATTCTGAGAAGGGGTCTATATAGGCTTTACTAGAATGCCAAAGGGGTCAAGAAAAAAAATTTAAAATCCCTGGACTAGAAAATCTAAATGAATGAATGAATGAATAAATGAATAAATAGATATTTGATCCACTCTTATTACCCATGACAAAAATAGGCTACATGCTGAAACAATTAATAATCATAATTAGGGGTATACATTTAATTTCTGAGTTTGCAAGTATGATTTTCACAAAGGGCTCCCCTTCCAACCCTGTGTCACCAGAAATTATCTAGCTAGTGCCTTGGGAGTTTCACTGCAGCCCTGTGCTAATAGGAAACTCACATGTTAATGCTTGTGTTTGAAGGGAAGGGCTGGGGAGTAGACTCATACAATTCTAGTGACCAAGGGCCAAAGCCACAGCTGAAGAACATCTAGGACTGAAAGATTCTGGAAAGAGATTCTCAAACAAAGTCAAATCTCCTAACAGGCAAATAAAAATCAATCTTGTTTCTTCAATATAAGAGTATTTTGCAGATTACTGCAATAAGGTGTAAATGATTATATGCAAGAAGCAGGACACCAGGGCACAGAGAGGGTGTGATATTTGTCTCAGTGAGTATTGCCATCATCATCATCATCATCATCATCATCATCATCACCATTGTTGTCACATTTGGAACAAGTACTTCCCCTAGCCCTTCCCTTCAAACAAAGGCATTAACACAGAAAGTCCCTCTTAGGACTAATCTTTCTGATTTGGCCAGCATTCACATATCATAGGAATCAGAGTTGGAAGGGACCTTCGAGGTCCCCTTCCCTGTTCAAATGGGGAAACCAAGGCCCAAAGAGATTGTCAATTACTGGAGTTCATATCACTTATATGAATGAAAGAATGAAATAAAAAGCGTTTATGGAGTGCTTACCATGGGTCAGGGACTGTGCTAAGCTGGTAACTAGCATAGACAGTATTCAAAACAAGTACTTCTGATTCCAAATCCAGTGCTCTTAATGTGGCCTCACGGCTGCCTCCTAATTTAGATTCACGGGGCTTTGGGTCATTTCTCTATTAAAGTGACCATCTTCAAGACCTTCATTAGACAGCTACAAACACCCATCTCTCCTGCTTTATCAATTCAGTTTAAATTCCACTTACAAGTATTAAGCACCTACTACATGAAATGTGCCATGTTAGGTCCTGGGGGAGACACAGTGCTAAAAGACACTTTTGTCATCATAAATGTGTGGCACCACTAGGAGAACCACAAGTCAAAAGATCATAGGTTCAGAGTTGAGAGGAGTTTTAGAGGTTAACTAGTCCAATCCCCTTCATTTTGTAGATGAGGAAGTAAACCCAAAGGAACTTAGTGACTTACCCAAGATCACACAGAGCCAGGATTCAAACCCAGATTTTTAGCCTTCAAAATTCAGTACACTACTATATCATGCTTTCTCATGAAGAAACTTGTTGAAATAAATGAATTTATTGGGGGGTTTTTTGCAAGATAAGCTTCATAATCCTACCACTAAGCTCCATCTTTGAGGAGACAAAGTCAGTCAGTCAGTCACTCAATAAACATTTACTACTGTGTGCTGGGCACGGTGCAGTATGTTTTTCTCCTTTCTCCCAGCACTGAAATATTATCTCCCGTGGGGGCCAGCCTCAGAGTTTGAAAATCCTAATATTATATTCAGTCCTTTGGGAGTGGAGCATGTCATCCTGTGGCAGCTGTCAACAAAACATGTGGAGCTTATTTGTGGCACAGGTAGGGCAGTCTAGCAAGTGGCTTCTGGAAGGCCAGCTAGAAACCAGGGGCAGGAAACTCAGCTAATCATGAAAACCAAGGCACCAGCTCAGCAAAGGAAGCCATATGTAGACATGAAAGGGTAAGAACCAACACTCAGGCATGAACAACACTGCTAGAGATGCAGGGAGCAGGCCCGCACTGGGATGCACCTATCATTGCCGATTAAGGAGTAGCCAATTCAAGGTCAGTAGAAGATACCCTTACAGAGGGTAAAGCACAGAAACAAATTAAAAGGCAATGTTGAGTTTTAATGTGAGAGTCATGTTTCAGATGGTCTTGGAAATTTGGAGTTGGCAGTAAGGTCTGCAACACGGTCACTCCCCCTTTATAAAGTGGAACGTATGTCTCCTTTTCTATTGACTACAAGGGATTTAAGTCCCGTTATCTGGGCTACAGGAGCCTGGCAAAGTTATTTTCTATGGGTTGTGCCTGAAAAAATACCAATATCTAGTGCTTGAACTAGAATTTTGCTAAGACAGTAGGCAGAAAGGGCACCCTCAGGTGTGTTGGGGGAGGGTGATCAGGAACATTCCCTATTGGGTAAGACGGAAACCTAGGGACACAGGTGTAAGGCTGTTGCTAGGAAGGTCATTGTAGTGAGCAGCAGCTTCTACAATAGACCAACTAGTATCTTCTTCTTTTAATTATTCTTTCTAACTAGTTGCTTTTTAGGCCTTGCAGGATT
Organism: Phascolarctos cinereus; assembly: GCF_003287225.1. Classification (NCBI taxonomy): domain Eukaryota; kingdom Metazoa; phylum Chordata; class Mammalia; order Diprotodontia; family Phascolarctidae; genus Phascolarctos; species Phascolarctos cinereus. The sequence goes on along the minus strand of NW_027555625.1, from coordinate 391,835,517 downwards.
TGTTCAAGGGCCCTAGGGATGTTGGGTACAGGCTGACAAGCTTTTCTACATCTCTTCCCCTCTGCAAACTTCCCCACCCTATATCCTCAATTGTCACTACTATCTCACTGATAGTGGGTGGGTGAGACTCTTCCCCTGTGAACTCCCACCATGTGTAGGGAGGAAATAAAAGAATGGGATATGCTGGTGCCATGCCACAAGACACCTGGGCAGGAAGAGCTGCCCCACCCCCCAGCAGCACTGAACTTACATGGCCCAGATCCTCACCTCATCCTGTTTATTAGGGAAGATTTGTGGGCCATTGAGCATGATGGGGCTATTGATCCATTAGACTCTCTTCCTGGCCACCCCTCTCTTACTGCCAAGTATGAACCTGCATTCCTCTTAAAAATCATTAAAGAATGGTGGAAGTGCTGGTGCAAGTGGAATTATTGCCATCTGCATTTGGGAAGATAACATGTCACCCTAATGGGTGGGACAAAGTATAGCTACTCTCCCAACTCATGCACGGTGGAGAGCTGCAGGGGGCTTGGCTTTTTTTTCTTTCATTTTTTTAAAAGGTACTTCCTCTAAATGTGGCTTCTTGGAACAAAACTGATTGCCTCACCCTTGTGACAAATGATTATTTCTTTCTGGCATTAATAACTAATTATTGTATTAGGACCAAAGTTTTTCCCCTTTTCTACTTCCTCATCCAGAAATCAACCACTGTGGGAAATCTCTCTCAAAGATGTACTCAGGCCAAGATCTAATCAAAGACAGTAAAAGAAATTCTCACTTTGGGCTAGTGGGTGCATTCCTGCTCATTGTATTTGTTCAGACAAGTCTGGGGAAATGTGGATCTTCCCTTTTGTCAGACAGGTGATATGGAAATTAGTAAGTCTCTGACTAAGATTTGGGTGACATAAGTCACTCTCCAAGACCCTCATTGTAATATAGCCCACCCTCTCATTATAATAATCATTTTCTCATTAATTGTTAACCAATTAGAGTTGACGGCCACCCTGAGGAACACCTACTCTTCCAAGAGTATATAAACTGTGAGCCCACTGACATGAGGGGTCTTTGGTCTAAGAGAGACGGGCTACGTGACCATTGCTTTATTAATAAACATGCTGGCCTTATTAATAAAATGATTAAATTATCCAGAAATTGCCTCTAAAACTTTTCTTCAGTCCTTTTTAATCCTTTGTGCTTAACTTTATGTATTTAAAAACATTATTCTAAGAAGGGGTCCAGAGCCTTGACCAGACTGCCAAAGAAGAGAGGAGTACATGAAAAGAAAAAGATAGGAAGAGAGAAAAGCGTGGGGGGGGGGAGGAAAGAAGGGAAGAGAGAAAGAGAGACAGAGAGAGAGAGAGACAGAGAGAGGGAGAGAGACAGAGAGAGAGAGAGAGAGAGAGAGAGCACACACAGGATCATTAACACACAGGCCCAAGCTAAATTAACAGTATCATAGTGGAAGGCAATGTCTCAAAGGAACTAAACTTTTGGTAGACAAAGGTCTGCTGTATGGAACACTACTAGAGAAGGGTATTCAGAAGCCATAATGAGAATCTGTGGTTATCTGGGGGTGGGAGCAGGGAAGGAAAAATAGGAAGTTTCTATGTGCCTGCTAGGATAATGCCAAAAGGGAAGAAGGAAAAAAGGCACTGATTGGATTCTGTGAGCCCCACTTAAAACCATTATCCTCTGAATACAGCACTAAACTAGACAACTCCCATAATTCTGATCCTCACCCATGAATAAAATGATGTGATTCTCATTTAAACATATCATCAAAGCACATGTTTTTAAATCTCCCCACCTAACAGTCTTATTTAAGAAGAAGTGCCCTCAACCCAGTTATTTAGTATCCGTTTCTCAGCCAGGAAAAAGATCGGTCACACTTTAAATTAAGTGTCTTGAGCAAGGATTTAATTTAGAACTAATAAGACAGTTATTGTATGTTAAATACCATATGGTTATTAAAAAACATATTTATTGAGGTTTAACAACTATGTCAAGACAATACTCTATAAACAGCAGGAACTGTTAACAGGATGCAGTTATTGATTCTTACATCATGCAATGTATCTTGTGCATGGATACACTTAATATTCTCCCATAAAAAGACTCAGAGGGACTTCGGCCAGGAGGGTGAGGTGGGGCATTGGATTTGTGTACTGCTCATTCCACCCTGGAGACCTAGGATCGGTCCCTGCCTTCCATGCTCATGAAAAATGAGGTTAGAGGTCTCCCCCTCCTCCTCTTCTTTTTGTGCTGGGGCAAAGCCAACCTCTGCCATTTGCTATGATTGATAAGAGTGCAGCTGGATGCAGAGACCTCTAGAAGTAATGGTAGCAGGAAGATCACTTGTCTAGAGTTAAAAGGGACCTCAGAGGCTATCTAATCCAACGCCTTTTTTTTTTTTAACGGACTAGGAAACTGAGGCGCAGGGATATTAAGCGACTTGTACAAAGTCACTAGTAATATCAGAGGCGGCATTCCAACCTAGGGTCGCTGACTACAGAGTCTTTACGCTGTAAAGGTTTTGGGGGTCGGGGGCGTCACTGAAGGCATCTGAAAGGAAAGGTTTGGGGTAACGTGTCCAGGTGCTGATCGTTAACCAACACTTGCCACTTCTCAAACACCCACAACACCCTCCTGACTTTGGAAGCAGGGACTTTTGCAGCGGAGCCAAGGATCGCGTTAATCCAAGGCTACCCCCCAGTCCAGCCCAGCCCACCCCACTCCCGTTTCTTCTGCCAGTAAGTTCTTCTATTCCCCCTTGCTGAGCAAGGAGACGTTTGGGTTGGAAGCGAAGCCTTCTCGCCTTACTGTCGGGCCTCTCCTTCCAGCTGTGCCGGCAGCGCTTTCTCCTCGCCTCCCGCCCGTGTTTATGGCCTCGTGTGCCGGTGCCATGGCAATGCCTCTGGCCCAGTGGCTGGCACCCGCCCCCCCTCCACTCTCCTCAGAGAGATGACTTCACAAGAGGATCAAGCTGGAGGAGTTAAGATGGGCCACGAGTGAGAAAAGGCATCAACCAATCTCCTTAACAGTTCGCAAAGGTGTCGGGGGAGATTATTTATAAATATTTGACGAGGGACTAGGTGTAAGTTGCAAGTAAACTGCTGCCGTGCTCAAAGTTTTCCCCTGTGAGGCAGTTCCCTCTTTAAAACTACGCAGCTCCAAAGCTCAGACTTCAAACGAGAAAGCCTCCTCTTCCCTCCATTGCTTTGTCACGCAAAAGGCATCTAGTTACCTGCGAGTAGCTAGCTACGTTGCTTTCTCACTTGAGGGGGATGGGGGGCTGGTGACCCAGAAAAGGTGTTTGTGGGGATCTGTCAGTTCTCTCTATGCCCATGTTTGGAATGTCTTTCACTCCTCCCCAGAGCAAAGCGGGAAGGGAAGGGGAACTGAAAGCAAGCACGCACTCAGAGAGTCACAGAAAGCAACAGACCCGGAATGCTTAGAGATAATTATATTTTACAGTTTGACTAAACACAGGAAAGTATTTTTCTCAGGCCATTTAATTAAAACAGCATCTCCGGTTATACCTTCGTTGTAATAAAACTCCAATGTGTGTCCGAGCACCCAGGGATTTATTAACTTGCTCTGGGCTCTGAAAAATCAGCAGCCAGGGTCAGATGCGGCTAGTGATGATGACATCACCGTTTTTGGCAGCTCTTTTCAACTAGTGTTGAGTGAGGTAATGTCCCCAAAATTAAAACTGACAGCAAGATTAATGATGATAGATTCACTGACTTTTTCGTGATTTAAATTGGTGTTCTGTTTCTTCCATGCGGGGCTGCCAAGACAGCATCGTGCCATTAACTCTGTATATCAGTCAGCGGAGATAAGATGAACCCCCTCTCTCGCCTGGGGACAGACTGTTACTTCAGGGTTGCTGGTGATTTAGAGATGGGTCCAAGAGAGGACACACCCTCATCCTTCTTGCAGAGAGGTTGAGACAGCGAAGGGCTGACTTTATCAGAGTAGGCTGGCCAATACTTTCAAATTCATCATCTCCCTGGTTGGAAGGTACTCCGTTCTTTAACTAAGTTAAGTACGCCAGTTAACTCAGTACAGAAAAACCTCATCAATTGTACTTCAGTAAGTCAGAATTTGTGATTATTTAGACAGTGGCTGGACTGAACTTTCCCTTGGTAGAAAGAAAGATTATTAAGTAACAGGAAGATTATTTCAGAGGAGAGTGGGGCAAGGGGGAATGTTTAGCCTACTAAAGAGAGAAACTTTTCCAGTACTTCAGACAATGGTTTTTCCTGTGAATAATAGATATCTTAATTACACATCATCCTTCTCTGATCTTTTAAAACCAGCACCTTAAGGACCTCTAGTGGGAAAAACACATTGCTAGCTTAGTGTTACTGAATGTACTTGGAATAATAAAACCACCTTTCTATGAATATATACTTTTATTCAAAATTATATTGTCAGTTGGGCCTTGCCCCCAATTAATCTGTGCTGGGTGAGATTTCTCCATATATATATGTGTGTGTGTGTGTGTGTGTGTGTGTGTGTGTGTATGTATATATATATATGTATATATATATATTTTAATGATAAAAATTAATCTGAAAAAAATAATAGTTCTAGAATGTTCTAGGTGGTCTGATGAAGGCATATTTTAGGGGAGATATTGACAAACTGTAGTGCATTCAAAGAAGGACAATCAAGAGAGATGACAAAACCACAGATTTAGAGCCAGGAGGGAACTTAGAGATCATCATGTCCAACAATCCCCTCATTTTATAGATTAAGACACTGAAATTCAGAGAACTTAAGTGATTTGTCACACGAGGAATAAGTAGCAGAACCTGGTGAATTTGAACCCAGGTCCTATGATTCCAAGTTCAGTACTTTTTCTCTGTATCACATCCAAAAGGGACTTGAAAACATGCCATATGAGGTTTGGCTAAAGGATTTTGGATATGTTTAACCTGAAGGGGAAAAGAGCTAGGGGGCATATGATTGTTTCCTTCAAATATGGGGAGGGCTGTCATATGGAGGAGTGATCTCGCCAAGTGTGTGGCACAAGGAGTATGAGATGCTAAATTTGAGTACATGGGCAAGAATTCAGGCAGGAAACAGTGAATGGGTCAGGGGGCAATATGGTGGCATGGTAGAAAGAGCACTGGATTTGAATTCCAGCTCTACTCTGAGATCCTGAGCAACTCATGTCTCCCTATCTATAAAATGAGGGGAATTAGACTGGATGGCTTCTGAGTTCCCTTCTTTCCATGAACCAGGAGTATAGCATACGGTAAAGACAAATGAGCAAATGATAAATGTCAAAGAAAAATATGTCAAGCAGGCAAACTCAGATTGCTTGGAATTAGTACGGTGAATCCCCTGGAACCAGGGTGAATGTAGAATCAGTAAGGAATACAGTAAGCCATACCTAAAATGAACTGCCCATGAACAGATCCCCAGTATTTGCTGATTCTTTTTGACTTTATGGGACATTATGGCTGCTGTCCAATCCAATCCAACAAGCATTTATTGAGTGCCTACTATGTGCAAAGCATTGTGCTAAATGCCAGGGGAAAAACAAACACACAAAAAACAATCTTTTCCCTCAAGAAACTTAGATTCTACTTGCTGATTTAAAAAGCTGCCATTTTTGAAATAAATCCTAGTCTTACCACCCCCAATAGAACTGGCATGGCATCCCAGAAGAAGATGAAATCTCAGTGACTCAGAGGTTCAATTTAATTTCAAGTAGTTGGGAAAATCATTTGAACTTCTAAAGTTGGCAAAAAATGCTGTGATCATGATAGCCATTTTTTGAAAATACCCGATCCCTCCTGTTTCTGGAAGAGATTTTGTTCACTTCCCAAACTGGAAATATTTGTTCACAGGCCTCCTCCTTCACTTGTGGTAGTTATAACCAAGAACTATGAAGCCTTATAGCTAGTGTTATTCTATCATTATTAATAATAGTAATATAAACAGCATGAAAAAAAATGAAACTCTTCAATGTCTCAAACCTCAAATAGAGTTGTGTTTGCTTTGGATGGAATTATAAGCAAAGCCTAAAGCCCATGCTTTGCTGGCACTGATACAGTTGGCACTGGGTTTTTTGGGTTTTTGGTTTTGTTTTGTTTTTTTTAATTTTGTTTTGTTCCTGATAAAGGAACCTACATGTATCTATAAATTTCTGATAAAAACTTTGTGGGATTCTAAAAGCAGAACTGAATTTGGAGTCCAAAGCCCTGGATTCAAGTGCTACATTAACAGTATTTTAGCTCCATGATGTTAGGCAAGTCATTTAACCTGCTGTTTCCTCACCTGGAAAGTGAAAATGAGAATTGCACTATCCCTTTCAGAGAGTTGCTGTGAGGATCAAAACATCTGAAGAATGTTAGGTAACCATGGAAGTCTTTCTATCAAAGCAAGATATTATGACTATCACAAATATATTTTACTGAAAACTGGGGTGGGATGATCCTATAAAAAGAATGTGAGACAACCATTTCATAGCCCAAAGTTGTGCTGTGTTATTCATAAAATATCAAAAGAACCAGAGAAAGGCCTATAGTGCATTGTGTATGATTTGAGGAGACAATGACTAGACCCACACAGAGTGAAGTTGAGTGAATGAGTTGTGACATAAATTCTCTCTCAAGACTATTCCTGACTATCTTGACTTTTCCACCTCCTCTTCAGCAGCCTTCTCAGCCTGGAGTTTCCTCCATCCATGTGGCCTCTTCCTCTGAAACCTCTATTTGAAGAAGTGCCAAGATGAGCCATCTTCATTTCTCTTTTGGCTCCACTCTTAGCATGTGAGTACCTACCTACCTACCTCAAATCCTGCTTTTCACCTCCCTTTTATATGTCTTCTCCTACTAGAATATAACCTCCTTGAAAGTAGGGACTGGGTTTTTTCTTATATTTGTATTCCCAGCACTCAGCACAAAGGCTGGCAGATGTTAAATGCTTAATAAAGACTTTATCTTTCTATCTATCTATCTTTCTTTCTTTCTTTCTATCACCTATCTATCTACCTTTCTATCTACCTCAGATGCCCAAGCTTCAAATGAGAAGGTTGTCCCCCTCCCATGATCTTCAGGCTCCTTTTCAGACCATAACTATCTATACCTGAGTAGCTAGGTGGTAAAGTAGATGAAGTGCTAGGCCTGGGGTCAGGAAGACTCATCTTCCTTAGCTCAAATCTGGCCTCAGACACTTACTAGCTGTGTGATCCTGGGCAAATCACTTAACCCTGTTTGCCTCAGTTCTTCATTGTAAAATGAGCTAGAGAAGAAAATGGTCAACCACTCTAGTATTTTTGCCATGAAAACCCCACATGGGGCCATGAAGAGTCAGACAGGACTGAAAAATGACTCAGCAACAAAAATCTATTTTCTATCTGTCTGTCTCTATCTGTTCATCTATCTTTGAGCAAGGGAATGTCTACATGGAATTCAACATGAATTCCTCCAAAATCGAAACAAGCATTGTTATCATTACTCTCCATGCACTTCAACATGGAAAGGCTACTTGTAATTTTGAAGCCACAGACAATTAAGCGTGCAAATGGAACTACAAGCATCAATTGCAATTTGGGGAAAAGAAGCAGAGGTGTTTTCCAACTGAAAAAACGACAGCTTAGTAGAGAAATCACTGGTCTAAGAAAGGATGTCTGCATTCTAGTCCTTGACCTTCCTTTGACAAACGATATGACTCTGAGTGAATTTTTTGTTCTTGGAAGCTCAGATGTCCAAGTTTCAAAATGGGAGGATTGTTTCCCTCCCAAGATCTCAAAGCTTCCTTTCAGACTATGGATTTCCTCATTTGGGCATGGTGACATTTTTAATGAATGAGAGAGAAAGATTCTAGCAGGATTGAGCATGATGAGCAGAATGGCTATTTCTCCAACATTTGAATCCCTGAAGTCATGGATCCTAACTGAGCAAAGTAGAGGGTAATTGGGGGAGGGCAGGTAGAAATGGTGTTGAATCCACTATACCAGTCTCGGTGAATTTATGTGACCAATGAATAAAAGATTTCTGATCTGGCGTCCTTTTGCAGTGCAGTAGGGCTGCATTAACATTGAGTTAAGGAAACAAGATCATTAGAAGATTCAGAGTCCCATTCTTTAAAATTGTATAATAATCTGGCACCATTTTCAAACAAAGATGCAGTGTACAGCCAAGAATATCCTTTTCCCCCAAAACATCTCCCTCCTCTACCCTATCATGGAACTGATATTTTGCTATCAGAAATTCTTCCCTTTGTGTCCTGATGGCCAGGAGAAGGATGAGGTGGTGCCAGTAGACAGAGCAGGGACACCTATAGGAGAGATTGAAAGCTACCCAAGACAAATCAAAATAAGTCAAATTAACAAGCGTTTATTAAGCACCTCCTATGTGTCACATTCTGTGCTAAGTTCTGGGGATACAAAGAAGGGCAGGACCCCAGGGAGCTCACAAACTACTGGAGACAACATGCAAACAAGTTAAACACAGGACAAATTAGAAATAATCTTAAAGGGAAGGTATGAGCATTAAAGGAAAGGATTCTTGCAGAAAGTATAATTTAAGCTGAGACTTGAAGGGAACCAGGGGAATCAGAAGGTGGAGGTAAGGATGGAGAACATTCCAGTTACTCAAGTTTCTAAGCACCCACAATGTAAAAAACTTAATATACATCAGACGTTCTATGACGGTCAATACATTGACTGGGCATCTACTTTGCAAGTGATACTTGGGCATTGTTAGGGATACAAAAAGTATGCCGCATGGTCCTAAGAGTCAAGGGGTTAAGATCTATTGAAGAGGCAAGACACAAGTGAATTGCTAACCAGGAACTAGTTAAGAGCAAGAGATGTTATAAGGTAGCATGATAATTAATCAAATGCCAAGTGAGTCACCCAGACGATAAATGCTCTGAGCTCAGAGGAGGGACAGATCACTGGGCAAGAGTGGTTAGGCAAAGGCTTCCTGCCTTTCAGAAGCTTCCACTGTAACCCAACTGCAATTCCCAGAGAGGAGAACAGTAAAGACAGCTGCTGGTTCAGTGAGAGAAAACTTCAGAGAGAACTCTTCAACCAAACAATTCTATAGTCACCAGAAAAGCGGGGCAGGTCACTTTTCATTTTTACATTTCACTAATTTTTGATTGAGGGATAGGAGCTCTGTATTTGAAAAGAACATGAGCAAATCACTCTCTTAATACTTCCAGTGGAGTCCAAACCAAGATTTACTGGAAGAAAATCTTGATGTGAATTCCAGCCAAATTCCCAAAGTTCAGCTAAGTTTGGAAGAAGCTAGCTGCTCAAGCATTTGAAGCTGAGCCTTGTCCCTTTACCATCTGGCCTATTGCTGGCAATTTCACCCTCATGTTTATGTAATTGTGTTCTGGTGCCATGGAAATGCCTCTGATTGTGTCTCTGATTCATAGAATGGTAGACTAATAGGCCTCAAAGTTGGAAAGGTTTTAGGAAATAGCCTTCAAGTAGGTGGGTTATTATGCCCATTATATTTATGAAGCAATGGAGACCCCCACCCCTCTACCAGAGGCGGTTATTTTCCGAAGTGCACAAAGCCAGTGGTGGAAAAGGACTGACCCCTCATTGTCCTGCCTCTTGCTCTAGTGGCCTGTACACGACAGTTATCCCTTCCACACTGAGGGGGTTAGGGGAAAGATGCCCCTGTGATCTGGAAAATTCATGCACAATTTTTTGGCCCTCCCTTCACATCTGAGAAGTTTGAATTATTATGATATTAAAAGATAAAATATGTTGACATTATGTAATACTACATATATATTTTGCGCATTTCTGACTTTCTAAACTTTTTCTCTATTTTCTGTTGGCCTTTGCGTGTCATCTACGGCTTCCCAAAAATTTCTCATTTAATTTCTTATGCTGACCCATGATACATCAAAACCACGATGGGGAAAGCTGAAATGTGGAAGGATTTAATGTATTCCCAGTTCAGCAAATAGTGGATATGAAGCCAACCTTGGAGTCAGAGAAGTCTGGGTTCAAGTCCTATCTCTGACACATACTGGCTTTGGGACCATGGGCAAGTCCTCATCAGGAGTTTCCTTTATCACTGAAATCACAAGTCTGGGCCAAAAAAAAAAAGTGCTAAACATTATGCTAGGTGATAGAGATACAAAGACCAAAATGAAAATATTGTCCATGCTGTATAGGTGCTTATATTCTATTCAGGAGTAGAAGAAGCATGGGCACAACATATACACAGAAAAAGAAATCCAAGGTAATTTAAAAGTGTTAGTCTGTGTAACAATTGCAAAAATCATGGAAGACTTCCTGGAAGAAGTGGCACCTGGCCTGGAGAAAGATGAGGATTCTGAGAAGCTGCAAAAAGAAAGGAGCATATTGTAGGTATAAGGAATGCCCTGTGAGGAGGTACAGAAGTAGTACTGTAGATGCTTAGCTCAGGTAGCTGAGAGCATAGTTTGGCTGGAACGTGCATGAAAACAAAGGCTAGAAAAGATAAGGAGTTAATATTTTATCCTATGGCTAAAAGGGAACCACTAAAAGTTTTTGAGCAGGGGAATGACAAGGTCACTTAGGAAGATTATTTTGTTAGTTACATGGAATATGGTGGGAGAAGAGAGACCCATTAGGAGACTAGTAAAAGAGTCCAGAAAAGTGGCAAAAAGGGCTTGAGCTAGAGCATTGGCAGTGTGAGTAGGGAGGAGCTGGATAGAAGAGAAATCATTCAGGTAGAATCGATAAGAAAGGGAGGAGAGAAAGGGGAGAGTCAGAGATGACACTGGTTAGAACTATAGGTGACTGTGGGAGCATGGTGGAGTCTTCAACACAAATAAGAAAGTTGAGTGGATCAATGGGTTTCAGTAGAAAGATAAGTTCTATTTTGAATATGGTGAGCTCCAGATGCCAATGGAACATGCAGATTAAGACTTCTAATGGTTTTAAAAGGTAGTATTGGAGCTCAGGAGAATGATTAGAGACCATGACAGTGAGGTATAATGAGTAATCTTCAGTCAAGAAGATCTTCCCTTAACATACAGTGGCTGTGTGGGAATCACCTGATCACATGACTAGCAAGATGGTAGCTTAGTCCCTCTCTGCAAACCTCTCAGCCAGTCAGCATCTACTAAGCACCTATGAAGTCCCAGCACCTACTGGGCTGGTGCTAGCTTACAAATACAATAAATAAAACAATCCCTACTCGCAAAGAGCTTACATTCTAAATCTTCAACCCTTCAACTTCCAAAGGGATTATGTATTAGATATAAAATAATTAGAGCTAAATCCACATGATAAGAAATAACTGGAAAGATAAAAAATACTATGAATCAGTGCCAGAGAACTTAAATTCTTAGACTGTTAATTCAACAAGGTCCTCCCACTAATCTCTACACGCTTCCTCCCAAACACAGTGAACAACGGCAAACTCCCAGGTTTGGATCTACGGGAGAGACCCCTCTCTGCTACAGTGGTTCTGCCTGATCATACCTTGTACCTCTACTCCATAAAAAGTGGCAAAAGATCATTATGCCTAATCATGTTAACAAAGGGGAGGGAGTAGAGGAGAAGTCAAGTAGGCTCAAAATGTACCTGTTGGGGTACTGGAAACCCAGATGGAATTAGTTCCACCCCTGGAGGTTACTCAGGGCAGAGACCCTTGGAGTTTCAATAACTCTAGCTAGCCCCATTCTCCCCTCTGCGCCACTAAGAAATAGTAGCTCTGGTTCTTCCCAGGCATGTGGAGGAAAGGAGGAGTGTGGAAGGTGGAATTAGTCAGACTCAAAAGGCATGAAGAGGGCAAAGCCGAATGGAAAAATGATTGAAAACCCATGTTTATCCAGCTCCATCTCCTACATTACTCATGGGACAGACTGAGGCCAATAAACCCATATTCCACAAATCTGAGGCAGCCCTGCAAGTGAAGAGAGTAGGGAACAAAAGATTATAAGAAAGAGATCTAGAGATCAAAGATAAGGAGAGAAAAAGCTTCAGCAAAAGTTCAGAAGCATATAAAACAACACAGATGATCCTAAAAATAGAAGGAAAATGAGTAAAACCACAGAGAAACCAAAGTACAATTAACAAATATTTTAATATGAAGGAGAGTGAAGCAATAGTGCCTGATGAAAGGCAGAATCCCATTGCCTCCCCAGAGATCCTGGAACAATAAGTAGAATTTCTCTGAAAAGAAATCAAACTCATAAAACAAGACATCAGGGATGAATTTAGTTCAGAAATTAGAGTTCTCAATGCATAAAATAGAGCACTTAATACAGAATTTGAAATATAATTAAGAAAAATTAAATATTTGATGGAACTCCCTAAAGAATAAGAATCTGTAGAAGATTAACAGATCCAAAACTGAAAAATAGTAATGTAGAAGAACATTTGGCAGAAGAGAGACAAAAGGCAACAATACACACAAAGTGCATGACTTTGAACAGGTCACTTAACCTCTCAGCTACCTAAACAACTCTTAAACTATAAGTTGTGTAGCAAGTGCCTGTCTTCATTGAGAAAGGAAGCTTCCTTACCTGGAATTACCTAATCAAAATAAACCATAGGGCTGGTCATAACCATATAGAGATAGGGATCAGCATAGGATGGGGGAGAAGGGGGGTTGAGAGGGAGACAGAGGGGGAGAGAGAGAGAGAGAGAGAGAGAGAGAGAGAGAGAGAGAGAGAGAGAGAGAGAGAGAAAGAGAGACAGTATTTATAAATTTTGAGGTTATTAATCAGTCCCTAAAGATAGATGAAATCACCAAGGGAGAAACTGTAAAGAAAAAAAGTGAAGATAACCTACTTCAAAGACTGAGGCATACCTACATTTAAAAGAAAGAATAGGGATGATTATCAGGCAAAGGAAACTGAGAAGGAAGCCAGATAGATAGGAGGAAAACCAGGAGGGCGTAATGTCTCAGAGGCAAAGAGAAGAAAGAATATCCAGGAGGAGGGATTGGGTAATGGTGCAAAAACTGCAGAGATATCAAGAAGCATGAGGTCTGAGGAAAGGCCATTGGATTTAGCCATTAAAATACCATGAGTAATCTCTAAGAATTGAATAGTAGAATTTCAGTTGAACAGTGTGATCAGAAATCAAGTTGCTAGAAGCTGAGGTGCGAGTGATATGAAAGTGGAGGACTTTATGGACTCAAGATACAGAGTTAAACATATGTTTTTGGACATGGACAACGAGGGAATTTATTTTGTTTAATTATGCATATTTATTACAAGGGTTTGTATTTCTCTATTTAATGGGGAGATGTAGAAGGAGGCAGGTAGGAATGTGGTTCTTTCCCCCACCCAAAAAAAGGAGAGATATCCTGGAAAATAAGTATGATACAAAATTGAAGGGAATCAATAAAACTTCCATGAATGAAAGTGGAGGACTCATTGACTTTAATGAATCATTAAGATAAGCATCCTCGATCTTAAAGGCCAACAATTACAAGTACTTTGACATGAAAATATAAAATGGGCGTCATGAATTGCTGATGAACTGAAAAATCTATATATTCTAACCAGGTTGCTCTGCTGATCAAACAACATGTATATGGAGAAGATGGCAGACTTGGGTCCGGTGATCGACCTTTGACTAAAGAGTAGGGCCAAATTAAATTACTTATATAAGGATTGAACACAAATTGGGTGATCATTGGTTTCAAGCTTTAAAATAGTGAGTTAATGGGCCACCAATCAAAATGTTGGTTATACAATAGCAAATGAAAGTCTTCCCTTGAAATCATGAAGGAAAAATATTAAACGAGAGAAATATGTAAGATTAAAGAATGTTCATTCCCTTAGTGTAGAGGTGTGGACCATATGCCCAATGAGAGGCAGTTCACTGTAGTGGAAAAACACTAGATTTCAGGATAATTGAGCTATACTCCTAAGACCTAACCCTAACATGCCTTGAGACCTAAGACAAGTGATTGCTTACCCTTACTGGGCTTCAGATTCCTCCTTCCCTAAGATGAAAGAATTAGGCTACACAATCTTGAAGGTTTTTTCTAAGCCATGACATGTTAAATGCTCTGTGTTCTAGCATCTATGGCATGAGGTCATTTTTGAGGCCAACTTTCTATGATCCTGATCCCTACCACTGTGGAAGGCATATTGAAGACAGTCCCTAATGGTTGGACTAGAATAAAGGTTGGGTTAGAATTGGTGGAAAAGCCTGTAGCTAATACGGGTATATCACACAGTACTAAGTAACATCCAGCATGCTCTGGCCACTTAATGTCATTAACAATTAGCAAAGATAGTAAGGTGAATTATTTAGAGTTATTTTCAAGCGTTACATAAAATACAGGGCTATGATTCAAACATAAGTTAACTTCCACATCATTCCTGAACCTCTGAATCTTTCTTTAGTGGCCTAAAAGGGAGCTAATTATTGCAAAGTTAATATGTTTTAGCACTACATATATCTGCTGATTAGTCTGTTACTCACATTCATACAGAATGAGGCAAAAGTCACTATATAGTTATGCACTTTGGACAGTATAAAGTAAATTATAATGAAATCAAAGCACAAAAAGGGATCTTAGGGACTATTCAGTATAATTAGGAGATTATAGGATCATTAATTTAGAGCTGGAAGAGACCTTAGAAGCCATTGAATCCAACTCCCACATTTTAAATATGAGGAAACTAAGGCACAGAGAGATCATGTGACTTACCCAGGGCCACACAACTAGCAAATGTCTAGTTTGGGAATTGAACCCAGGTTTTCCTGGCCCCAAGCTTCGTCACCTATCCACTATACCATGTTTCCTCTTTCCATTTACAAATGGGGAAACTGAGACCTAGAGAGATAAAGTTAGGAGGTTGGACCACATGAGGTACTTTCAAGCTCTAAAATTCTATGACTATAGAATTACTTAAGATCATACAGTGAGTAACAGAAGGGATAATAGATGCTCATCTCCTGTCTTTCAATCTGGCGCTCATTCTAGCACACCAACCTACCTCCTTTGAAATAAAATACAGAAAGTAAGCAGTTTATTTAAACTGTAGACATGAACTAAACAGGCTTTATGCTTTGCCTTACCCTACTGCGACTTTTCCCTCTCTCTGTTAAACACACATATGATCATGTAGATTGTCAGATGCCGAGGATGCTGGTCTAGGAGGTGCAGCTGTGTGCCTGAGGCTGCTGGGCCACACAGCTGCCAGTACTCGCCAGTTATTCCCCAGGCCCATCTAAGAAGCCCTCGGATATACCCTCATCTCTGGTGTCAGACTGGTGGGAAAAACTGGCCTCTGGGTGTATACAAGACTATTTAGAGGACGATTTAGAGGAAAGCTGGCACTGGGACTCGGTATGGACTCCAAGTATGTTCAAGAGGAGCAGAATGCATTCAAAAGAGGAAAGTTCACAAAGTATATGGAGGAGAAGGAATGAGTCTGTGGGTGGGATAGAGAGAGTGAATGAAGAAATTATCAACATGTATAAGGGAGCTCTGGGTCCTTGGAGCTCCTGGCAGATTTGCAAGAAAGAGTCAAAATGTATTCAAGAAAAGCAGTTTGCATCTGGCAATTTGTTTTTTGAAAGCCACAGAGTGCATGGGAGAAAGGGGAGAGGGTTGGTAAAATTCTAGATCCTAGTACCACCCCTAGAATGTTACAAGTCTTGGGGAGCCAGGGTGAACAGCCTATTTGGTTTTTGCATTGCTCCATATATCTGAATGACAAGTTTCAGGGCTCATTTTAATATCAATTTGGGGAAGGAGGAAACAAGTGAACCTAGAGGATTGGAGCTTCAGTGGCAATGAGAGATAGATCCCTAGTGCACACACACACACACACACACACACACACACACACACACATCATATCATGTGTGTACCCATTGTCTTTGTACCCACTGTCTTTGTAGTCAGAGAAATGGAAAGGACAATGGTGGAAGAAATGAGCAAAGTTGGAGTCATTGTTTAATTTACTTAAAGGAAAGGCAATTTGGCCCAAAAGCCTTTCTGCCAAAAGTATTAGGAGATAAGGATAAATGTCCCGTAGATACTGGTCACACCTATTGTGTGGTGAAGGCATGACATCACTGGGAACATACTTTCTGGATATTTTCAGTAGAGTTGGTTTTGTTGTGTTGCCTTATTTTCCTTCTCAGTTCTCATCTTTAGAAATGTTTTCTAGTCTAGAAAAGGCTTTCCATTATCTTCAACATTTGTTGTGCAAATTCCCTGGAGAGGGTCATTGTAAACACAGCTTTTGAGAGCATACTATAAAGTCTTCCCTCCTAAAGATTACCACACAGCAATGTCTCCTAAACTTGGCATTGACAACCATATATTGGCCCCCATCTTAGAAACTGTCTTTCAACTGAATATTTTTATTCACATACTGTCTACAGGCCAATCAACAAGGATTCAATTACCTGTTAGTGTCAGGCACTCTGCTAAAGATTGGGTATGCAAAGAGAGAGATGAAACAAAGGAGATAATACACACACCCACAAGTACATACATACATACATACATAGAGAATGTATATAAAATTAAGATAAGCTAGCCTGGGCTGGGGGAAAGGCATTCTATCCTGGGAAACTGTGATGAAGAAATGGGGAAATAGGGAATTGGGGGTAATATGGAGAAAAACTTCCTGTTGAAGGAAATGCTTGAGGTCAGTTTTAAGGTAGTCCAAGGAATTCCAAAGGAATCCAGGGCATCCAAGAGGCAGAAGTGAGGAACATCTTGAGTGTGAGAAGCAAGAGGCCAGTATGGCTGGATTGTGGTGTTCATGGAGAGGAATAATGTGTGAAAAGACTGCAAAGATAGGAAGCAATGTTCATGATATTTCCAAGAGAAGGAAGGAAGGAAGGAAGGAAGAAGAAAGGAAGGAAGGAAGGAAGGAAGGAAGGAAGGAAGGAAGGAAGGAAGGAAGGAAGGAAGAAGGAAGGAAGGAAGGAAGGAAGGAGAAGGAAAGGAGGGAGGGAGGAAGGAGGAAGGAAGGAGGGAAGGAAGGAAGGAAGGAGGGAAGGAGGGAAGGAAGGAAGGAGGGAAGGAAGGAGGGAAGGAAGGAGGGAAGGAAGGAAGGAAGGAGGGAAGGAGGAAGGGAAAGGAAGGAGGAAGGAAAGGAAGGAAGGAAGGAGGAAGGAGGGAAGGAAGGAAGGAAGGAAGGAAGGAAGGAAGGAAGAAGGAAGGAAGGAAGAAGGAAGGAAGAAGGAAGGAAGGAAGGAAGGAAGGAAGGAAGGAAGGAAGGAAGAGGAAGGGAGGAAGGAAGGAAGGAAGGAAGGAAGGAAGGAAGGAGGAAAAGGAGGGAAGGAGGAAGGAAGGAAGGAAGGAGGGAAGGAGGAAGGAAGGAAGAAGGGAAGGAGGGAAGGGAGGAAGAAGGAAGGAAGGAAGGAAGGAGGGAAGGGAGAAGAAGGAAGGAAGGAGGGAAGGAAGGAAGGGAGGAAGGAGGGAAGGGAGGAAGGAAGGAAGGGAAGGAGGGAAGGAAGGAAGGAAGGAAGGAGGGAAGGAGGGAAGGGAGGAAGGAAGGAAGGAAGGAAGGAAGGAAGGAAGGAGGGAGGAAGGAAGGAAGGAAGGAAGGAAGGAAGGAAGGAAGGAAGGAAGGAAGGAAGGAAGGAAGGAAGGAAGGGAAGGAAGGAGGAAAAGGAAGGAAGGAAGGAAGGAGAGGAAGAAGGAGGAAGGAAGGGAAAAGGAAAGGAAGGAAGGAAGGAGGAAGGAAGGAAGGAAGGAAGGAAGAGAGGAAGGAGGAAGGAGAGAGAGGAAGGAAGGAGGAAGGAAGGAGGAAGGAAGGAAGGAAGGAAGGAAGGAAGGAAGGAAGGAGGAAGAGGAAGGAAGGAAGGAAGGAAGATGGAAGGGAAAAAAAACAAGTTCATTTACTATTGTCTATGAAATAGGAGGGTGTGGATATTGAAAACAAAACCGGAAAAATGGAATGGAATTTCAAGACCAAATTAGCTGCTCATTTATCAGATTAATTAATTTAAAATGTGTCCAACATTTTTAAAGACTCCACAGCCAGATGTGTAGAAAGCAAATCCAAATAGTTTAAAAGCAATGATTCAACAAATCTCAGCTATATCGAGGCATGAACGCAGGCCCTACAAACACCTCAAGAAGGAATTCCCATGGCTGGCTTGATAATATGCCAGGAGGGTTCCAACGATCTTTCTTGGCTGAGGATAGAAGGGTTATAAGATTCCCAAGCACATCTCAAAAAAACTTAGTTCTCATTAACTTTAATTTTAAAAATACATATGTGTCTTGCAGCAATTATAGGAAAACAGGAAGTGGAATATTGTGAAATCCAACTAACCACAATGGTTGGGAATCATCAACCAAAGCCTAGATTTGGGAAGGGCTGTAGAACTCACCTAGTTTTCCACTCAACATCCTTCCACAGAACTTCTGACTTTACTGGAGTCCTTCCAAAAGTAGCCATTGCTGTGTTAACCCTTTAAGGTTAATAGACCTGACCTCTGTCAGTCCTTCAGTCACTTATCTATTGTCAGACATTTATTAAGTGCACTATGTCTCAAATACTATGTTGTCTCTAGTATCCTATCATA
This sequence comes from Phascolarctos cinereus, assembly GCF_003287225.1. Lineage (NCBI taxonomy): Eukaryota > Metazoa > Chordata > Mammalia > Diprotodontia > Phascolarctidae > Phascolarctos > Phascolarctos cinereus. The sequence continues at coordinate 391,817,012 of NW_027555625.1, read as the reverse complement.
TTAATACATTCTTATTGTATACAGGACTTTGTAGTTAACAAAACATGTTTACATAAATTATCATGTAGTGTTCAATTAAGAGAAGAAGTATGCTAGGCAGAAAGGGCACTGGTTGTGAAGGTAGAAAGCCTGAGTTCAAATCCCATCCCTGATGCTTACTATCCATGTGACTTTGGGCAAGTCACTTAAAATCTTTAGGCCAAGCTTCCTCATCTGTAAAATGAAGGAGTTGGATTAGATATTCTCTGAGGTTCAATTTTTACAAGATCACGAAAGACAGACAAAAAAGAAGCTATTATTTCCATTTTACAGGTGAAGAAACTGAGGCTAAGGAAAGTCCAGTGGCTTGCCTCTGGTCACAGTGTCAGAGACAGCAGTAGACTCTGAGTCTTCTAAGAGTGGAGTTCACTCTAATGCAAATTTCAGAGGCTAGGTAGAGTTCTTAGAAAACTATCTGCTACTTTTTATGGTAGCTAAGAATTGAAACTGAGGTAAGTGCTCAAGGTGGCCAAACAAGTTATAGTACATGAATTTAATGGAATTCATTTCACTGTGAGATGGTGACTATGAAGAATGTAGAAGCATAGGAGGGTTTCTATGAACTGATTCAGAGTGAAGCAAATGGAACAATATGTATGACTACAGCAATGCAATAGCGAAGAGCAATAAAATAAAATACAGCTCAGTGTGATTAAAAATCTCTACCTTTGTGAAGCTGTAAAATCCTATTGTTAGTTTGATTTCACAATGTTCCATTTTTCTTCCTCATAAAATTGCTATAAACCACATAACGTATTTTTAAAATTAAGGTTAATAACGACTGTTTTCTGGAGAAGTATTTGGGAATCTCACAACCATCCCATCCTTAGCCAACTCAGATAATCAAAGCCTTCCTGGCATGTCATTAAACCAACCCTGGGAAACCCTGAGTAAGGTATTTGTGGGGGCTAAATTTATAACTTGACATAACAGGCATTTGTCAAGTCATTATTTTAAACTATCTGGATTCAGTTTGAAGTTTGTGCTGTTTCTGCACATCTGGCTGTAGTCTTTTAAAATGCTGGACACATTTAAAATTAATTAATCTGATAAATGAGCAGCTAATCTGGTCCTGAATTTCTACTCCCTGGGTTTGGTGTTTCAACATCCATGCCCTCCTTTATTATAGGGAATGTTAAGTGGATTGGATTTTTTCTTTAACATTTGGAAATCTTATGCGCATAATTTCCTATCTTGCTAACTAAAAAGACCAAGCTTTGTCCTGGAGGAGAGTTGGGAAAATGCACCTCCTTTCCTTTGTTGCAGAGCTGGGGTACTATGGATGGGAACCATCGCATACACTGTCAGAGACAGTCAAAGTGTTGTCTGGTTTTGCTGTGATCTCATCAATCCAAAGGTTCACTCCAGTGATGCAGACAACTCATCCATGCCGGCCCATCCAATGAAATTCTTGTCTGACCCCATGTCCATAAGTTTGCCACACGGTCTGTTCAGCCAATGTGCTGAGGGCCTTCCATCCCAAGGACCCTGGTGTACAACTCAAGTTGACTATCTGTTATCTCTCCCTCTCATCACATGTTCAATCTATCTTCTCTTTTGAGCTTATGTATCTCTAATGACATTTCTGACTTCAATTCTTCTTCAAAGCTCCCTACTTGCCAAGTGTTGCAGCTTTCTCCCACCCACCGTGACTCTCCCCATTGCCCTCTGTGTGACATCAATTTTTCATCCCTCAGACACTGTTGTGACTCAAACCCCAAAATATTACAAAGACTCCTAAAAGATACAGAGGAAGATACAGATATTTTGAGTAGCATGATTCATAATAATTTCTCTTGGCCTCAATGAGAATATTTCTGGACACAGTAGATCATTCCTAACCCAAGCAGATAAAATAGAGAGGCGGAGCGGAATCATAGAAAGAAGCCTGGAGGACAAGTCACAAGACCCGAATCTCATCTCTCCCTCCATTTGTTTGAAAATGCAAGTCTGACCATGTCAGTACTCTATAACCTGCCTTTGTTTCCTATTACCTCCAGGATCAAATACGAAATCTGTTTGGCCTTTAAAGCCCTTCCCATTGTGGGTGCAACCTATTTTTCTGGCTCAATTGCACATTACTCCCATTCACATCGATTATGATCCAGCAAATCTGGCCCTCTTACTGTTCTTCACACGTGATACATGTATACGAGTGCCTTTGTACTCACTGCTTCCCCCAGGCCCAAGCCTGGAACTGACTCTTTCCTGGCCTCAACCCTTTAGAATTCCTAGTTTTCATCAAGGTTCAGTGCAAATGCCGCTTTCTACATGAAGCCTTTTCTAATCCAGCTTCCACTTTGTGTGGACCTGCTGGCTCTGGGAATCTGTCAGGGCAATGAACTTCTCACTGCTTTAAGCAGCTTCCTGAGATTATTAAAGAGTATTAAGATATTAAATTGCAGAGAGGGTGTTGGCCCACACTGATAGAGGGAGTTTCCTCACCAGAGTTTCCTAGATGGATGAAATCATAGGTCCAGTCCCTATCCTTTCCCTCCATATTTTATGTATACCTATGTGCTTACATGACGTTTTCCCTAACCAGATCATCATCATCTTTCATCATTACTAACATTTGGATAATGCTTACTATGTGCCCAGGCACTGCGCTAAACACTTTATAATTCCATTTGATCTTCACAACAATAGTGGGAGATAGATGCTATTATTTTCCTTCTCTCCATTTTTTTTTCTTTTGAAGGCAATTGAGATTAAGTGACTTGCCCAGGGTCACATTGCTAGTAAGTATCTGAGGCCAGATTTGAACTGAAGTCCTGCCGACTCCAGGACCAGTGCTTTATCCACCATATCACCTAGCTGCCCCTGGTGCTATTTTCTTTTCTCTATTTTGTAGATGATGAAACTGAGGCAAACAGAAGTTAAGTGACTTGCCCAGGGTCACATAGCTATTAAATATCTGAGGCTGGATTTGAACTCAGATTTTCCTGATTCGAGACCTGGGGCTCTATCCACTTTGCCATCTAGCTTCTTATAGATGATAAACTCCTTGAAGGTAGGGATTGTTTTACTTTTGTCTTTGATCACCTGGACCTTAGAACTGTGCTGGGCATGTAGTGGCCCTGAATAAATGTGTGTTAATTGATTGCTTATTCCTTGGTTGATGGTGCAACTGCAGACAAGTCATTAATTCTTTCTGAGCCTCAGTTTCCTCATTTGTAAAATGAGGATAGTTCTACTTGCAGTATCTTTTCTACATTGTTTTTCTTTTCTTTTCTTTTTTCTTCTCTGTTGTTGGAAGCAATTGGGATTAAGTGACTTGCCCAGAGTCACACAGCTAGTAAGTGTCTGAGGCCAGATTTGAACTCGGGTCCTCCTGACTCCAGGGCTGGTGCTCTATCCACTGCCACCTAGCTGCCCCTACACCATTGTTTTGAGAATCAAATGAGCTAAGGGATGTGAAAGCGCTTTGTCACTATGAAGCGCTGTACCTGTCAGCTCATCGTGATGGTGGATAACTTGAACTTTAGTTCGAAAGACCCAGTTGTGATTTAAATGCTTTTACACTTTGAAGAATCTGTAATCTCATCAATATAGGTACTGCCTCCATTGTACAGATCAGAATCCACCCATGCTTTCCATCTCTCACAAATATTGACCATGTTTTCCCATAAACCTCTCCCAAAAGGTCCACCCAACATGCTAGAGGTCATCTTCTAAATCTCTTAAAATTCTGTAGTTACCAATGCAGCAAATAGGCTGTCCATAAGTCATACCTTGCTCTCACTGCTTGACTGAATCACATTCTTTTCTTTTCATGTGTCTCTCTAATGATATTATTTTCTGATGCTTTTCCAGCTCAATTTATCAGTGGGAATATGCTGTAGCCTAGGCAATCACATGTGACTTTGGATGACTAGTATTTTCATTTTTCAGAGACTGTGGTCTTCCAAGATGGATCATGGTTTCAGTTAGCTAAATTGTCTCAGATAAACCTGCAAAGTGAATCCCTCTGTGTATTTGGTCCTCAAAGGCCTTAATCGCTTTACAGCCAAAGACAACAGTAGAGAGATAATGCAGCATATAATGTAGCATTCCAGTTCATGGGTTTGAAGTCAGGATATACTGTGAGACCTAACAGAGACAGAAAGTCTACAGTGGAGAAGTCTAGGTCCCAAAGAGCTTACCATGAGAGAGAAAAGCTTGTAGCCTCCTTTTCATAACATGGAAGTGGCCATGGTACCTTAAGAATTCTAAGATTCCTTTCATATTCTGTGAATGTTCTTTTTGTCTGCCTGAGATTTCATATACAGAAAATGGATACCCGGGAGGACTGTAGCTATCTGTGCTTCCCACAGAGAGTAGCATCCAGGAGGTGTTGGGAGAGAGGACATCCCACTGGGCGTCTTGTTAGAATCATGGTGGAGCAAAGTCGATAGTGTTGATTAACTAGCAACATTCCCTCTACTTTTCACCCATTAAACTACAGTATAGGGATATGTAAATGATTATACCTCAGCCCTAGAATTTCTCTTTACCTGTGTACTAGTATTTTAATGCTGGTTTTCTAGATACAGGCTGCTAGTCTTGACTTCAGAATGAAGATGTCTCTGGAGACCAAAAATAGATTTTCTTTCCTGACCAAATACCAAATTAATAGTAAGATAAAAGTTTTTCTACATGTGGAATTAAACAATAAAGTTTTCTGGACCAGGAACTGGAGGTACTGGAGTTTAATTATTATTATGGAATAGTTATTCTTGAGAATAATAGAAAGTCTGGTGCTAAGTGGCTCAAAACCCTTAATGAAAATTTTAACGGAAACCGCTACTCCACATATACCAGGACTGCTTTTCCTAAAGAAATTGTGTTATGCCAGGAGCCAGAAATGTTCTGTATTAATAAGTACGTAGAGGTATTTTCAGCTGCATCTTTAAGAGACAGAGATACTGCCAGTGAAAAGTTCAGGGATGAAGTTAAGGAATGGAATCCAGGCTGTCATTACCTGATATCAATGTCATTCTGTGTCAGTTTCAAGTTAGGAAATCTAGTTTCTCTTATTCTAAACCTTGTATTCTTTCTAGTACTTTGTATTTATTCAGTAAATGTTTCATATATATTGACATAGATATATATTGTCTCCTTTTGTAGAATGTAAGATCCTTAAGGGCAGAAATGTTTCATTTTTTGCCAGTCCCTAATGATATCTGAAACTTAGCAAATGCTGGTTGAAGTTGTGATACATAAATGTAATGGAATATTACTGTGCCCTAAAGAATAATTAGAAATTAGCAGAGCCAAGACTTGAACCCAGATTTTCTAACTCCAAATCCATTCCTCTTTGCCTCCAATCTCATAAGCATATGGTATGTAAAGCACTGTAAAGAGCTGTACATTTGGTCTATTATTCCAGACCACCCACTCCACTTATAATTTGTCCCATACATTTTGTCACTTGATAGCAGCTATTTTGAGCACTTGATCATCTGCTGTCTTCTATTATTTTTCAATTGTATTAAATGAATAATGTTTCCTACTCAACAAATTTCTAAGGTCATTGAAAGAAGGCACCATATTATGCACTTTTGGGGGAGTATCTTTTGCGCCATCTGGCACTGTTGGACACGTGGGAAGTGCTCAATAAATAAATGTTGAATTGAAAATGCTGACACTCTTCTAAGTGAAGAGGAACCCATGGCAGAATGTAGGATTGACTAAACTAGGCAGTACCCACTTAGAATGAGGGTGAGACCTGTCCCTATATTCTACACTCAAATCAACTTTCACTCTCGTTTTTCTCATCTCCGGAACTCGGGGGACTCCAAGGAGATTTCCATTACAGACCACAAATTCAATGTATGATCAATCTATGCAAGGGCAAAATGAAATTCTGTTTTTTCTTTCCTGATGGAAGAAAAACCCTTTGGCAGTAATCCTTGGATTGTTTTCTTTGTAAATTACATTCATGCTATTTTCAAGATGTTTCTTGGGTTTTCTTGAAATTTGACCCATTTAATGTGTAGTGTATAACTTGTTTCCATGTCAAAATTCTCAGGGTTTCTTGAGAATAATTACTGAACGCCTATGTGTTCTAGAAAGCAAGTCACACCTTCCATAAGAGCAAGGAAATAATTTCTTTCCCTGGGAGGACACATTTTTTCCCCTCAGTCATGGGTGTTCAACTTTGCTATATAGAAGCCTCCATAAGTTATTTCTTTGGGGAAAACAAAGCTGTGGCTCACTTATTAGGAATCTGAGCCATTATTTCACTGATTTACCATTTTATCCACCAAGGGTTTCAAAGAGCTTATCCAACATGAACCACCAAACACCACTAAGAAATAGAGAAAATATGGCCCTGGGCAGAGTTCCAAGGTGCAATGGTTTCATTACATCTAAAATTCAGACTTCCAAAGCTTGTTCTGTTAGCTAAATTCTACTTTTCTCATGTACTTCTTTTCACTGAGCCATATAAGTAAATAGAAGACTCATTAATCAATTAACAAATGTTTATTAAATACTTACTATGTGCAGGTACTGTGCTAAATGTTGGGGATACAAAGAAACTAAAAAAAAATATTCTCATGGAGGAGAAAACATGCAAACAACTATGTACATCCATGATATATACAGTATAAATGGAAGGAAATCTCAAAGGGAAGGCATATAAATCTCACTCACTCTTAAATAACTCTCTAACACACAAAAAAAGAATTTATTGATGGTTTGGAAGAGTTAGAATTGGAAAGAAACTTAAAGGTCATCTAACCTAACTTCCTTTGCCAGGCAGGAATCCCTTCTAGAGCAACCCTGAGAGGTCATCATCTAGTCTTTGACTGAATACCTCCAACAAGGAGCTCATTACAACACAAGGCTATCCTTCATTGTTGGGAAGCTATAGTCAGAAAATTCTTTCTTAGATTGAGATATCTGTCTGACAATCACTTTCACCATGAATCCATCAGTGGACAGCTTGTATCAGTGGACCGCTGTGGGGAACATTTGTCTTTTGTAAAAAGATAGTGCTTTCAGAAAATGTGAAATGCAACACTTTTTTTTTAATCACTTAAGCATGATGGAGGGGTGGGGCAGGTAATTAGATATTTAGATGTCTCCTTGTAGGTTGAAGCGTTTTGAATCTGTAGGTTTCTGTCTCATGTTTGCCATCTACTAAATAAATTAAGCTTTGATCTTTTCTCTCCCCCACCCCCTTTTTTTGTTCAGTCATTTTTTCAGTTATGTCTGATTTTATGTGAGCCCATTTGAGGTTTTCTTTGCAAAGAGATTGGAGTGGTTTTCCATTTCCTTCTTGAGCTCATTTTATAGATGAGGAAACTGAGGCCGACAGAGTCAAGTGACTTGCCCAGAGTTGCACAGCTAGGTCAGAGGCCCAATTTGAGCTTAGGTCTTCCTGACTTCAGGCACTCTATCCACTTAGCTTCCCTCTTCTCTCCGCTAGTAGTGCCTGGGGAAGTACAAGGAGCTATCTAGAGATCAGTAGCCAAGAGAAGCAAGACTGGAGAGTAGATCTAATGTGATCGATTTCACCTTGTGAGCTGGCTTCTGTGCATCAGTTCAGTACAGAAATGTGCACACTACCAACTAAAGTAGCCTTGCGGGATTGTAGGTAGTTCTGTCACCAGAAGGAGGCACACATCCTGCTCTAAATAGTAAAGCCTCCCTGAGGAGCCACTAAAGACTGAACCTGAAGTACAGTGTATTCAGCAGTCATTATAAATACATAACAGTGATGTCTCTATAAATTCTCTAATTTCCTTCTTTTTCCGTCCTTCTCTCTACCCTAGCTATACACAGAGATGGTCATATTCTTGATCTTGGTATCTATTCCATTTTCACATTCATAAGGACTGAAGTTCCTTTAACTGATTATAACCTTTTATCATCCCATCTTTCTCTATGCCTTATGGCCCCCTAAGCCTGTCATTTATCCTTATGCTGACCTCTAATGCTTCCCCTACCCTCAGTTCTTTCCCAGGCCATCTAAGCATTGGCTTCACTCTCCAAACTTCCTAATCTCTACTCCTTAGAGTGACCCAATTCAACTCTACTGTTCTCTGCTCTCAAATCCTCTGCTTTTCTGTCCCATTGCCAATCACTCCTTGACAAAGCAGAGTCCTCAATAGCTCCCCATTCTTTCATTCCTATTCATGTGCTGCTGAATGGAGTTGGAGGAAGCCACACAAATGTGTTGATTGGATCCACCGCACATTTATATTATCCATTCTCAATTGGACCCTCACTGAAGCAAGGCAATTCTGCTCCTTCCTAATCAGTTCTCTATTCCATTCTCCAAGCATCTGCTCTAAACCATTTGATCTCTTCTCAAACTCCCCATAGCAGCCTCTTTCCTCAGTGCAGGAGCTCATTTTGTACTTCACTGAAAAAATGTAGACCTTTCACCAATGCCTCCTACTTCTTATCTCACATTACTCACATGTCTCCATCTACTAGCTATTCTTTCACTGCTATTCGATATGAATGGCAGTTCTAAGGACAACCCTTCTTCTACATGCTCTCTTTATCCAATCCTCCATCCAACTTCTCCAGCTTATTGCTTTTACCAATCAGGACAGTGAGATTCCAACAAGAGAGCTCTGGATGTGAAAAAATTAAGTTATCTATGACATGTTTTGTAGTCTGGGCAGCAAAGTGGCTGGTGAATGAGTCAGGGAGTGAATTGAGGCTATCAAATGCTAATATCTCTCTCTCTCTCTCTCTCTCTCTCTCTCCTTCAACTGCTAGTTTCTTCCCTGATGACTTAGAAACATGCTCATCTCTCTCATCCTCAACAAAATCACTTGTGATCCAACCAACCACATTAGCTATCATTTTATATCTCTCTCCCATTTTTCAGCTAAGCTCCTTGAAAAAGTCATCAATACCCACTGCTTCCACTTTTCCTCCCACTCTTTTCTAAATCCTTTGCATTCTGGCTTCTGCCCTCATCATTCAATTAAAACTGCTCTATCCAACATTAAGAATGATTTCTTAATTGCCATATTTAATGGCCTTTTCTCAGATCTCATCCATCTTGGCCTCTCTGCATCATTTGACACTATTGTTCACCTCCTCCAAGATGTTTTCTTCTCTCTTAAGTTTTTATGTCACCTTTCACTTTTGCTTCTGCTCCTACATGTCTGGTCTCTCTCATCTCCTTCACCAAATGTTCATCTATGTCGTGCTCACTAACTGTTACTCTTCCCAAGACACTGTCCTTGGACCTCTTCTCTTTTCCCTCCATGTATCATAACTCTTCTAGTTTCTCCTGAGTTCTAGTCCCACATTACCAGTTGCCTATTGGATAGGTGAAACAGTATGTCCTATGGGTTTCTCAAACTCAACATGCCCAAACAACTAGTTATCTTTTCCCAAAAACCGTCCCCTCTTCCAAACATTCCTATTACTGTCAAGGGCATTACTGACCTCACAGTCACCCACGCTCTCAATTTCAGTGTAATATTTGATTCTTTGCTCTCACTCATCCATATATCCTATTACCAAATCTTGTCATTTCTACCCTCACAACATTTCTTGTATATGTCCCCTTCTCTCCATTCACACAGCCAGTACCTAATTCAAGCCTATTTCATCCCACACCTGGATTATTATAATACACTCCTAATTGGACTCCTTGCCACAAGTATCTACCCACTCCAACCTATCCTCCACTCAAATGCCATAATGATTTTCCTAAAGTGCAGGAAGAAAATATTTTAATGGGAGGACTCTAGACCCATAGGAGACTTTGGTTTTGGAAAGTAACAGAGAAGTAAAGGAATGAGCACTTATAAGCAAGTACTATGTGCCACTATACCAAGTGCTTTTTACAATTATCTCATCTAATCCTCACGACAATCTTTTGAGGTAAGTGCAATTATTTTTCACATTTTACAGTTGAAGAAACTGAGGCAAACAGAGGGTAAGTGCCCATGTAGTAAGTGTATGAAGCCAGATTTGAACTCAAGTCTTCCTGACACTAGGCCCAGCACTCTATCCACTGTACCACCAGTTTCTTCTGTGATGACAGATGAGTGGAGCCATAAGGAAATAGATTTACATACCCTTTCAAAGAACAATGGCAGATTCGATTTAACTATGAATCCAGAAATGGAAAAAGGAATTGAGGGAGGAGGAGATGTGTTCATAGCAGCAAAGTAGATGTTGAATAAAACGAAGCATGGTTTCATCTGTGCTTACATGAAGGGGGAAAAGTGAGGTGACCACCAATCAGAACAATGAGATTCCAAGAAGAGGGTTCTGGATCTGAAAAAAATTAAGTTGCTATGACATGTTTCGTAGTCTGGGCAATAAAGTGGCTGATGAATGAATCAGGGAGTACATTGAGGCTATCAAATGCTAAGCAAAACAAGGAAGATATTTTTTTTACTTTATTTGGTAAAAGAGTAGGATCAAAGAAGGGACAACTTTTAGTGATAAATGAGGTGATAACATAGGATAATGGTCTGAAGGCAGAATTAGTCAACTCTTTTTTTTCTTTCTGTTGCCTCTTTCAAGGAGTAAGACCTCTGACTTGGGTGGGATAGGACAAAAGTAATTAGTACAGAATAGGAAATCCAAGATGTGATGACAGAAGGTAGTATTTAGCTACTGTCAATGAATTCAAGTCACCAAAAACAAGCATGCACTCCATCCTAAGATACTAAAAGGATATTTAGGATTGTCAAAGGATGTGACCTCTGAGACACTGTCATTGATTTTTTAAAGACTGTAGAGAACAGGAGAGGTGCCACAGGACTGGAGAAAGGCAAATATTCTAGCTTTCATTAAATGGAAGAGAATGGAATCTGAGAACTATCAGTCAGTAAACTTGACTTCTGTTTCCGGAAAAAATACCAAAAATTATTAAAAGGTTGATTTGTGAGTATTTAGAAAGGAAGTAGTGAAATACCAGCATGGCCTCACCAAGAATAAAGCTTGCCAGATTAATCTTATATCTTTCTTTGACAGTGTAAATAAGTGGTTTCAATCAGATGGAACACTAGGTACTTCTCATACGTAGATTTCTGAAAACATGTCAAAGTCTTTCATGAAAACTTCATAGACAAGATGAAGAAATGAATGTTAGATTATCACACAGTTGTATTGAATCAAAAACCCTTGAGTAACCAGACCCAAAGAGAAATCATCTCATGTAGTGCCTCATGGCTCTGTTCACCATTTTTATTGAAAACAGATGAAGACATAGAAATTACCCTTTTCACATTTGTGATATCTAGAAACTGAGAAACACAGCTAACATTGGATAACAGAGCTGAGATCCAAAGAGATCTCACTGGCTAGAATGATGAACTGAATCAAATAAGATGAAATTTAATAGAGATAAAGGTAACGTTTTATTTTGGGGTTCAAAAATCAATTTCATATATTCAAGATAAGGGAAGAATAACTAGAAAACAGGTCCTGTGGGAACAAAAACTGGGAATTCTGGGGAACATGAACTCGAGAAGATTCACCAGAATGACATGGCAGAAGGGAAAATTTTCATGCTATTAAGATAAGCATTAGTATCCAGAACAAAGGAGGTAAATACTTCTCTGCTATAGTAGGATCGTACTTGGAATATTTGGCTCTGTTCTAGACACCATATTTTATGAAGGACAGAGACAAACTGGAGGACATGCAGAAGAAGGTGGCAAGGACAGTGAAAGAATTGAAAAGCATAATGGGAAGCTGAAAAGACTGGGCCCGCTTAGCCTGAAGAAAAGATTTGTCAGGGACGTGACAGCATTTTTCAAGAGTTTATAGGACTGTCATAGGGAAGAGAAGTCAGACTGTTTCTCTACCACCTATCCACTCCCATACTCTAAGAGCATGATTCCATCCAATTCAGACTCAAGGTAAGGAAAGACTTCACAACAATTAGAGTTTTCTAAGCATAGCATGCACTGCTGTGGCCTCCTCAATGAAAATCTTTAAATAGAAACTGGATGACCAGATGGCCAGAATGTTGTAGCGAGGATTCTCCATCTTGTATGGGTTAGACTATAGAGCCTCTGAAGTACTTTTCATCTTTGAGATTCTGTGATTCTGTGAATCACTTATCTTCTACAATTGACACCACTCTCAAATGAATTCTTATTGAGTTATGGGAGTTACAGAACCATAGAACTGATCATCCAAGAGCCTCATCTAGACTGACAGAGGGGTGGAAAGTGATGCTTGATTCAGAAATAAGTCATTGGAACTGCTTAGTAGAGAGGGGAGGGGAAGAAGTTTCATTGAACCTCGGCTGTGTCAGTTGGTCCAAGCAGAAAGAGTGGATGTTTAAATGCACACACACACACACACACACACACACACACACACACACACACACACACACACATACACTTTATATGTATGTATATATCCATATATGTATATATAGGTATACGCGTGTGTATAGACATGCATACATGTGTGTAATATATGTATATGTGTGTATACACACATGATTGCAGTCTTCCTGTCAAAAGAGTGGGAGCCTGTCTATTTGTTATTCAAGTATGAAGCTGCAGACTTCACCCTGGAGTTGTAAAGGCAGTGAGTAGAGAGCATTCTGTATGTGTACTTTACTGAACTGAAATACAAAACTTGACATTTTTATGACTTTCATAATGTCTGTGAGTATGTGGTGTATCCAGGGTAGAGTCACTCTTCTTTCCCCACCTTCAAGCCTTCTTCCTTGCCCTGCTTTGATGATAGGTCTGAGGAGAAAGAGGAATTGGGAGGCACAGGCTGGCTAGTGGTGAGAGCACTTCAACCATTGCATTGGAAAATCAAAGAAAGGCACAGTGCAGTGGCCCAGAATTAAGAGCCAGCCTCTAGCCCCTTGAATTGTTTTGATCCATTAAAAGAAAGACACAGTTGTAGTTAATGGAGATGACTCCTCCTCTTTCATTGTTTTTTCCTCCAAGCAAACATTTGGCCCTGATTCTTCTGGACACAGCTGCAATGAAAACACCACTGGTTATATAATGGATGCCCAAAGCCACAGCTACCTTAATCCTACTGTTAACTAAATGATTTGGACCAAAGCTGGGGCTACACACATCATCTCTGCTTTAGTGATAGGTGATGCTAGCTTAGCTGGTGTTACGTTACACCAGACATGCTTGTTTTATGAACTCTGCTATACTTATTTAATAAGAATAACAACAACAACAACAACGAAATGGACCAAACTATGGTTTACAATCTTCTGTATATAACAATGATTCATAAAGACTTAGAAGCAACATTTTTAGCAGATGTCACCATTTTGATTACTCACGATTAGCAAGCTACATGGAATGAAAATCTTTCCTAGTCGAAAGACCTAGAAGAGGAGATCAAAGTTATGTGGGGAAGGATAAGGGGCATACCATTCCTACTGTCCTGTCTCCTGCTGGAATTGTACTCAGGATGCTTTCAGATACTCTATAGCTGCCATCCTAATTCTTTTTTATTCAACTATGAAAAATAGTTATTTATTTATCTACCTGTGCAGTAATCCATAAAAAACTTAACATAAAAGAGTAACAGCAGGATATGACTTGTCCCAGGATCATTTCTATCTAAACCTCATCCAAAAAGGTGAGAACAATACAATATAAAGAGTAACTTACTATATTATACTGCTTTAAGGATGCAAACACCTTATATAGATCATCTCATTTAATTGGCTCCCCCACAACAATATCACCAGGTAGAAAACAATAATGATAAAAATTCACAAATTTTGAGAGCTTCAATATTTAAGAACTACTTTCATAAGGGGCAGCCATATAGCATAGTAGATAGAGCATTGGATCTGGAATCAGGAAGACCCAAGTTCAAATCCAGCCTCAAATATTTACCAGTAGTATAACTCTGGGCAAGTCATTTAACCTTTGTCTCCCTCAGTTTCCCCATCTGTAAAATAATAAGAGCACCTACCTCCCAGGCTTGTTGTGAGGATCCAATGAGATAATGTTTGTAATGCACTTTGTAAACTTTAAGGCACTATTTCCTCACAACAATCCTATAAGGTAAGTAATTCAAGTATTATTATTATTATTACCATTTGTAAATAATATTTGTGAAGTACTTGGCACAGTAACTGGTATACAGTAGGTATTTAATAAATACTTGTTCCGTCCCCCCATTTTACAGACAAGGAAACTGGCCCAAGCCACAGAGCTAGGAAATGAAACTTGGAATTAAGCCTAGGTCTTCTGATGCCCAGATTAGAGCCTCTTCTACACTAACATATAACAAAAGGGCTCAGCATCACAGTTGGGACTTGAATCCAGGTCTTAGAGCAATTCTCTAAGAGTGAAAGTTGCTGAGCTGGTGCTGATCTGCAAAGGGCGAGGAAGAACCTCACAAGGGGCTCCCACTCCAATGACATCAGAGGTTTGGTCAAAGCAAAAACATGGGGGAGAGCTCCTAGCAACACTGATTATGTTCCATCTACTACTTAGTATGTAAGTCTTAAGGAGTTTCCAGAGCGCAAACAGGGCAAGTGATTTGCCTGAGGTGACACGTGTACTACATGTGAGAAGCAGTGGTTGAAGCCAGGCCTTTCCTGACTGAAACACTTTGCATTAGGCTCTACTGCCTAATCATCAAATAATAATAAATATTACATAGTAACTCACATTTATATTTTAAAGCTTACAAAGAACTTCTCTCACAACTACCTGGCAATATAAGAATATTATTATCTCCATTTTCTAGATGAGGAGACTGAGGCCTAGAGAGATTAAGTGATTTCTCCACCATTACTCAGCTAATGAGTGTCAGAGGCAGGACATTTAAGGCCCCGTCTCTGATGCAAAATTTTTCACCACACCATGGTGAGAGCAAATGGATAAAGATCCTGCAGACAAACCTCATTTACTTCACAACTTTGCCTGGTGCCATCCTAAATATCCCTCATAGACCTTCCTTCTAAAGACCCTCAAACCATTCCCAACAATTGGCCTGTTATTCCCCATACTTTCCTGGATCGATCATGTCCTTAATGGACTAGCTAACAAGCTAAAGCTGACAAATTTAAGACATCAACAAGATGTGAAATAATATTGGTTAGCATGATGAAGAGTCCCTGAGATTTCCCCTTTGACGAATTAAATGTTCATGAAAATTGTTTCATTGTCTCACAGTACAACCTTTGCCTGGGCACTGAACCTCCAAACTCTTTTCCTACATTAGCTCACTGAAGAGCTTTCAATGACTCTTCAGGTTGTTCTCCAAAGTTCCTTCCGGCTCAAAATTTCTCTGAATCATTGAGCAGGTAAAAGGAGAATAACAAGAGAAGACCGGTAAGGGAGTGAGGGAGATTGGGTCAGGCAAGCCTTTGGTGCCCTCAGATCACATCACACGGATATGATATGACCCCCCGCTAGCTAATGTGTCACCCTGATTCTGGGTTAATACAAGTGGGTTATGTATATACTGGTTAAGCCATGAATCAGATTTATGACTGACCATCAAAGGATCCAGTCCCCGATTTAGATATTTGGCTATCAGTTCCTTACAAACAATGTGTAGCTCAATAAGGCTTCAATACCACCAAGTAAGCCTCTGTGGTTCCTTCCTTCAGGCCACCAGATCCACATGTTCTGTGGCCATTCATTAGATCTCTTTACTTAGCCATCAAAAAAATGCTAGCCCTCCCTCAAATTTTTAAAATTCTATTTAAGTACAGTTTCAAAAAAATTAGCTCATTTTGCACAATTATACAAATGTAATGGATTGGAAAATGGCAAAAAAAAATCATTGGTTTTCCTTTATAATATTATCCAACTAAAGTGACAGATCTTGCAACTGAATGGTTATTAAAATTCAGACTTAACCCAGTATGAATGGCACATATTTAAAAGGAGAGTCATTTTACATGATTTGCTCTCTCATTTTTTTTCTACGGTGACATGGAAAGATCAGTGATTTCAGAAACTTCTTATATTAACTTGTTCCTTCTGGCTTAGTATCGTAAATGAAAACTAAAAGTGGTTTGAATTCCACTCCCCCAACTAATATGGCTGAGCAGGAAAGTGAAAAAGAAATAAAGGAAGATCAGAGGACCACAAACCCAGTCAGGATATTTCCTAGCATGGAGCTCTGACTCTTCCCAAGGTACTTCCATTCAGGGTACTTTGGAAGTTGGCTGTTTTGATCTTCCTTTGGGGGTGAGAGGAGGACTATATCTTCTTGTATAATCTGATTTAACTGGAAATAGTGATTTTGCCATTGAAGTTTTTAATTCAAATCAGTTCTATAATATTTACTAAGCACTCCATTAAGTATATAGCACGGAAGGGAATAAAGAACAAGGTTTACTCTTTCTTTTCCCCAGGTACTTACCCTCCGGGTATTACACAATAATTTTGTTTCTTGTATTTTTGTTTTTGAAAACCATTGTGATACAGTGGGTAGACAGCTAGCCTTGAAGCCAAGAAGACTTGGCTGACACATACTAGCTAGATAACTCTGGGCAAATCAGTAAAACTCTCAGTATTTCAGATAACTCAAAGGAGTTCCCGATGCCAATGAAATGCTCGTCTAGGTTCAGTCCTTAACCCAAATTTTGTTTTAGGAAGGGGGGTCCAATTATCAAAAGTGTCCAGCTGTTTTGTGCCTGCAAAGGCATCCAGCATTAGACTACTACTGTTGAACAAGTAAGACAAATCCAGCATTGCCAGCTTAACATGGAGAGACTTCCCAATGCATCAGTTTCCAAGGCTAAAGAATCTGAAGATGGCTGTTACTTACTGTAAAAGCATCAGTAAAAGTCTACTTGGGACAAATGACAAAGAACAAAAGCATGAATTATCTTTCATTTCATGATTTTCTAAATTGATGTCATTTGTCTTTACATAACTTTCATTTCCAATAAATCATGCCCCCCTCAGAGGAATGTCATTTGTCATGTAGTGCATGCTCAGAAGGTACTTGCATAACCCCATTTGAGATAGCAAGTGGGGCCTCAGAAGGTAGCTACTACATCACCCTTGGTGTTCTAAGGTTAACCTTGAGGGGTTTGGGGATGGTGTGGGTGGGGCACTTGGATTAGTATTAGAAATGCACTGTATATAATACATAAAATGGATAATCAAGACTTGGTTGTATCTTCTCTGTTTTAGAATCATATCATCGAAGGTTTAGAAGAAGGAGACTTTAGAGGTACTCTACTGCAACATCATCATTCAATAGATGAGGAAACTGAGGTCCACAGAAGTTAAATGACTCACCCCAGGCCTCACAGATATTAAGTGGCAGAGCCAGCGCTGAAATTCAGATCCCAGAATGTAAGGAGGATAAGACAGCTTTAAGGTCCTGCTCTTGGGGGATCCTTGTGAAAGGGAAAGTGACAGAAAATGGTTGATAAGGCAACATATGTGGCAAAAGACCAAAATTACCAACAATTTCAGGAGGGAAAAAATTAGTTAAAAATCTTGAGCACAAGCAAATAAATCAGCAGGTAAGGTATTAAAAACAGAAAGGATGATGGTCACTAGGACAGCTAAACAAGTCCAAACATCTCTAAAAAGTTTTGCAAGACCAAGGGAATTGAATCAACATCTGATGAAGCAGGGTACCAAGACAGCATGGAAGCATGATGGGATCTTCCCAAGTAATTCAAGAGAGAAATAAAAATTATGAAAGCAGAATTTATAACCTAAACAACAGAAATAATTGGCAGAATAGAAAAAAAACTGAATCTACAATGGTAAGTCTCTATAAAAAAAAAAAAAGCAGGGGGAGGGAGAGACAAGCAATTGGAAATACAAATACACTCAAGTGAAGACCAAGCTGGAAAAAAAGTGAGGCAAAGCAGGGAAAAGTGGGGGAGTAGTAAAATGTAAAAAGCAACAACAAAGAAATCATTTAGAAGAGGAAACTCAAAATAGACACTTTAGAAGCTTTAATGCTGTGAGAAATACAAAGACTACGTAAAGGGATAAATAATTATAAGGACCACAAATCCAGGAATAAGAACTTAGAATAGGTGGAAAACAAAGAGAATTAATGAAGAGAACAAGGGAAAGAAATCCTTTTTTTTAAAAAAAAGGCATAGAAAATGAAAAACTAACAAAAGATTTTGAAAGGAAAATAAGAGAGATTTTTGTTAACTATTTAACAGGAATAAAAGAGAAAGAATAAAATTCTTAGGTGAACTTTTCTTAAAAGAATTAGGAATTAATAAGTTAAGTAAAATTTCCAACCTAGGGAAAGGGGTATATCAATCAGGAAGAAAGTTCTAAAAGCAAGGGGAAGAGAGCCTGCCAGAATAGGGTTGCTTCACCATAGATTGAATCATCTTTAAAGTGAAAGAAGAGCCCTCTCAAAAAAATTCCAATTAAAAAAAAAAACAATATCAGAGACCAAATAGAGGAAAATATGCATCTAACACTCATAACTTTAAATGTGAATGGATTAAACAATTCTAATAAAACAAAAGTGACTGACAGATGAGATAAGAAAAAAAAAACCAATGTACTGCCTACAAGAGACATAAATAAAAAGCAAAGTTATATGTGGAATATAGACAAAGGGCCAAAAAATGTATTTACTATATATCTGGTAAAGTAAAAAAGCAGGAATTGTAATCATGCTATCAGACAAAGTAAAAACAAATAATTTACAACATAAGAGATAAATAAGTAAACTACATCATGCCAAAAGAAACCATAAACAAGTAAATATCAACATTAAACATTTTAGCATCTAAATCCATAAAAGGAAAAGTTAATTGAATTACAAGAAGACATAGACAATAACGCACTAGTAAAAGACTTTAATTTCCCTCTCTTGGTTTTGGATAAATATAAGAGAAAGATGAACAAAAAGGGAAATAGAGGATTAAGCAAATTCTTAAAGAAGCCAGAACCTAAAGATTTATGGTATCTTCTAAATGCGATTGCTAAAGAATATACATGTTTCTCAGTACCATATAGAACTTTTATAAAAATTTGTCATATTGGTGTGCGAGGATATTGCAAATAAATGTAAAAAGTCAGAAATAGTAAATACATTCCTTATAGATCATAATGCAATAAAAATGGTCATCAGATCAAGGAGCACAAAGAAAACACACAGAGCCAAATAGAGACTTAGCAATGAAACCCTAAATAATAAGTGGGTAAAAGAACAAATCACAGAATTAATAATTATGTCAAAGAAAATTATAGTGATGAAAAAATTTCAAAATTTCCCGATGTGACTAAAGTAGTCCTCAGGGAAAAAAATTATTTCCCTGAAAATAAATATTAACAAAATAGAAAAGGAGAGGATTAGCAATTTAAAAAATTAATAAGCCAACAGACTAAAAAAACAAACTCAAAATAAGCACAAAAGAGATACTGTAAATTAAAGGGAAAATAGATAAATTAGAAAGTCAACAAGCATTTATTAAGCACTTTCTATATGCCAAATACTGTACTAAGTACTGGGGATACAAAGAAAGGCAAAAACAGTCTCTGGCCTCATGAAGCTACCTTTCAATCTAATGAGGGAGAAAACATGCAAATAAATCAAGTCCACAAGTATTTTATTAAAGCACCTACTATGTGCCAGGTGCTGTACTAAGCACTGGTGATACAAAGAAAGGGGAAAAAATCTAGCCCCTCTCTCAAGGAGCTCATAATCACGGCCTTATATGGCATGCAACAGCAATAACTATGCATAAACAATATATGTAATAATAATAGCTAGGATTTATGTACAGCTGTAAGGTTTGCAAAATGCCTTACGTATACATATGCATATGTATGTGTCTATATATAGATAGATAGAGATATAAATATCCTCATAACAGTCTTATGAAGTCAATGCTAATATTATCTCCACTTTATAAGTCAGGAACCTGATGCTAAGAGAGCCCAGTAAGTCCTAAGGGTAAACTCTTAAAATGTCGGAACTGACAGAGACCTTAGAACATAAGACATAGAATGTCAGCACTGGAGCAGAATTTAGAGACCATCTAGCCTAAGCCCCTCATTTTACAAATAAAGAAACTGAGTCCCAGAAAGGCAAAAATGACTTGTCCAAGGTCACACAGTTCAGGTGTCTTCAGGTAGAGTCTACAATTCTTAGGGAATTACACATCAAACATGCTTTGGTAGTGATGTACAGTATCGATGGAACTTGGCAGTCAGAGAATATTTCCTGATGTCTACAGGAAATCCGTTCTACAATAAGAAAAAGAGAGAGTGAGAACATGAGAACAGAGACATAATTACAATTGATGGGAAAGGTGAGGAACAGCAGCTGTCCAACCCAAAAGTTGGAGCATGGGGACAGAATGAACACACAGATTTGTGGCTCCACCTCAGCCCCACTCTACCAAAAAAAAAAATCCCTTGTCACACTCCACTAAGCGGAACAGAAAGTGCTAGTACTGTTAAGTACCCAAATATCTAACATCTACCCTAGGATGGTGTTATGTTAAGACTGTTGGACTGGGAATCTGGAGACCTAGATTCAAAATCTAGCTCTGCCGTCGTCTGACCTACTTCTCTGGTTCTCAGTGCTCTCGTCTGTAGGAGGAGGTTTGATTACAGAAGCCCAAAGGTCTCTTTCAGCTCTATGAGAATCCATAAATTCTCCCTCCTGGTCTCTATCTCCTGGCTTCTTTACGCTTCCTTCAAGTCTCAGCCAAAATCTCAAGACTTTCCTAATCCCCCTTAATGTTAGTGCTTTCCCTCTGAGATTACATCCAAATTATCATAGAGAGATAGAGAGACATATGCTGCGTATTCAGAGTTGTTTGTATGTTGCCTCCACTATTAAATTGTAAGTTCCTTGTGATCAGAGACTAGTCTTGGTTTTTCCTTGTATCCCCAACACTTAGTGGAATGTCTGGCATAAAGAAAGCGCTTACAGAATGCATGTTGACTTGACTTGACCATTCACTCTCCTCTGGTCATGAAAAACACCTCACGCTTGTCTACAGGTTGGCATGAGACTGACTACACACAGCCTGAACACAGCAAAATCTCAATAATATCAGTCAGCTCTCTAAGTCTGGGAGATTCATTCCAGAAAGGACTTTGCTACATATAAGGATGAAAAAAAAAATCAAGTCTTTTCTCATTTGCAGTTAACTTTTTCTTACCACTCCATGAATGATGGCTAGTATAAAGTGTGTCAGACATGATAGCAGGGCTCCAAATGCCAGTGCTACAAGGAGAGGTTTTTGGAATTCTCAAACACTTGAGGAAAGCATTTCTAGGCAGGTCACATCATGATCTATTTGCCATTTGTAAAGTAAAACACCGTCATGAAAAAGAATATTTAATGCTATAAAGAAAAAGCCTACCTTCCCCAGCTAATAAATGTCAGATTACCCATTCCAACTGCATGAAAAAAAAAGAAATCATAAAATAAGATCACAGCCTCCTGTGATTTTTTGAATCAAGATGGAAATTAAGAAATGAAGGTTTAATAATCCGTAACATTTTCTCTTTGGGAAGTCTGCTATTTGTTGAGAGCAATGCTAGCATACATTAGAGGGATGAAAAAGACAGACTGCAGGGCACTTCCATGCTACTTAAAGCCTCCAAAGGACAGTAATCAGTTTTGTGAACACATATGGTTTAGGATTGCACAAACAAACAAAAGCTACCCTCGACGTCACAATGACAGGGCTTTTAAAGGGGATCAAGGAGATCGACCTTCATCACTCAGATCCTTCAGGTGGGTTGTGACCCTAATCACCCTCTATATCAGTCAAGTGCTCTGAATTTCATAGAATCCTAAAGTCGAAATCATAAGAATAGCCCAGCCCAGGGATTTCAAGGAGCCTTTGCAATGAATCAAAGAGGTCATTGAATCCAACGCTCTGTTCAATGGGTAAATAAATGAATATATGGAAAGGGGGGGAAGCATTTATTAAGCATTTACTATGTACAATGCACTACAAATAAAAAGTAAGATAGTCTCTGCTCTGAAGGATACAATCTAATGGGAGCAACACATATAGAAGCTTTCAGCAGCAAATCAGATGATCCTAAGGGTATAGTGACAAATCACTTATTTAATGTCACTTTCACTGATAAAATCATAGTTTCTCATGTTGAGCCATTTGGCAGCATCCAGAACTTTGGTGGCAAGCACTTTATTTTCTGGGTCCTCAGGAGTTGTGTCTGTGGCACTAGCAGGAGCAGACGCCCAGGTCCATCTCTAGCAGCCTTACTTTCCAGGATGATAGCTAAATGCAGTAGACTGGATGCATTGGCTCTAGGCTGTTTGTGTTGAAGTTGCACAGGAGGTGGTAGTCGAAGTAGTGGTGGTGGTTTTCTACCACATTTCTATCTTTCTCTCAGGGTTCCTGCTACTTTAGCTTGGCTGCCTTATCTGTCCTGCAGATAATGTTCCTCTAAAATACAGTATCACAAAGGCATAGAGGAAGAAGCAACCTGATCTAACCTAGGCCCAGCCTGAAGCACGACTTCTTGTTGTTGTCCAACTCTTCATGACCTCATTTGGAGTTTTCTTGGCAGCTCATTTGACAGATAAGGAAACTGAGGCAAACAGGGTTAAGTGACTTGCCCAAGGTGTCACAGGTAGTAAGTGTCTGAGGCCAGACTGGAACTCAGGAAGAGGAGTTTTCCTGACTCCAGGCCCAGCACTCTATCCACTACACCACCTAGCTGCCCTAAAGCATGACTATCATCTAACATATTTCCCACATTCAGTCATCTAACAGTTAATGAATGGGAACTCAGAGTACTTCAGAGAAATACAAACTTTATCTTCTTATTAGAAAAGATTTTATAATATGACTTGCTCACTTGTTCTGTGGCTAAATAACCAAGCTACCACCCTTGTAGTTTCCCTTAGCCTACAGCAACAGCCTTCTAATTGGTCTCTTTGACTGCAGTCTCTTTCCTCTCCAATTCCAAACCAATATTTTAAAGCACAGATCTGACCACAGCACTCTCCTCCTAGAGAAATGTTAGCAGTTCCCTCCTGTCCCTGGGTTTGGCATTTAAAGCCCTTCACAAACTGGCTCCTACCTATCTTAGAAGATTCATTTCATTTTGCTCTTTCTCATAACAGTCCCAGCCAAACTGACCTGCTCACTGTCCCCTCTACATCTCTTACTTCTGTGTCATTGCCCAGAATTCACTCCCTGTGATGAATGTCCCAGATTGCAATTCACTCCCTCTAAACATCTGCTTCTTAGAATCCCCAGCTCTGTTCAAGACTCAGTTTAAATGCCACCCCCTACATGAGGCTTTTCCTGACTTCCCAGATATTAGTGTTTTCCCCAATCCCCATGGGTTTGATTATCATCAATTATTATATCAATTACTATTAACAAATGATTCTCAGAGCAATGTATCCAGGGCTAATCTCTCTCTTCAGCTCCAGGTACATATCAATCAATGCCTTTGGGGCATCTCAAATTCACATGTCCAAAACCAGAGCTCAGTATCTTTCTCCCACAAAGTTTTTCCCCTTCCCAACTTTGCAGTTATGGCTGACGGCCCCACAGACCTTCCAAGTACCCAGGCTGGAAACTTCAGGACCATCCTCAGCTCCTTGCTCACACTGACCGCACGATCTAATCTGTAATCCAGTTTTCCCAGCTTCTCTTGAATATATCCCTTTCTTTCCTCTAGATGGCCCCTCTGGTGACCTTCATCACTTCACGCATGGACTATTGCAATTGGCTTCTTTGCCTCAAGTTTCTCCTCACCCTAATTCATCCTCCAATCATCTGCCAAAGTGACTTTCCTAAAGTGCAAGTCTGACCATGCTACCTCCTCCCTTCCCCCCAACCAATCAGCTCTGGTGTCTCCCTTCACTTCCAGAATTAAAGGTAAAATCTTCTGCCTGGTATCTAAAGCCCTTCACAACCTGGCCCTTTCCTATCTCTTCAGTGTTCTTCCACTTGACCTCCTCCCGTCCTCTGAGATCCGATGGCATTGGCTTCCTTGTTTTTCCTCACAGGAAGCTCCACATTTCCCTACTCTCTGCCTTTTCATTGACTGTGCCTCATTCTTGGAATGCTTATCCTTGTCATCTCTGCCCCCTGGCTTCCTTCAAGGCCGAGCTCAACTTCCACCTTCTGAAGAAGATCTTTCCACATTTCCCTCCCTAACCCACATCCCTCCGAATTCCACTCCTAGTGCTTTCCCTATGAGATTACTTTCCATTACACAGTGTCTAAGTTGCATGGGCTGTCTCCCCTATTAGAAGGTGAGCTCCTTGAGGACAGAGATAATGTTTTTTGCATTTCCTTGTATCCCCAGCCCATAAGACAGTGACTGGCACATCTTGCAAATGCTTTTTGAGTGACTGCTGCTCACTGAGAGTAGTTACAGCTATCCCTTCCACGTTGCGACTTTCCCCATTGCAGTTGTGATATATCATGTGATGGTTAGAAATTAAATGAGAATTTGGGGGGAGTTTTGCAGAAGCCAGCACACGACAGAGCCTATGACCAAATACTTAACCCAAATTTTACAATAAGGTACTATAAACACTCTATAAAACAAAAAGGAAAAAAAAATCAGACTTCTTCTCAGGTATGAAGGAAGAACCAAATAAACGTAAGCGGATTTTCCAAGTTATGGGGACCCGTGCTCCTGACCCCTACAATGTGGAAGGGATGACTGTATTATCTGTGTATCTTTTGCTTCCCCTAGGTAAACTATAAACTCTTTGAGGCCAGGACTGTTTTTGTTTTTGAATCCTCCAGAACCTATTTCAATATCTGATACATAGTAGGTACTTAATAAACGCTTGTTGAATTTAGTTGAATTTAAAACAAATATTAAATCCCTATTATGTGTAAGGCAGACAGCCCAATGGAATAATGGATAGAAAGCCAGTCTTAGAACCAGGCTCTATGACTTGACCTATCAGTGTACTAGAGAACTCTTCAAAACCCAAGTTGCTGAGCAGTTGCTGTTTTTAATTAGTAGTAGGAGTTTCTTCACAGGGGATTCCCAAAACCAGTGAAATCACAAGTCTAGGTGGGGGGGTGGGGATTGCAGGGCATTTACTCTGTTAATCATGATGGTAGAGTCTAGTCATGGGTGATACAAAAATGAAATTTAGAAGGGAGAGATCAAGAACAGGTAAGAAGTAGCATCTCAGTTTTACTCTGAAAGAAGCTAGGTAATCTGTGGGATGGAATTGAGGAAACACTGAATTTCAGTCATGGGGGCCTATTTGTACAAGGCACCATTGTTTAGCAAGTGTATTTCTTTATCTCTAACCAAAATCCTGTTTCCACTTGTTCTCCCTATAAGGAAAAGGAAGACCAAGCCACCTTGCAGAATCAGTTTTATAGAACTGGACATCTGTTTCCTTTCTCCTAAGAAACTCCAAATCATCCCAAGAAAATTAAATCATGAGAGATGAGTATTTATGCTATGCAGCACTAGAAAAACTCATTCCCCAAGATCTGAAGAATGGCAGGCCTTACCTTATAGTGTTCACAAAGACTTACTTCCAGATTCTGATATCCAACAAAGACAATTCCAAAACTCAAGCTGAATCCTGGCAATGGAGGGAGGGAGGGAGAGAAGAAGGGAGGAAGAGAGAAAAACAACCAACGTGAGAGTTTAAAACAAACAACCTTTCAGCAAGCTGTGCCTTTAACCTCAGGAAATTCCATGGTGCTTTGGAGATCTTCGGGTCAATGTATCAGTCCTCCACTTTATTAAATTATTAGTATTGAAAGAACTCTGAGCAAGCAACAAAATGTGCCTCAAGGCTTGCTACGAGTACAATTTAATTTGCTACCTCTGGAGCTGCTGGCTTTTTGCACCAAAGATTGCAGCTCCATATTTCCAGAGAGGAAGTTTTTTTTGTCTAGTTTGGAGGAAACATGGCCAACATTAGTTCCCAACATTTTATTTCAAACATAAAGCACAAAACCAATACTAATAAACAACAGGCTCTTATGCCAGCATCAGTGCAGGTTTTTGTTATTGCATTATATTCCATGAGAGTTATTGCGCATAATTAAATAGAAAAAACTTGAACCTGGAATTATAAAACCGTCACCACAAACCAACAATTCCACTTGATGTGTATTAAGTCATTAAATTTATTATTTTTTTAAAAGGGGAAAAAACTATCTTTTCCCAGTAAATCATTAAAAATGCATGAAGGCTGAAAGCACACCAAACAGCCTAGGAGTTTGCTTATGAAGCAACAATGGGAGAAGCCATAGCAATTCACAACAGAAAATAAGGTTTTCAGAGATCCCTGTGGCAGGTTATCAAAATGACTGCCACAGAGGGCTGGTTAGGAAAAGGGGTTTATGGGATTGGAAAAAAAAATAGGATTAATGCAAAGGTAAAAGACTAATAATCCTATGCTGAGCTTGGTCTTATGTCTACAAAGGTCCCTGGACTGAAATGAAGCATAACCAGGTAGGTAGCTAAACCGATCACGTGGAAATGTCAATTACTGGACCTCTGTGGTGATCCTTCAGTCAACCAACAAACAGTTATTTAGCAGCTACAATGTTTCAGAAACTGTGAGGCTGGGATCTCATCAGTCTGAACAATGGAAGGGATATGTAAAACCTTACGAATCGTTGTGTGACAAAAAAAAGAGTTGATAAAAGCAGCTGATAAAATGCATTACTAGCCAACTTATGGTTTCCCACATTAATGGGAGACAAGGATGACTGGAAAATAGAAAATGGAGAAACCCAATTATTAGTGCAACCTAAGGCCAAACATCCCCAGCTGGTGCCCCCTCATCAAAATTACAGTTCTGTGGCTTGGGCTGTCCCCATCCAGAGATTTATCTGGGAAATTTCAGAATTTAGCTTGAACATAGCCTAGGGTCTATCTATATCCAGTACTTCATCCTTTGGCCCCAAGGTGAGAATGAATCTAAACCATTCTAGAGAGGTGCTATAAATCCTAGGGGTAGAAGCACAGAATGCATATGAGTCTTCAGATCCTGTACAGGCACTCAAGGTAGCAAATGTATCTCTCAGTATAGGACAGCCTCACAAATAAGTGGAGAAAAGTATAAAAAAGAATCTTAGTAACCCATAATCAATCATGACAATTCTCCTTCCTTTCTGGTGAATTCCATGTTTCCCCAAGGGTCCTAAAATCTTACAGACTCACAGCACCACCCTGTGGTTTGAACTTCTTCAGAAGGAAAGCAATCAAGGTTGCTTAGGAGGCAAACTTTCAATAGTGAATCCTTTCACCCCATAGCACCAGATAAGCATCCAGTCACGTGGTTTGGAATACCCCCTGAGGGAAGCATCTTTGAGAATGATGAACAGGTGACCCCTTCCATTCCAGTAAATCCCACTCTAACCCCCAGAAATCTATACAGACATTTAAATCTATTGTAGTGCTCTAAGGTGCTTGGACTTTCCCTAAAAAGAAATGTAAGTAGGGTTATTAGAAAGGTATCTCCTTTCTCATTGGACCTATACTGTCTAAAGAACTCATACTAATAGCACAGGGAAAAGTCCACGTCTTTTTTTCTTCTCTATATTGTGGCTTAAACCACCATCATCCTTCTCCTCCAGTGTAAGGAGCTTTGTGTGCAAAAAAAAATTGCATCAATCAGAAAACTCCTTTTTCTCACTAGAAAACTGTTATCTAGCCCAGAGCTTTCAAACTGGTAGTTGCTGCCTTACCCATCCTGAAGCCAATACCAACCAGGAAATTCCCCCTTGTTGGGAAGTGTAGAGAAGTGCTAGGTTCAGGAACCCTCAATGCTGCTCTAGAAAGGTTGGACTGAGATATTCCCATGCTCAGATCATCTGGTTTTCCTTCCCCACAGAGCTGCCATCTCTCAGGCTAACAGATTATGTCACTATTTTTTTTCAAGGCTGGGACCAGACATGTAGGTCCCATGTGGGCAAGAAAACAAGTAGGTTCCATGTACTTATCAAGTTATAGGAGTGGTTGCTTTATCCAAGACCTTAGTTCTACTGTGCTATGGTCTACATTCTAAAAAGGGAAAAGAAGGGAAAAGCCACACCTACAACTAAAGAGTCCCTTTTATATACTATCTCAAAAAGGAGTGGCTCCTCCACCCAGCCCTACCTAATCAGCTCATCCCCATTCCGTGACCAGACTGACTTAGGACATGTCCTGCTCCTCCGAGAAATGCTGTTGAGCATACCTGAATAGATGTTTCGAGTTCTCTCAAGGAAGTAGTTTGTGTTCTTACCATTGGTCAAGGGGCTTCTTTGATCAGTCCCCTGAGCAAGAATCACAGTCTCTTGAAGAGTATAGTGAGGAAACAGATGGAATAGTTTGCATTTGATCTGTCTTTTGGAGTGCTAGAGGGACCCCATTCCTATATTTTAGCCCTGGGTTTACCACTACACCACTGATTCACTCAACAAACATTCACTGGATGTTTCTTACATGAAAGGCACTATGGTGGGCTCGTGGGGTACACAAAGATGAAACAGAGTCTCTACCTTGAAGCAGCTCCCAGTTTCCATTGGATAATTTACCCACAAGATTATCTCAACAGTTTGGCAATGTGCAGTAAGTTACGCTTTGTCTGTAACAGTCACTTTAAGCTCCTTTCTTCCTCCTTGTTTATAGGCAGTTCTTATTTAAATAACACTTGATTTATCAATAACTACTAACTACTTAACAGTTGATAATTCAACTGCTCTGGCACCACACCCTACCCAGTCCACATCCAATGGCTCAGGGATATGGTCCACTCAGGTTTTTTTGATAATCTAAAAAGCATCTAACCATTTCAGTAACCAATTTGCTAGTCTTTACAGTGGCACTGGTTTTTCTTTGTTTGTTTATATCCAGTCTAAGTAGTTTCTTCCTGTATTAGCTCATTATTCCAAATTAAAGTCCCCATTGAATGTCAAGGAGACACCCCCCCCTTTTGTGACAAAGCCATAAAATTAATTGCTTCAATCTTTCTTAATAAATCGGTTCCTCCTCCCTTTAATTAAAGGTTATTTTTTCTCTGGACTCACTCCAGTGTTGGTACATTGTTTGGATTCCGAGGTGGCCCCAAACCAGAGCATGAAACTCCAGATACGAGATAGCAAAAAATATCCCAGTTCTGACACGATAGCCCTGACACGATAGTGAGCTCCAACTAAGACTGCCGTAAGACATCAGTTTGTGTATCGTTCCCTAGTCAGTGGGACTACTTTCCAGGGCTTGTCTACCCATTGAATGTCTGCAGTTCAGACTCCCCGCCCCGGGACACGGCTTTGAATTTTTTCCTGACTTGAGTTTCATTTTGTTAGTTTCTACCTCCAGAATTATTTCTTTGGCCTCATTAGGGTTGGCAACACATGCCCTCAATTTGGCATCCTGGGGATATTTCATTAGTGGCCTGGTTAATGCTTCAGTTCAGAAACCAAGAGTTTAAAATAAATATCTGGAATACCTCCCGAACCCTTCAAATGGAATCATTTCCCTTCACCCCAGCCCAGGTGCTAGACACATTGGTGAAGTGACTATCTGTGGGATGTGGTTCCTATTTCAAACCAATAAATATTTAAACTTATGGGATAACATTTAGAATTCCTTATAAAAGGAAAAAAATACTGTGGTATGAGATTTAGTTGTGTTTAATTTTATAAGATTTCAGACCAACAAAGTTTTCCCTCTGGCTATACCAGAAAAAAGTATACATTTTGGGGTGTTTTGCTGTTGTTTTTTGTCACTATAGGAAGAAGGGGTTTCGTGGAGTAGAGCATTAAAATGCTAGAAAAGTAGATGGCCCACCAAATAGAGTACTGGACCTGGAATCAGGCAGTTAGGTTCAAATATGGCCTCAGACACTTAATAGCTTTGTGACCTTGGGCAAGTCATTTAAGCTCCATCTGTCAGTTTCCTCATCTATAAAATGGAAATAATAAATTGCACCTACTTCCCAGGGTTGTTGTAGAGATAAAGTGAGGTAATATTTGCAAAGTGCCATGCAAACCTCCAAGCACTGTATAACTGCTTGCCAGTGTTATATTAGTGTTATTCCAGAGGTCTTTATCTGGGTGGGATTTTTCATCTTCTCGTGGGATCTTGGGTCTAGAGGTGGAAAATATTCAGAGCCATTACTAGGATGGGGCAATCAGGGTTTTGACCAAGGATATCTAAGGGAGATGGCAGTTCTCTTAGTCCTTCAGCAGGATACACATAACAGAATTTGGCACCTAATTAGCAGTTGGGTTAAACATTTATTAAGCACCTACACTGAGAGCCAGAGAAACAAAGAGAGAAAGAGAAGAGCTCCAGCTCTCATGGCATTTATAATCTACTGAATTAGCTCTTTAAAAGAGGAAGCTGCTGAATTGATGAAGTGAGCCTTCTACTCCACCCAACTCTGCTCTTCCTCTCTCCCCTTAAAGGAGAATGCCCTTATGCTGCCTGTGCAGACGGTCTCTTGTGATACCTGCTCTAAGGTATTGTTCAGAAAGGATCTTTGAGGCCTGTCCAACCCTTCACTTAAAGACGAATAAACTGAGGCCCAGAGCGGGAAGCAATTTGACACAGGTAAGAGAGATAGCAAAAGGAAGAGCTGGTATCCCAAACACAGATATCCTGATTCCAAATCTTACACTCTTTACTTAGGAGGTTGCCATTTAATTTCCTTAATGGGATTTGCTGTCTGGCCAGTCCACATTATCTATTCCTTGCTTTTCTTTCACTGTGTTTGCTTTTCAAGATTTTCCACTTGAGGGTTAGTCTCATTAGCTTAGATCACCCATACCTGAACTGCATGGTAGCTAAGAGGCGGACTCTCTGCCATTCTGAAGACAGATGTTCCATCAGTGAGGTTTGTGGAACTGTCCCAGGCCTCTGCTCTGTTTAGAAAAATAAACGAATGCCAGAGCTTTAATAGGTATGTTATCAACTCCTTTAATCTCCTAGGAAGCATATCATCCTGACCTGCTGATTCGTTAGTATGGGCTATGTTCAAATTGCTAAAGAATTCCCCTACCTGCTTTTTGTCAATAGCTATTTTTGCAAGGTCTTCATTACTTTCTGATTGACCAAATTTATTTTCTTCATACCTCTCTTGTTAAAGGCAGATTTGGAAGTAACCCTAACGTCTTTGCTTTTTCCTGAGTCATCATTAGCTTTAGGTCCATCCTCGGCCATCAGCGGCCTCTATATTCTTTCCCATATTTTTTGGTTTGCTTCTGATAGATGTGCAAAGTTACTTATTATTCATTTACCATCTCCTTTAAAACTGTTTTATGCTCCCTCTCTCTCCCTGCCCAGAAGTCTGCCCTCCAAGGCTCGGTCTTTATGAAGATGACTATTTTAATGGAATTGTCTGAGTAGTCAATGTGTCAGTCATACAGAACCAGTTTGACTTTTGACTTTGCTGGTGTTTCCCTTTTCACTTCCCCCTAATTAAGGCTACATTTACATATACAAATTGGCTTTTTAGTCTTGAATGACTTGAGTAGTCAAGCAGTTTAAAAAATATTGTGACATGATTCCAAAATAAAAGCATTTTTTGACTGACTTGATCAGTGATTTGTCTAAAGTTAACTGAATTTACTGGTCATTTTACCAGTATTTTAGACAAGAGCTCAGTCTTCAAGAATGTAAACTATGGGGCACCCTTATTTCCTACTTATAATACTAAATTTTCTTTACCTTGATGTCATGCTTTTCTCTTTCACAATCAATGGCTGAAGCAGTCTGTGGCCTAGTGAAACATTCTTTCCACTAACCAACAGGAAATTTGTTTCTGCCACTAACTTTTTGTATCAATTGGGGAATCACTTAATCTTCTTGGGCAGTATCTTCTTAATCATTCAGATGAGAATGACAATAATTTCTCTATCTCACAGAGATGTTGTAAAACACAACTCCAATTCAACAAGATTTATTTGCTTCTGACTATGGGAGAAGAAAAGTAACACGCTAAATGTTGATGTGGATAAGGAATACACAGACACATCCAGCTTTACATATTCAGAATATACACACATATGTGTGTGTATAAGTATTCCAAAGTAGAATGTTCAAGTTCCCAGGGGAAAAAATGGGGGGGGGATGAAAAAATGGATGTGAAAACACTTGAAAAGTATAAAGTGCTGGACAAATATAAGTTATCATTCTTTAGGCATCCTCTCTTCAAATTCTCGACCTTTTTCCCACACTTTGGGATTTTAAGATGCCTCCAGAGTGTATCACTCATCAGTCTTAAAAATAGATTCCCACAATTTCCTTTCTAGAAATCTAACGTTCATACAATACTCTGGGCCATGAGCCCATCACTTATTAGACTGAGCTGGGTTACTCTTTTGCTTTTAGTACTAAGCATTAATATAAACTTCATCAGGATCATTTTCTCCTTTCCTGTCTGTAAAGAAAACAATCTCATTCTCTGTCAATGGGATTCCCAACTTTAAGAATTCCAAAACTAGTCCCTACATGGCTTCGAGGGTAACTTTCCCATTCTTCCTGACCTTGTCTCATAGGAATCTCCAAGACTATTTCCCCAAACATTTTAAGTTTTGTTGAAAGAAACTCTTGTATAATTCCAACCTTGGCCGATTCTGTTAATGACATTGTTTCACGCCATATGCATTGGGGTTGGTCTGAGTCAGCCATTTTCTAGCTGTTGATTTGCACCTCTTCCCTCCCCCCAACACCTTTTTTTTGGTCAATATTCATTTTAAATGCAAGAAGTCAGGCTCTTTCTTAGCTGACACTGCTCAACATATGCACACCCTTCAGGTATATAACTGACAAGTGTCCACTTTACATGTGGGGCTGACTTTAAATAAGTCTCCCAAAGTATTTGTGTAAGAGAAAACAGGGCATACCAGGATTTTGCTGAGTGGAGGATATGTGGATAATTATAGCCAAATGATCCCAAAATGCTTTTTCTGTAAAAGTTTCTTGATTAGGAGTTCAGGGATTTGGCAGGCTCCCAGCATGGCAACTCTGAAGACCCGTGTTCCCTCATAAGGGTTACTTCTTTTGACTAAGAGAACTGCTTTCCATTGAGGCCACAGACCAGGTCCAAATCCATCCTTTCCCTAGCATGGCTATTCACTTGTGGCCATTTATTGAAGAAATTTATCTTGCATGTCTATATATATGTATATATGTATATGTATTATATATATGTATATATATGTATATGTGTGTGTATATATACACACACACACATAGGTGTTTATATATGTATATATATATACACACATACATACGCACACATATAGGTGTGTATATATATATATATCATATATATATATATATAATAGGTCTTATTTTTCTTATCATCTCAATGCATGGGAGAAAGTAAAGTGGGAGGAACAGAATTTGAAATTGATAATCAAATAAAATTGAATTGACTTGTGGCTATCAAATGACAGAGCAAAAACTAGAAGCCACACATCTCGAACCCAGCTATTGTTAGAATGTAAATTCCTCAAGTTCAAGGGACATCCTTGCCTTTTTTTGTATTCCTAGCACATAGCATCATGCCTGGGACACAATGAAAACTTAATAAATGCTTACTGACTATTAACTGTTGACTTATTGCTTTCTCTACTACTTCATGCCTTACATGTAACATGAGAATCAATGAATTATTATACATTGCTAGTTTTGAAAGGGAACTTAGCATCTAGTCTTACCCCCTCACTTCTACAGATGATAAGTAGTAACTTACCTCTGGTCACATAATTATGTGGTGCTAGAATTGGGACTTGAGCTACTTGGGAACTTTTTCAGATTTTCTAGACTGCTTTTCATTGGGTGTCCAGAATTCTAATGAGCACTAGAGAGCATACTAAAAATGGAGCTCTACAAGAGAAGCAACATCGTTTAGTGGAAAGATCTTGAGTCAGAAGACTTGAGTTCCCAACTCCATCACTTACATGTTGTGTGGTCTTGAACATGATCCTAACCTCTCTGAGATTCAGTTTCCTCATCTGTAAAATGGGGAAAATAACTGACATTCATTCATTCAAAAAGCATTAATTAAGCACCTTCCAAGGAGTTGCATTATTTTTGGAGGAAGTAACATGTACATAGATATATAAATACAAAATATGTACTGAATGAATGCCACATATTACTGGGGTAGAGAAGGACCTAACAACTAGGGGAGGGAAGGGAATCACGGAATGCCTCATGGAGAAAAGGGCCCTTAAGCTGAGCCTTGGAAGAAGCTAGAGATTCTGAGAGGCTGTTGTGAGGTCCAAAGTCCTACTTCAATGTCACATGGTAGAGTGGAAGTGACCAAAAGTTTTATTAGATCAGTGGTTCTAAAACTTTTTAGTCTCAAGATATCTTTACTGTCTCAAAAATTACAGAGGACTCCAAAAAGTTTTTGTTTCTGTGGATTATATCTATTGATATTTGCCATATTAGACATGAAAATGTCTTAGTATTATTACTAAAACAGTTTTGACCTTGTAGGCCTCCTGAAAGGGTCTCAGGAACCCCAAGGGGTTCTTGGACCATACTTTGAGAAATGCTATATTAGAGAAATGTGAGTTCTAGAGGGTTGGAAAGGTTTCAAGTACAGCTCCAGTATTGGACTTTATGTCTGTCATCAGACAACCAACCTTGCTAAATTCATTGAATGTCACCATCAGATGGCTGGCCACCAGGAGATGATTTGGTTTTCCCACAGCAACTCATAAGACCATGTGCTAAGATGTAGAAGGGATGCTGGATACATTGGTGAAGGAAACAGCCAAACGGATGTAATCAGGGATCGGAGGTATCCCCGTGACACAGTGGGTAGAGTGTTACAGGAAGAACGGAGTACAAATTCTGCCTCAGATACTTCATCACGTAACCCCGGACAAGTAATTTAAACTCTTTCAGTTTTGGTTCTCTCTTCTATAAAATGGGGATAAAAAGAGCCCTTAGAATTGTAGAGTTGTTATGAGGATCATCAAATGAAATAATATTGGTAAAGCATTTTGCAAACTTTAAAGCAACCATATAAATTCTGGCTATTATCATAACTGTTATTCTAAAGTAGGGATATTCAAGTTGTTCAAGGAGGCCTGGTACTTTTTGTGTGAGGGCTTACCAAGCCCTTTTCAGGGCAGCTCGTCCACATTTGACATCCACCTGATGCACCCAGCATTCACCCTTAGCTCCAAGAAGTTGTAGCATAGTAGCAGCCACACCTCAGTACACTGTCTTAGCAGATGGGCTAAACCAGGTTGAGGGTACCAGACAGGCCTCAAACCCATTGATGAGTTATGGGGATACCTAGCCCTCCAAGCATGTGAAGACTTTTCTTGGCAGAATGGGAGGATAAGAACAATTTGTTCCAAGAGCCAGGAAGGTGACTTGGTGCAATTCTGCTTCACTTAAATCCAATTCACAAGCAAGTCAAGACGTCACTCCAGGATGTCAATTGTCCTCTTCGAAAATGAAAGACAAACAACAATAACAATATTCTGAAGTGAAGCTTTTATCTACTTCACAGGATTATGGAGAGGATCAAATAAGAGAGTGGAACTTCATTCAGGCTGTTTAGATCAACCCTTTCATCCAGAGGAGGAGGAGGAACATGCAGGTGGCAATGGGTAAAATGGTTAACAAATGCCATGAGGGTAGACCTTAACTACAAAAGAATCTCACTAACTTCTGTGGTTAGTACTATCAGAACTATAGTATCAAAAGGTAGCTGGGGTTTGTTCACCCTCCATTCGACCATTTAGTTCCTTTTGCCTACCTCCATATAAAACCCCACAGCACAATAGTATCTGAGGGCCCTCTAGAACCAGGCATTTGTCTGGGCCAGATTAGTTGCCTTGGATTCTTCTATGGAGGTGTGTGGCTTTCTTTCCCATTAATTTCCTCCTGCTAGATACACAGGGATGATACTGAGATGGAGCGTATGCACCCCCTATATACTTTCGGTATTGTTGTTTGTCCTTCATTTCTAAGAGGACCGATGACATCCCAGGGTGATGTCTTGACTTGTTTGTGCATTGGATTTAAGTGAGGCAGAGCTGTACAAAGTCACTGGCCTCACTCTCTCCTCCAGGGTCATCGGAGTCCAATGGTAAGACAAGTCAGGATGACCAGTGATGGCCCAGGAGGCGGTGGATGACTTTGGTATTCATGTCTGACCAAACCCTAAGTGCTCCATAGTGCCTACTTTAGCCACCTGCATGGTTGTTGGAATAAATTATTCTCATCTGTCCATTCCACTGGGAGAAGTCTTCACGTGCGTGGGGCAGACCTCTCCCTAACTCACTGATGGGTTTGAGGCCTGCCAGTTACCTTCAACCTGGTTCAGCTCATCTTCAAAGATGGCTTTAGCAGGGTATGGCCACTGCATATGCTGCAACATCTTAGAGTCACAGGTGAGAGTTGAATCAAGGTGGCACCAAGGTGGATAAGTAGTCCTGAAAAGGGCTTGGTAGCCCTTGCACCCCAGGTTCTAGTCCTCCCTGAATGCCCTGCTTTCCTTATTAATTGACTGATCAATCAACAAAGTATTTATGAAGAACTTACTACAGGAAACACTATACTAAGCCTTGGGAATACAAAGAAAGAAGTGAAATAGATCTTGCCCTTGAGGAGACAAGGGAAGGGAAGGGAGGGACTAAGCATTCATATGGTGTCTACTATGTGCCAGGCACTGTGCTAAGTACTTTTTATAAATTTTATGACATTCAATCCCAACAAGCCATATAGGTGCTATTATTATTCCCATTTTACAATGGGGAAACTGAGACAAAGAGAGGTTAAGTGACTTGCCCAGAGCCACACAGCCAGTAAGAGTCTGGATATAAACTCAGGTCTTCTTGACTTTAGGACCATCGCTCTATCCACTGCACTACCAGCTCCCTGGTGAAGACAGGGAAATTTACAGAATTTGTACAATATGAATACAAAACAGTGTGAGGTGGGGCTGCCCTATCAGTTGTAGGAAACAAGACAAGGTTGATGAAGAAGGCAGTACTTGAGCTGAATCTTGGAGAACACCCAGGATTCCATGGCAGAGTACATTACAGGAATGGGAGACAATCGTGGAAAGCCACTGCACATGCAGAATAGCAAACCGATCCAGAGCGCTAGAATACAGAATGAGAAGAGGGAACAAGACAAGAAAGGCAGAAGGGGGCTAGGTTATTAAGAGCTTTAAATGTCAAACAGAAGAGTCATATTTGGTTGAAGGGGCAATAATGAAGCCGATGAGCTAGAATTCATTAAGTAGATTGAGGAGGAGTTATTGGGAAGGTAGGAGGAGAAACAACAGAGAAGAGTGTCCTCCAAACTCAGGAAGGAGAGAAAAGGGCGGTCAGTCAATAGAGTCAAATGCAGCAGAGAGGTCAAAGAGTAAAGACTGAGGAAAGGTAGTTAGATTCACAGGTTTGGAGATTATTGATCACTTTAGGAATAATAGTTTCAGCTGAATGATGATGCTGGAGGCCAGACAGATGAAAGTTTAGAAGGGAGTGACTAGAGAAGAAATTGGGGCACAACTTTTTCAAGGAGTTTGGATGAGAAAAGGAAGAGAGCTATAGGAGATGGTTAGGAAGGATGATAGGATCTAGTAAGGGTTTTTTGAGAATAGGAGAGCTGTAGGCGTTTGGTGAATAGCGGTAAATCAGCTGCTCTCAGATAAGAGGCTCTGTTAATTAACAGTTTAAATTTTAATGTGTCAATAATTTAGGAGTACTGTTTGCTTGGGTCATGGTTTTTCTCCTTTGAAGAAAAAATTTGCAGGGACAGAATCACTTACTGGGGGATTCCTGTGAGATTCATTAGGAAGGTAATAGGATATGAGAGGTAGAAGGTTGCATTTTAGCGGCTATCTTTGTGTAGCCAGGGCTGTTCCTCAATTCTTCAAACTAGCAACTAACACAGAATAAAGCTGGTCAAGATGGCTACATGAAGCAGCCATCTTGGAAAACCCTTCCCTGCAATCAACAAAATAGATGCCCTATAGCAGAAAGGAAGGTTAGCCTTGAAATTAATTAATTAATTAATGCAAATAAATAAAGATGGATTCCTTCATTTGGGTGGCATACGCGTGCATCCATGACA
Organism: Phascolarctos cinereus; assembly: GCF_003287225.1. Taxonomy (NCBI): domain Eukaryota; kingdom Metazoa; phylum Chordata; class Mammalia; order Diprotodontia; family Phascolarctidae; genus Phascolarctos; species Phascolarctos cinereus. Next base: position 391,779,033 of record NW_027555625.1, on the reverse strand, counting down.
ACCCAGATAAGAAGTGGAGTGTGATAGGAAACAATGCTGGCTCTGGAATCAGATGACCTGGGTTCAAATTCAGGCTCTGTCACTTTGGCAAATCACTTAACTGGTCTATACCTTAATTTTGCAACTGAAAAATGTATTTTATGTCCTCTAAGATCCCTCCCAACTCTATTTGTATGATCCTATGAACTAGGTAAAAAGTGAAAAAAGCCAGTTAACAGATTGCTTAGCCAATAGGACACCAAAGAACTGATTTGAATATTTTACTGATGTGAACCGTTGTTTGGCATGATCTAGATATAGGCTGAGAAGTGTTCGCAAGTAGACAACCCTCCCACCCGTATACAAAAACCAGTTTGCAGGCACATGAATGACAATGTACTCCACCTTGATTAAAAAGAGCTCCTTTGCTCATTTCCCTACCATTTAGCATCAAATGTTTTATTGATGGATGATTTTTGTCTGTAATTTCTTTTTTATGTCAGAAAAACAAAATATTGTCTATACTTAAAACTTCCAACTGTCTTATTGAGCAATACGACACAGTCAACTTGATTCCATACTTATGGTGAAAGGGTGCTGGAAAACAATGGCCTCCGATTCCCCTCCCCCCACCGCCAATGTTCATGTCTCCACACCAGTGATGAGCTAGTGTCAGTGTGAGTGTGAGTGGAAGGTAGGCAACATGCATGAGAGTTCAGCTCCTGGACTTTCATAACTTAAGTCCATTTTTTTTGTGGTTATTATTTGTTTTCCTGCTTATCTACCTTACATTGTCCTTCCCATGATTTAATTAGTGGGAAAACAAAGGGTTATCTGTTGCCTTTATTCCCACTTTGGGATATTTAAGCATTGCAGTTAGTTGAGATAGCGAAGGAGGAGAAGAAAAAAAGAAAGGTTGAGAGGAGGAGTTAGCTCAATTGGTGTCTGACCTTGCAAATTTATCATATACTGCAATCAGATGGGGACTGCTCTTATGGCCTTGAGATGAGGAACTTATCTATAAACCCATAACTCTTTTGGAGTGGTAAGCCTGGACAGGAAAGCTTTTCAGCTTAGGAATGTAAGGAGCAAGCTGATAGAGAAAAAAAAAAAGACAAGGGTGCCATTAAGTCTGTCCATGTTCCAAGTACATGACTTAACTCTTAACTCTCCCAAGCCAGTCTCCAAATATTAAGCCACGTCCCATAGGTGAGATGCGCTAACATTCCTTTGTGGTTCTTGTTCATACTTCATATATTAGGGTATCTTGTGTCTACAGTTGGATGAAGAAGCAAGTATGGGGAGCTAATAACTGGTTCTTGATGCATGGAGTTATTTGGCATTTTCAGACCTCATTTCCCTTGTAGCCAAAATGAGATCACAGATCTCCTAGATCCTAATCTAGCCAGGGGCACAGAACAGCAATTCTATGTTTACACTGGCCAGGTTCTATTTTGAGGGCTTCTCACAACTCACACTCTCTGGTTCATACTGCTAAGTAGGATTTCCCCTAGGGACATCAGAATATATCTACTTTTGGCTCACCCAAGTCTTCCCCCTGGAAACATCAGAATATAGCTTGTACCCACATTTCTACATAAAAAGTAAAAGGAACTTCACCTCCCACATGGGCACTCATTCAATCCATACATTACATCTCAATCATCTCTGTACCATGCTGCCTACACTCTAGCAATCTTCACCATCTTCCCTATCTCCTCCCTACATTCCATTCTTGTACTCCATTCCTGAGACACTGGGTTTTGATGAATTTCCTCTTTATTTTGCCTGGAAACAGGCTCCCATGACAATTCCAGGCCATCTCCATATCATGCTACAATCCACATTCTACCCCCAACACTACCACCCACTTTCTAGCTTGCCTTTATGTGTCATCTTCCTCTATTAGAATATAAGCTTCCTGACGGGAAGGATTACCTTGCTTGCTTGTGCCTAAAACTTCAGTGCTTAGCCCAAGGCTAGTCACATAGCAAGTGCTTAATAAACACTTTATCCCTCTACCTAGCCACCTATCCATATAGCCATCTATATGGCTGTATATCCCACTGCATCCAGGGCCATCTCCAGTCGTCTTGATCTCTATTTTGTCATTGACTCCAGATGGCTCTGGAGGAGAAAGTGAGGCTAGTGACTTTGTACAGCCCTCCTCACTTGCGTGGCATGGCATCACCTCCTGATGTCATAGTCCCCTTTGAGAATGAAGGACAAACAACAACAATATCTATCTATCCACCTATCTATCTATCTACCTATCTATCCACCTATCTACCTATTTATCATCTATCTATATGGACAGGTTTTATTTAATGATAGAAAAAATGCAGAAACAGAAAGAACCCATAGCTGAGTCCATTAGTAGTCAAGACAATTCTTCTTCCCTTTTGGTGGCTTTCTTCTTTCTTAGGGACCTATTTAGTCCTTCAGACACATAGTAATGTCCTAGAGTCGACAACCATCCTCACCTCTACCACCACCACATAAGGAAAGCATTTGTGGTTGTGTAAGCATGAACACAGACACACACACACACACTCACGCTCAACTACAGACTTACACTACTGCCATGATTGAAGGACCCTGGAAATAGGAAAAGAGAGCAAACAAAAACCAAGAAGAATCACAGACTCATAGAGTTCCAGAACTGGAAGGGATTTCCATAGCAATATTGTCCAAGTAATGCCCCAAACAGAATTTCCTCTACAGCATACCCAATGAGTATGCATCCAGCATCAATTAAAACTAAAACAAACTAGCAAAAATCTCTCCAGTCAAAAAGAGTCCTCTTGATCTCCTGAGGCACCCCATTCCACTTCTGGATAGCTCAAAATGTTAGGAATTTTTTGCTGATATGAAACCTAAAATTGCCTTTTTCTAACTTCCATCCATGTCTTTTACTTCTTCCACATGATGAGACTTCAAATACTTGAAGATAACTATCATTTCCCCCAAAGTCTTCCCTTGTTAAGACAAAACAACCTAAATTCATTCAAATGATGCTCGTATTGCATAGGATCAAGCCCTCTCACTATTCTGTTTGCCCTTCTCTGGATATTCCCCAGTTTATAAATGCCCCCATGTTCCTCACACTCAACATCCCACCTCCTGTCTTGGTACCTTTGCATGGGCCATCCTCCCCTTGAATGCACTCCCTTCTCACCTGTGCCTCACTAAATCACTACCTTCATTCGAGACAATTCAAGTACCGTCTTCTATGCAATGCCTTTTCTGATCTTCCCACTGTACATTTTCTCCCTCACTGACCACCCTGAATTTAACCACCTTGTGTTTATTCCACATAGAATAAATACACTTACAGAATAGATGCACATGTTGTCTCTCCTCATAGAGTGTGAGCTCTGTGAAAGCCAAGATGGTTTTTTTCCTTTGGTTTTTGTCTTTGTAGTCTTAAAGCTTAGCACAGAGTCCGGTACATGTTTAGCTGTTTTAGTGTCCAACTCTTCATGGCCCCATTTTGGGGTTTTCTTAGCAAAGATCCTGATATGGTTTGCCATACCTCATTTTACAGATAAGGACACAGAGGTAAACAGGGCTAAGTGACTTACCTGGGGTCACCTAGCTAGTAAGTTATTTGAGGCCAGATTTGAACTCAGAAGGAGGAATCTCTCTGACTTCAGGTTCAGCACTCTATCCACTGCACCATCTAGCTGCTTGGTACATAGTAGGTTCTTAATAAATACTTGTCAATCGATTTCTAAACTTTAGTGCCAAGAATTAGACTTGTTACTCTAGATGTGTTCTGGCCAGGCAGAGTAAAGTAAGACAAACATCTTTCTGTTCCTGGAAGCTATGCCTCTTATAAGGCAATCTAATAATTCAGTGAGTTTTTTGGCTTCCATGTCACATTGTTGATTTATTTTGTGCTTGCAGTCCACTAACCACCCCTCCCCACCCACCACCCACCCCTGCTCCAGATCTTTTTTCAGGAAAACTGCTATCTAACTATACTTTCCCCAGCTTGTACTTACTCAGAGAACCACTAGTCAGGTGAAGGTATAGGGCAGTCACCCTCCCCTTCCTTGGCCATCAGATAGGCAGCTGAAAGCAGCCCTCCTGCTTCAAAGCTTCAAAGCCAAGGGAGAAAAGGGAGGGAATGAGAAAAAGGGAGTGGGAGAGACAGAGACAAAAAGAGACAGAGATAAGAGATGATGAAGAGGAGAGAGAAAGACACAGAGAGTCAGAAGGACAGAGAGAGACAGACAGGGAGAGACAGATCCATTCTTTTGAATACACTAGTTCCACTGATTCTACTCATTCTACTAAATCTTCCATTCTTATGGCCATTGAAGTCAATGGAAGAATTTTTTTTTTATCAGAAAGTGCAAATCCTAGAATCAATAAGGATGGAAGTAAGCTCACAGGAAACTTCCATATGGTTGCTTGGATTGGATCCGATGAGAGAATACTGATCATGCTCCAAGGATTGGCTCCCCCGCCCCTGTCACTCCACCTCCATTACAAAAATAACAACAAACAATGAGTACAAAAATCAGAAGCAAAATAAGAATTGAGTTATTTTGTCTATTATAAATACTCAAATTAACTATAAAGGACATATGAAGAAAGATACTATCTGAATCCAGAGAAAGAACTGACAAATAGAAGTATATATAGAAAAATATTATATATATATATATATGTAATATATGTATATGTCACATATGTGTATATGTATATATATGTATATGTGTGAGTGTATATTGTATATATACATATATACATATACATATATATGTGTGTGTGTGTGTGTGTGTGTGTGTGTGTGTGTCTAATGGTAGCCATATGGGGGGGCAGGGGAAAAGGGGAAAAAATATATACATTATAATTTTGCAGTATATTTGAAAGGAATAGCAAATTGTGCAAAGTAGATTTGCAGTTTCATGTGCAATCGTCTTTTTTATTATACTATGTTATGGAAATGCTTCTTTTATTCCATAAATTAAAAATAAAATAAATTTTTCAAAAGAAGAATTGAACACCCTTGCCTTTTCTTTTTGTCAGCCATCATCATCAACCACCCTGTCCTATCTAATCCTGTGCCATCCTCTGCTATCCTGTGCTAAGTTCTCCTATCCTATCCTATCCTATCCTATCCTATCCTATCCTATCCTTTCCTATCGTATCCCTCTCCATTCCCCAATATATTTTTAAATTTTTTTTAAATTAAAAAAAAATCCTCCCTCTTCTGTTGCTCTTTGCCAGATCCTTTTGAGCTTTAAGCGCTCCTGATCCTACAGGACCCATGCCACGTTTTTCTATATCATCCTCTGTTAACTGCCCTTGGTAACACAGCATTGTTTAACAACCATCCTTCTTCCAGAGTCTTAGTACAGTAATTCCTCTTGCTTGCTCCTCCATCATGGCACTCCTGCCACTCCATTGCTATAAGCTTCCATTCCTGAAGCTCCAGGCTTCCTAGAAACTCTTCAGAGTTCCTCTGCTACCCCCTTACTGTGGCTGACTCTCCAAGCTCTGTCCTGTACCCTCTTCTTTCTATTCACTTCTTCTCCAGGTGATCTCAGTAGCTGTCATGGGATTAATTACCGTCTCTATGCAGATGACTCCCACATCTCTGGATCTCTCTCTCTTGAACTCCATTCTTGCATTACTAATTGCCTATTAGTCATTTTGGACTGGATACCCAGAGACATCTCAGACTGAACATGTCCAAAACAGAACTCATCAGCTTCTTCACCCAAACACATCATTCTCCTGAACTTCCCTTTTTTTTAAAATAAAAGGCATACTATCCTTCTAGTCATCAAGGTTATTAATCTCAACATTATATGTATCTCCCTACTCTCACTCACTCCTCATTTCCAATCAATTGTGAGATCATATCCTGTCTACCTCCAAAACATGTCTCCTCATCTGTATCCTTCTCTCCATGAACTCAATTATCACTCTTGTACAGGACCATATCACCTCTTACCTGACTAGGAGAATAGTCTCCTATCTGCTCTCTTTGCTTCATCTTTCTCTACTCCAATCTATCCTCCACTCAATTCCCAATGACATTTTTCTAAAGTGCACGACTTACCATGTTACCTCCCCTATTCATTAAACTCCAGTGGTTCCCTAGTACTCCCAAGATATAATGTAAAATTCTTTTGAAAACCCTTCATAACTTTTCCTATCATTCCAGTCTCTTATGCCTCATTTTCTTCCATGAACTGTTCCTTACACAGGACACTCCATCTTCTTTCTCCTATGCCTAGAATGCTCTCTTCCTAATCTCCACCTCTTAGCTTTTTGGTACGTATTTTGTTCTTTGACTAAAATGTAAGCTCTTTCAGAGTAGGGACTATTTCACTTTTGCCTTTGTATCTCCAGTACCCAGAGCAGTACCTGGATACTTAATAAATGCTCATTGATTGATGACTGATCTACTACCATTTGGTGGGGGAGGGATGAGTCATGTGATTGCTTTTTTTCTGGGGACCACATGGGTTTCCTGATCCATATCAATCTCTAAAATTGGAGTCTATATGTATCCAAGTGATTTCTCCAGTGTTGACAAAACATGGTTCCCTCCATCTTTGTATCTACTCTACCATGTAAAGAATGAGTCCAAGAATGTGGCTAGGGTGTCTATCCATGACACAATTACTTTTCAGTATTAGTAGTCACGTGTCCACTATGTATAGCGAACCATATTCAATGCCAAAGCAAATCCCTCCTTGGTAGGTGGTAACAAGAACGCAGGACAATAATAATGTGACATTTTTATAACTTTTATTGTTCGCAATGTGTTTTACATATACTACCTCATTTGATCTTCACAACACTAAGAGATTCTCATTTGGGGGATAATAATAACGGTGGGCAGACTGAGGCTGAGAAGTTGGGTGATTTGGTCAGGGTCACATACTAATAAGTATCTGAGACAGGATTTGAACTCCTATATTCCTGTTTTCAAGTCCAGTTTTCAAGTCTATCCATGACTACTAACTGCCTCACAATAATGCCTGGGAATATAGCCCCTGTAATAAGACTTTGGCATTAAAATGGACTTCAACATCTCCCAGTCCATTGCACTTTTTCCATCTTATTTCCCATTACTCCCCTTCACACGTTTTTATTCCAGTCAAATTGGCTGGCTGGTTGCTCCCCATATGTGACATTACATCTTCTCTCTCCACGCCTTTGGATAAACGGCTCCATGTCTGGAACACAGCCCTAGCTCACGTCAATTCTTACAGAATCCCCTGCTTCCTTAAAATTTTAGCTCAGGTGCCGATTCCAACAGAAGCCTTTCCTGATCCCCCTCCACTTATTTATTGAGGCATTGTATTACCCCCTACTAGGCTTCACCAGGGGCAGAGAGGTTAGATAGAGTGGATAGAGTGTCAGGCTTGAAGTCAGGAGGACCTGAATTCAAACCTGACCTCAGACTCTTACTAGCAAGTCACTTAACCTGTTTGCCACAGTTTCCTCATCTGTAAAATGAGCTGGAGAAGGAAATGCAAACCACTCCTATATCTTTGCCAAGAAAAGACTAAATGGAGTCACAAAGAATTGGACATGACTAAACAATAATAGTCTACCTCTTAGTTGAAATATAAATATTTTTTTCTGGCTTTCCCATTAAGCAGTCATTCAGCTACTTTTTGAATACCTTCCATAACGGGAAACTCACTATTGCCCAAGGCAGACCATTACATTTTAGGACAGCTTTAATCATTCAGAAGTTCTATGTGTCTCTAAGGCCCTTTCTAGCTCTAAAAATTCATGACTTACATAGAGAAAACATAAAGACTTGAGGACATTTAAAACTGGAAGATAATGTAAAATCACAAACAAACAAAAGCCAAGGTATCCTTGCATCAGCTGTCCAAAGAAGGACTTTACAGCCATTGGGTAGAATACTTTTGGAAGCTCACTAAGCCTTGTAGCTCTGGAACCTAAAGGAATTTTTCTCTAATGCAAACCTGGCAGTATACAATAGCAGGACAAAGTATCTAAAAAGCATTCTCTTTAATTTATGCTGTTCGGATCCCTGTCAGTATAAGAGATGATCCTACAAGCTCTCAAGAAACAGCTTTTTGTTTAAATTTGAAGTAGTCAATTTCTCTATGGTCACCTGGAGTTCTGAGTCTTACCAATATCTCTGTTCTAACTTATATAGAACAAGCATCTCCCTGATTATGTCACTGCCTTTCTTTTCTTCTACTTCTTCACTTATCTGATGGGCACAGGAACAAAAGAGCCAAACAATCACGTGTCTGGGGAAGAGAAATCATTCAGTTGGCAAATGTTCCGGGCTCAGAAGCCTATCTAGCCTTGCTCAATTGTAGCTATTTGGAGAAGGGACATGAGGAGTTAGCACTTTCTTCATGAACAGCAGTAAAATAATGAGTAAAATCCTCCAAAATAGACTGCTGTTCATCATATTCTTTAATATTCTCTATGAAGGGGATTCTACACTCACCCTCCTAAACCCTCTTATTATCTCACAACCCACAGAGTCAGATACTATCATACCTCCTAAAGAGCAGGGGACCGCAAGTCCAGAGACATTCTGGTTGAGGGGATAGAGTGATGCACACGGAGTCAGGAATATCAGGCTTCTAGTCCTACCACTCAAACTTGCTTGTCTTCTCTGAGGCCCAGCTTCCTCATCTGCAAAATGGGGATAATAATGCCTATAAGATCTTTGTCTGTCCCTCCCCTCCCCCCAGAGCTGTTTGTGGCATTAAATCAATCAATCAAAAAGCTTATATTAGCAGCCCACTATGTTCTACAGAGGCAAGCTAGGTGGCACAATGGATAGTGCACTGCCTCCGGATTTAGGACAACTTGAGTTCAAATTCAACCTCAAACACTCACTAGCTGGGTGACCATGGGCAACCCATTTAAGTCTGTTTACCTCAGTTTCCTCATCTGTAGAATGAGCTGGAGAAGGAAAGAGCAAACCACTCTAGTACCTTTGCCAAGAAAACCCCAAATGGGGTCACAAAGAATGAGACATGACAAAAATGATTCAACAACAACAAAGTGTTCTTTTTTTAAAAATATATTCTATTTTTCCCCAATTACATGTTAAAACAATTTTTAATTTTTTTTAAAGCTTTGAGTTCCAAATTCTATCTCACCCTCTCTCCTCCCTAAGACTAAGCAATTAGATCTAGGTTATATATGTCCAATCATGTAAAACATTTCCATATTAGTCATTTAACCACAAAATGTTCTATGGATTGGGGACACAAAGACAAAAATGAAACAGTCCCTGCCCGCAAGAAGCTTATATTTAATCTGTGGAGATGACACGTTCACACAGAAGTAGAAACAAAATAGCAGAAAACATTCCGAGCTTCTGTACTCAAGGTGTTAGGATAAACCAGGAGCCATGGAAAGACTTTGATATCTCCAGAGGAAGGAGCCACTGCTGGTGGAGAGTCCTTGGCTCTAAGTCAGGGGATCCAGGCTGGAGAAAAGACTCAAGCAGGAGACCACCTGCAGCATCTGTCTTGCCTTCTTCTCAAAGTCCATCCCCCTCAACTTTTGTCAGTTTTGTCTGACCAGGAGCAAGGAAGGGGGTCACACATTTCTCTTGCCCTGAATTCAGGGAAGTCTCCTAAGACCCATTGTGCACCTGTCAAAGCTGACTGCCATCTGCAAGAAGCTCAACCACTAAGGGACAGCTAAGTGGCACAGTGGATAGAGCACCAGCCCTGGAGTCAGGAGGACCTGAGTTCAAATATGACCTCAGACACTTACTAGCTGTGTGACCCTAGGCAAGTCAGCTAACCCCAATTGCCTCACAAAAAAAAAAAGGCAGAAGGAATAAAAAGAAGAAAAAGCTCAACCCCTGGAACTTGTAGAACCCTGTGAGACAAAGTTGTCATCGGAAGCACCAGCTAAGTCCCCAAGCTGTTCTGTAAGAATGATCAGACCTCACTCTATATAAGGTGTACTAAAGGTCAAGAGCATATGGCCCACACCCTTTCTCCATTGAAAAGGCTGCTCAGATCTGCAGGGAGAGATTCCAGGACACTGTGCCTCATTTGAGAAAGAAGATTAAGAAAATGTAGCAACTTAATGCTTCAAAGAAAGATAGACAAGTTAAGCAGAGAAAGCTGATCAGAGGAGAATGTGTGAGAATGCACCAATTCCTATACGAAGAATGCAGATGCCTGGATGTGGTGACATGTGATGAAGCAGTGACTTTCTAGCTAATGGACAACTACTATCATAGGATGCACTAGCATTTTAAAAACATGGAAGTTAGCATCGGAGAGATGGACGAAACAAGATGCAGGCCTGATTTGGAGCTCCTTCAGGAAGGCAAAGAGCTGTTGCAAAAGAGTGAGTCATTGCTTTGTGAAAGGCCCAAGTCTTTCACCCCAGAGTTAAGAGAATATCTTGTCACTGAGATGAAGGACGTGCTAAAGAAATTCAAGAGTCAATATCACTATGCATCCATCCCTATGTCTTTGTATTTGACGATGTGAGGAATGTAAGACGTGGAGATGACTGTCCAAATGAATCTGACAGTACTGAAAAATCTCATTATTTACTCCTTGATCAGCAGGCCTTCAGCTCCGGCAGATACTACTGAGAGGTGGATATGAGTGAACAACCTCAGTGGGCACTGGGGATCTCTACCTCAGGAAGAGGAAAACAAGGCCAGGTAGGTAGCCAAGTGGATTGAGCACCAGACCTGGAATCAGGAGAACCTGAGTTCAAATCCAGCTTCAGACATTTACTAGCTGTGTGACCTGGGGCAAGTCACTTAAGCCCAATTACCTCCAAAAACAAATAAAAAAAAATATTAGGAAAACAACTCAGAACTCAGTTGGGTATCTTCACTGTGAGAAGAGGGGCAGTGATTCCTAGCTGGTTACCCAATGAGGATTAGTTTGCCACTAAATGAAAGTCCCTGTGCCTGTAATTGGCACATATCTGGATTAAACTGATAGAAGTTTTCTGTTTTATAATGCTATCAGAGACTCCCTCATCTACAGAATACAAAACATGCCACTCAGAGAACCTGCCAGTCCTCTTTTCCTTCCTGGTATCCCTATGCCAGGAACAAAAGTTGGTCCCATGACCATCTGTCCAGTGGAATGTGATATTTGTGAGAATGGCTGTCTCTGACCATAAGCATCTTATTTTTTTTTTGTGAAGGAACTCAAGGTAAAACCAAGTTCATTGCTTATGATCACTATAAACTATAAAAATAACAGGGTCACTGGCAGAGACACAGCGACATGTTCAGGCTCTGCTGAAGATCAGCCCTTAGAAGGAGCCAAGGAGCCAATTTGCTGACAAGTTTAAGACTGTTGCAGCAATGCCAGCTTGAGGGCATCATTCCCATATGGTTTATTTTCCATCTCTCTCAATGCATAGTACATTGATTTGTTATCATAATAAGTATAACTTGATTGAATAATTTCATTTTCTTAAAAAAAGAAACAGACTAGCCCATGGTCATTTTTGTTTTACTTAAGTGAAGGGCAGAGGTGAGCAAATGGCTATCCCAGGGTCAAATCCAGCTCTTCACCTATTTTCTATCAACTTATGAGCTAAAAATGTTTTTTTTACATTTTAAAATACAATAAAATTTTATCTTAAAATATAAAAACCATTATTGGCTCCTAGGTATACAAAGACAGGCAGCAGGCATGACAGTTAGGCTGTATTTTACTAGACTCTGACCTAGGGGAATTGGGAAAAAGTGACATGTGGATGGTGGCATTTGAGCTTTGAAGGAATAAGACCTTCAGAGGCAGAACCAAGGAAAGAGGGTGTCTCAGGTTTAGGGAATAGCTTGGGCAAAGTACAGAGGGAGGAGATAGGATATTATATACAAGGGATATGTATGAAATTAGGTAACATATTTATGTCATTTTGAAAACCTTGAATGCTATATGAATGTCATTTGCTATTATTAAGATTCCTGCATCCTGGCTCTACTGTTGTTAAACTTTGTGAGTGGATAAAATCATGGCAGGGGGTGGGGGGTAAAAAAATTCTCTATATCTTGGTTTCTTCTTTGTAAAAAGGGAGGTTAAAGAAAATCAGAAGTGGATAGACTGAAGGATTTTAAGATTCGGTTTTTTTATGATTTTGTAAGAGTAAGCTCATCTTCTCTCAAGCTGACCTCAGTGTAAATAGAAATCGTTTTTTATCATCCATTAGCATTTTACCAAGAGCCTGCCAAGTAAAGCTTTTCATGACAGAAATTTGTTCTTATACATCTGGAAGCTTAATATCTGAAGATTTTTGTGCCATAGATACTTGGATTCACTGGAAAGGACCTTTTTAATCAAATAATCCAAAACACTCATTTTACAAATGGAGAAATTGAGTTTCAGAAAAAGGAAGTGACATTAGTTATGTGAATCCCTGTGCACAGTAGTAACTAGCCAAGGTTCATCCCCTAGGAGTTCTGAAGTCAGTGGACTGGGTCCTGTGGGAAAATGGGAACATATATTCAGGTGCTTCAACCCTTCTTCTGTGAACGATGAGGGGACAGGTGATCCAGAGAACCTGAGAGTCACAGTTCTCTTCTCTAATCTCTCATACAGATGCTGTTGAAGTGGAGGAGAAAAAGAGATTGAAAGCGAGAGAGCTGCCTCTTAAGGGTGATTATAATCAGAGAAGGAACTTGAGGATGACATCCTGATGCCCCATATTTCTTTCACCAACAATAGCTTCCAAATCAAATGAGTCTAATCTGTGGGGTCAAAATAAGATTTTTCTTATTGACTTCCCTGCAAGCTTAGTTGGTTCTCTGAAAATCAAGTTGTGTGTGCCTTACATCATCAATCAGCCATCACCTATAGCAAAGATCCAGAAACCTAGACTGGGCTGACAAACGTGTCAATGATGTACGAGGCAAGGGAGAATCCAGTTCTTACTGGCAGGGCAGCGCTGACCTAGTGTGTCTTTAAATGACAAGCAAATGCGATTTGCAAAATACATCTGGAGCTGATGTGGGTGGAAACAAGGTGTTGCAATGAGTCACTGTTCTATGGCAGGCATATGCTTTAAAATAAGACAGAAGCAAGTTACAGGCTTAGGGTAGGAGACATAGATTGTGTCTCCGATTGTGATAGAGAGTGATAGAAAGAATGGTGGGAATAGGATTCAAAAATCCTGGGTCCCAACGAGAAAAAATATTTTAAAATGTATATTTTTTTGTGAGAGCAATGAGATTGAAAATGCTTCATTATTTTTGGAAATCTTGGTTTAATACTCTATATAATAATGATTCAAAGGTCTGGTTCTAAATTCTGTTTATTTAAACATTTGGTTTAACACTTTATAATACAGGGATTCAAAGGTCTGGTTTTAATTCTGTCTATTTAAATATTTGGTTTCAATATCTGTTACAAATGAAAAGACAACTCACAAAGATAGGTAGATACAGATGGACAAACTGTCTTATTGACTGTGCTTGCTAAATAATGATACTCATTTTTCAATCTCCTCCACCAAATACATAAAGGGTTATTGGGGAGTTTTTGAAATTCAAGTAATAATTTCCATTTTCCCTGACATCTATCAGTTGTTGCAAATTAATCATCAGGTATTGAATACACACACACACACACACACACACACACACACACACAGGCTCCAAAACCACTAAATCTCATCAATTGCAAGATTTTTAAACAGGTAAGAAAAATTCTATTTCTAAATTTTTCAAGTGTGCAGGTATGGGGGGTTTTAGAGGTGACACACATCATTTTTGGTCACAAAAGCTCATTTTAAAAATTCTTTCCAATCACAATGGCTTCATATTATCATTAGCTAATATCTCAAGACACAATATCCACTTAGGGTGAGGTTCATCACTGATGAGAGTGAGTATAATTCCACACTTTAAATGATCTTGATAATTTCACATATTTTTGTCTGATGTCTTGTCAAGCTATTATCGTTTCATCATTGTCTTTACCTTATACTGTGGCTGATGAAGAGATTATACTAGGGGTGGGAGAAGTGTCAGTTCTGTATGCAGTTTTCTGGCTGTTTGGCTGTGCTTAAATTACAACTATTATTTTCAATCTGTGGTTTCTTTGTAGGGATAATTTTTAAGCTACTTGTCCAGTTTGTGAAGGTTCATTTGGTGAAAACTAGATAATATAAATTTACTTAACTGGATTCACGTAAATGGCAATAAAAATATATAATAATGTTAGTATAATAATAATAGTAACAACAAAAATAGTTTTGCAAGATACTTTCCATATGTTATTTCATAAGACCCTCTCAACAGCCCTGTGAGGTAGGTACTATAATTATTTTACAGATGAGGAATCTGAGGCAGAAAAAGATCAAATGACTTATCCAGGGTCACACAGATAATTAGTAACTGAGGCAGGATTCAAACCCAGATTTTTCTCAGTTCTAATTCTAGTACTCATGCATCATGGAGAGTAATATATAATGAGCCTGAAAAGGTAAGATGGAGGCAGGTTGTAAAGGATTTTAAATGGCAAAGAGAGGAGTTTGTATTAGCTCCTAACAGTGATAGGGAGCCACTATAGTTTATTAAATTGGGGAGTGACTTGGGCTTTAGGAAGAGCCCTTTGGTGACTACATGGAGGATGGAATGGGGTCTTGGCCACCTCTATAATGAATCTCTTCAAAACCTCTCTTCAGAGCTCTTTCCTCAGTGTTTGACTTTGCTTCTGCCTTCTCCTGGGTATATGAGTGTTGGGTACCCTGGCCAGGCCTTGCAACTCATCTACTGGTCTAGACAGAATTGTCCCATCTTGCCCTAATAAAGTTTGTTCCCTGGTGACCCCCTCACAAGGAAGCTTACCTCAGTGTCAGTGCTGTGAGCATGAGTAGGTCAGCCATCACAATGTACTAGTGAGGCTCACATAGATGGTTGGTGATTTTAGGCTTCTGCCAAGTGTGTTTTACTACAGCAACTGATACTCTACCTGTATCATAGGGAAGGAGCAGGGCTGAGTGAAAAGGAGAGATGGCCTGTCAGAGTGTGAAAAGCACTGGATTTAATATCAGGAAGGCCTGGGTTTGAGTTCTGTCTCAGATGCTTACTATCTGTGTGAGCTTAGGCAAAAGGGCTTCAGACCCTTTATGTAAAATGAGGCCAATAATAGCAATTACATTATGGGATTTTTGTGGTGATCAAATGAGATTTTATATATATATACATATATATATGTATATATATGGGTGTGTGTGTGTGTGTGTGTATACACATATATACATATATATATGTGTGTGTGTGTGTATACACATATATACATATATAGAGATATAGATATATGTATATATATATATAACTTTATAAACCTTAAAACCTACACAAATATGCCATAATAGTAATTATGATTATTATTACAGGGAGACAACACACAGACTTGAGAAGCTAGAGAGCTGGAGAAAGAGGTTGGATTGAAGGGAGAGGAGCTACACATAAAAAAAAATATATATGGATTTGAATACCTGGAGAAGATCTGAGCAATGACCTTTCCAGGGAACCACATATACACAAACCTCAGGGAAGGAAGAGCAGACTAAACAGAGACATGGAATAATGAAGGAGGTTCTAGGTCAGTCTAAGAACCTGGTTCAAGCCAGGAACTGTGTGAGCCAGAACTGAAGAATAACAAGGAACAAGCCATGGTGAAACCTGGACTATGCTCTTCACTGCTCTCGTGAGTTCTGTGAATCGAATAGGTCCAGAGGAGGGAGAAGGGGTACTACAAGTTCTTTCCATTTGGGGATTTCAAACTCAAGGTAGAATTATAATTACGGAAGGACTATATAGGTTCTTTGGGAAGGTGGGACTCATCAGAGCAATGAATTGCTTGAGTATAACCCTGAATACTTCCCTCTCACTGTGTAGAACACCCTCTCAGAGCAGCATTATAAGTCTGAGGACTGCATTGCTGTTCGTCCTTCATTCTCAAAGAGCACCAATGATGTCATGAAGATGATGTCTTGACTTGTAAGTGAATTGGATTTAAGTGAGGCAGGGCTATGCAAAATCATCAGCCTCACTTTCTCCTCCGGAGTCATCAGAGGCCAGCCCTAAGACATAGGTCAGGATAACTGGTGATGGCCTTGGATGCAGTGGGAGACCTTGGCCTTTTTAAGCTAAGGTCTTTCCCAGGTCTCAGCTGGTCTGAGACAACACTCATTCAGTAGTTATAGGCTAGGTAAGAATTGAGGCAAAAGATGGCCTAGTTTGCCTTCACAAAAGAATCAGTCTTGGAGGAAAAGACCCTCAGAGTTTCTGGTCAGAACAGAAACAATTGCTATTTACACTCACTTCGAGCCATCGGAATCCAATAAACAAGTGAGGCTCAGGCAGGGACCTATTATTGGCCAATCAGTGAGAGCGAGAGTGATTAAGAGAACTATATAGGTTCTCAGAGAAAGTAAAGGCCCACCAGAAAGGGAAGAAGAATTGGCTTAGGCTCAGAGTTCATCAGGTCCTTTGTATTGATTCTGTCAAGTTAAATAAAATCTACCCTACGTTCTGCTAGCCTGAATACTTGCAAGGGAGCTGAGGACCTTTTTCATTTGGAGGGTGAGGAGATAGAAGAGGAGTGACCTGGACATGAGCCTAATTATCATGTTTCTAAGAGGGAAAGTCTGGGTAAAGTCACAAGTGAAAGAAATTTAAAGCAAAGGCCCCAAGATCGTACTTGGTGTATATGAACACAGTTCAGTGGTTTGGGGCCATATGTTACGGATAAAATTGTGAGTCATACCTATGCAACCTAACTCACAAGGCTTCTATGAGGGAAATGTTTTGTAAACCTTAAAGGGATATGTAAATGTAAGTGATATATAAAACCACAAATAGCCTGCATGGTAGCCAGTTTTGCCAATGTCTCATCTCCATAAGAAAACTGTAGATGAGGGCACAATACAGTATCCCTACTATCCAGAGCCATAATACTTCATGGTGACTGTGATCTCAAAAGGGGGCATGTCTGTTACCATCATCATCATTTTTTTAAAATTATCATTATTATAATTCTCTTTCGTTTTGTTTTTGGTTTTGTTTTTTTGTTAGGCAATGGGTTAAGTGCCTTGCCCAGGGTCACACGGCTAGTAAGTGTTATGAGTCTGAGGCCGGATTTGAACTCAGGTCCCCCTGACTCTAGGGCCAGTGCTCTATCCACTGTGCCACCTAGCTGCCCCTATTATTATAATTGTTAATGATGAGCAATATGACTACCATCTGAAATCTGACTTGACTCCATCTGGAGAGCATTACCACCAGAGTGGGCTCTGGGCTATGAATTCTGGGGGTATTGTCATTTTGTTGTTGTCATTCAATGATTTTCAGTCGTGTCCGACTCTTTGTGACCTCTTTGTAAGGTTTTCATGGCAAAGATACTGGAGTGAGTCGACATTTCCTTCTCCCACTCATTTTACAAATGAGGAAACCGAGGCAAACAGGGTTAAGTGGCTTACCCAGGGTCACTCAGCTAATTAGTATCTGAGGCAAAATTTGAACTCAGGAAGACTCATCTTCATGACTCCAGGCCTGTCGATCTATCTACTATGCCACTAATTGCAATCTAACAGAGGGACCACCAACAATGAGGCCATCCCAGATTCTTACAGTTATATGACACTAAACAAAACCTTTTCTAATCCAGGGTCTCTTTTGATCCTTACAAAAATCCTGTGGGGGTATTTATAGTGGAAGTATTGTTATCATCACTTTACAAATGGTGACTTGCAGCTCAGAGAGGCTGGGACTCACTGCTAAGTCAAGAAACTAAAAAGTGATGAAGCTGGGTCTCGAACACGGGTCAATTGAATCCAGATTCAGGGTTCTCTCCACTGTAACACTAAGCATGCTTCTCTTTGAGCCTTCCACAGCAGCTAACTCAGAGCCTTGCACATTACGGGTGCACAATAAAGCCTTGTTGAATGAACACACAAAATAGAAAAGCCCAGATACACTGATATTTTTTTCCTCTTCTTCCACTCCCCAGCTAGGAACAAAAATATCCTCTCTTCTCTGCAAACCGTGTGCTATCCTTTCCATCACTTGTCATCAAAAAAGGACTTATTAAGTGCCAGCTTTCACATGGGGCTACTGTGCTAGGCACTGTCAAAGAGAAGCGTTCAGACATCACGCCTGCCCATTAAGTGTTGACAAGGGAAAACAGATGGCACTGACGGGAGTGTACCTGCACAGATCATAGAACGTTAGTGCTGAAAGGGCCCTGAGACCAGAGACTACAGAATGTCAGAGACCAGAGACTACAGAATGTCAGAGCTACCTTGACATCATCCAGACCAGTCCCTTCCTTTTACAGGCAGAGATACCAAGGCTCAAAGATGGCGAGAGCCCTGCCTGAGGTCACCCTACAGCAGAAGTGGAATCAGAACAAAGGTCCCTTAACTCCCACCCCAGCGTGCTCTCCAATTCACTGTAATGCCTGTGGGCCACAGAAGCAAACAATGAAATCAAAACCAAAATCGATAGTAGAATAGACCAGAATTTCATAGAGCACAGATCTATGAGTCTATATTAGGGAGTGAGCTTAGAAAGCGAATATTCTTTGTCAGGAAGTCCTTTTGGTCATTCAACAACTAGATACCATTGGGTGGCATTTAGGATAGTCAGAGTTGTTGTTCAGTTGTTTTCAACCACGTCTGACTCCTTGTGACCTGTTTTGGGGTTTTCTTGGCAGAGATCCTAGAGCAGTTTGCCATTCCTTCTCTGGCTCATTTTACAAATGAAGAAACTGAGGCAAACAGGGTTAAGTGACTTGTTCAGGGTCATATAGCTACCAAGTGTCTGAGGCTGGATTTGAACTCAGGATTTCCTGACTCCAGGCCAGGTGCTGTATCCACGATGCCACCTAGCTGCCCCAGGATATTCGTGTACTAAAAGAAATATCATTATAATGAGGCCAAGTATATTAGCAGCATCTATAGATCAAGGGTAAGTTCATTTTAGGGAAGAATAAAAGTACTATGTAATTTGGGGTACCCTAAAAAGGCAGGTCATGAAGACTTGGAATGAAGAGTGGGTAAATTAACAAATCTCACCAGTTCTTGGACACATCATGATTATTATTAAAGGAATAGTCGTAGAAACCTAGATTGAAGATTGAAGGGACAATAGAAGCTATGTAGTCCAACCTGCTCATTTTATAAATGAGGAAATTCCAGATATATTGTCACTTGCTCAAGACATAAAGACAGCATCACTAGAGGCAGGATTTGAACATAGGTCCTCCAACACCCAAGCACCATATCAACCTGTCTCTTTTATAGGGATAGGTTTTATAATGTTGTGCAAAAGTGAAAAAGTTTTAGCATTAGAAGCAAGAGACCTATGATCGAGGTCTAATTCTTCCATTAAAGCACTATGTGACCTTGGCTAAATCCTTTAATCCTCTGGATTTGCATTACTCATGCATAATATAGGCATAATAATACTCAAGAAAGGCAACATGGTATAGTCATATCGTTTACATTCTACTTTAGTGACTATTAAATGGGCAAGAGTAATTTGTCTTAAAAATGTACATACCTTAATTTAAAAATACTTTGTTAAAAAAAATGCTAACCACCTAAGCCTTCAGCTCAGACCTTTTTGCTGATGGAGGGTCTTGCCTCAATGTTGATGGCTGTTGACTCATCAGGGTGGTGGTTGCTGAAGGTTGGGGTGCCTGTGGCAATTTTTAAAAATAAGACAATAATGATGTTTGTGCATTCATTGACTCTTCCTTTCACTTGAAGAAGGCATTGTAGGGTTATTAATTGGCCTAATGTCACAAGAAATAGGGAGGCCCGAGGAGGGAGGGGGAAGGGAGAGGGAGAAACAACAGACAGACAAACAGATACACAGAGCAGTCAGAATACACAAAGCATTTATCAATGAAGTTCACAGTCTTATATGGACTTGGTTTGTGGAGCCCCAAAACAATTAAAATAGAAACATCAAAGATCACCATAATAGATATGATAATAATGGAAAAGGTTTGAAATGTTATGAGAATTAACAAAATGTGACATGATTCGAGCACATGCTGTTGGGAAAAATGGCAGTAGTAGACCTACTAGACAGGGGCTGCCACAAATCTTCAATCTGTAAAAATAACTAAATAAATAAATAAATAAAGCAATATCTTTAAAGTGCAATAAAACAAGGCACACCTGTAGCATGAGTAGCATCCATGAATAGAGTCTGGAAGCCCTGCATTGGTTGTCTGACACTGGGCAAATCACTTAATCTCTCAATTCCTCAGGTATCTCTCTAAGTCTATTGATTACAGATGACCTGTTGATCTACATCAGTGAAGGAAATTTCCATTTAAGCATTTGCCTTCACTGATAGAATCCCAAGTCTGGCCAAAAATTAAAATTAAAAAAAATAACCAGAGCCAACTACCCTGCCTTTCCAAGTAGAGTCCACGTCTGCATCAGATGAGATGGTTTATGTGAAATCACTTGGAGGAGGAGGTTTCATGTGCTATACAATTGTAAGTTCTTTGGTTCAGTCTGTGGAGTCCATGAGACAGTGAAAAGATCCCAGTCAAAAGATGAGCTAAGGAAAGAAAGGAGAGGAGGAGTTGCAGGAACAGGAGCAAAAGATTCAGTTCTTTAGATTTAAAGATGTAGGAAGCCAGTCCAGAGCCCCCCCCTCATGTTCAGGCTCCATGTTAGGCAAACTGTGCATGCTCCAAAAGTGTGAGATGCACTGATAACTGGGGAGGGCTCGCTCTAACAGCAGCTTGTACTTCTATGACACTTTCAGAGCATAAAGCACTTTCTTCACTACAACTCTGTGAAGTAGAATAAATATTATTATACTTGTTATATTATATTATTATACTCTACTAGGCAACTAGATGGCAAAGTGCATGAAGCACTGGAACTGGAGTCGGGAAGACCTGAATTTAAATCTGACCTCAGACGTTTTGTCATCCTCAGCAAGGTGCTTAACTGCACTGTGCCTCAGTTTCTTCATCTATAAAATGGGACTCATAAAAACACCTATGTCCCAAGGTCATTGTGAAAATAAAAATGAGATTATATTTGTTAAGCTCTTTGAACACCTTAAAGAGCTATATACATGCTGGCTGTCCTTCTTATTATCTCTAATTTACTATCATTCTGTTTCAAGGATGAGGAAACTGAAACTCTTGAGATGTGAAATAACTTTCCCAGGGTCATATAAATCCTTGTCTCCAAATCCAGAGTTCCTGCACCTCTCCCAGGCTGCCTCCCTATCTACCCCAGCTGACCCCAGCCCAGCATCCTGGGTCTGGATTAAGAAAGAACTGCTCTGTTACATCTGTCATGCTCCCATATGGGCCCATGTATGTCTGCATACGGGTGAAGAAACAGCAGATGATTTGCTGCTGCAGCCTCCCCACAAGCCCTCCTGCTCCAGATAACATGGGGCTCTCATTGATTTGTAAACGGGATAAAAACCCCAAAGCTGCCATGACCCTCGGGGGTGATTTAATGCTGGGAGATCCGGCTTGCCACAA
Source organism: Phascolarctos cinereus (assembly GCF_003287225.1). Taxonomy (NCBI): domain Eukaryota; kingdom Metazoa; phylum Chordata; class Mammalia; order Diprotodontia; family Phascolarctidae; genus Phascolarctos; species Phascolarctos cinereus. The sequence continues at coordinate 391,757,545 of NW_027555625.1, read as the reverse complement.
GATGGTGACAGGGCTGTATTTTTTTCTGTCAGGGTTAGGTGCTCAGTGGTGCAGCCGCATTTAAGATGGGAGAAGGGGGAGGGGAGGGAAAATGGACATTAATCATTTATGAAGCTGCAGAGTGCGGTCTGGACTGCAAGTGGTGTTAAAGGGACAGGAAGGATAGGAGGCTAGTAGGAGCCCTGGCAAACTGAGCAGTGGATTGGCCCTCCAAAGTGTGTGGGGGTGTAAGATCTGCGCTTGGATAAACACTTGTTTTGCCCATTTTTTATCACTGCTTCCTACCTCATCACAGCATCCTGAGGTCCTCCCCAGGCAAGGCTTTTAGAGAGATAATTGAGTTTCTCAGGTGGTTGAAGTCTATCAGCCTCAGCGTGTGTAGAACCATCACATAAATTCTTTAAAATGCCCATGTCCCTAGGGTTTCCCCATTTAATGGGTATTTTCATCTTTCCTCACATCTACATGATTTTTCAATTCATACCTATTTAGCCTCTAATTCTGGCAATGGTCATGACACCCCCATCTCTAAGCAGGCCTCAGTACTGGCCTCTCCCTGCTCCCTTCCCTGACTCCACTCCAGCCAACTTCCCCTCCCTCACCCAAAGATCTAGAGCCTGAGAATACTTCCTAATTTGGCAGGTAATCGAAAAGATCGAAGGGAAGACAAAGAGTTACACGAATTAATTCAGAGTAAAGCAGAATCAGGAAAACAATATTCAAAAAGATTAGAGCAATGTAAGTGGGAAAAAAAACCCAACAAAAAGAAATGGGGCACTGTATAATTATCATAACTAAGAAACTTGCCCCTGGAAAGAAACTGAGTAAATTTAACTGCCTAGCTTCTTTTCAGAAGTCACAGCAAACACTGTCAGACTCAGTTGATGCATTCAGTGTTTACACAAAACCAAAGTTTTCTCTTTCTCTTTTCATTCTTCATTACAAGAGATAACGCCCCATACAGGGAAGGGGAAATGACATATTTGAAAATGAAAGTGTCACAAAAACTAGAGATATTAATTTTTTTTTAATTTAAAAGAGGAGCAGCTTGTTTTATTCCATAAATTAAAAATAAAATTAATTTTTAAAAGAGAGAGAGAGAAGAGCAGGGGACAAACAATCTCCTTTGAGAATCAGACTTACTTTATATTTGGCTTTCTAGTGCTATACCTTCAAACAACTTTAACTGCTGCCGTGACTTCTCATATAAGGTTAATTCCAACTGATTTTGCTGACCTCCTATATTCGAGACCTCCTACTTGCTGTTGGACACAGTAAACCATGCCTTGATCTCCCGGCACAAATTTGTATTGCACCTTCAGATGCCTGGCTCTCTCTCAACTCTGGCCACCTTTCTTACTGTCCTTATTCTGCTGGCCATAGTCTGATGCAAGAATTCAGAAACAATTCTTTTTTGTTAAGAAAACAAATAAATACAATGCAATCCCTTGTAGGGGTTCCTAAGGAATGGAATACTGTGGTACAGTGCAAAGATGGCAAACACATGGCCTTCCAGCACATGCAGAACCAGATTAAAATGTAATTGGGAAATGTTATTGAAACAAATAAAAATACAATAAAACACAGATAATGTTACATTTTAAGACCATGGCAATATGCGGCCCCCCAAGGACCTTTATGTACAGATTAGTGCACCCTCCTCTCTCTACTTCTATTTGAGTTTGACACCACTGGCAGAGTGGAAAGAACATTGGATTTGGAGTCAGGAGACTTCCTGGAGTGCTCGCTCTTCCCAAGGCAAAACTTCGTCTCCCACCTCTACCCCTTTGCACAAGCTATCTCATATGCAGGGAACGCTCTCTGCCTTCACCCCTGCCTTGAGAAATCCCTGCCTATGGTCAAAACTCAGTTCAAGTGCTCAATTTCAAATGTTGTTGGTATTATTTAGCCATTTTTCAATTGTGTCTAACCCTTTATGACCACTTTTGGGGTTTTCTTGGCAAAGATGCTGGAATGGTTTGTTATTTCCTTCTTCGGCTCATTTCACAGATAAGGAAACTGAGGCAAACAAAGTTAAGTGACTTGCATAGGGTCATGTAGCCAGTAAGTGTCTGAGGCCAGATTTGAACTCAGGTCCTCCTGACTCCAGGTTGGGTACTCTATCTACTTCTACCCAGCTGCCCCAACTCTAAACGAGGCCTGTCCTTCACTTGTGCTCTGCCCTTCACTTGTTAGTCCTTCCTTCCATTCTCCAAAAGATTTCATAAATTTTTTTTTCAGGAGAAGGGTATCTATTTGGCATTTACTTATCTTTGTGTATGTTGCTTCAGTCCTATACAATATAGGCTACTTAGAGGACAGGGACCATTTTCATTTTCTTCCTTTGAATCTCCAGCATCTAGTACCGTGCTTGGCACTGTTCTTTTCTTTTTGTGGTACTTATATCACTGGTATAAGTCAGTTCCAGAAAGAAATCTCCCTCTGGTAATGCTCATCAGCCTCTGTCATCCAACAAAGAGTTTGAGAGAGTTTTCCTGGGACTCTAAGAGGTTCAGAGAATTGCCCAGGATCATACAGCCAGTATGAGACAGGCTAGAACCCAGGTCTTCCTCTCTCTCTCTCTCTCTCTCTCTCTCTCTCTCTCTCTCTCTCTCTCTCTCTCTCTCTCTCTCTCTCTCTCTCTCTCTCTCTCTCTCTCCCTCTGTCTCTCTCTCTCTGTCTCTCTCTGAAATCAAAGTTAAGTGACTTGCCCAGGGTCACACAGGTAGCAAATACCTGAGGGCAGATTTGGGCTCTGGTCCTCCTGACTGCAGAGCCAGTGCTCTATCCACTGTGTCACCTAGCTGCTCCCCGCCCCCCATTTTTTTAAAGCCAGCTCTTTATCCTAACTATGACACGATGCCCTTTAGACATACCAAGCATTTCAAGAAATGTTGAATTCAATCAAACTTGGCACCTTAGTTCTAATACTTACTGTCTGTGGATATTGTATTAGGATTCGTCCCTTCCCCTCACTAAATCTCACTTTCCTCGTCTGTAAAATGGGGGAAATAACATCAGAGCTACTTCCTTCGCAAGACTAAAGTGCTTTGTAGATGTTAAATGTAAATTATTATTTCTGGTACCCTCCATTCAGCTTTTTTTCACACCCTTCTGTCTATTGGAAAGCTGTGTCAGGCAGACAAACTAAAATCTAAAAGGGTCATGCACTCTGCTGCAAGCCCAATCATAAACCCAGGAATAGACCAGAGAGCCCCCTTTTCCTTCTTTTCATCTAAGCCTCCATCCACTCTGTTGGCTCCTTCAAAGGACCTGACCTGGAAAAAGGTCTTTAGTTCTAGAGGACTATTCCTATGAAAAGCCCCGGTCTGTCCAGCTGCCTTGCAGCTCGAGTGGTCAACCCTTGACTAGGGAGGAAGAAGAGCAGCTGGTGAAATTAATCAGTGTTTGGTAATTTGCATTTTTTTTATTGTCTCCCTTGGTACTGTGAGATTGCCTCTCTGTCTGGAGGGGACCATGAACAGCAGCTGCCACGGCATTGTCACAGGGAATAGTAAAAGGAGAGATCGTGGAACAGAATTCATCTACTAAATATCCCCACAGGTTAACCAGTTCTGGAGCTAGACAGTCACAGACCTTGCTCTTGAAGGCATTTTGTATTGAGGGCAAATGATCTCGTGTATCTGAGAAATGGAAGCCTCTCTTCAAACTTGCTTCCTCTGTATGGTCTATTCAGCAAGATGTAGCTTTTGTCTGAGAGTTTGGTTTTCCTTCCAGAACCACCCACTGCTGGGCTACTGACTAGAAGTAAATAGAAGTAGCTATAGCTATAGAGACTGAAGTAGGGTTAGCTACAGTTATAGATACATGTGTATAATGTAGTATATACAGTATGTGTGTACATATGTAGTATCTATGCATGTATAGCTACATATGTCTATATGGATATAGATGACATATAGATATGGATATAGATACAGATAAAGGCATAGGCACAGATACAGGCATAGTTGTATATGATATAGATATAAATGACAAAGATATAGATATACAAATAAAGGTATAGGTACAGATACAGATATAGATGTGTAAGATATAGATATAGATGATATTTGATATAGAACAGATACAGATAAAGGTGTAAGTATAGATACAGTTGAAATAAAGATATAGATACAGGTATAGGTACAGATACAGATATCAATGTGTATTATATAGATATAAATGATATAGATATAGATGATATGTGACTATAGATAGATATAGATACAGATAAAGGTACAGTAATGATATAGATATCAATATATATGATAGATAAAACATTGATATGGGTATAGATACAGAGAAAGGTACAAATATAGACATGGATAAACATTTTTTACAAGAGCTAAATCAAAAAGATGAATAAACTGACTGAAAAAAGCTCTGATGAAATATTGAGCCAGTATTTCTGAAACACTTCATTTCCATCACAAGCCCTCTGCTGGAGAAACATGACTGACTTTTTTGTCCTAAGCACTACTTAATGAACACCGTTTGGGCTGCTCTTTCTTTGTCTAGATAGTAATGATTACTTGAAGAACTAAACTTAGCCTCTTATATTCCTCCCAGTCATTTCTCTTTCCTTTCCAGTTCTTTCCATATGGGACCACCCATTTAGAGCTGGAAGGGAACTTAGAGGTCATCTGGCCCAAATCCCTCATTCTGCTGATGGGGAACCTTGGAGGGGGAGGGGTGGTTTAGTGGTTTACACAAAGTCTCACAGGGGATAAATGGCATAGCCACTTGGGACCTCTGTCCCCAAACCTGGAGCTTTTTTTTTTCCACTGCACCATATTGCTTCCTCTAACATTATTTCCACTATTTGGTTCCTTAATACCCACACTCAAGTCCCAGGGTGCTGCAACTTCCTTTTTCACCTGGAAGGTAGTGACAGCTAGGTGGAGCAGTGGATAGAGTGCTGGGTCTAAAATCAAGAAGACCTAAGGACAAATCTAACCTCAGACACCTATTAGCTCTGTGACATTGGGAGAGTCACTTAATCTCAGTGTGCCTCAGTTATCCCCACCTATAAAGCGGGGATAATATAGCATCTACTCCCCAAGGTTTTTGTGAGGATGATATGAGATAGTATTTGTAAAGTAGCACAATGCCTCCCATATAGTAGATGCTTGATAAATGTTTGTTCCTTTCTCCTTTCTTTGGAAGGGCTACTTCCCAAAGATGAGGGATCATTTATTACCTCCAACACTCCCTCATACGCATAGCTCTCCCTGACCTGGTCTTTGGCACTGTGCACCAAGCTCCAGACCTACTCAGGGGCTCCAGTCAGTATTTGCCATTCCAGATAAAGGGTATAATTGACAGCGTAGCCCAGAATAGGTCTATATGATCATAGATTTCAAGCTGTAAGGGACCGTAGCCATTATTCGGGTCAGGGCTTCTTAAAGTTTTTCCACTCACTACCTTTTTGGTAACAGTGTTGGCATTGAGTAGCCTGAGAGTATGTACAGTGCAAAGTGAACATGCTTTGTGTTCAGAACCAAGGCTGCAGGGAAGTTTCGAGATGCAACATAGGCAAGCGCTGCTAGAAACACCTCAGATTCATCACATGTTTGATTTGGAAGTTAGTTTTGGTCATTGCGCATTCAGAAACCTTTTGCTGTTGCCAAATTATTTATGACCCCATGTGGATCTCGACCCATAGTTTAAGAAGCACTGATTTAAGCCAACTCCTAATTTAACAAATAAGGAAGCAGAGACCCAAAGAAGTTAAATGACTTTTCCAAAGTTATATCGTTCAGTAATCATTACGTTATATCATATTATGTTATATTTATTATATACTTGTATTTATTATATATAGTATTATATTAATTATATATAGTATTATCTTTATTATATGTAGTATCATGTCATGTCATGTCATGTCATGTCATGTCATGTCATGTTATGTTATGTTATGTTATGTTATGTTATGTTATGTTATGTTATGTTATGTTATGTTATGTTATGTTATAAGCACCTACAATATACCAGGTATGGTTCTAGGCTTTGGGATACAAAGACAAAAATTTTAAAGTCTCTGCCCTTGTGGAGCCTATATGTTATTGCAGAAGACAATATGTACATAAATAAATGTAAGGTATGCTGCCCATGTAAGATGTATAGGTTCGTCTGATTTGTCTAAATGCAGCTTGTAGGGAGGCATTAATAGTTATATCTCTGGAATCTTGCCCACTGTGTTTCAGAGAACATTTTATTCCTGCCTGGAGGGGAGCATGAAAAGAGGTCTAAAGATTGTCCTCTCTGTTTTCCTCTGAGAGAAAGAAGACCCAGAATAGAATTATATCCATCTTCCCCACTGCCCCGCAAATGCTGTTGATGTGGAGAAATGGTTTTTTTTAGCTTTGAGACACTTTCCTGACTTCTATCCCTCAAAGGGAAAAGGGATACCCTAAGTTTATATCTTTAGATTTGATTACTTTCCACTAAACTCTACTTACATAAAAGACCATGACAGATCATGAAAATTAAATATTTCTCTAAGCAGAAACAAATCAGAGAAGATATACAGATTAGAATATACCAGAAAATACACAGGGTGATTCAGCTCTTCCACTGGGAATGAGGTATCTCAATTCAAACAACAGAGAGTCCCTAGAATTGTCCCAGGGGAAATTGCCCACAGCCTCTTGGGAAGCAAGCTAAAAATTGGGGGTGTGTGGAACACCCTGCCATCCCCTACATGTCTGCCTTACAAAGTCTATTTTCTCTCTCTCTCTCTCTCTCTCTCTCTCTCTCTCTCTCTCTCTCTCTCTCGGGGTGATCTAACTGGAGAGAGTCTGGAACCATGTGTGTCCTCTGTCAAAGCAAGAAGAAAGATAAACATCTCTCATCTTGAAAGCTCTCATACCAACTCTGCCCCTCACATAGGCCTATGCAGTATCAAGTAATCATTGTTTCCACCAATGAGGAGAGTCTTATACAGATGCTCTAGACTTGAAACCTGAGTTACATAAGTACATATAAAATAAATGGAAGTTACTGGGGGGTGGGGGTGAATCCCAGGGGGACATTAGAAGCTAGGGATGTCAGGAAAGGCTTCATGTAGAACATGCTGTGAAGCAGAGTTCTGAAGAAAGTGATAGCTTTTGAAAGTAGAGTAAGGTGAGCATGCATTTCAGATTCCAAGAATGAGGGGCAGCCAGTGGGAAGGCATTGGACATGAGAAATGGAAGGAAAAATTGGCTGGACTGCAGATTATGGGGAGAGCAAGAACCAAAGCTAGGATTCTAACCTAGGACTTCCACTTCTAAGTGCAGTACCCTCTCTACTGCACTACTGTTATAATGTCAAGGGATCGAGGAAAGGGCCCCTTTCCTCACCTTTTGTGACACCTCAGGCAAATTCTTTTATATCTATAGGCCTCACTGATCTAAAACCTATCATCCTAGAATATTGGAATTGTAAGCAGCATCCTGCCTATACCACCATCAAATCAGCACTAGCTCTTTGTAGGTAGAGGAGAAAGGGCAGAGGAGCATAGGACTCTCTCCACAGCTTTTCTCTGTCAGTTCCATGGCAAATGGGCAAGTTTTTCCTCAGACAATTAAGCTTCTTCCTGCTTCTGGCTGGGCTTTCATCTTTTTTTTTCTTTCTTTCTTAAGATTTTCTAAGCAGAGGAAAGTTATTTCAAGCAACATGATTTCTTGCTGTGCTCCCACCCTGCCCAAATTTCTGCTCGCTAGTATAAAGCTAATTGTTTTTTTTAAAAAAATCCTTCAGGTGAGAGTGTACAGTCATAAGGGGTCTTAGCTTCTTCAAATATCTCACCCACTTCCAGTTCCACACATCATCCTTTCAGTTTGTTGCCCGTGGAGTTGTTTTAAAGCACATATTAAATGACTACCCTATTCAGTTTGATTCATTAAATGACAAAGTCCCATTCTGTAGGCAGAGGTGAGACTGGGTTCCTGAAGTACAAACTGGCAGATTCCATCATGCTGGAAAGGCTTTGAATAGGGTTTGGACAACAGTGTCTTCTTCCCTGCAACCAGATAAGCTAAGGATGAGGCCACTATCAGTAGCCAGTATACTTCACGCTGAATTATTGAACCATGGCACCCCATGAAATGAAGGAAAATACAAAGTGGCTCTCAATCCTGGATAACTTCTTCTTGTTTCTGCAGTGATTTTGCCCAATGACCACTGAACGCATATAATACTAGAGGAATGGAAACACAGCAATCTTGACATTCTTGCTATAAATGAAAATCAGAAGAGAAAAAAAGTTACAGCTAAATGGAAGACTGGCTCATAGGTTCTCCTTAGAGAAGCAAACAAAAGAGTTGGCAGAGCTAGCTTAATCATATGCCCAAATGCAAGAAGAAACACCACTTCATGGAACATTAGGTCATCTTGCATTTCAGTGCTTCTGATAACTATTTGCAAAGATAACCAGTAAAGTAACTGCAAGCTTTTCTCCTCGAGGCAGAAAAGTTCCAGCTGAAGACAAGCTTCTTACATTTATATCATGAGTATTTCCCTCAAGAAAAGAATCATGTAGGTGCTAGGCATTGTGAGCACTGAATAACTTCACCTCCCAAAATGAACTGGATTATATTTTTACAGATGGGAAGCAATTCATTACTGATGTGTGAGTCATTTCTCAATTAGCTGTCTGTGTACAGTTAGATCACTGACTTGTGAGAGCAAATATCAAAATAAGTATGCAGAAGGAAGAATGAAAGCAAGAAAAATATGTGGCATATAATGGAAACAACTTAATTTTGACCTATTCAAACAAGTTATTGACAACAAAAATGAGATATGGATAGAAATCAGGATATGTAGACACAAACTATAATAATTTCATATGGAAGTTTACCCAATAAAAATCAATTGCCTTGACAAAGATAATCAAAGATCCTAAAAAGTACCCTTAGTTAACAAATACTTTACTTGGCAGGCCAAGTAAATACATGTAGGAACCAAAGGCGGTACTAGCTAAGAATATAAACTTATTTATACAATCATACAAAGAAAGATGATAGCAAATTATTACCAGAATCATCTTGTAAAACAGAGAAACAGTGGAGAGTAAGATTAGATGGGATTTTGTTGGTTGGTTTAGTTTGGAAAGAGATACAGTTAAACAAAGTCAATCCAAGGGCATTTAATAATTTTTTTAAAAAATGGAAGGAAGACAACAAAGAGAAGAAAATGGAAAAGATCTGCAAAGGTTTTTATGCCTAACTTTATTCATCGTCAAGGACAGTAGAGAAACCACAACTGAACTCTAACCTCACAGTCATAGTCGTGCTTACAGAGAAGGTAGAAATGGCACTAAAGAAAACAAGGACAGAGAAAACAGCTGTACTGAACCACTGCACAGAAAGAAAATCTGTGGTGGAGGTGACAAAAATTCGAGGGTGTTGAAGAATCAATTAACAGAGTATCTGAAGAAGGGGGATATATCAAAACTGAAGAAAAACCCTTCGGCCTTTTATAATACCACTACCCCTACACACTGTCATATTGTGCTCATGCATACAGACACACATATACAAACACAGGAAATAGAAAAAAAATTAATCATTATTTTCCCATGTATATAAAGTTTTTAAAAAAAATTTTAATGAAAATCAACTACACACACATCAAAGGTATCCTCAATGAAGATATTAGTGAGGAAAAGGCAGGCTTTTGCAATTGACATTACATAGTACACATCTTTGCCATTATAAATTGAATGAAAGATTCAGAGAATACAAGATCTCAGTGAGTTTGTTTGTTGATTTTTTTAAACCTGATATGATAGATAAAAATGCTGTCTTTTCTATATGTATATCAAAAATGTTAAAGACTTCTTTAAGGGTACATAGTGAGAGAATTGACCAGTTCTCCCAGCCCACATTGATGAAATCAAAGGATACAAGAGGCAGATAGCATAGACAATGAAGTGTTAAAGTAGTCAGATTTGCACCTTGTAAAGTGTCTGCCCCTTTCATATTTTGAGCAATTCATTTTACACCTTGTAAAGAATGTGAGACCTTGAGTGGCTCACACCCTGAGTGACCTACTCATTGATTAAAAATGGAGAGAAAATGGGGAGAAAATAGGAATGACCCATTCACCACTTGTAAAGGAAGTGTTAAGAAGTGTTTACACTTTGTTGCTCCTTTAGGAAGTAGGAAGAAGTTTCTTCACAGATTTCATGGAATTATAGGGTGGCCAGCCATTGTCTGGCTAAAGGATAAGCCACACGCTTGGTGGTTTTAAAAAGCCAACCTGCTCCACAGACATATATTCTCTAAGGAGTTAATCTAAACAGCCAGTTCTTGGAGAGCTTCTAGCAGAGTTTCAAAAGAAGAAGGAGATTTCTTCACTCTACCCCCAAATATCTAATAGAATGGAGCTCAGATATAAGTGGAGCAAGCTGATTAAAGGAATCAAGAAACATCTAGCCCTGGCATTCAAGAGTTGCATTATGGAGAGATGAACCTGTTCCATAATGACACTACACCAAGGAAAATTTAACATTAATCATATGACCTTAGGCAAGTCATTTAACTTTTCTGAGACTCAATTTTCTCATCTGTAAAATGGGAGTAATAAAAGCATCTACCTCACAGGGCTGTTGTAAGGATCAAAATGAATGTGTGTATGTGTATATGTGTGTGTATGTTATATAAAGTCTGTCTGTCTGTCTCTCTCTCCCCCGTTTTTCTCTTCTTCCTCCTCTTCCTCCTCCTCCTCTCCTTTCCTCTCCTTCTTTCCCAATAAATAGATGCATATATATGTATGTATATATATAGTGTGTGTATACATATATATAGTGTGTGTATATGTATATATACACATATATATACATACACATATACATATATACATATATACATGTACATACACACATACACACATACACACATATATACATACACATATACACATATACACACACATATATATATACATACACATACACACACACACACACACACACACACACACATATATATATATATATATATATATCTTGGACAAATACTAATGTATGTACTAACGAACAATGATTGGGATCCAGAATTAAATGGAGGAGAACTATCTGGCCTTAGGGAAATTGTAAAGCTCCTTTAATGACTCCAAACTTCTCCCAGTAACAAAGGCCCATCTCCTAAATACCAATATTCTACAGTTGTTATTGTGAAGTTACAAGACTTAGAATGCTACAGTACCTAAAAATTTTTTTCAAAAGAGAATTACATAGAGGGCAGTGGACAAGTTCATGGTGGGTGTGAGCAAGCTGGACCATATAACAGACAAGGAACAGACAAGAGCCAGATCAAAATGTCGTCAGGTAAATATATCACTGAATCAAATGACCCAGCTGCATGGCACACATGTGGGAGAACCAATGGAAGGATCTATGTGTTCCACTGGTACCCTCAGGATTCCAGGAGTACGCTGGGAAGGTTCCTAGCACGACGAATGGACCTCCTGTGGCAAACTGATATGAAAACACAGAAAGGACTTGTACCAGATAGGCCGATATGGATGGGATATGATTTGTACCTTTGAAGGGAACCCACACACTGCTGACATCACAGATGCATCTGAATACTGAATAATAATGATGCTAATAGTATTTGTTGTATTATCCTGTCTGCCACGTTCAGAATGAAGAAACCATTTCCTGGCTTATATTCTAAAGAGATTCTCCTACAGTGACAACAACCTTACTCACCTTAATTCATTGACACCAAGCAACCAGTTTGACTGATATGTTTCACTAGACTGACCAACAGTTGTGGGTGTTGTGTAGAGACTGACAATCTAATCAGAAGGTTGCTTGCCACAAAGTTTCTAAGTTATCCCTGCTAGGTTACCAGATTTCAGATATGAGAAGAAAGGACACAGATGATGAGTTTGATAAATCTCTAACCTATGGGGGGAAACCTATGGGGTTAGGGTATTAGAAAAAAAGGTATCAGTGGGTCCAGATAGGGAACCAATTATGACAGGAAAAACAAGGCAAACTATAAAATTTCCCTAGAAATTAGAAATATGAGGCATGTGGTTCATAAATAAAGATGAAATTTGTTGTTTGTCCATGAAAGATTGAAGAAAGAAAAGGAAGGAAACAGGGAACGGAGGGGGTGGGACAGAGACAGAAAGGCAGAGACAAAGGCAGAAAGACAGAAAGAGAAAGGACATGAGTCCAATAAATAAAGGATAAAATGTGGCAATGTGGGACATGGGGGGGGGGGGGAGGAACATATCAAGACAGACAGGAAGTTTAAATCAAGGCCTGTCCGGCCTAATATAGGCCATCTGTTCACCTTATCCTAAATAGATCTCCCAGGGAGATTTTTTCATGATAAATGCTTAATGTATAGCCCACCCCACATCTCATACTAGTAGAACCAATCCCAGAATTGCAGGGGAAGGACAGTAAATCATTAGAAAAAGAAAGTAAAGATAGATTGGGAAAAGGAAAAGATTTGAGGGGCAAGAGACCATCATGAAAAGTACTTCTTCACATTTCCCTCCAATCACTGGACTCGAGTATAAGTCTGGGTTCTGGATATGACTCATTCTTAAACCAAAGGTCCAGCTCCCAGTCCCTGATCCCAAAGGCCCTCTAGCCAGCCTTGGGCTTTGTTTAGAAAGCCTCCCAGCCCCCACTGAAGATTTAATTAATTTTGTGCAAGGAATGATTAGTTGACATGACGGCAATAAACATCAAATTCCATTAATTAATACCGAGGCCATCAGCATCCGTGTTGTTTCTCAATTACACAGTCAGCTACATCCATCCACCCTGTCCTTGCTGGCATAAATTTGGTTGCAGAGTCTGGCTAGGACTGCAGATGGGGAAAGGGACAAAAGGAAGGGGCCCATCTGCTTTCTAGGCAGGATAATCGTCTTGGAGCAGCAGCCAATGTACTCTCCCTGGAGAAGGGCCAGAAGGGGGCTCCTACAAGAAAAGATGTTCCTTTGGCCGAGTGGGGTAGCCTCCTTTTCACTGATGGACCAGGGTGCTGACCTAATGCTGCTTCCTTCCCAGTCCAGGACATCCCGTTTGCACATCTATTCTTCCCTCCCCAACAAAAGCAACTCCCTCTTTTCCAATAGCTGACATCCTAAATTTCAGGCCAATTCCAGTAGGAGACAGAAAAGGAATCTTTGGTTCTTCCACTCAGATAAAACCCTAAAGGGATCATAGCTTCCATGGAGGTTCTGCCCCCTGGGCTGGGAGACAAAGGAAAACGCACATGCAAATGTTCAAGGTTGGGACCTAGAGATTAAGCAGTGTGATTAAATCTTGATAGATTTTATTTTAAGAGAAAAAAAATCCTTGTTTGCAGGGCTAGGGAGAGCGCCCCTGGCAATACCCTGATTAATCAGTATCTTGATGAGTGTACAATCCCTCTGAGGACTTGGGCACCAAGGAAACAGTAACATCCTCTGCCAGGCAGCACAGGGTCCGTTCCCAGGTGGTCATTACATCTCCACAGTTTCACTCAGCCCCGACCCATAAAACAGCTGCAGCATTATCCTAGAGATTTTTCAATAATTGCTTGTTACTTCAGTGGGATAATTAGGAAAATAAAACCCCAGCCACACCCAGCCCCAGAGGACAAAAGGCCAAGAAAGCTAATAGGTAAATTTCTTCCATACCATTCTAGGGAAGGAGAATCATTCTCTTTCCTTTACCAAATGTGTAGGGTTTCCCCCATTAGAATATGGAGAAAAGTAATATAGTGTCCCCAATATCACACAGCAGGCATGTGTGGTGTCTACAAGCACCCAGCAGGAATAGAAGGGGATGGATCAAAGATCCAGGTCAGCTAGTTCAATCCCCTAATTTTACAGATGAAGGAAAGGGAGATCCAGAGAAACCAAATAACTTAACTAAGGCTGCACAGCCAGTATCAGAGGCAGAATTTGAATCCCTGTCCTTTAACTCTACACGCCAGTACCATGCTGCACAAAATAGGAAAGAATGGTCACGGAGTAAGCTCACTTAATCCATATATTAAGGTTGGCACAGAGAACTCTGCTACCTTTTTTTAACTGCCACAAAGCTGCAAAATGTTGGAGGGAATGTTAGACAGGACATGAAAGGGACCAGGAAACCACATTTCAGATAAAAAAAAGATGTCTACCTGCTATTACCAGGACATGGCACAACCTGAATATAACATGACCCTATCTTGTGTAAATTTGAAAATGCCATTGATAAACGTCTATCAAAAACAGTCCTTAACTCAGAGTTAAGAGACCAACACTAAGTGGGGGGCCGAGTGGCTTTAGACAATCATTGTCTCTGTCCCTCCATTTTTTCATCTATAAAATGGGGACTTTAATACCTGCCCTGCCCTACCTTATAGGGGTGTGTGTGTGTGTGTGTGTGTGTGTGTGTGTGTGTGTGTGTGCAAATCAACATACACAAACATACCTGAAGAAATATTTGGATTAGGATAACAGATTGTAGACCCAAAAGGAACCTTGAAAGTGATTTAATACAACTCACAGATAAGGAACCTCAGGCCATGAGAATTTAAGTGACTTACCCAAAATCTCATACATTGTAATGGGCAGAACCACTCTCCATTTTCTATCAGCAGCTCTGAATGTTTCTCTTCACTGAACTTCTCTTCATGCCTCCTCCAGGATAAGCTGATCACCTGAAATCTCATCACCATGGCAGATTGATTTAGTTTTTGATATTCAGCACCTTCTTAATTCCCTTAATTGCCTCTCCTCTCTGATTGGAGGGCTGGAGTAAAGTCCTCCTTTATAGAGGACTCCGAACTTGCTTCGAACCCTCCATTCCTCATCAACAGCTGTACTTGGTTTCCATGAAACATCATGCCCTAGAGCCGAGTAGCCCCTGGTAGCTCATTCTCCATCTCCTTTTGTGTATTGTCTTCTCTCCCTTAGATGGTAAGCTCCTTGAGGGCATAACTGTACTTCTTTTTCTTATTTGTTTAATATTTGTTTTCTTATTTATTTCTTATTTATCGCCAGCACTTCCTGGTACATAGTATTCACTTACTGACTGTTCACTGAATTGAATTGAGCCATAATTGAAATCAGGTCACTCCTCTAACTTGTGTTCTTTCCAATATATTATTTTTAGGCATTATGTGAATGAAAAGTGTTATTGTTTCTAGAAACATTGGTAGCCCCATAAACCAAATTGGGATGTTAGTGTTGTTCCCCAAAACAGATCTTAAAGGAGTTATATATATATATATATATATATATATATATAATATATATATATATATATATATATATATATATATATATATATATATGAGTTAGTGGGAAATGTTTCAAAAAACCCTAGGCTATATTTTAAAGGAAAGGGACTCAGCCCTGAAGAGGTTCATCTGACTTGTAGATAGCAGCATCCTTTCCCTGAAGCCTGTCAGGGGACAGTGCTATGTCTCTTGGCTAAGGGATTGCTAGGTGATACCTCTTTACCTCAAAGGGCTTGTTCAGATAATGCCCTGGTATTCCTCAGATCTATGCCCCACTCAATATGCTTGACTTAATTCCAAGCAAGTCCATTAAAGGCACTGTCTCAATGAATATTTTATGCAGCTATGACATAGCGACTCCCATTTAGGGGGAGGGCTGACTAGGAACTGAGACAATGAACTACTAAAATAGCCGACTAATCATCAAGGCCAATAGAAATCCAGTCAGGGGACCCAATGGTTTTCTACCAAGTCCTATGTACTCTCTGATAATAAAAGGATTATTCTTGTAAACTCTTTTAAATTATAGTCAGATACCACCAACCATTAGCAAGAGGTACCTCATTTGGTAATTAATTTCATTTCTCTGGATTTCTTCTTTAGATATGGCTTCTGGAGAAGTATTTTTATGTTACATTATTCTCGAAACCATCCTCTTCTTTTACACTGTATTTACCTACAGAATACAAGAAGAAGAAGAAGAAGAAAGAGCTCTTCCTCCATTCCCAAAGTTACTTATTTTGCCCCAGTCCTGGCAGGTTGATTAGGCATGGTTGCAGAAGCATGAGGCCTAGACTAAGGATTCTTAACTCTATCCATGAATAGAGTTGAGTGGTTTTGTTAATTTAGATGGGAAAAAAAAACTTACATATTTATTTTCACTAACCTCTAGCTGAAATTAAACATTTCTTTCAATTATTTGAAAACATTCTTATTAGAAGTGATCTATAGGCTTCAACAGACTGCCAAAGGGGTCTATAACACATACATGAAAAAATAAGAACTCCTGGCTTGAATTTGTTTTGCTTGAATGTGCATATTTGTTTCAAAGGTTTTGCTTTTCTTTTCCTTTTTTTCCCCCAAGCTTGAGGCAGGGGGAGGTGAGAAAATATAGGGTTTTGTTCATTTAAAAACTTTTAAATTTAATTTTTAAAAAAAGAATCCTTGGCCTAGAGAGACAAACATGGGATCTCCCATTAAACATTCCTAACCCCTTGCCAGTAAATCAGCCTCCCTTGCCAACTGATGGTAGAGGCCCATGGTGGGAGAGAAAGGAGAGAGAGAAACAGAGGAACAGCCCATCTTTGGTAACCTTTTCTAAGGTACTTGAGAATGGTAACAGAGGACCTTATTTCAACATTCTATGCTGCCAGAGGGCCCCACTTCAAAAACCTAGGCAACACCCAACTCTGGATATCATGTGGAGGGACCCACTTTCTCCTTCAAATTTTTTTTTCTAACTTTTGGAGGCAATCAGGGTTAAGTGACTTAGCTAGAGTTACACAGCTAGGAAGTGTCTAAGGCTAGAGTGGAATCAGATCCTCCTGGCTCCAGGACCAGCGCTCTATCCATTGCACCACCTAGCTGTCCCATTTTTTTCTTAAAACTATCCTTTCTGCTAGCTGCCAAGCTAGAACTAACTTGTTAAAGGAATTTTCCCTAAGCTATGAATGACATGAGTTTAAGCTGTGACTCCACTGGGTTTATTTGCATTTTAACAGTGGGTAATAAACTTCTCTGTCTTTGGTGACCCAAGTTCTCATTCCTCCTTCTTCCCTCACCCTCAGCCCCAAATATGACACCAGCTGGTAAGCTTGTCAATTCTACCACTCCAACATCTCTTGTGCTTTTCCTTCTCTCTATTCGCTGGGCCACCACCTTCCTGGTTCAGGTCCCTATCACCTCTCATTTATTGTAATGGTCTCTTAATTTGCCTCACAGCTTCTAAATTAGCCCTTCTCCAATTCCTCTTATATGCAGCTGCCAAAATAGTCTTCCTAAAGCATAGATTTGTCCATATTATTCCCCAGCTAAAAACTTTCCATAATTCCCTATTTATTCTAGGCTCAAATATAAATTCCCCAGCTTGTCATTTAAGACCCTCCCCATTTTGCTTCTAGCCTGCCCTTCTAGTGTCATTTTATATTACTTTTCTATAGATATTCGATGTGCCAACCAAAATGGACTGCTAGCTTTTCCCCAGATTCAACTCTCCACCTCCTGCCTCTATGGGTTTTTGTTTTTTATTTTTCCCACAGACTTGCCTGGAATGTTGTCCCTCCTCATTTTTGCCTCCCAGAATCTTAACCTTCCTTCAAGGCTCAGCTCAGATGCCCCTTCCTCTTACAGGCTTTCCTGTTCCCCATCATCTGCAAATTCTCTTTTCTTCCTCAACTCATCTTGAATTTCCTTGTTAAGTGCATGCAGGGGTTCTTAACTCTTTGTGTCCTAGAACCATTAGCCGGTCAGATGATGCCTATAGACAGACCCCTTCTCAAAATTATGTTTTTAAATAATTGAAGGAAATGTGAAATTTCAGTTCAAAATTAGTGAAAATAAAAACACTTTCCCCCAAAACCGGTCCAAATTTAAAATCCACCCCATCCTCCATCCCCTCTGTAATCTACCAGTAGAGCCCAGATTAAGAAGCCTGGGTATAAAACTGCGTTACCTCACCCATCACTTTAGCAGATATGTAAGCTCCTTGAGATAGATCCTTTTATGTTTGGTTTTAATCTCTTCTTCCTTGGTACCTAATACAGTGCCTGACACATAGTAGGCATATTTTAAAATATTTGTTGAGTTATTATTGAATTTATAATGATTTGGTTCAATTTTTAAGGATGTGATTTCTGTCACCTTGGCCAAAGGGGGAGCTGTTTCTGGGCAGAAAGGAATGTCCTACCCACCTTCAAAATATACCTGTTTACCCTAGCTAGGTAGAACGACAGCCCTGAGTGAACGGTGACCCATCGATGACAAAGTAACACCCACCACAAGGGACCACAAGCTACTAGCACAGCCACTTGTCTTTACTGAGGGCTGACTTTCTATGTGCAGGGATAATGGTGTTTGCACATTTAGCCTGGGAAGACTATCCCAGGAACACAAATGCTACAAGGTAACTAGGCCAAGCCTGGTAGACAGAAAGTGCTAGAGAAAATGTTGAGCCTTATTTTTCAGTGGCATAGTTGAAGAGACACCCTAAACCCCCAAGGAACTCAGTGTACCTTCAATAGGAAACTAAATGGAACCTGCTGAGATGGAAATGTGTGGTTCCAGCAAGTCTGGCTATTACCAACCTGAGACTGAGGTCGCCCTGGCTGCTCCAGGATTCTACAAGCTCGTTCATTTCATTCAGACTCATACTCGAGATTTATTTTTATGGACAGTGAATTTTTTTTTTGTACCATTCCCTCATTTAACCTTCATTATCAAAAGCTCTGCCCAAAGCCCACTGATGCATTGCTATTGCCCATATACCATTTCCCAACATAAACCATTTAAAGTATTTATTTTATTTTCTTTTTCCTTCTGTTACATTTCATTTCAAATGTGCAAGGGGGAGAATACGTCTTGTTTTTATGTTGTCTCTTACACACCATAAGCCCTAATGGCAGGGCTACCTATTCTGAAGGTTAATAAGCGACAAGAACATTTATTATATGAAATATATATATATATATATATATATATATATATGTATATATATACACACATACATATATATACACATATATATACATATATATACATATACATATATATATATATGATGTGCTGGCTCTTTGGAGAAATACTTTTTTAAATTTGTGTATAACTAGGCAAATTAAAAAGAAAATAGCTATACTTCTTTGACAGTTCTGCAAGGCAAGTAAAAAAGAAACACGGTAGAGCCCATAAGAAAAGCCACAAAGCTCTTATGTTGATGTCCATTTCAACAAGACTTGCAGAGAGGCAGTGTGGTCTAATGGGAAGAACACTTCTAAGACAATTTCAAGTCCTGCTTCTTTCGTTTACTAGTTGTGAGACCTTAGGCAAGTCACAACTTCTTTGATCCTCATCTTTATAATGGGTATAATAATATCTACTCTTCCTGGTTCACAAGAGGATTTAATTTCTAATGATATAAACAAAAGTGCTTTATAAACTAGAACACATTATAGAAATGTCAAGTATTATTATGGTTAGAGAAACAGAGGGAGAATACAATGAGGGACAGGGCAATAGAAGCGCAGTCTTCATGAGCTTCAGCCTGATGTAAGCCTTCATGCTGCAGAGAATGCAGGCATTCTGTGACAGTCCACTTACTACATGTCTTGACTGACTGCTAAGCCAGAACTGATAGTAATTAAAAAAGATTCCCACAGGGATGATATAGTCTAGTTTACCTGGTAGTGATCAAAGGAAGACAAAGTATGAACACCTGAGTGGGGAGAGAGAGAGAGAGAGACCTCACACCAGGGGTGTGGAACCTGTGGCCTCGAGGGGCCTCAAGGTTCCCCACCCCTGCCTGGGACCATTATCTCTCTACCCAGATGTGGCCTATGAGCACTACTGTTGCTTCTGCCCCTGTTGCACCTACCTTTCCCTGCATTAGGTGAAGGAGTGCTGAACACAGAACAGACCAGGTTACATCTTTGTGAGCTTTCAAAAGTCAGGAAAGCACCAGGATTTAAGGAACTAGAGTTTATGCTGAAATCTGCTTGTAGCTGAACCATGTGAAGTAGCTTTGAGGCCCTAAAGAGTGACTTGCTTGACCCAGGATAGCAGCTGACTGACCATACCCAAGAAAGAGCAACTGCTTCATTAGTTATGACATTTGAAAGCGAACTTGGTGGGGCAGATGCTATGTAGTCATCTTTTTAAGTTTGAGCCCACTCTCCCTGGGGTTTAAGGTAATATAGGGGAGAGTGTTCCCTAGGGTTTTGGGGAAAATGTTTTTGTACCCCTCATCTTACTCTATCTTCTCAGTACATACCCCTTTGAAAAAAAGACAACTGATGTTAATTGGTTAAATTACAGTGGAGTGTTAATCAATATTGAAAAGCTATGAACTGGCACCAGTTAGATAACATTGAAGAGATAACTAGCTGATTGATATGAAGACAGGGATATAGGGATTAGGCCAATAGCAATAGAAAAGACCTCCATAACCCCTTAGGATTGCTCCTAGAATCCTGAGGAGAAGATATAGCTAGCCTCAAGTGCTGGGGACCCATCTGCTAACGTGTGTGAGAGCTGAGATAAGGATCCCCTCCCCCTGAGTTTAAAATGACCAATTAGAGATTGTTTCATTTTTGTCTATGTCCCCAGTGCCCAACACAGTGCCTGACATAGCAGTAATAAACACTTGCTGATTTTATGATTCTTTAATACTTCACAGAGTTATTAACACATTGATGCATCAGAAAGTAAGCTTCTCACTTCTTCTTTGCCTTTGTCTTTGCATCCCTGGCATCTCCCACAATGCCTAGCACACAGTGGGTGCTTCATAAATGTTTACTTGCTGGCTTGGTCATTTTCTCCTTCCATTGGTGCATAAGGTGCTCCATACAGACTTCATTCTGCCCAACTCTGGCCTAGGTTCTTCTGTAAATATTTCATGGACACCGATGAAATAATACCCAAGCTCTCCCTCTGCTATTCTTGGCTTTCACCACATAACTGGCCCAATTCCTTTGCCAGTTAATCTATGTACTTGATGAAGTTTCCTACCCCATGATGCTAGCAGGTCATCATTAGTAACAGCTGCAAGCCTGGCTTATAAGCACCATGTATCTTTTCACTATCTTGTGAGTCTCCTGCCATTTTCATTATTCTAATGTATTGTGTCCATGGGCATCTCTAATCACTGGAAACATTTTTTTTTAAATTTTTTTAAAAAAGCTTTGTTTTTGCACCAGGGAACAGCTTCTCTACTTTTTTTTTTTAATTTTAATTGCTTTTTTTTTCTTTTGGCTAGGCAGTAGGGTTAAGTGACTTGCCCAGGGTCACACAGCTAGTAAGTGTTATGTGTCTGAGGCTGGATTTGAGCTCCTGAATCTAGGCCCTCCTGAATTCAGGGCCGGTGCACTATCCACTGCGCCACCTAGCTGCCCCAGCTTCTCTACTTTTGCACCTGCATCTTTCAATAATAAGAGGCAGCTCAGGGTAGTGTGTTGACAGTTAAGCTCTGCTCACAAAGACTAGAGTGCAAAGCCTACCACCATCACATGTTAACCATGTGACCCTGGCAAAGTCATTTAACTTCTCAGTGTCTTGGACAACTTCCCAAGATTATAAATTGCAGGGCAGCTGCAGATTTGTTATGGTAGAGGAAATTTTCTCACTAGGAGTTCCCTTTACTGCCAAAATCACATGTATGATAGAATTTCAATGTTTAAACAATAATTCAGAGACATTTGGGGAGAGAAAAAATTACTGCAGTTAATGATTTTTTAAAATGTCCAACACATTAGAGTGTGTGTGTGTGTGTGTGTGTGTGTGTGTGTGTGTGTTAAAAATAGAGAATTTGGGCATTTGAAACAATAAGATAGTTTGCAAAGGAAAGAATAGAGTTTTGGGTTCAGAGTCAGGAAAATCTAAGTTCAAATTCTAAAACACTAGCTATGTGACCTTGGACAAGTCATTTAACATCCTTTTTCCCTTAGTTTCCTCATCTATAAATGAGGAGATTAGACTGGATGGTCTCCCTTTTGGTTCTAAACTGAGGATTGGATATACCATAACTCATCTGTCCATTCTTTAATTGACAGGCAGCTAGGTGGTCCAAAGGATAGAGTGCTGAACTTAGAATGAAAAATACTTCAGTTCAGACTCCATCTTAGATACTTAACAGCTATGTGACCCTGGACAAGTCACTTTCCACCCCACCCCACTGCTATTCTTAGTTGGCTAGTGAGGGGCGTGCAAGTCTTATTTTACAAAGAAAACTGATCACCTTGTTTAAACCTGACTACCTTTAACTGCTTAACCTTAAATGCCCCTAGACTCAAGAACTTCCCCAGAAGCCAGGGAGAAATCACCAACTACAATTTTTCAGCATTTTTGCAGTGGAAGATATTTTTATTGTTATCTTATAGATGGGTCTCCCCACCAAAACATCTTGTTGACAGGAATTTACTGGTCAGTGTTTCCCTGTAGACACAGTGTCCAATTCATGCTCACTCTTTCCAATAAATATCCCTTTTCCCAGAAATGTGCCTGCAAACACAATAACCCTATGAGCCCACACTAGGTTCTGTGCCATAACATGTATTTCTGGGGACAGATTTATCTTCTTCCAGTTTCTTAAGATGTGTTCTAGTAAATTAGATCTCTCCTCTATATTTTCTTCCTTTTCTTTTTTCCATTCCACAAAACTGCTATTGTTACTCCTAAATGAAGCTCGAGAATCGTATTTGATTACAAAGGATGGAGCATTTAAAGTGGTAAGGTTAGGGATGGAAAAAATGAAAATCATGTAATTTAATAATAAGCCTCGACAATAGGGAGGAGGCAGGGAACTCTTCCTGCAGCGCTGTTGACAATGATCAGCTCCGGATGCCTGTATGCTTGCCTATTAGAAGGATTCAGGATTCTCCCTTTGCCAGCACAGCACTGAGCTGTTCATAATTAAAGTCTTTGGTATGCACGTGAAATTGGACAATCTGCAGTTGTTTTCCTGCACTCCAGTGAATTTTCAATGAAAAAAAAAGACTTAATTTAGCAGATTATCAGTTGAATATTTGGGGAGGAATTTGAGTATCTTTGTGGCACATTGTCTGTTTTCCATTTAATGGAAATGGAGAAAGGGATATCCCTTTTGAGCACTCAATTCCATTCAGAGAAAAACAATGGTTTCTTATTGGCTTCCCCTAATGTTCAGTAGTCTTCTGACAGCAGAATTTGGACAAGAGGTATCAGCATGACTTTTCCCCATCTGAGGTGTGTGCTCCAGTAGACAATGAACCTGGGACTGGCCTTTAGCCTTGGATAACCATTAGCCTATGTACTTTGACAATCAGCAAAAGCAAAGAAGGTCTCATACACTTTGGGTAGTCTCTTGCAGTGAACTTTTGGGAGAATATGGATAAGAATTCCACAGGATAAGCAGGCACAAGTGTGTTACAATCAGCATCAATGGGGGTCATTTTTGAATCAATAAAATCACACCTCCATTAGCTTATCTACTGTACCATTTCATAAAATCTCATTATCTTTTTCCATTTCTCCCACTGATTTCTGAGGCTTCTCTGGTATCCTTATAACACCTTAGCTTTTCTACCCAATAAAATGTGAATAATAAGAATCTGGGGTGAGGGAGGGAGAAAAGGAAGAAAAGGAATGGAATTGAAGTATCTCCTGCCAACATCAAGGCCAATCAGTACCAAAAGGTTGCCTCTAGAGATTTCCTACATGCATGCGTGTCTTTTGTAGTCCTACTGTTGAGACCCACAAATCGTCATGTAACTCTATGGTCATAGACAAGACCTAGAGATGACCATTTCTTCAGAATATTGAAGAGGAGATTCTTCTTCAGGAAAGAGAAGAACTAGATGGCCTCTGAGATCATCTTTAGCTCTGATGTTATGTTTTTTATAAGATCCTAAAAGTCTGTGTTTTTATTTGATTTTGTTAAATGCCAATCTGAGCTGCACACTACCAAAACACAGAGAGGTAGCATAGTTTAGTGGAAAAGGTATTGTACTTGGAGTCAGAAGACCTGAGTTCAAATCCCAATTCTATCACTGTGTGACCTTCAGTTAGTTACACTACTTCTCTGGGCATCATCTATAAAATGAGGGAGTTGTATTAGAAAAGCTCTGAAGTCCTGTTTAGCTTAAAATCAATGCTCCTCTATGGCCCAGAGGAGGGAACGCTGTACAAACAACCTCAAGGGGCCATTGCAAAGGTCATCTGAGATAATTGATGTAAACCATTTTGCAAACTTTAAAGTTTAGATAGATAAGTATTAGCTATTATTATAATTCTTACCTTACAGGGGTGTGGTAAGGGTGAAATAAGATCATGGATAGGAAACATTTTGCACCCTATGAAGCTTTGTGCAAAATATAAGGAATTATTACTGTCAGCTATACCCAGGAAAAGAAACCCAAAAAATAGCAAAATAAATTAAATTAGCATTCTTTACCATTCACTTGGCTCTATCTGGTCCTTACCCTGGATGGGTGAGTACTCCAGAAGAAAATGAAAAGGCTGATGCCCAGACCACGAGAGTTCTATTTACAAAATCTTTAGAGATCCTCACAGTCTTAATTCCACACAGATATTAAGCATTCCTATTCATGGATCTCCTTTTGAAAGGAAAGGGTTTGTTTTTTTTTTTCCTAAAGCATACAATAATGAACCTGTATTTCTATTTCTTCTTTACTTCATGCCAATTAACAGTAGGTGCTAATTTAGGGAAATTGCTCCTGCAGGTTGCAAATGAGGTACGAAATGGGGAAAACACACACACACACAGACTCATACTCCACACTGACAGACACACACACATTTTCAAGTCCTTAAAGACAAAGCCCCACAGTGATCCCACACTGTCCTGTTCTGTTTGCTGAGTGTTAAAAAGACAACATCTCACAGTATATATCCTATGCCTTATGGCACGGCTAGGCTCACTAAAATTCTATCAAATAACTCAGGCAGCTCACACTTGGGACATCAAATTCCTCTTTGTTTCACTGCCTTTGTTCTCTTTCCTTCCTTGGACAGACTTATCTGATACTTCTTCTTTTCCATCTCACCTTAAGCTTCCTTATTTACTTTCCCTACCATCAACCATCTATAAGGACTCAAGGGTAGAAATATTCAGGTCAAGATGACTTCACACTCATCTGTGCAAAAATAAAAGGGAAATAAATTTCTATGGCCATATCCAGGTAGAAAATATTGTGTCATCAGTCTTTTGTGGGCTTTGAATACCTTGTGAGACCTGATAAATTAGCTCAAAGGTGCTTTTGGTTTTGTTTGTTTGCATTCTGAGGGAGACTGTGTCTATATCTAACAGGCTAGAAATGCGAAGGCCACTCACGGGTCTGATCCCCAAAGGGATCAACACAGAAGCTTTAACCTGCTCCATTTTTCTGATCTGAGGCAGTCTGCTCTCCTTAGGCAGCCTCCCTAGGCCCTTCACTTCTGCAGCCTCACCATACTGGTGCAGGATTAGTGGGGACCCCCAAGCAGGTTCAGCCCTGCTGCAGCTCAGAACTCCTGAACTCAAGCAATTCACCAGCTTCTGCCTCCCCAGCCACAGGAAACACAAGCACATGCTGGGATACACTGTGTGAGTACTTTAGGTTAAGCATTTAGTATTTTACTCCTGCTCCATTTCCTAGAGCCATCCAACTTGGTTTTGCTGGTTTCTACCGGTTCTAGTCCCTAGTCAGTAAGGTAGCAAAGATGGAACCCTAAACAAAGTCTCACACACACACACACACACACACACACACACACACACATGCCCAATCAGATCAGTTTAGCTATCTTACTCCGATGGATCTCCAGTCTCATTAATAGAAGAATTCCAGCTAACGATGCATACTGTAACTCTTCTGAGGGTGTTCATTCTGTGTGATTCTTGTCAATGACCTCCCATAAACTCAGCAGAAGGGGATCTGCCCAAAGCTTTCCTCGTGTCCTCTTGACATCTAGCTACCATCCACTGGACATGTGACATGTCCATCCCTTGCTTTCGTTACATAACTGACTCATCTTCTTTTCTAATATTTCTTTGATTTGTCAAGTGATTTCAGTCATATCTGACCCTTCATGATCCCATTTGGAGTTTTCTTGGATATTGGATATAAAGATATTAGAGTGGTTTGCCATTTCCCTCTCTAGCTCATTTTATAGATGAGGAACTGAGACAAACAAGTTTAAATGACTGCTTCAGGGTCACACAGCTCCTAAGTGTCTGAGGCAGGATTTGAACTTCTAAGGATAAGTCTTCTGGATTCCAAGCCCAGTGCTGTATCCACTGTACCACCTAGCTGCCCTTGATTCTTTAATTACTTCTTTTATAACACTTCTGCATTATTCCTCTGTTACCTTAATGTGTCTGAATTCTCAATTTTAAACCAAAAAATAGGACATTTTTGCCATTGGCTGACCTACTTTATCTCCCTTACCCCTTCGGGGGGAAGGGGGAGAGGAAGAATAAGACCTTAGATAGAGCCATTCAGACAGCAGATAAAACTTTTGTAGTTCAGAAATGAAAATAGGGGAAAATAAAGGCTTAATTTTTTTTAAAAAATAGGATCTGAGACATTCCTTTAAAGAGTCTATGAACTAATAATTGCTTATTTTCCTTCAAAACTTGTCATTTGGTTATTTTCATGTTGATTCAGACCTTTGCCCCATTAGAAGAGCTACTGGGCAGCAGAATCCTCCACTGAAGTTATATTTCAACCCAATAAGGGACAAGCAATTCAAAAATGAAGATACCCATGGATCCTAGAGTAGGGAGAGAAAATGTGACCTTTTTCTATCAAAAAAGTCCTCCCAATAGCAAGATGCTCTATTTAGTACAATGTCCTCACAGATATACACCACTCAGGTATCTCCTCCCCGCCGCCTCCACATTACAGTGCCCTGCTCCACATTATTCTGCAGTAACATCATTAATGCATGAATGACCAAACCTCACATACCATCTTAAAAATCTGCTGTGACATTCTTGGGCCACTACACACTGGCAATACATATGACAGTGTTCTGCCTGTCACCTGAGACAAATCAATCATAGGATCATTGATTTAGAGCTTGAAGGAATCTTAGAGATCATCTAGGCCAAACTCTTTATTTTATGGATGAGGAAACTGAGGCCCAGGGTGGCAAAGTGCCTTGCTCAAGGTCACACAGGTAGTGAGTGACAGAGCCAGAATTTAACTGGCTAATCATTTGTGTTCTGAGCCAGCTGTTGGGCACAAAGGACATTAACTCCCCTGAGCACCTGTTGGCTTCCCCTTGCCACACTGCTTGCCTCAGGTGCATAAACACTCCCCCTATAGAATTAACAATCTGCTGTAATATTGATTCATTTCATATCATTTTTTTTTCAAAATGAGCTAATGACAGAGTATTCCCTGGCCTTCCTTTTTGCACAGTCAGGTGCTCCTTTATTGAGGGGGGGAAAAAGCTGTTCTCTATGCAGAAGTTTCATGGAAGCTCTGTGGTGCAGGGGAGGCAATAAATCCATCCACAAGCATTTATTAAGCACTTACTATGGCCCAAGAACTTTGCTAAGTGCTGGAGATGTAAAGACAAAAATGAAATAGTCCTTACTTTCAAGGACTTTGTATTCTATCAGGCAGACAACCTGGGTTTGAATTCTAGCTTACTACTTCCATGGTCTTGAACTAGTCAATTAATCTGTCCAAGTCTGTTTCCTTATCTCAGTCTATAGACTGAGGACTAGAGTAGATGATCTCCAAGCTCCCTTCTGGATCCAGTCTTATGATCCTAGGAGGCGGGCTTTAGCTAGGAGCAGAGGAGATTTACTGGGTAATAGAGCAAAGGTTGGCAATGTGGCATGTGTGCTAAGACAGGCTGGTCCCTGCTGCCATAGCCCCCTATTTGCACAGCTTCTGAGAACGAGTGCACTTACATCGTCTTCCTGTACCTACTTCCCAACATTTGAAGAATAGGGGTCAGGACAATGGCACTCATGATATAGAGGATTTGTGAATGCTATCTAATGCCTTAATAGAATGCCCTAGTAGCAATCTGGTACTGTGCCCAGAAATAGGTACTCATTCTGCTGAGAAGGTGCTGTGTTTTTCATCAGGATGAATTTCTTTTCTTTTAATCTATTGCTCTGCTTAATTGAGAGCAGTATCTAAAGATTTTTAGTGAGGGCAAAGGTTACCTTCTGTGCTCTCTCTTCTTGTCTCCAAGAAGCCCCAGTGGGCTCTACCAAAATGGTTGTGGTAGGTTGGACAGGATCCAGAAGGCTCTCTCTGCTCCCTCCTTGGAGAATACTAATCAAACTAAACCAACAGGAAAAATTCTCTGTAAACACATGAAGAAAGAGGTGGAGGGGCAGTATCACTGTAGACTTGACACACACCATGGGGAGGTGGGGGATTTTGGCACACAGCAGAGGAGCTCCTTAGTTCAGGTCACAGATTGTTGTCAGGCTGAGCTATATCATTTGTCCAAGTAACAGAGAACTAGTCATGTGACTTATAACAGCTGACTATAGAAGGGTGCTTGGGGATAGCCGGGGCCATGTGGCACTTTCTGGGCATGTGGTTTAACCTCAGAATTGGGCACAAGGGAGTAAAGCAATGACAGCTACTGCATTTGGGGGAATGTACAAAGGCTACAAAACAAAAGGAGAAGTAGTCTTTACTTTTGTCTCTGAATCACGGGTACCTAGCACAGCGCCTAGGCATGGTAGACACCTAAATACTTACTGAATTTCTGAATATTGGGGAAGTAGGAAGAGTAGAGGGACACTACTGAAAATAACATCTTTTTCCGTCATTTCCTGAGGCTTTTAAGGATTCAGTATCATCATTGGGCTAACTTTCCCAAATCCAAATATTCATAAGGGAAGCTAATATTTAAGTCTATTTGGGGGGAGAAATAACTTTTGCAAGGCTTCTAATTAGCGCTTTTACATAGCATCTTGACTGAGCACAATAGAGTCAAATACTAAGTGAGATTTACTTTCTGATGGCGTTTCACATTCTAATGTAGAATCTTTCCTTGCCACCAGTCTATGTCCACTGCTGCCGCCACAGAAATAGCACCACCGCAATCTTTTTTAGTGGAAGTTACCTTCATTGCAGTGGCCTTTTGAGTTGGCACAAGGCTTTATACCAAGGAAAGGAAACACAAAAAAGGAAGAGACCACATTCCCAGCAGAGGCTTACCCAGGCAGGACAGCTTGGTTGGATAGAGGAGTTGAGGCACCCCACACCCATAATGCTCTAGACGACTCAGAAAATTATCTTTATACTTTGAAGCCAGAAGGAAGATGGACAGATGAGAAGTAGGTGACCCCGTTAGCATATTCATGGAGTTCAGGTTCAATAGCCTATTAGTGAACCCAAGCCATCATACATGACAATAAGCCTGCCCCAGCACCTCCCAAGCTTCCATATGATGGCCAGGAATGGTGACTTAGATACATCAAGATAAGGGAGGCAAGGGCTCCCAAAAGGCAGCTGCTACATATATATTCACATGTGCATATACACATGTGGACATATATGCATAATATATGACAGAGTTGTTAGAAAGCTGGTCTTGAAGGAGCCAGGAAGATCTGAGACTGAGTCCTGTCCTTGACACATACTGGCTACGTGACCCAGGGTAAGTGACTTAAGCTATCAGTAGCCTAAGCAAGGCTTTAAGACTATAAGTTAAAGAGAGGGTGCTGATCTGCATTTGTAGAAGGATTTCCCTCATTTGAGGGTTCCTTGTATCAGTGAAATCACCAACTTGCTTCCAGTCCCTATCCTTATCTCTATGGTATATAATATGGCATTTTCTATATTATATACTATATAATTATATTTATGAGAAGAGCATAGTACAATGGATGCAACGGAAAGTTAGACGATCTGTGGTTAAATCCTAGCTCTGCTACTTGATGCCTGTGTGACCTTGGGCTCACTTTCCTATTCTGTAAAGTGACGAGGGTTGGATTTCTATTATTTTTAAAGTCTTTTCCTGTTCTAAATCTATGATCCTGCGCTCTTTCTCTAGTAAATTATAGCTGGGCCATCTCCAGTTGTCCTGATCAACATCTGGCCACTGGACCCAGATGGCTTTGAAGGAGAACGTGAGCCTGGCGACTTTGCACAGCCCTCCCGCTCCTAATTCCAATTCACTTGACATGCATGTCATGGCATCACCTCCTTGAAGTCATGGCCCTCTTTGAGAACAAAGGACAAACCACAAGCACACAAGTAAATTGTTAGCTTCCTGAGGGCAAGAACTATAGTTTATGTCACCTGTCTGTATCCACCAAAACCCATTACAATATAGGGTGTTTAGTAGGTACTATATGTTGTGTGGATGAGTGAATGAGAACATGAGCCTGAGAGAAGAAAAAACTGGAGAACTAAGTTTTGAGGGGGAAGGATGGGCATGGAATATATCACCAAAAGAGGGTAGAAATGGAGCGAAAGAAAAAGTGAGAGATACCAAAGTTGCATCTGCTTCATGAAGTTGCCTAGAACTAGCCCAAACCATCACAAATACTTAATTCAAGTCCCTCTGCCAACCATAAGGGCCTAGGATAGATGGATGCAGACTCTAAGATAGATATTCTTATCTTTTTTGGCTTTGTGTGTTCTTGTTTTGTTTTGTTTTTTATCATGGACTCCCTTGATATTCTGGTGAAACCTATGGAACCTTTCTCAGAATAATGTTTTAAAAATGCTTAAGATAAAATACATAGGATTACAAAGGAAACCAAAGATACTGAAATAGTTATCACAATACTAAACAAAAAATAAAAGCGTAATTTCATAGACCCCCAGTTAAGAATTCCTACTTTAAGAGATTCTCCATGATATCTTAGGGAAAGAGCTATATGATGTAAGGAGAAAGGGGAATTGCCCCCAAGAACAGGTGCTTTCTCTCTCCACTGCCCAGGTCTCTTAGACGGAGATTAGTGTGTCTTTTCTGTAGGGCCACTCAGTAATGATGGCAAAAAAAAAAACACTAGGCAATTATTAGGTATGCACATCAGTGCTTTCCCACTGAGCTCATACCTTCTGATGATGGCCCATTTTGTGCTGGCAGCACTATCGCATGGAATTCCAGAATTTTTAAAAATGGGGGAGAGGAGAAGGAGGAGGGAGAGGGGAATGGAATTTCCTCCAAAATCCAGTCTTTTGCCAGACTTAAAAAGCAGGACTTCTCCAGTCTCCTCATGATTCATCTGGCTCAGACTCCCCAGTGTTCAGAACCTAAGATCTTCCTATCAAAAGGAAATCTGAAGAGTAGACTTATTCTTCTCAAACAATAGTTTTTCTCCACCACCATCCTCTATTAGCCTCCATATGGAAGGGGAAAAAAAGATAGACAGACAGAAAGAGAGAGAGAGAGAGAGAGAGAGAGAGAGAGAGAGAGAGAGAGAGAGAGAAGAAGGAAGGAAGGAAGGAAGGAAGGAAGGAAGGAAGGAAGGAAGGAAGGAAGGAAGGAAGGAAGGAAGGAAGGAAGGAAGGAAGGAAGGAAGGGAAGGGAAGGGAAGGGAAGGGAAGGGAAGGGAAGGGAAGGGAAGGGAAGGGAAGGGAAGGGAAGGGAAGGGAAGGGAAGGGAAGGGAAGGGAAGGGAAGAGAAGAGAAGAGAAAAGAAAGAAAAGAAAAGAAAAGAAAAGAAAAGAAAAGAAAAGAAAAGAAAAGAAAAGAAAAGAAAAGAAAAGAAAAGAAAAGAAAAGAAAAGAAAAGAAAAGAAAAGAAAAGAAAAGAAAAGAAAAGAAAAGAAAAGAAAAGAGAAGAGAAGAGTTCCCCTACACTGTTCTCATTTGCACAACAGGGCTAACCACTTGTCATTATTCTGGAGCATAGTTTTTCTTCTGGGCTGCCTGGGCTGTTTATGAAATTCAGGAAAGTAAAAGGTGATGAGCCCAAGGGGAGCCTCTTCTCAGAAGGATTGAAAACAAAATGGAGAGAGCTTCAAAGAGAGAGAAAGATGCTATCAGCTGGGTCGAAGAAAGCCAGTTAGTCACATAGGTTCCAGAAGCTCCTGGACCATGCGATTTGTTTTTTGTGTGGTAACCCTGGCCTGTTGAGACCCATGAATCTCACTCTGATTAAATATTGTTTGCTTTCTCTGGGTTTCTGGAGCCACTTTGATATCTATGATCGATGCAGCTGCTGCTCTTGGACCTTTTTCAAGTCCCCACTCATTGTTGCAGTCTCCCAGTGCCAGTAAAGAAAGGTTTGAGGGAATTGAAGAGGGAGGCTCACACTGTTTCCTCAATGGGTTTCAAGGAGAGCAGCTCCAGCCAGAGCATTAAAAGTAGGAAGCAAGGGCCAGGTATTCCATGATTCATTCAGTCTTTTCTTTCTATAATGTCTACACCAATTAACATTAGGGAAGAATAGAACTTGGGGAAAGACAGAAAGAAAGCTGCAGAAATAAGGAGTAAAATATTTTGTAAGCCTTTTTAGAGAGCCAGTGCGATGAAGTAGGACAAGCCCAAGAACTAGAAGAATGGGTTCAAGGAGTGCTCTGCCTCTGCATGAATGTAGGTGAGTTGCTTCAACAGCAAACATTCGTTCTTGAACTCACAGGTGGTGCTTTTCTGGGAGGCAGTGTGATGTCATGGATAGAGAGGGGGGTCTCAGCACCAGGAAGACTTGGGTTCAAGTCCTGTTTTGGATTCAGCTCTTCGGTACTCTAAGTTCTAAAGCAAGTGCAGTAAGTTCTGCCATAATACGTGTTTTGTCAACTGATCTATTAGCAAACAGTTTAAGCATACAATGAATCTCAAGTTTGTTTAAGCATAAGTTCTTTTGTAAGAAACAGCAAGAATGCAGAAAACTGCACCACTTCACAATAACTCACAAGCTACAGCTCCCTCCAATGCCTATCTCCACAAGCAAACAAGGTCATTGTTTGGTTTTTTTCAAGGTAAAGTGCCGTATTTATTGTATATCTTCTGGTGTAGTAAGAGTGGGAGAGGGGGAGAACACTGGTTCATACCCCTCCCTCTACCTTGTCCATGACACCCCCCAAGGCCTAGTGTATTGGCCTTCCCAATTTGTGGGAGACTTTGCCAGCCAGGCCCTGTGAAAACCGGGGTACAGACCAAACAGCAGCCCAAGGCCTCCGATATTGCCTCTATTCACTGTAGCACTTGCATATTTCTTAACCATTTAACATGTATGAAACTATGCCACTATTTTTATTATGTTCCTTTCTTTTCCATGTGACACTGATGAAGCCTTTGAGCATTACACTCCTAATCCCATTTTTCCCATAAGCCCTGTGGTTTTTATTATATGATTTTGCATAGCATGGTAATTTGGGAAACACGTAGGTCACATTATAGCAGAACTGCCTATACTAGTCTGCACAGATAGAATTTCCTCATCATCAGCTCCCTATCCCTATCCCAGGGAAGTTACATTATATGTTTGGTCCTCCCCCACATTCTCCCCAAACTCCCAAAACAAAACCAAACTTGGGGGTAAATCACAGGGGAAATCCCTAACCTCTCTAAGTCACCATTTTCTTCT
This sequence comes from Phascolarctos cinereus, assembly GCF_003287225.1. Lineage (NCBI taxonomy): Eukaryota > Metazoa > Chordata > Mammalia > Diprotodontia > Phascolarctidae > Phascolarctos > Phascolarctos cinereus. The sequence continues at coordinate 391,724,097 of NW_027555625.1, read as the reverse complement.
CTGTAAAATGGAGAAAATATTATTTGTCCTCTTGGCAGCATGGCGTAACAGACCCATCTCAGAGCCCGGAGGATCTGGATTCGAGCATCACACCTCACACATCCTAGCTTTATGATTCTGATCAAGTCTGATCTCAGGGCTACCAGGCACTGATCATAAGTCACAAAGGATTCCCCCTCTGTATCAGTGAAAGCAGTTCCTGCCACTGATGAAGATGCCATTCTGAAGGTCAACAGATGATACTTGCACTGCCTGCATTATCAGGGTTGTTGTGAGGATCAAATACAACAATGCGCGTAGATCGTTTTGCAACAAAAAGGAACAAGGTTATGAGCAGCTAAGTGGCTCTGTAGATAGAATGCTAGGCCTGCAGTCAGGAAGACTCATCTTCCTGAGTTCAAATCTGGCCTCGGACCCTTACTAGCTGTGTGACCTGCAAGTCACTTAACCCTGTTTGCCTCAGTTTCCTCATTGTAAAATGAGCTAGAGAAGGACATGGCAAGCCACTCCAGTATCTTTGCCAAGAAAACCCCAAATGGGGTCACAAAGAGTCAGACAGAACTGAAATGACCGAACAACCTTAGGTTGCCTTGGCCTTCCTCCCCTCCCATCTGCTAAATGGAAATAGTAATGTAGCAGTATTTTGTAAAGCTATTGTGATGATCAAAGAATAAAATAGGTACTAAAATGCTTTGAAAAATATAATGCATTATACAAAAGTAAGGTATTTTTGTTGTCTTAGTTATAATTGCTATTTGATCCCAACCAATTCAGATTCTCCCTTATTGCAGTGTCTTATCAATATAAATCGTTTGATGGAGAGGCAGGGTAGAATGGAGGGAAATAAATCATAGAGATTCATTTGCCAAGAGATTGATGAATGCATGAGAGACCATAGGTGGGTCCGTTTGGATCACGGGCTGCTTGAATTCACTTGAGGAAAAGTGAATACTTTGCTTGGAATCGAGTTTGGAGCCAAGTATTAACCACATTAATGAATTTTAGACACAGTAATGAAATGTAATACCAATTCAACAAACATTTATAAAGCATCTACTGTGAGTCAAGCACTGTATTAGGCTCAGGGAATACAAAGATGAAGACAAAATAGTCCTTGCCCTCAAGGAACTTACAGTCTAGCTGGAGGAGATAACATGTACATACATAGTTATGGGCAAAAGAGATACGAGGGAGGCTTCCAACGAATTTTGTCAATATCTGCTTGTGGACCCCATGAGAGAGCTACTCTGCCCCCAAATAATACAGGCCTAGGCGAGGTCTTTCCCTTCAGCCCATTATTAGTTAAGCACTGAATGTAGAGCACTATACTAGGTACAGAGGGAGATTAAAAAGTTTAGATAACATACAGTCTCTACCTCCAGGGAGCTTACAATCTAATAGGGAGATCGTTCTCTTTCAAACACATACAACAAATAACCACAATACAAAATGTTGCACAACTTCATAAGAGAAATATTAGTCTTTCACCCACCCAAGCCCATCCGCCAGGCTGTCCACCCCTCTGGTGGTGCCAAACTTCAGCCTGTGTCCATCAAAAACTCAAGGCTATGAAGCTCTCTGGAATCCCTGACGGCACTGTTCAGTTTCTTAATTTAATTAGGTTGCTCCCCTCTCCTCTATGGATTCTCTTTTTTCTTCATTTGCTTCCAATAAAGAGGCATAATTTGCTTGGGAGCTTTCCAGGGGAACAGGAATCCATCTTTTGGAAACTATTCCCTGCATCTGGAAAATTTAATGATGGCTGGTGTTTGTTTAGCAAGAGAGTTGGCCTGTGGAAACTGCATTGTTATTTTATTGTCTTTAATTCTTTTAAACCATATTAAGCAAATTTAATTTCCAAAGATGTCTTTTGTCACCCCGGATCATCTCACCCTCACCCGCACTCTTTTCTTTTCTCAGCTTTTCAGTGTACAAGTCAGTGTGTACTTTCACACACTGGATGGACGCCTTCATCCATTCAGCCCTTTGACCACTCAGCTGAATTAACCACGCAGTCCCGTTGTCCTGCTCTGCCCTTCCTGGGCAAAACAGGTGCTGTCTTTAACGTAATTAGAAAGCTTCCCCTTATCCCAAAGCTCCTTATCATACAATTAAACCAGCATAGCAGGCTTCCAAGCCCCTCAAAGGAAGAAAGGGACCCTATTTCTCCACCCATGTAGAGAGATGTTCTCCTTGCCTAAAGGAAAGGGTCTCTGACAGTCCTCAAATACAAGAACCTGAGATGCTTTTGATCCCCCTTGCCTCTCCTAGCAATGCCTTTTATTCTGTGCATCAATGAAGGCTCTGGCTGGGGGGTGCTTAGTGTTCCTGGGTAGAACATCTTTCATAATCACCTAAGCTAGATAGTGTGCTGTTTCCTCATCCCCAGGTAAGATTCCAAACCTCAGGAAGGCTGGGAATGGCTGGCTTCTTGTTATTCTGCAGTTCTCTGTCCTTGAATAAAGGGAATGAAAACCCACAGGAAAGAGACTATTTTTAAAAAAAAGAAGAAGGAGAGAGGGAGAGAAGAAGAAAAGGAGAGGGGGAGAGGGGGAGAGGGGGAGAGGGGGGAGGGAAGGAGGGAAAGAAAGATAGAGAGGAGAGAGAGAGAAGAGAGAGAAGAGAGAGAGAGAGAGAGAGAGAGAGAGAGAGAGAGAGAAGAGAGAGAGAGAGACTTTAGCCAGGCACAGAAAAAAAAAATTAAAAATTGAGGAGAAGAAAAGAGAGGAGAGGAGAAGAGAAATGTATTTATCTTTAGCTTCCCTGTATTTGCCAAGAGTATTCCCCAGTGGTAAAAGAATATTAATGATAAGCTTTCAAGAAATAGCAACAGTGTATGTACCTGGTATCAGACACTTTGTAATAATAGCTCACATTTGTACAGTGATTTCTGAATGATCATTAAGCCTTGTGCTAGGTGGTAAAGGAGATGCAAAGACATCTTACACATAGGCCTTGCCCTCAAGGACCCTCAGAGGCAAGTTATTTACCTAAAAAAGAGAAATACCAATACAAGATAACAGGCTGAGACAAAGGAGAAGTCAAGATAATTGTGTGGATGCGAAGTGATGAAAATGGAGCTTCACGAATATTAATTCAGTAGTTGGACATAGTCTGGGTTAGAGGTTGTGGCAGGTATAATTTAATGGAAGTCTGGACTTGAATGAAGGCTGCTATTATGAATAGACTAATCTCTAGCACAGTCCCTTGCATGCAGTACGCCCATAATAAATGTTTCTTAAATTTAATTGAATTTCATTCTCCAATGTCACATGTAGATTGTGCACCAAATAGAAAACATTCCCTATATGTTATAATATAATTATTTATTATATTTAATATCATATACTATATATGTGTGGGTATTTCCTTTTTTTTCCTCCTACTCACAGCCACCAAAGAATTAAAGACATAACACTCTTTGAAAGAGTACTAGACATAGAATCCATAGGACCTGAGCTAGAATTCTCCATCTTCCACTTACTATTTGTCTGACCTTGGACAGACAACTTAAAACCTCTGAAACTCAGTTTCCTCATAAAAAAATAAAGTGCTGGCCTAGAGGACGGACATAGGTGTTTCAAGCTCTAGACCTAAGGTCTATGATCTTGGAACTAGTCAGTAGTAGCTAGATCTCCTTAAACCCATCTTCCTTAGATATTAAAGGTAAATTCCAAAAAGATGCCTGTAGTATGGTATGCAAGCAGAGACAAAACTAAGGCAAGGTAATTAGGGCTTTGATCCAGGGAACCAAAATTTAGAGTGCTTATATCATGGGCACTCAGCAGTATAGAAACAACTGAGACTGGCATTAGTTAGTGAAAATAATTATCTAATATAAAAATTGCCACGTTAGCCACATCTCAGGTAGGCCTTGCTAAGCCCTGAATTCTTAGCAGTGGCTTAAAAGTGTCCTGTTCCTTCACTCCTACCCTCAACTTAATTGAATTGCCCCGGTACCAAAATTGCTAATTACAGCTCTGCATGTTTCTCTGCCTAATAAAGTTGTGTTGACATCCTTCCTATTAAACTTAAACCCAAGTTTCTTAAGAAATCATAAATTCTCTTACCTAGAAATTATATCTGAGCTTCTGAAGAAGCCTAAAACTAGCTGGCCCAGCCCTGATATCCATTTAAAATGGCTCTTGCAGCAGGAGATATACAAAAGGCTTCTTGCTGTGGCTTGATCCTTTCCTGCTGGGGTAAGAAAGGGCCCATATTCACTGGACATGCCAAAAGGCATCTCTCAGTACTCTTCTGAGCATCATTAATGGGAGTACTGGTCCCAGCTCACCATACCCTGTAATCAGATCCTTGCCAATAAAGCCACCTCCATAAAAATGTTCTCAGGCCCCACAGCAGAGCTTTTAAGAAGACCATGGGGCCCCAGTGGCAGTTTTGGTGAGGGGGCCTGGGCCTGGGTGCTGAGTCTGAGGGGTAGCAGGAGACATGTATTAAAGTACCAGAAAAGCTTAACAAGAAAACTGAGGGATAAGCCTGCATTTTTCATGCAGGCTTAGAGAGACTTGTTTGCAAGGCTTTAGATCCCTGGTGAGCAGTTTTCTGTGGCTTCAGTTACAGCACAATTGCAAAGTATTATTGCAATCAGACTTCCATGTAACTACATTATAGAAGGTAAAAAAATTAACTTTGTGGTTTCTCTGAAAGGCATTCATAACTGCTAATAATAAATCTATCTCAATAATGGAGTTATTGTCAATAAGTATCCCTTAAATCCAATGCCATGCTATAGATACAGCAAATAGGAGGAATGTAGGCATCTGACTTCATCCTCTTTCTAGTTGCTTGGGTACGAGGACAATAGAAGCTTCCACTCAAATGGGCTTTTCTTTTGTGATTTAATATCCAAGGGGACTTAAACTCCTATACATCCGGGAATATGATCTCCACACACTATCATTCTTTGTTCTAAAGCAGTGAAACAAACAAGTCTGAATAACCCAGATGTGAAATAACCCAGGTCTTGTTAACTATTCAAAGCTTACAAGACAGGAGTTATACAAATACACACAGGCACATACATACCCACACACACACATATACACACACACACACACACACACACAAACACACACACACACACACTTCTTGCTGTTCAGTCATTTCAGTCATGTCTGACTCTTTGCGACCCTATTTGATGTTTTCTTGGCAAAGACACTGGAGTGGTTTGCCATTTCATTTTTTAGTTCATTTTACAGATGAGAAAACTGAGGTAAACAGGACTAAGTGATTTGCCCAGGGTCACACAACTAGTAAGTATCTGAGGCCAGATTTCAACTCAGGTTTTCCCGACTCCAGGCCTGGCCCTGTATCCACTGTGCCACCTAGCTGCCTACACACACACACACACACACACACACACACACACACACACACACACACAAAATTTCTGATGTAGACTTCCTTGATATCTATTCTAATATCACATGTACTCATTCAACTCATTTCTTCCCCTAGAAGTAGATCTAGAGAAGGGTCAATGTGAGGTGGGAAGGGCAGGGGAGAAGAGAGCAATTGCCTTGAGCTCCAGGGTGCATGCCTTTTTATCAAGTATCCTGCTCCATATCGTGAGAAAGTAATCCTAGAAAGCAGCTGCTATATCACAGAGCTTCAGAACCATGAGGAAACATAGCATAGTGAATAGAGTTGGACAAGTCATACAATTTCTTTCAGCTACATTTTCCTTAATCTGTAAAATGGGGATAATATCCTCCTCAGAAGGTTGTGGTGAGGATAATCTACATAAAGTGTAACAATTTAAGTAATACACTTTGTAAACCCTCAAACATGTAACTATGAGCTATCGGCCACAGAATTTCAGGGCTGCAAGGTACTTTAAAGATAATTTAGTCCAAAAATCACATTTTACATTGAGGAAATTTAGTCTCAGAAAAGGGTATTGACTTACCCAAGGTCACACAGTGACAAAGCATGGACTAGAGCCTAGGATGCCCATCTCCCAGTCCCATATACTTTCACACAGCATTGTTATTCCCAGTCTTATATTTTCATGTTGTTCACAAGAACACCCCCCCCCAAATCTGAAATAGTTTGAGAAAGAAATTTATTAGGTCATTTGGGAGAGAGAAAGAGAAAGCTAGAAAGACAATTTCTAGCCACATAAAGCTAGGTTCAACAATATTAATAAATGGTAAATAATAATCTATACATTTCCTTATACCAAGATGTTCTGGGCTCAAAAATTTTCCTATTTGTCTATTATATTTGTTCTAGGCTACTCCCATGTCTGTGATTCAATCCATCTCCCCAAATGATACCAAAGAATCACCTTTCCATACTTCACTCTCCAGGGCCAGATTTCTAGTTTATCACCTGAAATATTTCAATTCATACAAGCTCCTGCTGTGTGCTAGATTTTAAGGAATACAAAAATGAATAAGATATTTTAGCTTTCATGGAGCTTACAGCTAGGAGAGAAGAGATGGCACACAAAAAAACCATAACATAAAATTTAGTGAAGAACAGAGTTATGAAGGGAGTGGGGGTAAAGTTTGAGGATGGAAAGTCCACTTCCAACTGAGCCAGTCATAGAAGGTTCCAAGGAGGAAATGGTATTTGAGCTGGGTCTTAAAGGATGTGTACAATTTCAACAGGCAGAAACAGAAGGGGATTGCATTCAAGGTAAGGAGAACGGTATGAGCCAAGGTACAGAGGTGAGAATGCACAGGACCTGTACAGGGAATGACAAGTACTCCAGTATTTTTAGAGCATAGAGTTTGAGTGAGAATAAAGGGGGAATTATGCGAGCTAAGGCTGAAAAGGATAGGATAATAATAATTGCTGACATTTATACAGTGTTTTATGGTTTGCAATGTGTTTTACATACCGTATGTCATGTGATGCCTATAAAAACCCTGTTCATTAGGTGCTCTTACTACCCTATTTTAGAGATAAAGAAATTATATATTGAAAGGTTAAGGGATCTGACCAAGGTCAACAACTAATAGGTGTCTGAATCAAAATTTGAACCCAAATTATACCATCTCTAAGTCTAGCACTCTGTTCTCTATGGCACACCGCTTCATTAGACTAATGGAATAGTAGATTTAGAGCTGGAAGAGAACATAGAAATAACTTAATTCAAACTGATCATTTTAAAGATGGGGAAACTAAAGCCCAGGGTAGTTTAGTGACTTGCCCAGGGTCATACAGATAATAAACGACAAAACGGCCACTTCAACCTAGATCCTTTGATTCTAAAACCAATAAGCTAGGTCATGGAGAGGTGGGAATGCCAGGTTAGAGAATCAATGCATTGTTCTAGTGCAGCAGGGAGCCTGCGGCCTCAAGGCCACGTATGTGGCACTCTAGGTCCTCAGCTGCTGCCCTTTGACTGAATCCAAATTTCACAGAACAAATCCCCTTGTGAAGTTGGAGTCAGTCAAGGGGATGCACTTGAGGACCTAGAGGGCCACCGATTGCCCGCCTCTGTTCTAGTCCATGCTTTGTCACTGTGGGACCTTTAGTAGGTCAATTCCCCTCTCTGAGACCAAGTTTCCTCAACATAGAATGATATTTTGGGGCTAAATGATCTTTAAAGTACCTTATAATCCTGAAATTCTGTGGCTAACATTAATACAAATCAATTAAAGAATCAATCAGTTACTTTTAAAAACTTAACTATTTGCCCATTTACAAATCTTGGAAATAGATTTTCTGATCTGATTAAAAATTATCCAAATAAACATTTTTAAAGGATTTTTAAAAAAATCAATCAGAAAACAACTTTGAGCAGTGAAGTCACTATTATAAATAGCCAAATTAACTACAAAGAGCTTATGAAGGAAGGTGCTATCTGCATCCAGAGAAAGAACTGATAAACAGAAGTATGTATAGAATGTTTTACATATATAAGCATATTTGTGTCTAATGGTAGCCATGGGGATGGGGGGAGAAAAAAGTGAAAATAAAGAAATGTACATGATAACTTTATTATATATTTAAAAGGAATAGCAAGTTGTATATAATAGATTTGTAATTTCAGGTACAATCATTTTTTAAATTATACTATGTTATGGAAATGCTTGTTTTGTTCCACAAATTGAAAATTTTAAATAAAAAAAGAATCAACTTTATGAACAAGAAACTATTGAAAAGTTCTGAGCAGGAAAGTGGCATAATAAATCACATCTGCCACTGCAGACAACACATTCCTACACAAACTTTACATCTTTAAAGACAGCCATCTTCTTGCTGTCGATGATCAGAAGGGTTCAAGTCATGCCTTCCCTGTCACAGGGGATCTGAGTTTGTGATCACCTTCTAATTGTTGAATCACTATCCTAAAAATAGGTACATCGCTTTAGCCACAGAGCACCAAGAGAATGGAACACTGAAAAGCAACTCTAAGCATGCTTAGGTCATTTTCCTGGGCAGAGGTAGGTAGTGAGCTTTACTGTTTGCCAAAGTATTTCTCTTTTCCTTTGTTGGTAGGTGTAATTTGATTTTGGAAGCCAAGAAAACCTCTTTCTGGCCAGCCCCCCTGCTTTTCGCCTTTTACTAGAACACCCTGGAGTAGCATAACTGAGCAGAGGTGAATTATGGGCAGGGAAACCAGTCTTAATGACTAGAAAACTCATGGAATTCATTTGATGTTGGCACATTAACACGCTTTTGGCCAAATCCTCCAGGTTCCAGCCTTTTCCCACAAAAAGAGTGGAAAAAAATTTGCTCAAAACTTCGACCAGAAACAATTTGACAATAAAAGAAAATGCAATGTGTTCAAGATTTGTCATATGACATCGGTCTAACCTAAGCCTAAACTTTAGCAAACATCTTGAAGGATGGAGATTCTCCTCATGGTCTCTAGTTCCATTTTTAAGTACTATTTTCTTTCTTTCCTAAAATATTTTGGGAGACTGTGTCCTTTAAAAATCAGACATGCCCTCTCCCTACCTCTATTCCAAGAACTCAACTCAAATCAATGAGCATTTAGAAAGGGCTTACCTTGTGCCAGTCACTGTGCTAAATACTAAGGATACAAAGAAAGGTGAAACACAGTTCCAGCCCTCAAGGAACTCTAATGGGGAAGACAACATGCAAACAACTATATATTATCTATACATATACACATATACACACTCACACACACATGTACACATAGGATAAATTGGACATAATCTTAGAGAGAAGGCAATGAGATTAAAGGGAACTGGGAAAGAATTCTTGTACACTCTAAAGTTTCAAGGCTCCCTAGTGCTGCAGTGGAGGAGAAAGGTCAGGCTATAAAGCCAGCATAAATAAGGAGCTCAGACTTTATTCAAGAGGCAAACTTAACTATTGAGAGGTGAGATTAAGATCATAGATTTATAAATGGAAGGAACCTTAGAAGAACATTTAAGCCAACCTCCCAATCATCATCTTATAGATGAGAAAACTGAGGCCCAGAAAGATTAAATAAATTGTCGCTCAGGTCACATAGATAATGAATAGCAGAGCTTGGGTGAAAAGGATCACAGATTTAGAGCTGAAAGGGTCCTTAGAGGTCATCTAGTCCAATCCCCTCGCTTTACATATGACAAAACTGAAATGTAAAGAGGTTACGTGATTTTGAACCTAGGTCCTCTGACTCCAAACACAGGGTGTTTCCCACTGTACCCCACTGCCTCTATTTTCCCTCCCCTAACCCTCTTAAAAAAAAAAAAGAGAAATCAAGAATAATAAATATACAGATTTTCAAGACCCACTGCTCTGATCAATGTCGAAAGTCTTGGAAGTGAAAAGAACCCCTGTGATGCACCAGTACATCCTCAAAAGATATTTTCCCTAGATCCTTAGGGTACACTTAAACCAGAATTCCCTTGGTTTCATGCTGATGAATAGAACCCATTTGCCTATTGAATAGGACTGATTAGGACTAAGGACTAAAAAGGAGCTCAGTGTGCATGTGCTTTAAAAGAAAGGAGGATGAATTATCCATATGTGAAAGAGATTTACTGTAAGAGCCCGTGGGCATTTCCTAGAAAAATTCCCATAGTATCATGCTGTTAAAACAAGGCATTTGTGAAGCTTCTGCAGGGGAAAAGCCTTATTGCTCTATTCACTAGTATCAACCTGCCATCTTGTTACTATTGATCAGCCCTAGATGTCTGATCGCACGTTGGCAGAAAGCTGGTTCCTTTAAGGGGGGGCCTTGATCTGAAAATATGACTGCTCTATGACAGGCACTTTTTGATGGTCCCAGCAAATCCTCCGGCCAATGATTTCTACCCTCATCTCCTCCATTGCTTAAGCTTCAGAGGACTGAGGACATGTGGATGAATTGGGGAAAGTTATTTTAAACACTGCTGGGAACTGTCTTATGACAGGATGCTGATACTCGATAAATGCATTTGTTGTGCAGTGCTGGAAAGATGGTAAGGAAGGGGGTGGGGAGAGGAAACAATAGTTATGTTGGAGCCCAAAGTCTTGGTTCCAGTCTCTTACCATCATGGCAACTTGCCAAAGGCAAGATTTCTACCCCCCCCATCTCAATCCTCCAATACATTCCTGTCTCCCTTCATAATAAGCAACCTAGAGTGCTGTCATTTAATACACACACACACACACACACACACACACACACACACACACACACACTACTCCCTAGAGCTTGGTAACTCTCTTGCAACTGTCTCCTTGATAGGCATCTAAGAAACAAATGAGGAGAAAGGATGTCTAAAGGCTCCATTAACATTGTTAGGTTAGAAATGTTGACAATAAGTCGATTCTTTTTGACATGACTGTCCTGGTAATGAAGGGACATTTCTACATGAGTCTTCTTAATGTAAGATAAGATATGGATGGTCTCTGCTTTTTTGACACATGTCCAGTAAACCAAAGGGGTGGGGGGCTAAGGGGGGGTGGTAAGAAAATAGGTTGTTTCAATGACACATTATGAAAAGGACGAGGTGGAAGATTAATGATGATGCTACCCATGGCTGGCTGTTTTGGCAGCACCTGAGCAGGAAAGAATTGGAATTCCCTGAATATAAGAAAGCTGGACATCATGTGGACAAGGCCCATATTAAGGGTCCCCTCATTTGTCCAGAAACCTAGAAAATCAGAGGAATGAGAACAATCAGTGCACTCGAATACTACATTTCATTGGCTTCTGGATAGGCTTTGGAAGGCAGGGGAAGAGATTTTTTATGGCTAGCAGTGAATGATCAAAAAACCAAACCTAAAAGAGTTAGTAGTGGTCAACAAAGTGTTGAGTTTCTCAACCTGTTATGGTGGGCAGAAGGATTGGAAAGGAAGACATTATGGAAGATGAGCCAAAAACATGAGTTACTTCTTAGTCTCTAAAAAGAAAGTCAATACTGTAACTGATCAAGGTTGGCATGCAAGATCCAGTTTCACAGAAAAAGCATGAAGCAGTTACTGAGCGTATGCAAGTGGATATTAAAATATTTGAGACAGTGTAAAGGAAGAAAGACAGCCCAGTGCTAGCCTCTGTATTCAGAATAAGAGAGGGAATCTTGCATTGTAGGTCAAAGGGGCAATGGGTTCAAGGAAAGGACAAAGACCCTGCTTATGTAGCTGCCTGGAGAAATTATGCAGCCCTGTATCTTACTGTTGATTTCCCTGCAGAGCAAGAGTAATTTTTGGAAGCTCTGATGAGGGACTCTTGTTGACTCCTAAAGTTCTAAACTCCCAGTCTCAGAGGCAATTGAGAGAGTTATCTCTACATAGGAAACGAGAACACCCAGGGAACAACCAAAAACCCAGGGTGTGGATCTGAAGTGCTTGGGAGTGTGTGAAAATAGCTGTGCATCTTGTCAGGTTTTACATGAGAAATCACTGGCAAAGAATGCCTTCTCAGTTATGAAAGGAAGGACATGTTGGATTTAATAAAATAAGATAAAAAAACATCCCTGTGTTACTGGAAACAGGATAGAGATGGGCACCAGGATATCTAGGTTCAAGTTCTAACCCTTTTATAGACTAGACTCATCTCCTCAAGTGTGAATGTTGGCAATGACCCCTTCCCTACCTACCTCAAGGAGTCCTTATAAAGAACAAAATCAGGTGGCCAGAAAAGAACTGTTAACTGTTAACAATTAACTTTTTCTTAACAACAAGAAAAAAGGCCTAAAAGGGATCAGAATAAACAAGATTGGTGAAAGTGCTTTGAAAAATTTAAAGTTAAGAAGACCGCGTGCCTATTAGGGCTCTATTTTATTAGTCTGGTAGGGTGGAAGCAGGATGTAGACCTAAAGCCAACAGACCTAAGTTTAAATCCTAGCATTTTCAATTTAATAGCCATGTGACAATGGGCAAGTTCCTACAACTAGCTGAATGACAGAGCTTCAGTTTACTCATCTATAAAATTAGGTCAAGATTTCTCTAAGACCCTTTCTAGTCCTAACTTTCTTATCTAAATCTTATTTTTATTTCTTTATACCTTTTGTTTTTTTATATTACCTTCATTTCTGAATATATCCTTTTTCTCATTCCATATCCAGTGAGCCATCCCTTATGATAAAGGGTTTTTGTTTGTTTGTTTCTAAAAGAAGGGGGACAAAGCAGTTCCGCAATAGTGACCAACCTATCACCCATGTCTGATGGTATATGCAATACTTCATACTCATCACCTCTGCAAAGAACAGAGAGAGGTTCACCTCTTAACTTTTTAAAATTTACATCTAGTCTGAGAAGAATGCTTGGTTTGGTGTGACTCTTCATTTTCTATGCTCAGAACCCTATTTTTTAAATTTTTTATTATTGTTTATTATTCATTTACATTTGTTATTCATTGGTGGGGGTGTGGAGCACAGCAGATGTAGTGGGGAAAGCCCTGGTTTTTAAGGCAAAGGACCCTTGCCTTATCCTTGCATTATGGGATAATAGGTGAGCTTCTTTGTACTTTGAGCAGCTCACTTCATCCTCTCTAGATCTGTTTCCTCATCTGAAAGCTTTTCCCAAGACCTCCTTAATGCAAGTGCCTTCCCTCCAAGATCATTTCTGTTTTATCTTGTATATACCTTGTTTGTCCTTTGTCATCTGTGTATTGTCTCCCCCATTCAACTGTCAGCTCCTTGAGGGCAGAGACTGTTTTTGTCTTTTTTGGGGGGAGGGGGTGAGGGGAGGTATCAGTGCCTAGCAACAGCAAGTATTTAAAAAATGCCTGTTGCCTTGCCTTAACTTGTTTGAAAAAATTGGGGGCTTAGGACTGTGGAGACTGGGAACTTTCCAACTCAAAATCCTATTAACACAGAGCCCCAGAATCTGAAAATTGGAAGGGACCTTGGCAGTCAATCGATAAACTAAGAGAATCTCTACTCTAGGCCACCTAAGAGGTTATGCTGACTCTGCCTGAAGACAAGTGTGCTTTGCTTCCAACTGACTTTGGAAAGAGCATCAAAGCCCCTCCCAGTTCTAAGATTCTACTTTCCAAGGTTCCTTCCAGCCCTAATATTCCATGTTCCATGTTCTAAGACCCCTTCAATCTATCAATCAATCAGCATTTGTCAAGCTAGATGCTTGACCCTGTATTAGGCACCAAGAATATAAAAAACTAAAGAGAAACAGTCCCTGCTCTCAAGAAATGTATACTCTATCAGAGGAGCTAACATGTACACCTATAAAGTAAATGCAATGTAATCATACTTGACCATTCCATGCTCTATGTCTTGAGATCCATTCTATCTCTGACGTCATCTTCAAAGATCTCTTTCAGGTATGACATTTTATATTCTATGTCACCAAGTCTCTTTCAGCCTTAAAATTCTATGACTACACACCCCCTGAAGAAAATGCACAAGCATTTGCCTCTTTTGAGGGACACCTTCTGACTCCACTTTTTTTCCTGGGGAAATGTACACAATGAAACCTCTAAAAGCATATCATTTCCAAAGGACTAGATTATCACTTCTCAAATACGATGCATTCTGAGGCACCCTGGTCCAATCTGGAACGTGACAGTTTAGCTACAAATTGTGCCGCTAGAAGCACCTAGATGGCATCATAGCCACCTGTGCAGTGCACACTAGAGGGCCTCAGGGAAAAAAAATCAATTAATCAATTTGTTTATTGAAGCATCTGAGCAATAGGGAGCCCAGGCAGAGGATTGGATGAGTCTGCTAATAAGCAAGTGGGACTGACTACTTAGTTGCATCAACTAATTTCAAAGTTTAGCCTGTTGATTTTCATTAGGAAGATTCATTCCAGGCATCCCACCTCCTACATAAGTCTTTTCCCTTTTATGACTGAATGGGAACACATTGTGATTCACAATTACCCGAGTTATTGTCTCCAAAAGCACTTTTCAACCAACATGTGGATATTTATGACCTCTTGCCCAACAGTTCTGTCCTATTCTGGGTAAATAATTCACTTTGATGTAGCCTTTACAGGTCTCCAAAGTGGCATCCCCAGAACTGCCTTTATAATACTGATATCAATGCTTATATCATTGTCCCTGTTTTACAAAGAAGGAAACTGAGGCTCAGAGAAATGGAGTGACTTATACATGGGGGGAAGAGATGGGAGACATGCATTTATATAGCACCTACTATGTGTCAGGCACTGTGCTAAGCACTTTACAAGTGTTATCTTATTTGAGTTTCACAACAACCCTATAAGGGAGATACTATTATCATCCTCATTGCATAGATGAGAAAACTGAGACAAACAGAGATTAAGTCACTTGCCCAGGGTCACATAGCTAGTAAATGTCTGAGGTTGGATTGGAAGTCATATCTTCCTAGCTCTAGGCCCAGTACTCTATTCATTATCCCATCTAGTTTAGTAAGTGGCAAAGTTGGGTCTCTGACCCAGAAATTTTGACTCCCAATCCAGTGGTCTTTCTACTCCAAAATATTGCCTTTCAAGCAGTACAGAGAGGTTTCCAACTTCTATGTTGTATGTCAAAATTTCACTTTAAATAGTCTCACTATGCCACGGATGTGTTTAGACCAAGGGCCAAGCGATATCCCTTGCATAAACAGTACTGTATAGAGCTCAGATTCATAGACTAAAGGAGGTGGAGCCAAGATAGCAGAGTAAAGGCAGGGAGTCACCTGAGCTTTTCCAAATTTTCCTCCAAACAACTTTAAAATAACACCTCAAAATGAATTCTGGAGCAGCAGAACCAATAAAAGGATGGGCTGAAACAATTTTCCTGTTTCCAAGACAACTTAGAAGGGCAACAGGAAAAGTCTATCTCACTGAGGTGAGACTGCAGTGCAGTCCAGTGTACTTCACACCCTAGCAAACCAGTAGTAGGCCTTGGGGACAATGGAATCAGCAGCGGCAGCTTCTGGAGTTCTCAGCCTTTAGATGGTAAGGAGGTCAGACAACTGGTCAGAAGGAGATTAGAGGGGACCCTTTGCTGACACTGGGTCCAGGATTTTGTGGCATTGCCCATATGTGGTTCCTAGTCATAGTACCAGAGTGAGAGGAACATTAGCAAGAGCAGGGACCCTGGTCACAGTTCCAAGGCAGAAAATAGTGCTTTTGGGCACTCACAGACCAGAGCATAGGCAAGGACAAGAGTTACCACACCTCTTCTTAAATCAGACCAGCTTGGAAGAACTGAACACTTACAACCCCCTGGAATAACCCTAGAATTAGCTCTGAAAACAGCAGCATAAAAAAAGTGAAGCTTGAGATAATGTCCCCTCCATTCTGAGAGTAGAGCCCAACTTTGATATCAAGTTAAACATCAAGAAATAGGCCAGAAAATGAGCAACAACAAAAAATACATGACCGTAGGAAGTTACTATGGTGACAGGGAAAATCAAAATACAAACTCAAAAGAAGACAACAAAATCAAAACACCTACATCCAAAGTATCAAAGAAAAATAAGATTTGGTCTCAGGACCAAAAAGATTTTCTGGAAGAACTCAAAAAGGGTTTTAAAAATCAAACAAAAGAGGAAGAGGAAAAAAACTGCAGAAAAGAAATGAGAGTAATGCAAGAAAAATACTTTAAAAGAGTCAACAGCTTGGTAAAGGAGACAAAAAAAAAACACTGAAGAACTAAATATCTTAAAAAATAAAATAGGCCAAATGGTAAAAGAGGCACAAAAATCCACTGAAGAGAAGAACTCCTTAAAAAGCAGAATTGGCCACATGGGAAAAGATGTAAAAAAAAAATCACTGAAGAAAAGAACTCCTTAAAAAGTGAAATTGGATGAATGGAAGCTGATGAATCCATGAGACATCAAGAAACAACAAAATAAAATCAAAAGAATGAAAAAAGAAGAGAAAAATGGAAATATCTCATCAGAAAAACAACTTACCTGAAAACAGATCAAGGAGAGATAATTTTAAAATTATTGGACTACCCTAAAGCCATACATTACATTTCAAGAACCTAGATATTACATTTCAAGAAATTACCAAGAAAAATTTCCCCAATACCCTAGAACCAGAGAATAAAATAGAAATTGAAAGAATCCCTCAGTTGCCACCTGAAAGAGATCCCAAAATGAAAACTCCCAAAAATATTGTAGCCAAATTCTAAATGAAGGAGAAAATAGTACAAGCAGCTAGAAAGAAACAATTCACATATTGTGGAACCACAGTGAGGATAACAAAAGAGTCTATATTAAAGGATTAGAGGGATTGAAATATGATATTTTAGAGGGCAAAAAAGTGAAGATTACAACCAAGAATTACCTACCCAGCAAAACTGAGTATAATCCTTCAGGAAAACCATGGACATACAAAGAAATAGAGAATATTCAAGCATTTCTGATGAAAAGACAAAAGCTAAATGGAAATTTTTACTTTCAAATATAAGAATCAAGAGAATCATAAAAAGATAAACAGGAAAGAAAAATCATAAGGGATGTACTAAGATTAAACTGTTTATATTCTTCCATGGAAAGATGATACTTGTACCTCCTAAGATCATTATTAGGGCACTTAGAAGGAGTATACATAAACAGAGGTCATGAGTGTGAGTTGACAATGATAGAACAATACCCCAAAAAAATAAAATCAAGGGGTGAGAAAGAGAGATGCACCGGAAGAAGGGGGAAGGGAGAAGTAGGATGGGGTAAATTATCTCACATAAAAAAGGCACAAATAGGCTTCTATAGTAGAGGAAAGGGGGATGAGGCACAATGCTTGAACTTTACTCTCATCAGAATTGGCACAAAGAGGGAATAACATATACACCCAGTTGGTTATATAAATCTATCTTACCCTACAAGGAAGGAAGAGGGGAGGGAGATAAAAGAACAGGGTGAGACTGATAGAAGGGAAGGTGAATTGGGAGATGTGGCAGTCAGAAGCAAAACACTTTTGAGGAGGGACAGGGTGAACAGATAAACAGGGGCGAAATAGGATAGAGGGGAATACAGTTAGTAATCATAACTATAAATGTGAATGGAATAAACTCACCCATAAAATATAAGTGGATAACAGAGTGAATTAAAAAAACAGAATGCTACAAAAACTGGAGCAGAAGGTGTACAAAAACTTTCTCTGAAAAAGGCCTCATTTCTCAAACATATAGAGAACTGAGTCAAATTTACGAAAATAATAGTCATTTCCCAATTGATAAATGGCCAAAGGATATGAACAGGCAGTTTTCAGATGAATAAATCAAAGTTATCTATAATCTCATGAAAAAAATGCTCTAAATCACAATTGATTAGAGAATGCAAATTAAAACAATTCTGAAGTACCACTTCACACCTCTCAGATTCACTAATATGACAGAAAAGGAAAAAGACAAATGTTGGAGGTGATGTGGGAAAACAGGGACACAAACGTACTACAGTTGGAGTTGTGAACTGAACTAACCATTTGCAGCAATTTGGAACACTGGCCAAAGGGCTATAAAATTGTGCATACCCTTTGAGTCAGCAATACTACTACTACTACTACTACTACTACTACTACTACTACTACTACTACTACTACTACATCTGTTTTTCCTTTTTTAAAAAAGGAAAGGGACCTATATATACAAAAATATTCATAGCAGCTCTTTTTGTGGTGGCAAAGAATTGGAAGTAAAGGGGATGCCCATCAACTGGGAAATGGCTGAACAAATTATGGCATATGATTATGATGGAATACCATTGTATTATAAGAAATGATGAGCAGAATGCTTTCAAATAAAGCTGGAAAACTTTCATGAACTGATACAAAGTGAAGTGAGCAGAACTAGCACCACACTGTACAAAGTAATAGCAATATTGTATGATGATAAACTGTGAATGGCTTAGCTATTCTCATCAATATAGTGATCAAAGAAAATTCTGAAGGACTTACAATGAAAAAATGCTATCCACCTCCAGAAAAAAAAAAAAACTGATAAAATCTGAGTGCAGATCAAAGCATACTTTTTTTTACTTTCTTTATTTTTCTTATTTTCTGTCTGTTTTCTTTCATAATATGACTAATATGGAAATTAGTTTTGAATGACTACACATATATAACCTATATCAAATTGCTTTCCTTCTCAATGAGAGAGGAGATAAGGAAGAGAATTTAAAACTCAAAATTTTTTTTAAAACGCTAAAAATTATTTTTACATGGAATTAGAAAAATAATTTTAAAAAACAAACAATAAAAATGGTAAATTCACAGAAAGGACATTCAGAAATCAGAAAGAAAGGACACTATATTACTCCTTTATTGACAAAAGTAATGCCATTTTAGAATAAGCCTCAATTTCAAGTGTAAACATAGAGTTACATCTAGCCCTTACGTTTTGCCTTCCTTTACCCAAGTTATTTTGCAAGGTGAGTACAAAAATAAATAAACAGTATCCAACATGTCTTATACTCATAAGGCCAGTGATAGACTTGCAGATTAGAAAGTCTTTTTTTCCCTCCCCTGAAATAACAGTAACCTGGCTCCAAGGCCAATAGATTGCTGGTTGTGAAGAGAGCATGATTATGTGAGCTCTGTATACCTTAAGTCCATATAGGAAATGGTTCATATTCAGAAACCCACTTGCTTCATAGAGACACCATCCTCTGCGTGCCTACTGATGCTTCTCCCTGCCTAGCCTTTAACAAATGTACAGAAAAAAACCTTTCACTGACCGATATTCTAAGTTGTAATAAAGTAAGGGATTTAGGTACCACGAAAGACCACCTCTTTTGAGGACCAGAAAAGTAAAATCATATCTTCAGGGCCACATAGTAACTGATCTACAATTCTAACACAAAATCATCCTGACTCTTCATCTAGTATTTGTTGGAATGAATCATACTTTGTCTCACATTCCTACACAGAGTCACATAATAATGGTATATACCTGTTGTATTAAGAGAGGTGGCTGTGGTGTAATGAATAGAAAGCCTGCCTCAGACATATGCAGGTTGTGTGATCTTGGACAAGTCACTGAATCTCTATAGATAAGTACTGATCTCCCTTAAAAAAAGGGGCTTCCTCAGCTGGGAAGTCCCTCTTCCAATGTAATCACAGTCCTTTCCCTATCTTTATTCTGTTAAATGGAAAAAATCTGTTTCTTTCTTGAATCCTGTTAACGAAACAGGAGTCCAACAAAAGGCAAGCTCGGGAAAACTGGAGAGAGAGCCAGAAGACCTGAGTTCTCGTTCTTATTCTGCCTTGTTAGTTGAGTAATCTTCACAAGTCCTTTAATTTCTTTAAACTTCGCTTTCCCATATTCTCTATCAAATGGAAATGAAACTACTTGCACTACCTACTGATGGCTGTGGATAGCTCATTGTAGCACAGAGATGACTGGGCATTCAAAGGCAATGCCACAAGTTGACAGAATCACAGGATTTGAGAGTTGAAAGGAACCTCCATCTAGTCCAACTCACAATCCAAAGAAATCCCCATTCAGATATGCCTGATAAGTCTTTTTGTTTTCTTTTGGAGGCAATCAAGGTTAAGCGATTTGCCCAGGGTCACACAGTTAGTAAGTGTCTGAGGTCAAATTTGAACTGAGGTCCTGCTGACTTCAGGGCTGATATTTTATCCCCTAGCTGTCCCTACGCCTGATAGGTCTTCATCCAATCTCTGCCTATAGCCCCCTTTAAAGTATAGTGTAAAGAGTACTTGGCTTCAAATCCTTCCCTTGCCATCGCAATCCTTACCTGTCTGATCTTAGGCAAGTCACTTAACCTCCTTCAGCCTCAGTTTCCTCATTTATAAAATGAGAGTGTTGAATTACATTTCCTCCAGCTTTAGAGTTATGACCCTATAATGATCTCCAAGAAAGGGGAAAGCACTACCTCTTCCTCCTGAGATAGCCCATAACACATGGGGATGGTTCTAATTAATTAGCAAGTTTTTCCTGATATCAAACTTGTTTGCCTCTGAAGTTTCTACCCATTGTTTCTGATTCTACCTTCCAGAGGCACAATAAAACAAATCCACTCCCATATGACAACCTTTCCAAAAGATTTCAAAGATATGCAGTAGGTTCTTTGTGGGTCTTCTTGTCTCCCAGATAAACATTCCCTGTTCCTGCATCTAATCCTCCTATGACTTGGACTCAAGGCCCTTTGCCATCATGATTTCTCTCCTCTGGATAAACTCCAGCTTATTAATGTCTTTCTTAAAATGTGGTGCCCAGAACTATAGACAATGATCCATATGGGGCCCAACCAAGACAGAGAACAGAGGGCCCAGCACCTACTTATTCCTGGAAACGACGCACATTATGTCATTCCTAATGTAACCCAAGATTGCCTTGGCTTTTTTTGGCTGTGATATCACACTGCTGACTCATCCTGAGCTTACAGTCCACTAAAACCCCAACCCAGATCCTCTTCTGACCATTTTATGTCTAATCATGCCTCCAATATTCTGTACATATGAAGCTGACTTTGCAACCCCAATAGTAAGACTTTATTATTGAATTTTACTTATTTATAATCAGCCTTAAGTTCTAGCCTGCCAATATTATCTTGGATCCTGACTTTCTTATCCAGTGTGTTAACTACTTTATGGCTTCAGTAAAAATTTGATGAGATTCCATCTACACTTCATTCAACTCATTGATGAAATTATCAAGTAGCACAGAGCCAGCCAGAGATTCCTGTGGCACTCCAACAGAGACCTTTTTTTAAAAAAAATTTAATTTTTTTTTTCTGAGCTGACATTGGATCCTTTATGATTACTCTTTGGGTCCTCTTATTCTACCAATTATGTCAGGCTCTACCAAGTTGGAAAGGCTGTGAGTATGACAGTGGCCCTACCTGGGGTGAGCACCCTATGACTTTCTAGATCCTTGGGTGTGGCCTTTTGACTGAGTCCAAGGTTTACAGAACAAATCCTTTTATTAAGGGATTTGTTCTATGAAGCTTGGATTCAGTCAAAGGGCTGCACTTGAGGACCTAGAGGGCCACATGTGGCCTTGAGGCCACAGGTTTCCCACCCCTGCCCTAGACTGTACCTGCTGACCAAGGATTAGACTAAACAAAAGAGAGAAGTTGGCCCATAGATGATGGAATTTTTGCCAGGTTGACCAATAAAATAGGTAAAACCAAGGATATGCTGGGAAAGGTTTACAACTAGCTTCTTGGGGAAAGTTTTCTATATTATTAACATTTTCTTTATTATCTTAAGCCTAGAAAATCAACAAAAGAATCAGCCAATCCCTGACTTGTAGGGTTTGCTGATTTTGGAGGTATAAATGCTCACGTTCAAAATTTAACAATTGGCTCTTATAAGCAGGTCGAGCTGGCTCTAGCATAGCTCTGGGTAGAGCGCCTCAAAGGTTGCTTCTTCCTGTCTGTCCCATTTCTGTTTCTGCAGAAGGATCAGAAAACATGTCGAAGAGTGCTCAAAACAAATCACAGTTTCTAGACCATTTATTAACATTAATTTAACTCTCAGCATTCTGAGTATGATTGGGAAAAAATAACTCAGGATGAAAACGGATGGATAGGCTGCACTGTGGGTACCTGGGGTGATGGAGATTGTGAGGCCATTAACATAGAGGAACAATTCTGCATCACAGGGTTGTTATAAGTATGCAAGGAGATAATGGATAGGAGGCCCTTGGCCACAAGGGAGTACTCGATCAGTGAGCATGAGAGATCTTGACCAGGAAACATACGAACAGAAAAGGAAGTAAGCTGTAGGAAAAAGGAGGGCGAGCAGGCAGTGGCAGGTTCTACTCTGGGATCCATAGACTGATCACAATAACTGATCTTTACAAATGCTTGTGTAACAGTGTCTACTCTGGCCCCCCACAGCCTGAAGGCCAGGTAGGTTATATTTTCACTTTCCACAAGGGTCCTTTGGTGACCTTTGAGGGTTGGAGAGTGTCCACCAGGGATGGGGAACCTGAGGCTTTGAGGCCACACATGGCCTTCTAGGTCCTTGAATGTGGCCTTTTGACTGAATCCAAGTTTTATAGAATAAATCCTTTTATTAAGGGGATTTGTTCTGTGCAGTTTTTTGTTGTTGTTGTTATTTTTCATTTTGCGTGCATGTGTGTGTGTGTATGTGCGCACATGTACAGGTGTTGTGCAAATGCCAGGCACTGTGCTAAGCACTTTACAGATATTAACTCATTTGATTTTCATAACAATTCTGCAAATTAGATGCTATGATTACCCCCTATTTTACAGCTGAGGAATGGGGCCATCTCCAGTTGTCTTGATCTACATCTGGCCACTGGACCCAGATGGCTCTAGAGGAGAAAGTGAGGTTGGTGACTTTGCATAGCCCCCTTAAATCCAATTCATTTGCAAGTCATGGTATCACCTCCCTGATGTCATGGTCCTCTTGGAGAATGAAGGACAAACAACAAAAACAGTTGAGGAAACTAAAGCAGGCAGAGGTTAAGTGACTTGCCCAGGGTCACACAGCTAATAAGTGTTTGAAGCCAGATTTAAAGCAAAGTCTCCCTGACTCCAGGCCCAGTGCTCTAGTCACTGTGCTACCTACAAGGATTGTTATCCATCAGCTTAGAGATGAGGGTACTGAAGGTGAGAAGAGTCAAGTGATTTGCCCAAGGTCACACAGCTAGCAAGAATTTGGTTCAAACTCACACCTCTCCTGACTCCAGGTCCATGACACTATATTGATTTTCATGTTAAAAAAAAAACCATAAAAAGGCCTCCCTCACTCTGAGTGATTGCTCTGTGGAAGATTTACAGGACTGTACAGACAAGAATCAGACAATTGGATAGAATGCCAACGTGGAGTTAGAAAGATTTATCTTCATGAGTTCAAATCTGGCCTCAGATACTTATTAGCTGTATGACCCTAGGCAAGTCACTGAACCCTGTTTTCCTCAGTTTTCTCATCTATAAAATGAGCTGGAGAAAGAAATGGCAAACCACTTCAGTATCTTTGTCAAGAAAACCCCAAAAAGGGTCACAAAGAGTTGGACAAAACTAAAATGATTGAACAACAAAAAATGGACAAGAATCATACAGAAAGAGAAGGTATGAATGGGTCACAATCTGTACTAATGGAAGAAATACCCACACTGATGAGACTACAGATCATTTCCATATTGAAATATGGTGATGGTTTTCATTGGATATGGTAGGTATGTACATTGAATATGCATTGTACTTAGCATTCAATAAATGTTTGGTGAGTGAATAAATGGATGGTGATGTATGCCTGAATGAGGAAGAGGATAAGAGATTTAGAGCTAGAAGAGGGATCTTAGAGGCATCTAATCCAACCCCCTCAGTTTTTCAGGCGAAGGATCTGAGACAAAGAGAAATAGA
Source organism: Phascolarctos cinereus (assembly GCF_003287225.1). Classification (NCBI taxonomy): domain Eukaryota; kingdom Metazoa; phylum Chordata; class Mammalia; order Diprotodontia; family Phascolarctidae; genus Phascolarctos; species Phascolarctos cinereus. Next base: position 391,700,437 of record NW_027555625.1, on the reverse strand, counting down.
GAGGCCTGCCTAAGGTCACACAAACAACCTTTGAGTTCAGGACCTCTAAGACAGCATGGGATGAATTCTCTGGTAAGGCATCAAGCAAGGAGCAGGGGAGGGAGGCAGAGATGCAGGTAAAAAGGCAGAGGCATCAGTGTCTGGGTTGATCTCAGGTAGCTGCTTCACGGCTCCATTTTCACTCAGCCAGGGGAGAATGGTATACGTGAGGGTCCCCTGCTGCCCGGAAGTTTTCAGAAGAAGATGACTTCAGAAGTGTGATATTCAAGAACGGGAGGAAGAATTGACTCAGAATGAATGTCGCAGTCTCTGTTTATTCGTCTCCGTATGCCAGGCTCAGAGGTTTCTCAGCTGGTTCCCATTAGTTTTTCTCCTATGCAGTATTACAGATTTATAGTGCCATCTGTAGAGGGGTGCAGGCCCAGGACTTCACGGTTCTATATGTGGTCCTTCCGGTTCTAGCACCAGCTTCTGCAAAGGCAGGGAGATTGCAATGGAGCCCCTGGTGCAAATTGTATAACTCCCCCGCCCACTCAGAGCTTCATTTGCCTCATCTCCTACTTCCACATCGAGATTGGTAACCGAGGTGCTATTTCTGGTCTTTCTCCGTACCCTTCGTTTCTCTCACGTCATTGAAAATGATCCCATGGTCTACATGGTCATAGATTTAATACTGGAATGGATCACAGAGTCCATTTAGTCTGGCTTCATCATTTTACAGGTGAGGAAACTGAGGCCAAAGAGAAATGATTCACCCAAGACCACCACAACCAAACACAGAGAAGCAGCACTGGGACCTAAAGAGCTGGTCTTCTAACTCCTATCTGGTATTCTTTGTGCTGCTTCATGATATTCAGACTTCTGTATTTTTTTTTTCTAGACCTTTATTGCAAAGTGTACAGAGAGGTGGTCTTGAAGTAAGGGAGACCTGAGTTCAAATCCTTCCTTTGGCACATGGCAAGCCACATGATCTCTCAGTGCCCCAGGCCACTCTCAAAGACGGTAAGTCCCTTGGCAGCTGGATATTGTGTTATTGTGTATAAATGCATAGGTAGAGGGAAGTCCCTCCTAAGGGGCTCCTAAATCAAAGAACGCACAGGTCTAATCAAAACTAAAAAAACGTTACAGCTAATATTCTGTATCACCCTTTCATTCATTCCCTTTCTAGCATTTTTTTAAATCATTGGCCATATTAATGCCTAAAGGTGGTTGCTAACTGAAAAACTTACTAAGGAAAATAATAGCCTACTTTAAGGTATATAAAGTACTTTCAATGAATAATCTCAGTTGAATCTCAAAAAAGTTTTTTTGAGGGAGGTACTACCCATATTTTTAAAGCCCATTTTACAGACAAGGAGCCTCAGGCTGAGGGGTTAAATGATTTGTTCATAGCTAGTAAGAGGCAGGATTTGAACCCAGGTCTGTCCTCATTCTGATAACCAGCATTCTGTCAACTAGCCTAAGCCAGTTCTGGAACAGCTCAAGTATCACTTGGATTGTAAAGCAGTTGTTGTCTGGAACACTTGGGAATGAATGAAAAAAAAAATTGTTGCTTTTATTTTCTGCATTTATTACTAAGAAGATGACTTTTGAGCCCCTGCAAGGAGTAAAAGTCAGTAGGTGGGCTCTTTCTGGGGCAAGACCATCTATTATTTGCTCATATCTGATCTCAATGTACCAGAACACCTGCATCATGGAAGTTATTGATACTCCTACAGGGATCAGGAACAGATACTTAGAAAGGTGCATGAGCTTCCTTAGCACATACATATAACACGAGAGTTAAAAGCCCAACAGACCTGGAGTTTAAAATTGATAAGCCTTTCGTCACCAGCTCGATTTAGAAATGATAAACGTATCACCTCAGTAACCACAGATACTTTTAACGTGGCACTGAATAGCTTACCAAAACCCTTTCCTCACAACAATTTTGTAGATTAGAAAGTTTAAGTATTATTATACGACAGCTAGGTGACACAGTGGATAGAGTACTGGGCCTGGAGTCAGGAAGATTCATCTTCATGTGTTCAAATCTGGCCACAAGACACTTACTGTGTGACCCTGGGCAAGTTATTTAATGCTATTTGCCTCAATTTCTTCATTTGTAAAATGAGCTGGTGAAGGAAATGGCAAAACACTTCAGTATCTTTGCCAAGAAAACCCTAAATTGGGTCACAAAGCATCAGATATGACAATAGTGAACAAAAAGTATTATTATCCGACAGAAGAGGAAACTGAGACTGAAAGGTTAAATGTTTTGTCCAATAACACACAACTAGAAAATAATAGGAGATCCATGAATAAAACCCAAATCTTCTAACTTCTAAGTCTAGTGTTTGTGTTTCCCACTATACCATGTGTTCTTTCAACTGTCAGAGGATATTTGTAGAGATCACTGGAAAAGACTAAAGATCCAAATTTGGAACTCATTTCAGAATTTCACAGGCCTTCTCCCAAAAAAAATCATATTTTTTTTGTAAGCAGAAAGAACAAAGAAAGATAAATACTACAGATAAAACAGAAATAAGAAGTCAACTAGATAGCTGTTAGTCAGTAGTTTGTTATGTATGTGTATATGTGTGTATATTGGACCATTAAGTCCCTAATCATGATTACTCATGAATACTTTTTCGTCTAGGAAATTATGCAGTGTTTTTAACAACTCCCCCTATTCAATAAGCTCCATTGGCTCTCTATTGCCTTCAGGATCAAATACAAAATGTCCTATTTGGCATTTAAAGCCCTTCCTAACCTAGCCCCTTCTTACCTTCCCAGTCTTCTTACACCTGACTCCTCAACCCAAACTCTTCTATCCAGTGACACTAGCTTCCCAGCTTTTCCACAAACAAGACATGTCATCTCTTGGATCTGGGTATTTTCTCTGGCTGTCCCCTATACCTGGAATGCTCTTCCTCCTCAACTCCACCTAATGGCCTCCCTAGCTTCCTTCAAGACCCAACTAGAATCCCTTCTTTTCCTGGAAGCCTTCCCCAACCCCTCTTAATTCTAATTTCCTGTTAATTATTTCCTATTTATTGTTTGCCTTATATAATCTATTTGTTTGCATGTTGTCTCCCTCATTAGACTGTAAGTTCCTTGAGGGCAAGGACTGTCTTTTGCCTATTTTTATATGCCCAGCACTTAGCACAGTGCTGTTAAAAAAAAACATATATACATATATATATATATATATATATATATGCTATAAAAATTATGAAAGAGATAGCTTCAGAAAAACCTGGGAAGATCTATATAAACTGATGCAAAGTGAAATGAGTAGAACCAAGAGGACAGTCTACACAAAACCAGCAATACTATAAGGAAATTCATCCATGAAAGACTTAATAACCCTGATCAATACAATGATCACCACAATTACAAAGGACTCATAATGCTATCCACCTCCAGAGAGACTCAAAGTAGAGGTCAAAGCACATTTTTTTCATTTCTTTATTTTTCTTGCTTTTTTTTGGAATACGGCTCATGTGGAAATATGTTTTACATGAATGTACATGTGTAACCATATATCTGGCTTTCTCAATGTGTGGGAGAGTGGTAGTGGGAGGGAGAGCATGTAGAACTGAAAACAAAAATAAAATTAAGAAAACAAGAATAAACCCCTCATCGATTCCTGTATAACAAAGGAAAATGATAAAGCAAGACCAACTAAGAAAGCAACTGTGTCTAACATTAAATAAATGATCATGTTTCCGTAGTTCCCCAGCTCTCCATTGGGAGATTATGGGATGTGGGAAGATGATGTGGAAAATGAGTTTCATCCTCCCTTCTCTGGGACAAAGACTGGTCGCTACAATTGAACTGAGGGAAGCTACCTTTTGAGGTTTCTTGTGTTTACATTATTGCAGTGCCCGTATATGTTGTTCTTTTGGTTCTGTTTTCTTTGCCTAGCATCAGTTTATGTAAGTCTTCCTGTATTTCTCTGAATTTGTTGTACCTGTGATTTTACACCATGTTTATATACCACAATGTGTTCAGCCATGCCCCATTATTTTGGTTCTAACTTTTTTACTAACACACAGACACACAGACACAGACAGACACACACACATACACACACACATCTGCAAATATTTTGTATACACAGAGCCTCTCTTTCTGTCTTTGACCTTCTCAGGGTTATATGCCTAGTCATGGGATTGTTGGGTGAAGGCTATAAACAGTTTAATGACTTTTAACATCAACATTTCTCTAATGATGCTCTATGGCTATGAGTCATGGAACACCATGGTCTCTGAGGAATTAAAGTCACTGAAAGGGCAGGGAAAAGACATATGATGGGTGTGAGCAGGCCGTAATATATTACCAATGAAGAATTGTGCAGGAAAAGTAATATAAGGAATAACATGAGAAAGATGTATGAAGGGAAAATGAGAAGGTGGGATGGCTGTGTAGTGAAAACTAAGTGTAACAGATGGAAAGATGGTGTCAGACAGTCAATGAATAATCATTTAATAAGTGCCTGCTGTATACCAACACTGAGCTAATCATTGGAGGTACAAAGAAGGGCAAAAGAGAGTCCCTCTTGTTAAAGTCACAGACTAATAGACGAGACAAGAGTCAAAGGTCTATTTACAAGCTAAATGGAAATAATCAACAGAGGGAAGGTACTTGAATTATCACTTAATTAGATCAAGAGAGAATCAAGAAAGACTTTATGTAGAAGGTAGAATTTTAGTTGGGACTTGAAGAAAGCCAAGGAACCCAGGAGGTATTGATGGCAGTCATGTAACACAAAGAAATGTAGAGAAAGGTCCCCAGCACCTTGTGGAGGTTCTATAGGAGGACATGGACCAGAGTCACATAGGATGGAAAAATTTGGATTAAGTTGCACTCTGAATCACTGGAGGGTGAGTAATGTGGAAACATCACTGAGATAGAGCAGTAATCAAAGCATCAAAGAGCTTTTGGAACTGGGTTCATCCAAGACTAACTGGACACAATGGGAAGTCTGGGGTACTAACGTATTCTCCTCTGAATAGGGAAAAAAAAACAGATGGATCCCAAGGACAGAATCTTGAAAAACCTTGAGAACCTGAACTCCCAAAACTCCAAAAACCTCTGAGATTTGTGGTTCAATACATTGGGCAGGCCCAGCTTCTTATTTGCAAAGGAGAGGGGACTTAAAAGGCTTTGAGTGCCCCTTAAAGAAAAATCTCATTTTGATAGGATAAGTGTAGATGGCCCAGCAATCTGTAGATTTAATTACCTTTAACATATCTGGACTTTGAAATGCAAGAGGAAGAAGTTCAAGGTTAAAAAAAAAATGAGCTTTGAAATTTCCTAGTCCCTGAATCCTGGGAGGAAATATCTGGAGACATTTAAAACAGCAAAATAGATAGTCAACATTTACCCACCCCAAAAGAACCTGTTCTTGCCAATACTTGAAAGCTAAATAGGGAGATTTGGGGAGGAGAAGAGGGAAAAAGTAAAGTAAAAAGAAGCCTTAAAGCCACACCAAAATCCTATCGTGGGTTAGAAAAACCAGAGACTCCTAACAACGCATAGGACTTTTCTTAATAATCAGTATGGACCGCTTTTTCAAACTTAAGACCAGCACGTTGTTTCCAGTGATCAGAATTAGCAAGTCATGCATCAGTGGAGACATTGAAGCTTTCCCCAAGTTAAATCTCTGTCAGTTCAGTCATAAGAAACAATAATCATTTCCAAAGCTTGATGAATTTTCATGGTGTGGCTTCCTGCTTCACATCTGTTCAGTTCAGACAGGACATTTACGTTTTGTGTTTTCAGCACATTTCCCAGTGAAATTAGTAAAATTCATTGTATGGATAGCTATATATGAGATCCTGTAGTCATCTTTGAGGTCTTCCTTTCTCACCTGAAACTTGACATGTTTTCCAGATCCAGAAAGAAAAAGAAAAGGAATGGAGGTGGAAAGGAGGTATTGTTGAGTATTGGGTTTTTCAAGAAAATATGGCAAAAATGGAGAGATTTTTCTTCTCTGAAAAAAAAAAGCCATAAAAGCTCTGGACAGAGTCCCTTTACAGATCATTATAGCACATAAAGTATTATCTTTCTCTTTACAGAGCCTGGCTCATTTTTATTCTCTCCCATAGATAGTTTGGCTTTTATGTTCCAGAAGTCAAGTCCAGTTTCACAGCTTCCTTGGCCCTGCAGGGCGGATGGGCTATAATTCTTTGTTGCTTTTCCTATAGGCAGACCTAGGAGTGCTTTCTGCTTTCTCCAACAGATGGGAGGTTTGCCCCCTCCAGATATGTAGCCCTGAATTTCCCAGGCATCACCATTTCCACTCGATGCTGCATGCAGGCTGTCCTAGCCATCAGATGACACTCATCCCACTCTTTTCTGGGGCCTGGCCTGGTGTGGTGGGAATTCCAGGTCAGAGGGAAAAGTGAGTGTTTCTTGAGACGGGATGGAAAGAGAGGGGGGGAAAGAGAGGGGGATTGGGGGAGGGGGGGAGCGGTTCATCCCAGCCCTGTCTGATTTAGAGTCCAGGGGTAAATGGCACTATAATGAGGCTCCAACCAACAAGAGGATGACATAAGCTCTTCCATTTCTAACCCAGTTACCCACCACAACCCAAAGCATTCTGAAGCTCATGATATATAAATTTAATTTCTCTTTTATGGCTGGAACAGTGTTTTCCATGATTTATAAATCATTTGGTCGGTGATTTCTTTGAAATCTTTGCCTCATTTATGCTCTTGACCTCTTGACCCCCAGATACTTTTATTTATACCAGAGATCTTTCCCGTGGTGGTACAGTTTAATGTCATGAGCCCGAGACTGGGCTGGGTGACTGAGAGGCAAAGAAACAAAGGCAAATGTGGGAGAAGGATTTGATGCAAAAATATGTGTTTGAAAAGAAGAATAAACAAAAGGAAATGTGAACGCTTGAAACATATTGCTCTAACAGTATTGATTTATTGCAGGAACTCTTTATTTATTGAATCCTTTATGAGTATCTGAATATATAGCACTTGATGAGGCAACTGGAGGATACTGATCCTCACAGCAAAAATATTTGCTGTAAATGTCATGACATGCCTTGTCCATAATATGATTCTTTCCAGATGGTTATTTTTTTTCAACTTTCAGCATAGAAAAATATGCCTTAGGACAAGTACACATAAAAATGATGCCTTTCCCCCCATTCTCTCCCTCCAGTTTGTTAATACCCCTACTGCTTCCTATGGAGTGATGTGCCTAGAAGGGGGAGGGGGGAAATCCAGGCATAATGACATCTGATTAATTGGGTAGGGCACTTCCAACATAGATCTTCACAGATAGTCCAGCTGTCCAGGAACAGTTTCATTGTAAGAAACGCAGAGGCAGGCAACGGTCACAAAACCATCAGGAAGTAGGGTCTGTTGTAACAGATTGGTGCAATTTGTACCTCCCATAGGGAGACCCTAAGGGGTGCCACCAGGGAGGAGCAAAGGACAGGCTTAGCCAGAGAACTGAGTATTACTCTTTGCCACTCATATTCATCAGAGGTCTGTGAGGCTACTCCCCCACGCTCTCTACCTCTCTCCCTGAGCTCTCACTGAATGATTAAGTGAGGAAACATCCTCATGTCTTAATAGTAGTTACTATGTGCCTTTCAAAATGCATTTGCCAATAATACCTACATGTTTTCTCACAACAATCCTGTGAGACAGGAAGGATGGGTATTTGAAAACTACTATTTCCGGAATTCAACCATTCCACACTTATTAGCTGTGTGACCTTGTATAAGTCATCTCACCTCTCTATGCCTGTTCTTCATCAGCAAAATGGGGGGGGGAAGGGGGAAGCGGGTGAGCTAATCTCTTCTGATTCTAAATCTATGGTCCTATTACCCTATAATCCTATGATCTCCCATGTTCTTGCAGGTCATTCCCCTAAGTCTGAAATATGCTGGCGCCTTATCTCTCCCCTTTCAGAATTTTTCTCATTCTTCAAGGCTTAGCTCAGATGTTAGCTCCTCCATGTGGTTTTCTGTGATCTTCTTAATATTCTCTCCATCTCTAAATTAACTTGGATTTGCTTATCTGTTTACTGTGGCTCCTTTCCCTAAAGAATGTAAATTCCCTGAGGGCAGAAAGTAAGTCGGATTGTTTTGGAGGTTTTTTAACCTTTGCATTACCAGAATCTGTTAAATTATGTTGCATTGTATAGATGATGCGTGTTTGTTGAATTGAATTCAGTTTATAGAGTTAAAGCAGAGCTAAATAGTCATTTCATCAGTTGGACCAATTTGAGGAAGGGGACTTGCTTGGGTTGTGGTGCTCTGTGATATGGTAGAGGGGACAGAGAGAGGAAGAAGCATCCTGGGCTGCTGATACCATGGCCACCATCATGGGAGGGCAGAGAAGGAAACACAACCAGAGCAAGGCTGTCTCTGCCCTTCAAATTTCTCACCTTTGAGCAAACCCTAGTTGCTCCATCCTAATTATGACTGTGGAAGTTAAATGATTCACCCAAAGTCATATAGCTAATTTAATGGAAAAGCTAAGTCGCCTAATTCCTACTCTGGTGTGTTTCTCCTTACACAGTAGAAAAGGGGATGTCAGACAAGCATTGCTATAACTCCTGGGTGTTGTTGTCTGCGAACCTTCTCTTGCTTTCTGGGATCTTAAAAGTGCCTAAGACAGGAAATCATCCAAAGTCAAAATGGTCATTCACAAAGACATGTACTCACAAAGATACACATATACACACATGCACATACATCATAGTCATAGACATGTACACATACCAGACACACACACACACACACACACACACACACACATACACACAAAACAGGAGGATGATTCCTACAATAACTATTACTAGTCCTGGAGGACTCCATTTGTCTCTCCTTCCATGAGGGTTAACCCATCAACTTAGCAATTATTGCTTACTTATCAGCTGTAGCTGCCAGAGACATACACTCAAATCAAACATGTAGAAAAATACATATAGCCATACATATGTGTTATCAGTTTTGCCTTGTAACATAGAGTATGGTTAGATATTGTGTGTTCTGTGTTTAACCTACCACTTAATAGGAGGCTCATGTTAATGTTTTATCAGGGAAATGGGCTCTGTCTTTTCCTTTCGATAGCTAGACTGGGGTTAATTGCAGTCTAGGTTACAGTTAGAAATCTACACTAGGCAGATTTAATCTGAAATATTAAACACGAATAGCCAGGTGGAAGGCAAGGACAGGCCAGATTAAGAACACAAAGGTCTAGGTCAAGGTCTTAAAATAAGGCAGAGGGTGCAAATAGGAAGCAAGGACAGGCCGTTATTGGACAAAGAATTATCATTTTTGGACCACCTAGGTGTTAATGAGCCTTCCAGTGTCTCCAGTGTGTGCACTGGAAAGTCAGTCAGTCAATAAATATTCACGAGGCCCCTACTCTGATCCAGGTGCCATATGCTAAGTGCTAGACATACAAAAAGAGGCAAGACAGTCTCTGACCTCAAGGAGCTCACTCATCAGGGAGAGAACAAGCAAGCATACATTTATAAACAAGATACAAATAGGATAAATAGGAAATAATTAAGACAAGGGAATAATTAAGGGAAGGCACTAGAATTAGGAGGGACTGGGAAAGGCTTTCGGTAGAAGATGGGATTTTAGTTGGGACTTAAAGGAATCTGGAAAAGCTGGTATTTGGAGATAAGAAGGGAAAGCATTCCAGGCATGGGTGATAGCCAGAGAAAAGGCAAAGAGATGGAGGGTCTCGTTCACTAAACATCTGGAGAAGGCCACTGTCAATGGACCCAAGAGTAAGTGGGGGAGTAAGAGGTAAGACTGAAAGAGTAAGAGGAAAGGGAGGTCATGAAGGACTTTGAATGCCAAACAGCATTTTGTATTTGATTGTGGAGGGGAAAGACAGGGAGCAAGTGGGGTCTGTTGATTAGGAGGGTGACATAGTTGAACCTGTGCTTTAGGAAAATCATTTTGGTGGATGAACAGAGGGGACTGAGGAGAGACTTCAGTCTGGCAGACCCACCAGCAGGCTCCTCCAATAGCCAGATGTGAGCTGATGAGCTTAGCCCAGAGCAGTGGAGTCATCAGAGACAGTATCAGAGAAATACCTGAGGGACTACACTTGAGACATGCTGCAAAGGTAAAAATGACGGGTCTTGACAACGGCTTCGATATGGGGAGGTGAGAGCTTGCGAGGAGTCAAGGATGATAGCTAGGTTTCTGAGCCTGAGGGACTGGGAGGAGAGTATTGCCCTCTACAGCCAGTCAAAGTGGTCAGCCTCGTGGACCGGCCAGGCTATTTATGCTAGTTAGTTGAATTGATTAGATATATTAATTTGTCCTCCTGATATAGACAAGCAGGATCCCTAGAAGGAACCTGGCTCTCTCACAGAATATTGACAAGGAAACCATGCCATGCAGTAGTAACCTAAGGCTCTAGGCCCAAATAAGACTGAACAGAGAATCTCACAACACAAAAAGAAGAGGCAGCTAGATGCACAGTAGACAGAGTGCTGGACTTGGAATCAGGAAGACTTGAGTTCAAATCTAGTCTCAGAGACTTACTGTGTGCCCCTGTGCATGTCACATATCACATGCCACCTCTGTCTGCCTCAGTTTCTTCATCTATAAAATCGGGATAACAATAGTACCTACCTCTCAAGGTTGCTTTGAGGGTCAAATAAGAGAATATTTGTAAAGTGCTTAGCACGGTGCTTTAGCACATAGTAGGTGGTAATAAATAGTAGTTTCTTTCCTTCCTATGAACTTACTGCTAAGGTAGACCACAGTCTGGAAGGAAATTTAGATGCCTGTGAAGTAAGCTGAAAGACCAGTGTCATTGTCACTATGGCATTAGAGAAAATGACACTGGCTGCTCACATTGCCTCTGCTGTGGGGAGAGCGTGGATACAGGCATACCTTAAAGATATTGCAGGTTCAGCTCCAGACCACCACAATAAAGTGAATAAAACCAGTCACATGAATTTTTTGGTCTCCCAGTACATATAAAAGTTATGTTTATACTATGTTATAGTCTATTAAATGTACAATAGTACTATGTCTAAGAACAATGTACATACCGTAATCAAAAATACCTAATTGCTAAAATATGATAACCATCATTTGAACCTTCAGCGAGTCCCAATAGCTTTTGCTGGCTACTGCCTGAACAGGGAGGTGGCTGCTGAAGGTTGGTGACCTCTTAAAATAAGACAATGAAGTTCGCATTGTAGAAGGAATCTTCCTTTCTCTTGAGCACTTATAGACCATTGTAGGGTTTTTAGTTGACCTAATTTCAATATTGTTGTATCTCAGAGAATAGGGAGCCCCAAGGAGAGAGAGAGACAGGGAAAGAGGGGGGGGGGGGAACAGGAACATTCATAACACATGTTTATTTATTAATTTTACCATCTTATATGGGAGCAGTTCATGGCACCTCAAAACAATTACAATAGTAAAATCAAAGATCACAATAACAAATATGAAAATATGAAAAAGTTTGAAGTATTATGAGAATTACCCAAATGTGACTCAGACACACAATGTGAGCACACATTGTTGGAAAAATGGCACCAATAGACTTACTTAACACAGGATTGCTTACAAAATTTCAATTTGTAAAAAAACAAAAACAAAAACGAAAACAAACAAAAAACAGTATCTGTGAAGCACAATAAAGCAAAGCACGAATAAAATGAAGTATAGCCTGTATAAGATATCCAGCCAGGCATACCCTAACAAATGCAGCTATTTCTGCAACATTAGCAGCTGGAATAAAGCAACCTGGATTTAAACAGGTCAACAGAGCAGACCAAAGGAATTAGAACAGCAGTAAATACTCAACAATCCTCCCTATTTGCCTGACCCTAATTCACCCAGACGGAGTTCTCTCTGGGAGAGCCCCTATAAGTTTTATCTATAAAAAATGCAAGAATTACCTCACTCCCGTATATAAAGTGTGAACAATTTACCTGGTCCATCACAAATCACAAAATCTCAAAATTGGAAGGGACCTCGGAGGCCGTCTGGTCCAACCGACCCCAGCAAGGAATAAGGAATCCCTTCTGTAACATACCTGAATAGCAGTCATCCAGCTAGAGAAGACCAAGGAGGAACTTTGTGCCAGTCACTCCCTTAGGGTTTCCAGGTCTTGCCACAGCCTCATTTTTCATATTGTATCTTGTTTATACGCTAATTTCTAAACATGCCTTCTCTACTACATTATAAGTTGCCTACAATCATAGACCATGTCATATTTAACATCTTATCTCCTCCCAGTACTTAGATGTTTTGGACATAGTAGGCACTTAGTCACAGAAACTCAGAGTTGTAAGAGAGCCATGAGGTCATCTAGTCCTTTGTATGGTTAATGAGTTGTTAATTTATCCAGGATAACTGGCTGTTTCTAGTTTTAGTTGGGCTATATCAATTCACACCATTCTACCCTCAATTCTCTCATTTTTTTTCCTTCCCTTTTTCCTAATATGCTGTGTTCTCTAGTAGAAAGAGGGCTAGATTTGAAGTCAAAGAAACTGAGTTTAAATCAAATCTTGGCTCTGCCATTTCTTTCTGTGACCTTGGCATTGTAAAATATGAGAGATAGACTATTAGGTGACCTCTAAGCACCCTTCCAGATTTAAATCTATGATCCTGTTTGCTATGGTGATTGTTGTTAATTGACTTTCCAAACTGATGACTGCATGTAATTTAAGTTGCAGGTATTCTGTCTGCAAAAACAATTTCAGAACAGAAATATGTGTTTAAGAGGCTTTGGAAGTTTACCCTGTGCTTTGAAATGTTTGAAAACCATATTTTAGAGAGGAAGCTCACCTTATGTCACAGTATTCACTGTCTGAGTGGGTAAGAAAAAACCTTAGGCTGACTTTAAAGAAAAAGAGAATAGCACATACATGTAGTTAAACTCATACTGGACAAGAGGGACTTTTTAAAAATACATGGTATTTTATGTTTTCCCCAATTATATGTTAAAACAATTAACATTTGGTTTTTTTTAAAGTTTTGAGTTCCAAAATCTATCCCTCTCTCCCTCCCCTCCTTCCTCCCTGAGACAGTAAGCAGATATAGGTTATACATGTGCAGTCATACAAAACATTTCCCTATTAGTCATTTTGTATAAGAAGACTTGATTTAAAAAAAGAGTGAAAGAAAGAAATTGAAAAATAGCATGCTTCAGTCTGTATTAAGACAATATCAGTTCTTTCTCTGGAAGTGGATAGCATGCTTTATCATGAGTGCTTTGGGATTGTCTCGGGTCATCATACAGTTTTGATGTTACTTTGTATAATGTTCTCCTGGTTCTGCTCACTTCACTTTGCATCAGTTCATGTAACTCTCCAAGTTTTTCTGAAATTGTCCTGTTTGTCATTTCTTCTAGCACAATAGAATTCCATCCCAATTATGTACAACAACTTGTTCAAGAAAGGAAAAAGGAGAAAGAAAAGCATAAATAGGGGGGAAAAAAGGGTGGAGAAAAAGACACAGATAGTAATCATAACTGTGAATGTGAATAGGATGAACTCTCCCATAAAACGGAAATGGATTGCAGAATGGATTAAAAACCATAATCCTACAATATGTTGTTTACAGGAAACACATTTGAAAAAGACTGACACATACACGGTAAAGGTAAAAGGCTGGAGCAGAATATATTATGCAATCAGCTGAAGTGAAAAAAGCAGGGGTAGCAATCCTGATCTCAGACAAAGCAAAAGCAGAAATAGATCTAATCAAAAGAGATAAGGAAGGAAACTGCATCCTGCTAAAAGGCACCATAGACAATGAAGTAATATCATTACTAAACATATATGCACCAAATGGTATAGCGTCCAAATTCTTACAGGAGAAGTTCAGGGAGTTACAGGAAGAAATAGACAGCAAAACTATACTAGTGGGGGACCTGAACCTCCCCCTCTCGCACTAGATAAGTCTAACCACAAAATAAACAAGAAAGAAGTTAAGGAGGTGAATAGAACATTAGAAAAGTTACGTATGATAGACCCCTGGAGAAAACTGAATGGGGATAGAAAGGAATATACTTTTTTCTCGGCAGTACATGGCACATACACCAAAATTGACCATGTACTAGGGCATAAAAACCTCACAATCCAATGCAGAAAGGCAGAAATATTAAATGCATCCTTTTCAGATCATGATGCAATAAAAATTATATGTAATAAAGGGCCATGGAAAGATAGACTAAAAAATAATTGGAAACTAAATAATCTAATCCTAAAAAATGATTGGGTCAAACAACAAATCATAGAAACAATCAATAATTTCATTCAAGAGAATGACAATAATGAGACAACATACCAAAACCTATGGGATGCAGCGAAAGCAGTTCTTAGGGGAAGTTTTATATCTCTAAATGCTTACATAAATAAAATAGAAAAAGAGGAGATTAATGAATTGGGCATACAACTAAAAAAACTAGAAAAAGAACAAATTAAAAATCCTCAACTAAACACCAAATTAGAAATATTGAAAACCAAAGGAAAAATTAATAAAATTGAAATTAAGAAAACTATTGAACTAATAAATAAAACTAAGAGCTGGTTTTATGAAAAAACCAATAAAATAGATAAGCCTTTGGTTAATTTAATTAAAAAAAGAAAGAAGAAAACCAAATTACTAGTATCAAGAATGAAAAGGGCAAAGCTACCACCAAGGAAGAGGAAATTAAAACAATAATTAGGAATTATTTTGCCCAACTATATGCCAACAAATTTGACAATCTTAGTGAAATGGATACATATTTACAAAAATATAAATTGCCCAGATTAACGAAGAGGAAGTAAAATACTTAAATAACCCCATCTCAGAAAAAGAAATTGAACAAGCCATTGATGAACTCCCTAGGAAAAAATCTCCAGGGCCAGATGGATTTACATGCGAATTCTATCAAACATTTAAAGAACAATTAATTCCAATACTATATAGACTATTTGGGAAAATAGGTGAAGAAGGAGTCTTACCAAATTCTTTTTATGATACAAATATGGTGTTGATACCTAAACCAGGAAGAGTCAAAATAGAGAAAGAAAATTATAGACCAATTTCTCTAATGAATATAGATGCAAAAATTTTAAACAAAATACTAGCAAATAGATTGCAGCAACTTATCACAAGAATAATACACTATGACCAGGTAGGATTTATACCAGGAATGCAGGGTTGGTTCAATATTAGGAAAACTATCAGCGCATCATTGAGCATATCAACAACAAAACCAACAGAAACCACATGATCATCTCAATAGATGCAGAAAAAGCTTTTGATAAAATACAACACCCATTCCTATTAAAAACACTAGAAAGCATAGGTATAAATGGAGTCTTCCTTAAAATAAAAATAGCATATATCTAAAACCTTCAGCAAGCATTATATGTAATGGGGACAGGCTAGAAGCATTTCCAATAAGATCGGGGGTGAAACAAGGATGTCCATTATCACCACTGTTATTCAATATTGTACTGGAAACCTTAGCTTTAGCAATAAGAGAAGAAAAAGAAATTGAAGGCATTAGAATAGGCAAAGAAGAAACAAAGCTATCACTCTTTGCAGATGACATGATGATATATACTTAGAGAATCAAGTAAAAAACTACTTGAAATAATAAACAACTTTAGCAAAGTTGCAGGCTATAAAATAAACCCACATAAATCATCAGCATTTCTATATATTACCAACAAAGCCCAACAGCAAGAGATAGAAAGAGAAATCCCATTTAAACTTACTGTAGACATTATAAAATATTTAGGAGTCTACCTCCCAAAACAAACCCAGGAACTCTATGAACACAATTACAAAACACTTTTCACACAAATAAAATCAGATCTAAATAATTGGAAAAACATCAGTTGCTCATGGGTAGGCCGAGCTAATATAATAAAAATGACAATCCTACCTAAGCTAATTTACTTATTCAGTGCCATACCAAACTACCAAAAAATTATTTTATAGAGTTAGAAAAAATAATAACAAGATTCATTTGGAAAAACAAAAGGTCCAGAATATCAAAGGAACTAATGAAAAGAAATGCAGGGGAAGGTGGCCTAGCAATTCCAGATCTTAAATTGTATTATAAAGCAGCAATCATCAAAACTGCTTGGTACTGGCTAAGAAATAGGGAGGTGGATCAGTGGAATAGGTTAAATATGCAAGACACAGTAGTCAATGACTATAGTAATCTATTATTTGATAAACCCAAAGACCCCAGCTTCTGGGATAAGAACCCACTCTTTGAAAAAAACTGCTGGGAAAACTGGAAAAGAGTATGGCAGAAACTAGGCATAGACCCAAATCTCACACCATATACCAAAATAAAGTCAAAATGGGTTCAGACTTAGATATAAAGGCTGATACCATAAGTAAACTGGGAGAACAAGGAATAGTTTACCTATCAGATCTATGGAGAACAGAAGAATTCATGACCAAACAGGAGATAGAGAACATTATGAAAAGCAAAATGGATAATTTTGATTACATTAAATTGAAAAGTTTTTGCACAAACAAAGCCAATGCAACTAAGATTAGAAGGAAGGTAGAAAATTGGGAAAGAATTTTTACAACCAGTCTCTCTGATAAAGGCCTCATTTCTAAAATATATAGAGAATTAAGACAAATTTATAAGAACACAAGCCATTCCCCAATTGATAAATGGTCAAAGGATATGAACACAGTTCTCAGATGAAGAAATTAAAGCCATCTATAGTCATATGAAAAAATGCTCTAAATCGTTATTGATTAGAGAAATGCAAATCAAAACAACTCTGAGGTACCACATCACACCTATCAGATTGGCCAACATGACAAAACAGGAAAATGATAAATGTTGGAGAAGATGTGGGAAAATTGGAACACTAATACATTGTTGGTGGAGTTGTGAAATGATCCAACCATTTTGGAGAACAATTTGGAACTATGCCCAAAGGGCTACAAAAATGTGCATACCCTTTGATCCAGCAATAGCACTTCTAGGGCTATATCCCAAAGAGATCAAACAAATGGGAAAAGGACCCACATGTACAAAAATATTCATAGCAGCTTTTTTTGTGGTGGCAAAGAATTGGAAATTGAGAGGATGCCCATCAATTGGGGAATGGCTGAGCAAGTTGTGGTATATGAATGTAATGGAATACTATTGTGCTATAAGAAATGATGAACAGGCTGACTTCAGAAAAACCTGGAAAGACTTATATGGTCTGATGCTGAGTGAAGTGAGCAGAACCAAGAGGACTTTGTACACAATAACAGCCACGTTATGCGATGACTAAGATTGTTAAACTGAACCCTTCTCAGCATTACGAGGATCTAAGACATCTCCAGAGGCCTCGGGATGGAAAATGCTGCCCACATCCAAAGAAAGAACTATGGAAGTTGAATCACTGTCACTTATTTTTACCTTCTGTTAAGTTTTGTATCATCTTTCTGATGGTTCCTCCTATTGGTTTTAATTTTTACTTACAACTTCACTAGAGTGAAAATATGTTTAATGGGTATGTAAATGTAAAGGCTATATCAGATTGTGTGCTGTCTTGGGGAGGGTGGTGGGGGAGGAAGGGGGAGAAAAATTTTCAACTCAAAAGCATATGGAAGTGATTGTTGATAAATCAAAATAAATTTTTTTAAAAAAAACAACTTGTTCAGTCATTCCCCAGTTGATGGGCCGCCTTTTGATTTCCAGTTTTTAGCTATCACAAAAAGAACTGCTTCACAGAGCAAATCGTCTTACTAAGAGGATTTGTTCTGTAAAACTTGAACTCAGTCAAAAAGCTGCACCTGAGGACCTAGAAGGCCATATGTGACCTCGAGACCACAGGTTCCCCACCCTTGACTCTACACCCACAACTAATAGCACTTCACTCCATTCACAAGGCTGTATGGATACCTGCTCACTTTTTAAACTGGCACATTCTCTCCAGCCTGCTCTCACATGGCAGCTCTAGAGAAAGATGACTATGAGGTTAATCAAATTCACAGTCCTAGAGGTAATCCTGTTGTGGAGGAATGCCATCCTGCTACTCACCACCTAAGATATTGAGCCCCTACTAATGGATTTTTATTTATACAAACCAACCACTTGCAGTGATGCTTTTAGATATTAGACACAGACATTTACTTAGAAATAAGGCAAAAGAAATAATAATAACAATTTCACAGGAAATCATATATTAAAGCAAGTACATGAATAATAAAATATATCACAATCCACACATAAACCTGGGTCACACTCTCTCACCAAAGTAATCATTCACTCAGTATCTGTAGGGGAGAGTGAGCACACAAGCAGAAACCTGGCAAGGAAGCACCTGAGAGAAAAACTCCTGTGCACAATTTTGTATTGACTGGCTCTGATGTCATTGTTGCATGCAGGAACATCTGCACTCCTCCGCTAATGACTTGTCTGCTGGTTCTCACCACTCACAAATTTTCATTCATTCGTAAACATTTATTAAGCAGCTACTATGTGCCAGGCACTGTGCTAAGCACCGGGGATACAAAAGGCAAATGACAGTTCCTGCCCTCAGAGCGCTTACAATATAACATGGGAATCAACAGGACAAATCTTCTATTCTTCAAATGACATGGCATTGACAAGCTCTTTTAATTGATAATTACCTCTAAAAGAGAATTTACAAGGTGTTATTTCTTAATTTGCATAGAGCTAGAGAAGTGCAAAGCTCACAGAGTTGGCTGTCTCTGGGTACTATAGAGTAGTGAGTGTGCTATTTACTTACCAGGATTCTATGTTATCCAATCAGGATAGGGCTCGCAGTAAAATCTCAGATGGATTGTCCCTGCAAGGCAAAGCAATCTAACCAGGTCTTCAGTCACCAGGATGTTGTTCCAATTAAATCTCAGCATCTCTTCCCATACAGCAGCTGCAAAACCTGTCTTTCCCCTCTCTGCTTTCTCCTCTTAGAAAGGGCAGAAAAGGGAACCTCTCTTCAACTCTACAGGGAACTAAAGAACAATATCCAGAACCGACGCTCTTTTCTAATGATGTTGAGTCTCTATCTAACTAGTCAGGAATCACACAGCTAAAGCTTTCTGTTAGCAAGATGTTCCTGCTGATGGTTTCTTTACACATATAACTGCCACAGAGCTA
The DNA here is from genome assembly GCF_003287225.1 of Phascolarctos cinereus. Taxonomy (NCBI): domain Eukaryota; kingdom Metazoa; phylum Chordata; class Mammalia; order Diprotodontia; family Phascolarctidae; genus Phascolarctos; species Phascolarctos cinereus. The sequence goes on along the minus strand of NW_027555625.1, from coordinate 391,681,340 downwards.
CTTTTCTAACCCCCTGCTGTTTGTCTGTCAAGTTCTTTAATCTCTTTACCACAGCAGCCTCAGTCTCTGCTTTCTCAATGACTTAAATCAGAGCTTCCTGGCCCTCAGAGACTCATTTTTTATTTGAAAGGTAACAACTCACCAAATTTCTCCTATAAAATCATAGATTTTTAAAAATCATCCCTCAGACTCTAAATAGGTGATTTCTCCTTTTTAAAGCTTTACCCTCTTAAGTCTTAAAGCAATTCTATGCTTATTGAGGGACCTTAATGCTCTGAAGGTCTAAGTTTTCAACAGAGTTCACTATCGCATCTTTGTATCCTTGAATATGTTTCTTTATTCTCATTTTTTTCAATTTTTAATAAAAAAAGCTATTTTTCTGCTCTCTTGAACCATTAAACTCTTCACATACAAATGAGACATCATTCTACATCTCTTCCAAAGTGACTTAAGCCTTTATGTTTATTCTATAGTTCGTCTTTTTTTGGCCTAAACTGCTGAAATCCTATACAAAAACTGTTTCTTCATATACATATTTTAGCAGTTTTTATTAAAGCAAAATTCTTCTCATCCTTTCTGGCATCAAAATGTTAATCTATGACAAAAGTAAGATCTTACATCCTTCACCAAGAAATATAACTCCTTTTCTTCATGCAAAAGTACTTTCTCTGCCCCATTTGGCAATAACTGCTCCATCTGAAAAGGGCATAACCTTAAAGGAACAATAGCTTAAACAAATACATCAAATGATTAGCATGACATTTTGGTTTGACTCCTTTTCTCAATGTGGAAGCCACTTTTAGGAGAGATGATAATGGATTTAAAGCTACATATAAACATGATGGGTTTAAAATGTTTCCCTGAAAAATGCAACATTTTGTGTCAATTGCTCTTGACATAATTGTATTAGTGCCATATTTTAAATAGAGAACAGTTTTTCCATGTGGATACCAAATACCCTAGTGTTCAATCAATCAACAAAGATTTATTAAGCACTACTATGTATACTATGTGTCAGGCACTGTGATAGCAGCTGGAAATACAAACATAAAGAATGAAGCAGTCCCTGCTTGTAAAGAACTTACATTCTTGTGGAGGAGACAAGTGCATATAAAAACATTTACAGTATAATATAAAGTGATTAAATAGAAATCTATACAAAGCGACTAAAAAAACGAAGTGGTTTTGGAGGGAAAGTAATAATAAGTGGGGAATCAGGAAAATCTTTATGCAGAAGACAGTGCAAAGTTCTGTCATAAAAGAAGAAAGGGACTTGGTAAGGGAAAGGTAAGGAGGGACTGCACTCCAGGCTTGCATGATGGCCAATGCAAAGGTAAGAAGACAAGGAAGGAGGTGAAGCGTCCAGTGTAAAAGGAACAGAGAGAGCTAATTTGGCTGGATTGTAAAGTGGGGGATAGAGAGTAATGTCCAACAAGGATGGAAAGAGAGGTTGGAACCAAAATTGTTTAGGGCAAGAAGTGTTCTTAGCCCAGGGTCCAAGAACTAACTAACACATTCTCTCTGTCTCTCTCTCTGTCATATATATAGATATATGTATATATATCTATATATATGTATATATATGTATATGAATATATATGTGTGTATATATATATACACACACATACATATATACACATACATATATACAACATAGTCATATGCACATATATGTACACACATATATGTATGTGTATATATATACACATGCATATATACACAGAGAGACACATATATGTATATATTCTGATAAATATATTTCAATATAATTGTATATTTTTTAATCCAATTTATTTGATTTTATGAATTTTAAAACTCTTTTTTCTGAGAAAGAGTCCATAGATTTCATCAGCTGGCCACAGGGATCCAGAGCAGAAAAGCATTATTAAGGTCCTTTTGCATACAGTTTTAAAGCCAAATAGAGGAGTTTATGTTTAATTCTAGAAGAAATAGGAAGCCATGGGAGCTGGTCGAATAGGGGAGTCACACGATCGAATCTATGTTAAAGGAAAATTACTTCGGTAGCTGTGTGTAAAATGGATTGCAGTGGAAAAAGTTGAAGCAAGAAGACCATCAATTTGGAGGCTGTTGCCTATTGTAGGTAATATACGGTATAATATTGTAAGAGATGATAAGGGCCTGATTTAAGTAAGATGGCATCTGTGTGAGTGGAAAGAAGGGGTTAGATGGCATACATATTATATATAGTGTTCTCACTATATTCAAATGTTTTGCATGTTTACAGTACGTGAACAAGTATAAAGTGAGTCAAAGGCTATTCAAGTCAATAAAGGCAGTGCAAGTATTGCACTTTCAAACATCTTATTCTGTAATTATCCAATCATTAATGCTATTCTTTATACCACTGGGATTTCAGACACACCCTTTTATAACTCAGACAATCCATTGCTTTCTTACAAAGCAATGTGCTTAAGTGTTGTATATACAAACATACACACACATTTATGTTTTTGTAATACAAACTGTGAGTGTTTTGTAAAAAGTACATAAATATGTAAATAGTATGTTAAAAAAAAGTTAATAGTGTTCTCATCTTTTGATAATACACGTGTGATGCCTTCTGTTAAGTAAGATGGGAACAGGTTTACATTTGAAAGGAAGTTGGTTAAATGCTTTGCTAGTAATTCACATACCACTGTGAAATTTTGATTTGATTGAAATTATGGATTATACACAGCTCAGCTACCTTTCAGCTCTTCAGAAAAGCAAAAATTCCAGTCACCTGCTTTGATGTAATTGTTTTATCATATCATATTAACAGTACGCAATTTCTGTCTTTTCTTTAAGCTGACTTGCATTTTTATTGTGTTGGACTTCTTACAACCAATGAGATGACCCCAAAATTTCTACATCTTCTTTCTTCAAAGGTTCTCTCTCTCCTCTAATTACTTTGTTTCTCATGTCTCTGTTGAAAGGCATACTGATTATGTTGGATTCGTGTTGGATTATTTGTTTTGTTCTTTGACCTGCTTTGACTCCTTGTGTCACCCTATTCTTTTGACTTTTGCTTTCTAATTAGGGGATTCTAATTAAAGAAATACAGAATTTCTAATAAAGTCTGATTTTCCAGATTTGTTTCTATTGCTTTTTTAATTAGGCAATAGAATATTCAAGTTTTCTACTGAGTGTACCAAGTAGATGATGTTGATATCATCTTCCAATGGCTTTCTGCAGACCTTAAGTAAGTTCTGTCATGGTCTTTGACACCTGTCCCTAGAAGTATTCCATATTACTTTCATCTTTCTTCCTATGGCTTTTACCATGACAGCTGCTTCCACATACACTGTTGTATGCTAGTCTTAAAATATTTTTATACTTTCTGTCAAATATTGGGGGAGACTGTGTCCATTCATTATGATTACAGCAAATGTCAACTTTTTTGAATCTTGGTATAGTTCAGAGGCTTTCAAAGTATGGTGCGAGGATCCCTGGGTGTCCCCAAGACCCTTTTGGGGTCCATCAGGTCAAAACTATGTTCATAATTATACAAAGATATTATTTGCCTATTAAAATACTCCTCTATTTTCCAATGATTTATCTGTGTGAGGCTGGATTTTCTTCATATACTTCATACAAAACAACACATCCCACCAGATTGAATGCAGAAACAGATATGAGAATCCAGCTGTCTTCTATGAAGCCACACATTGAAGAGATTTGAAAAAAATATGTAAAACAATGCCATCTTTCTTACTAATTTTTTAAAAATATAGTTACTATTCATAAAAATGTTATTTATGTTGACATGCAATAGGTTTACTATTGATATTTTGAAATTAATAAAAAGTTTAAATATATCAGTGCTCATTTCAAATAATAAATTGATAATTATAACATATAAACAAAAGTTCTTTGGGGTCCTGAATAATTTTTAAGTGTATGAAGGGATCAGTCCTGAGACCAAAAAGTTAGAGAACAACTGGTATAGTTATCTAATTACTGGATTCATGTCACCAAATTTATTTTAAAACTTCCAAAAAATTCCAATATGCCCATTTTCTTTTCAAAATCATCTGAGATACTAGCATTCAATCTGTCATCCATTTCATTTTTACACAGTATTTCTGGAATTCACATTAAGTGAAGATGTTCAAAGAACTTTGTTTCTTCAACCTCTCCACCTTCAAATTTTAGCAACTCTTCTACTCCTCATCTCATCTAGACTTAGGGATGAAGTTACAACTGCCTCGCACTAGCTGGCAATATGTCATTTTGACTTGGAACTAAGAGTGCTTTTGGCAAAAAATAATATAAACCCACTGCCTTCAAATCGTGTTATGGTACAACACTAGTGTACAATGAAATTATCCATTTCTTCAGCCCATTTCAAACAAACTCATAGTTTGCCTGTTTTAGTGGTCAGCATCAAATATACTGAAGCATTCCAAGTACATCGTGTATTGGTATTTTTGATTTATTCCAGTTTGTCTTGCTTTCTTGCAGTACCAGAACACAAAGAATCATCACAATGATTTCAAGTGGGTCTAGCCTGAAACTCCACTGATTTCTATTTGTTTCCTTAGGAAATAATTCTTGGGAATAATTGTATCACACTGGCAAGAGAGCTAAATATTGGTGGGATCATCAGAACCCAATTCACTGCATTTCATGGTTCTTACCAGGCCTGCAAAGCCACCACAGTGTCAGAGCATACAAAAATCTCCATTGTACATCACCCTGGCTAGCATTCCCTTACCTTGCTGTTCCCCTACAACTCTTTACCCCACCCCCAAACACACAACATGGATAGTAGGTAGGACTTCTTAAAGAATTATCATTGTTGAAGGATTTCTACCCAAACTCTACTGTAGCCCCCAGGGTCTATCTCCAATTGCCCTTATTTATATCTGGCCAGTGGATCCAGATGGCTCTGGGGGAGAAAGTGAGGCTGGTGACTTTGCACAGCCCTCTCTCACTTCAATCCAATTCATTTGCAAGTCATGGCATCCCCTCCCTGATGCCACGGTCTTCTTCTAGGACAAAGGACAAACAACAACGATAGCCCCAAATAACTTCCAACCTATACCTTGGTATGACTACTTGTGTGTGCCTGCATATATAAATGCACTGTGTATGTGTGTATATATTTGCGTGCATGTACACACGTGTAATATGTGTGTGCATATTTATCTATATTCCATGAGTATTTATTATATGAGTAGATATTATCTCTATAATTTTATATATTATATTTTATTCAAGCAAAGAAGATGGAAATAAATAATTAGCTGGGGAAACATATCTTTACAGTCAGCCAAATTGATTCTTTAGGTCCCTTAAATTATCTTTTCTGGCCTGAATTATTCCAGTAATTAACAAGAAAATATCATCATGTTTTTGTGTCTCTTTCATTAGAACATAAACTCCTTGAGGCCTGCCTTTTTACCTTTCTTGATATCCTCATCCAGTGATTAGCACAGTGCTTGGCACTTAATAAACGTTTGTTGATTTTATGTAACTACAATGGCGCTGTCCCTGTAAGTGAAACACTAGACATAGGCAACTCGGCAGCAGGACAGGAATTCTTAAATAGAGGGCCCATGACCATGTCTTCGTCAGTCTTCTCTCCTGTCCCCTTCCTCTGTTCCTGGGCTTTTAGAGGCTAATATGGAAGGTGGCAACATCTGGACTTCATATCTCAAACTGTGTCATTTCATTTGCAGCAACAGTGGGGACTGTGAATTGTTGCTGCTTATACCAAGCGAGGGTCCTCCTGCCCCTTCCTAAGTTCTCTAATTTCTTGAGTCAGACTATAAGCAAAGTCTAAACCTTGTAAATTTTTTTTTCTTTCAGTCTTCTCCTATTATTTCTTCACCCCATTTGGGACTTGGGAGAGGGTTGTAAATAGAAGATAAGCATAAAGTTCAAATCAGTTTCTGATTCTTAAAGTTAACAGTACTGTTTCCCAAACCCTTGCGTATTTCCTCAGAAACAGGTGAAAGACATCTGGGCCTCAGAGGTTGGGATGGGAACCGTGTGCCTCTGGGTTGGAGGTTTTGAGTGTTCTGTTCTTACAAGAGAGATAAAATTTAAACATTTCCAGACAATGCTCCATTTAGTTTCCAGTGTTCTAAGGTCAGTTCTAAGTGAACCACATAACAAGCATTCTGAATATGAAATTAGGAGAACTTTGCTGCTTTGATGAATGCAATCCTATGCTTTAGTGACACCAGTAACAGGCCTTTCAATCCCAAATGGGTCAAGAAATTATACTCTATCTCCCCCTTTATCCGAAGCACAGATCCTGGAGGACTACATAGCCATCAACTGAAAGGCAATGAATAATCCTCAGAGCCTCCTGGGGAGCAGGAAGGTAGACTAGAAATGGCAAGGGGGAGAGAAGAGTGTTTGCAGGGCCGCCTCTCTAATTACAGAAACACTAGGCTGATGGTTACATGGGGCCTGCAGCACCAACTTCCCAAATTAGCCAGGGTTCACTACACTTTCCATCTGACAGCCCCTGAGGTCCTGCCAAAGGGTGTGTGTTTATTATAAAAGAAAAAATGTGTCAGGGTACCAGGAGGTCAGCTTTCTACTTAGTATCTCTAGGGAATGGGGTGGAGGGGAGAATGCTGAAACCTAACCTTTCAAACCGCCTATACCACAGCTTAGGGCTGACCTCACTGAAGAGTAGAGCTCAATGCAAATCATAATTCCCTCTCCACTGCCCTGGTCCTGCACATATATCTCTGAACATGGTGGTGGGGTAAAGGGGAGACTTTATTATCAACTGTGTTTTGTAAAGAAAGTGGGAACGTACTCTTGTGATGAGGTTATTATAGAAAGACTGGGCAAAGGAAATGTTATTCTGTGCTGGGATGAATCAGGTAAATTAGCCCTAAGGTTCAGTGAGTTCATCTGGAAAATTCATTGCTGGGGCCAGAGTGTAGTATGGTGGAAAGAGTATTCCGCTGGGGCATCTGAAGACCTTCATTCTTGTTAGCTTTGCTGCTAACTACCTATGTGACATTGACCAATTCACTTTATATCTCTGCTTTTGTTTCTTCCTCTGTTGAATGAAGTGGTTACAGTCATGGGATCTACAATCCCTTCCAGTTCTGATATTCTCTATTCTACCTTCGAAGGTGGAAATGGCAAAATGGAATAGAAGATTTATGGCCAAAAGCCTGAAATTCAAGTGCTAGATCTGGTACTTCCCAAACTCTCTGAGCCTTAGTTTCCTCATATACAAAATGGGAAAATAATATCTGTATTACCTACCTCATGGAGTTGTGGGTTAGGCACTTAGAGGGTTACAGAAATGTGAATTAGTGTTTAAAATGCTAATAATGACCCTTCCATATTGAACACTTTAGGATTCCAAAATGAGGGAACATTCTCAAATTAAAAAAAAAACAGCAAAAGTTTTAGGACAATAAAGCTGAGAACATAGAGTAGATTTTCTTTGTGAGGGTTCTTATAGGACATTCCAAAGCACATGAGGGCTGCTTCCCTTTGAAAAACCAGACACTTGTGAGTGGAAAAGCCCCAGCGTAGTCAACATGCACTACATCTGTATCACAGATTATGAGATCATATGATTTAGAAATAAAAGGGTCTCCTGATCTTCAATGACTATAATGCTTCAGGAGGAAAGGTCTCCTGGTCTTTGGCTTGGTAGCTCAGAAAACCATCCTTAGCTCCTTTGTGATGAAAAGCTACTCCCACCCAGTCACATCCAGCCTGCTAGCACTTTGAACTAAATGTCATCAGTTCTGGCTCATTCATTTCTGTTTCCTATATGAATTGGGCTTATTAAATTCCTGTCAACATCAATTATACCACTGGTTCTTTATCTGAATCCTTTTTCTCTTTGTTTGGTTCCTTTTTTTAATTTTTCAAGTAGTAAGTTCTTTTTAAAATTAAGGTCTCTCCCACTCTACCCCTTTTCCCATTGAGAAAATTAAGAAAAAAACAACAAAGCAAATCCCACAATAAGGATCTATGTAATGTAGCAAAGCAAACCCACATTAACCACATCCAAAGATGTGTCTCTTCTTAAGTTCATCACATCTGTGTCAGGAGGTATATGTCATATTTCAACTTCATTTTTTTGGACCCATTATTTATCATGGCTCTAATCACTGTCAATCAGACTTCTAAAGTTTTAAAAGTTCTTTTTCTCTATAATATTATCATTGCATAAATCATTCTAATTCTGCTCCTTTCACTTTGTATCAGTTCACAAAGGTCTTTCCAGTTTTCTTTAAAAGTGGTCAACTTTATTTCTTATGGCACAATAACATTCTACTATATCCATACACCATATTTTGTTTAGCCATTCCCTAGGTAGGGCACCCTTTTAGTTTCCAATTTTTGGCTACCATGAAAAGAACTGCTATAAATATTTTTGTGCGTAGAGATCTTTCTCTTTTATTTCTTTGGGGAATAAACCTAGTACTGGTAGGATTAGGTTAAAGGATGTACATAATTTGGGAACTTTCTGGGCATAGTTCCAAATCGCTTTCCAAAATGATTAGACCAATTCACAGTTCCACCAACAGTGCACTACCTGTTTTCCCACAGTCTCTCCAACATCTGTCATTCTCCTCTTTTGTCTGAATACTTGCAAAATATCCCAGAAATTCACTCCATTTAGCAAAACTGCAAAGGAATTATGTGGAAGGATATGGTTCTTTTCAGCCCCATCATGACCCTCATTGCATAAAATCAACTCAGAGCAAGAACAAAGGCCCAAGTGAAGCTAGAAATCTTTATCCTACCTTCATAATGTGTTTTTGCACCAAATAAATCATTGCTCTTCCTACTAATGAAGAAGAAAGTGTCAGGCCCAGGGCCAGAAGATTCTGTGGGACCAGCAGCAGCTGATAATGATCTGCATCAGGTCCAGAGCACAGCTGAGCTTCATTTGTACCAGCATCTCTGCTGTGGGGGAGGGAGGTAAGTGTGACCTCAAGCTGAGAGATTTAGGCACGAGCATCGTGTCTGATGTCAATGTCTGATTACGCTGTCTGCCACCATAATGCCCTTTGGCAGAACTGGCGGTTTGTGGAGTGAGTCAGATCCAGGTAAGGCCCTAGGGATCATGGAAAGCTAGGGATAAATCATCTGGGCATTCTAGGAAACTTCCTGAGCATTTATTTAACAAGCACCTACTATATTCCAAACACTATGCAAGAAGTTGGGGATAGAAAGATAGAGAATAAAACAATTTCTGCTTTCAATGAACTTACATTCTAATGAAGGAGACAAGTACATATAAAATATATAAAGAATGTACATAAAGCTAATAAATCCAAATACATAATGTAGCTAAGTACAAGGTAGTTTTGAGGAGAGAGCATTAATAGTTTGGTGGAATCAAGAAAAAGTTCATTCAATGTGATTGAGCTATATTTTAAAGGAAGAGAGATTGAGGCATAGAGGTAAGGAGGGAATGAATTCCAAACATGTTGGGTGGCTAGAGCAAAAGCAGATGAGAGATGGAGCATCTATGTGAGAAAGAGAGAACACCGGGTTGGCTGCATAACAGAATGTAGGAGAATTGATGACCAATTAAGGTTGTGGCCAGTCTGTATAGGGCATTAAAAACTAAATGGCAGAGCTTATATCTTACCCTAGAAACAACCAAAAGGGACTCAGGTTCACTGAGCAGAGGAGTCACATGTTCAGATCTTCATTTAAGGAAAATCACTTTGGAAGCAGTGTGTAGGATGGACTGGAGTGGGAAGATTGGAGCCAGTGAAACCAATGAGGAGGCTGCTGTAATAATCGCCAGATGAGAAATGATGAGGGCTTAACTAAGGAAGGAATTATGGGATTTGGGCTCATCTACCCCAGTACCATGACCCATGGGAAACCAACCAGGTGAGCAATAATACATTGTGTCAGTGTCTGTCTACCATTCCAGCGTGCACCTCTCCAGGGGCCACTCCTCACTCTCCAAACTTTTTCTACCATGTCCCTACCTGGGGGCCTTCTCTTATAGCCCTCCTTTCAGCTCTTATGTGTTGTCTTCCCGCATTAAAATGTGAACTCCTTGAGGGCGCAGACTGCCTTTCTTTCTGCTCGTGTTAGTATTCCCAGCACAGTGCCTGACACACAAAAAGTGCTTAATACTTATTGACTTGACTTGGGTACTGTCCTTGGTAAGTCGCCCAGTGGCTGGGAGTCAGTTTCCCAATATGGGTGAACTTGTAATAGTAAATCCATGCCAAGACAGCCTAAATTGTACTTTGGGTAAAGGAAATTGTCTAAGACTCTGCCCTACATGCTCTTGCACATATTTGAATTTCCCAGATGTACTAGTAAAGGTTAAAGATGTGTCATGGCTTGACAAGGTCACTCAAGTTGATAAATGGCAGAGCCAAGATTTGAACCTAGGACTTCAGGCTCTTTTCCCTATACCATAGTGCTTCCCAGAAATAAATTGCCTGCTTTCTAAAGAATTAATATAAAACAGTAAGAAATTCCAAATGCAATATTTTTTAACTTACAAAGAAAACATTTTAGCATGGAAGGAATGCATTTTAAAAAAGACTATGGAAAATACCATATAGGAATTTAAATACAATGTTGGTAGACATCTCATTAGGTAGTTTTATATCTAGTGGCATCTGGAAAAAATCATCCCTCTAAATAGAAAAACATGTCACGTACGTTATGAGAAGTGTTGGGGAAACTACATAAAATTATTTTGGTTCTCCAATCACCACATAGATTCCAACTTGCCAAAAGACTTCTAAGTCTTTCCTCTTAGAAAGGAATAGGTGATGCGAACAGGGTCTCAAAATTTAGGACAACGGAGTTGAGACAAGCTTACAAATTATTTCCTTGGTTGTGTGCTCTCTCAACCAACGTATTTTATTTTATTTTATTTTGTTTCTTGGAAGGCGGCATTTGGTAAAGTGATTTGCCCAGAGCCCCACAGCTAATAGGTGTCTGAGGCTGGATTTGAACTCAAGTACTCCTAACTCCAGGGCCAATACTCTACCTTAATCAAGGTATTTCAAAACACAAGTTGGTCAATGGGCTGGAAAGGGATTAGCCAGCATATTTGTAGCACCATGGGCCAATTGTAGAAAGTAGAATCTAATTCTCTGAGATATAGTTTGTACTTCGATAGTGTGACTGGCTAATCAGTCCTTTATGACACATTTCATGGTTGATTTATTGGCAATCAACCAGTATGGGGAGTGATATTGTTTAGTGGATAAAGTGGTCAAACTAATTTTATTAGTCCAGTGGCTAAGTGGATAGAGTGCTGGACCTGGAGTCAGGAAGACCTAAATTCAAATCCTGACTGACACTTACTAGCTGTGAAACCCTGGACAAGTCACTTGACCTTTCTAAGCTAAGGTCTGCAAACTCTTGCTAGAGGGTTAAAAGTTGTAGTTGGCCTATTTTTGCAAAGCCCTACCAGCTAAGAATGGATTCTACATTTTAAAATGAAGTGTGACTTTAAAATCTAGCCACAAAAACAGGCATCTGGCTGAATCTGGCCCTTGGGCAGTAATTTGTTGACCCCTGTCAGTTTCCTCATCTATAAAATGGGGATAGTAATAGCACCTACCTCACAACATTGTTGTGAAGGGAGAGATATGATGTATAAAGCATTTAAAGATCTAGTTATCATCATCATCATTATCATTATCAATTTGTTATGCTGTGATTCAGGTATTACAATTGACTTGACAAGAAACAGAGGAGTAAAAAAAAAAACAGAAAGAGGGAAAAAGTGACCAGGGAGTCTAAACTACGTTAGCCCCTTTCATAAAGTAGAGCATGTTTATCTTCCAGTTATCTATATCACTGCCTCCACCCTCTGTTCTGAAGCCACAAAGAGGGTTGAGATATCTGGGTCTATGTCCTGAACAGGTAGAAAGTATTTCTACTGACCCTTCCCACCATACGATAAATAAGATTCCAAAATATGTTGAAGGATAAGATGGTCTGTCAGATTACTGCTGACTTGCATTTATTTCCCATCCTAATAAAAAGATGCTATCATTTTTATTAAAAGCTTATTTTCCTAACTACCTGTAGTGGACCTGTGATTTCATTGATATAAGTCCTTCTCTCTTCAGCAATGCAAATCACAGCTCAGTCATACCTCCTCACTCTATGTGACACCTGGTCACGGTTTCTTGTAGCTTCTCCACAGGAGGTCCACACAACCGGCTGGATCCTTCTTGCAGATCTCTTGACATTGTATCAATACCAGGGCACATATTACCTTTCTATTAGTTATTCATTGCAACCCATTTTCTTGTCGGGTCATACAGCTCACTGGTGACATTCTTGCCACTGCTCTTGTAAAATTATTTCCTGATGGTACATTGCAGCCTCTCTGTTGTCTTTTCAGTAACCCTCAAGTTTGGTTCTTTGGAGATTGTGACATTCCCTGACCTTCATTCATACAGCATCACTGGAAGAAACTCATTGTTTAAAAAAAATTGGCCTTTGTTTCAACGTCCATCATAAAATACGTACTCAAGGACTGAATATAATATGCCAGGTGTGTTATAGGCATAGGATATCAATACTATTGCTTCTCTCATTCTGGATATTATTTCTGTTTATTAGTGAAGCCTAAGCTCTGTTTGGGGGCAGCTAGGTGGCACAGTGGTTAGAGCACTGGGCTTGGAATCAGGAAGGCTTTTCTTCAGGAGTTCAAATCTGGCCTCAGACACTTAGTAGCTGTGTGACACTGGGCAAGTCATTTCACTCTGTTTGCCTCAGTTGCTCATCTGTAAAATGAGCTGGAGGAAAAATACGACAAACCATTCCAGTAATTTGACCAAGAAAGCTCCCAAAGGGGTCACAAAGAGTTGGACACAAATGACTCAACAACCATAGCAAAGCTCTGTCCTTCACAGGACCCTGAATTGTTAAGGTTATCAGATACATAGAAATTAAAGGAATAGTTTCCATTTTCCTACAAGTCAACAATCTAAACTGAGATCAGTAAAGCCCAGAGACAGACTTAGTAAGATGGACCAGTATAATAAACACAAAACAACACCATATAGTACTAAAATGAATAGATCTATAAGTTTAAATGAGTGCCCTCTTCAGTACCAGCCCTACATTTAGGTAGAACAGAATTGAATTTAGATTAATGAAGAAGCAAAGGCCACAGATGTCATATAGCCCAGTGGTTTCCTAAATGTTTGTTGTTCAGACAAATAAAATTGTGTCCTGAATTTTCCAGATAGTTAAATGTGCTACTCATTCTTTTAGATTCATTCATTAAATACTTATAACTATGGGGAAAACTACATTTTTTTAAAAAAATACCAAATTAAAAATTATATTTTATAATTATATAAAATTTTATTCTTGCCACAATTATAAAAATTCTAAATATAAAATTATAAAACTTTAATGATAAATAATTGCAAATATTTTATGTAGGATATCCTATAATAATTAAAAGAAGTAATTCCAGCAAGACCTTATATGCTTATCATTATCTATGGTTCTTCATATTAAATTTCTGTATTTTATAAATTTTGTTGAACATAAATAACATTTTAAATAAGTTATAGTTATATGTTTAACATATTAACAATCACATATAAACTTAATTTCAACATAGAATTTTTATTCAAACAAAAGTTTGTAATATTTGGTCCAATACTGATAAAGCTTAGTCTTAAATTTGATTCTGCATTGAGTTTATTTCTGTACTTTAATTTAAAACAAAAATAAAATGAAAATTTACAATCATACAAATAAGTGATGAAAGATTGTAGGAGAATTTTACAAGCTCTCTCACTTGTATGTGAAAATTCTTTTTTTTAAATTTTTAACCACCGAATTAATTGACAAAAATGAATAACCAGTTTATTATATAAAATATTTACTTTTCCACTACCTAATGACAAGTGTATATTGAATGATAAATGTAGTTAAAGTTCAATTGCATACTTTGCTTAATTTTTAACAACATTTATATATAAACTAACCTATATAAGGAAAGAGTCTCATCAGCATTCTGACTACATTCTCACAGAAATTCTAGAGAATGACTGGCAAGTGTTACTGAACAGTTGATTTGAAAATCCTATAGAAAGAACTGTAACATAAGTGGAGGAGAAGTTCAAATCAGAAAACAGCCCTAATATTGCGATGAGAGGCAATATCAGGTTCATTTCTGTGGAATATTTAGGATGGCCTATGATGGTTTCCAGATGGCTTGTAATGCGCATGCTCAATGATCATGACTTTCAATCAGCCTGACATTTGTGCTATAAAAATGCAAACTTTCATAACATCATGATCGTGTTATGACACTGATTATGAGATACAATTACAGGATAATGGGAATAAAGGAGATACTCTGTAGTATGTATAAGACAGATGAAGGTATGTACATGAGTTTAACCATCTGTTGGGAATCCATTTGAGTTCAAATGTGTAATCCTTTTGGTGGTTTGGAAACAATTTGATGACACGTTGAGAAACTTCAAGAATATTTTATGCTTAGAAGCAGTCAAGAGTTTGATTCAACCACTGCATGAACACCAAAATCATTTCATGCAAGATCATGACAATTATGAATTGCTACAGAAACATATCTATACTATTTTGAAATTGTACTTGCTTGTTACAGAGGGGGAAAAAATGTTTGTAACTTAATTGAGCAACTATTTCCTGCTTAAGGTTTCATTAAAAATTTTTTAATGCAAACCCCTTGGACCATCATCACAAGTCTGTCTGTCTCTCTGTCTCTGTATCTCTCTGTCTCTGTCTGTCTGTCTCTCTCTCTCTCTCTCTCTCTCTCTCTCTCTCTCTCTCTCTCTCTTCACACACACACACACACACACAGAGCACGGGATTTGTGAACCACCAAATAGGAACCACTGATGTAATCAAACCTCTCCACTTACTTTACAAATAAGAAAATGATGGGCAAACTAGGGAAAGGGAATAAGCATTTATTAAGTTCCTACCATGTGCCAAGCACTATGCTAAATACTTTAAAAATATTATCTCATTTGGTCCTCACCACAACTCTGTGAGGTAGATGCTGATACTCCTATTTTAAAGTTGAGGAAATTGAGGCAGGAAGAGGTCGAGTCACTTGCCCAAGTTCATTTAACCATTGTGTCTGAGACCCAATTTGAACTCAGGTCTTCCTGACTCCATGTCAGTGTTCCATCTACTGCATCACCAGTACCCAGCCCCTCTCTTGATTTAAGGCATTGAAAGGTACATCTAACCCAATACAGCTTTAACATTAGCCTCTCCTGATGCTTGAAATTCTCACCATTAGAGTTACTTACCTTGTCATTGAAGGGCTCCACTAAAATGCAAATATTTTATCTAGTATTTGTAACACATTATTCAGTTAGTTCCTTTCAGGATGTCGATGTCCCTTCCAACTTTAATTTTGTGATTCTATGATCATTTAAGCAGGGACTAATTTACTTTATTAGCTAGAAACGAGAAATAGAAGGTCCTTAAACCACACCATAAAGATAGCTTCCTGCTCCTCTTATTTGCTCTTTCTGGTTCTGAGATGACCTTAAACTTTAAGGTCTAGATAACCTTAAATTTTCTTTTCAGCTCTAAAATTCTGCAGTTCTGCAGTTCTTAAATTATGATGGTAGGAACTACAATGAGCAATCCTAAAGCACAGGCACCACTAGAGAGAGAAGGCTCCTATGCAGAACTACACTGGGAGGTCTGAGGATGAGCAGCCCAAATACAAGAGATCCCTGAGGGTGGGGAGGAGTCACTATAAGAGACAAGGTTTCCAAAGATGAATTTAGCTTACTACACAGATTCCCTAGGGCCAGCTCTGGCCTCCCTTTGTCAAATGCCAAATAGACATCTCTCTAACAGAGATAGACACTTTACTTTTGTGTCCAGTGTGGAGCTTTCTGCTACCCAATGTGGGGAGAGAGTCCCTAGGTGGCCCCACAGCCCCTGCATCAGAAGAGCAAATGCAAGCAAAGAGAACCTAGAAGACAGCAAAGGAGGGAAGCTATGGGTTATTAGCCAGCCCCTCACCTTCTTAGGAAAGCTTTGCCAAAGCACAGAATTTCACATTGCATATTCCAAGGCAGTTTCTTTGCAAGGCTCTGCAGCATATGCGAGACATGACCCACTGTCCCACTGTACCACATGGTGCTGCAGTTGCTATAGTAAGGCTCGGCTTTATTGAGCAGCCTCACATACAGTCATGTAAAACTTAAGCTTGCAGCTGAGCACACCAAGGGGCAATGGGTAGGCAGTCTTGTCTTTGAACCCTCTCCTTCTGCACTGAAGTTTTCCCTGTGTGTTTTTCTCTTTGCTTTCCAAAATATGCACAGGCTACCAGGGAGAACACACAATGCATCTTTTCAGGGACTTACTATTTTCCCTCTAATTTGGGACTGTCTATTGCAACTTGGGAGAAACACCAGGGGAAAGTTATTTGATGCCTCCCCTTCTTTCCTAGCATAGGACTCTCCATTAGCCAACACATTCTCTACCCTCCCCCACCCCAGGGACTTCCTGCCATCCTTTTAGTCTTGTGTTTTTGGACTCAATCACTCTACCTTTTTGTTTTTATGTGTATTAAGAATCCAGACATGGAATTAAGGAATTGTAAGGGGTCTTAGAGATATTCTCATGCAAATATTTTTAACTCAGTGTCCATAAACACCCACCACCAAGGATCCATTGAGAGATTTCAGGGGGTTCATGAATTTGAATAGGAAAAAAAGTACACCTTAATTTTTACTAACCTCTAACTCAAATTAGGTATTTCTTTTAATTATTTAAAAACATTGTTCTGAGAAGTGATCAATAAGCTTCATCAGTCTGCCAAAGGGATCCATCACACACACACACACACACACACACACACACACACACACACACACATATACACACACACACACACACACCCCATTAAGAACCCCTGATCTAGTGCAACCCACTTATTTTCTGGATGAGAAAATTGAGTCCCAAGAGGAAGAAATGGCTAGGCTAAGGTCATTTAGCTATTTAGCAGAAGAGCTGAGAATAGAATCCATGGCTCCTGACTTTCTAGTGTTCTTTTTAAAACAACTACAGCAGCAAATATTTGTGAAGATCCTACTATGCACAATGCTCTGGGCTCAGTACTGGAGAAGATACAAAGTTAATACAGAGCATGGTACCTGCACTCATGGAAAGTATAGTTAAGAAGAGGGGCATGACATCAGAACAAATAGCTATAATGCAAAATGTTATATTATAACTACATCAGCAATTATAGCAAAGTGCTATGTGAGATCTAAAGAAGAAGGTCCTTATCAACTTTAATAATCAGGGAAAATTTCATGGAGAAGTTGACATTTGAGTTGCAATTGATAACGTGAGCACCATGGACAGAGGAAACAAAAAAAGTTAGGTGCAGAAAAGCTAGATCAGTATTATTGGTAGGCTGAACTATGTAAGCTTATTTATGGCATACTGTGGGAGGTAATGAGGAGAAGGAAGAATGGTTGCTACAGACTAGATGCAATTATGGATTTTTGCAGTGGTTATAAGTACTTCAGAACACAAGTCAGACTTAAATGACCTCTAAGGTTTGGAAAGAGTATTGCCATATCGTCAGGACTTTGGGAGACTTCTCCAACACACATCACCTTATTTCTACCCCAGAACACCGACTCCTAGGAAGGCATATATTTGTTTCTCTTCCCCCAAGGAAATTGTGTTTGCATTTCCTTTCCTCAATGAGAATTGATTGTGTGTTCTGGTCACACTTATTACTCCTCATTTGCTAAAGGTCAATTTTCTTTCAGTGGGTGACTTCAAGATGATAAGATGTTCCTGAGATAGTTTAGGAGTGCATCTCTGAGGATCTTCCCCATCAATTTTAAGGGTAGTTTGAGAACTCTAAAGGAAAGAACAGATGCTTCACAGGCTTGGGTAACAGTTGCTAAAGTATTTGGGACATGTTGCTTGGGAAATATCACAATGGAAACAGGGCTTCCCTCCACCATCCACCCCCCAAGACTACAGGTGGCTACAGCTCTACCAGCCTGAGACTGCTATCATATCTCACTGGCCATATTCAAAAGACAAGGGAAAACAGATACTGGCCTTTCTGACTCAATATGAATTCATTTCAAGACTCAGCCTTCCTAACAGAACTGGCATAGGTGCTCTTTATGATAGTAAAATTGGGAGAAACTATCCTCAATTGAGAAGTTACTACAATAGAAGAGGAACACCTCTGTTGGATGATCACAAGCACTCTTTATTTTTTATATTATTTCTAATTTTTTTTTATTTTTAGGTAATTGGGGTTAAGTGACTTGCCCAGAGTCACACAGCTAGTTAAGTGTCAAATGTTTGGTCTGAGGCCAGATTTGAACTCAGGTCCTCCTGACTTCAAGGCTGGTGCTCTATCCACTTCGCCACCTTGCTGCCACTACAAGCACTCTTAAGGGCAAGTTCTTAGTGATACTCTCATGAGAAACATGATGGAGCAACGATAATGTTAGGATTACAAGGGGTCTTGGCCAGTAGTTATTTATAGCATCTTAGTAGTTGTTCATGATATGAGGCTACTAAAAGACAGGGATGCTGGTGAATATATCTTGAAAGAAGTTAAAAAGTTGAAAGTGAAAGGATCAATTAATTAGTCCTTTGGCTCCTATAGAATTGGTGAGGATAAGAAATCTTACTATTTAGCACAATTGGACATAGCAGGACATAGCTCATAGACCCATAGAACTAGGAGCTAGAAGGAACTTTAGAGGCCATCTGGTGCATTTCATCATTTTAAAGATGAAGAGACTGAGGTCCATATTCTTGGATCCTTCTTTCAGAAGCAGTTGCCAGGCTGTATCCATACATGAGTTGCTTCCTAGGGTGATGGCTGGGGGCACTGAACTGGAAGCATGGCTATTCTCAAGGCTTTGGGGTTCAATGACCTGGGCTTTCTCCATTAGTATCTGAGGGTAATCAATGGTGGGCAAGGTGGTGGTTTGACCTGCCTGGCACATGCTGCCTCCTGTTTCCCCCGTAGGATGCCCTATTGCTTTAGTTAGGCTGGTTTGTCTGCCCTATGAGTGGCGGTTGGTTGGCAGCTGGTGGAAATAACAGACTTCTTTCAACAGAAATTGCTTCCCAGGATGATAGCCAAGAGGACGGGTCTGGAAGGGAGTCAAATTGTCCAGGAGAGGAGGTTTGGGAAAGTGGCATCACTCCCACTTGTGCTTATCTATTGGAGGTGGTCTTTTGCCAGAAGCAAGTCAAACAGCTGGCTATACATTGTGAGTATCTTTGCCCCATCAATCTCCTACCAGGGACACCTACTCTGTATGAAAAAAATCTAACTAATAAATGAATGAGAAACACAAGTCTTATGGAAATAAATTCTGGTGAGTTTCAAAATGGATTTATTTGTTCTTCACAATGACCAGCAGCAACATTTTGGGTTTTGTTTCCCAAAAGGAAATCAAATTGAACTCTTATATTGTCTACCAAGGTCTGAATTTTTTTAAGCATCTACAACCATTACTCTTTTCTGTTGATTTCAGACATTTTGGATAGGATTCAAGGAGCAGATATCTACCTAGGCTGGTTTATAACCTTCTTAGTTCTAGGGCAGAGGAATAAATGGAAGATAGTTTGCTGCTGCTTTCTTATTTTAATTGGTTGATTTTTAAATTAATTTGTATTTTAACTAGTTGCTAAATTATCACTTAAAATTGGTTTGGTTTGGTTTTTGTTGTTGTTCAGTTTGGTCTGGTTTTGGTGTGGTTGATTTGGGAGTGGGCTATCAGCAATGATGGTGTCTGGGTTTAGATGACATTTAAAAACAAACAAGACAAGCATGAGCCTGAAAGAGCTGTGATAGCAATGGCATCAGTTCCATAGTCTAGGATAGTTTTCCTTTAATGCAGTAAGCAAGCCTTCTTTAGGATTTGATTAGCCTGAGGAACCAGGATTTGATTAGCCGGGGGAACCCCCAGACTATGTGGAGTTGGTGTTTCTGGGGTTTGAGGGAATTCCCAATGCCCTACTACAAATCTTTCTGACCCAGCATTGCTGCCCCAGTGAATATGGAGGGAAAGAGGAAGAGAGAGGTGCCTATTTTTAGTCAATTGTATCATTTAGCCATATTGTGAATAAATATATTTTATTGAATTTTACTGTCCACAAGAATTTCACTGCATTCTAAGCTGGGGCCTGAATCACTAGACTAGGCCCAGAACATTAGAGGACAGCCAGCAGGATTGTAATAGAATGAATTTGTGGTTCTGGTGATTGAAGTTGGGGGGGGAGGGTAATATAGAAAAAAGGGAGCTTTGGGTGATTATATGGACAGATAAATGACTCTGGCGGCCTGTGTATGCAGTTAAGTATGTGTGTGTGTGTGTGTGTGTGTGTGTGTGTGTGTGTGTGTGTGTGCGCATACACATATATACACACACCCACACACATATATGTACACATATATAAACACACATATATGTACGTGTGTGTGTGGGTGTGTGTATATATATATATATAGGCCATCCTTCTCAATAAGACAAGGAAAGCCCCACTGAACATATAGAATTAGCCCAGTGAGTGCCTGAAGGCTCTGGACAAAAAGAATAAGTATTGTGAAAACTAATATTCCCTGGTTCTAATTAATTGTTTTAAGAAAAGCTGGATCCCCAACATAAGGAAAATGAAAATAAACTGTCTATGCAAATTCAGCAGTTGTAACAACTATTGTATGTGTTTGGGGTTTTTAAGGCTCATACCTTGAAGACAGAGGGACAGCTTTTGAACTTGGTAAAGCACAGATGAAAAGGACAATGATGACAGAGGGAGGCAGGCATGGGAAGGACCACTTCTGACTCTGAGCTGGAGAATATATTGAATCCTGCTGAGATCAGTACTATAAGGAAAGAGAATGGGAGTGAGAGTGAAGATGAGAACTTGGAACTTCTCCTAAGAGAGCCTTGGAATTGTCACAATACTTCTCCCTTAGGGTGACATCCTCTAGGTGAGAGATGGGGAGCGAGCTTTCATCACCAAAGAACCTGAGAGGCAACATAAGAAGTTTAAACAACAATGCAGAGCTTTGGTTCAAGGCTATAGGTTACATATTTAGAGGGAATCATGTGGGCCTCATGAGTTTCTGGATATTCCCACTGAGATAGTTAGCCTAACTGTAGCTTTATAACATTGAATTAATGAAGCAGCATTAGTGGACCTTCCCTATTAACACATTATAGCATACTTAGATTTCATTTTAGATTTTTTTTTCTGGGGTAAATTAAAATACCGTCTTAAGTTCAGGAAGTGTTTATCCAACTTTTCTGCCACGACTTAGGTAATAAAACTGAAGAGTGTTGTTTCCACCAGATCCCAGTAATCTCCCTGAGATTTGTGCCGAGGCTAGCTGCAAATGGACACGGAGTGCACATAAACCATGAAAGGTTTATACTTAAGGTTCTACAGCATTTCTGAGGGATGGTGGCCTTTTACTGGAAGGGCTTCAGCTGATGGCACTCTTCATTCATTTCCTGAGAAAGGGAATGTCATAGAGGTACTATTATAACTACTATTAATATAACAAAACCTCTAAATACGTTTATTTGTAGGAATTTCGCACTAATAGAACCCAGAAAAGCTATACCACATGACCAACAAAATGGAGGACTAAAAATGTCCTGTAGTCCCCACTAATTCTTTAAAAAAAATCTCCCAGAGCAGCTAGGTGGCACAGCGGATAGAGCACCTGCCCTGGAGTCAGGAGGACCTAAGTTCAAATGAGACTTAAGACATTTACTAGCTGTGTGACCCTGGGCAAGTCACTTAATTCTGATTGCCTCTACAAAATAAGTGAATAGACGGATGGGTGGATGGATGAGCAAACAAATAAATAAAATTTAAAAGTCCCCCAAAGAGGAATTATGCACCAGAATTAGAACATCTGGATTTATAGGACAAGAAAACAAGACATCCAACAAGGTAACAACAGCTTTATCAACTAACAATGGAGCAAGCTAATCCTCAAGGCATTGGAAAAGAGGGACACTTGTGAGCAGTCTTCCAGAAGTGGAGTGGTCGCATAGGAGAAGTCTTGTTCTCTGTGGCTCCAGGCCCCTTCCTCTGTTGTGGCGTCAGGGTTGGGGGCAGTGTAGAGAAGACTAGGATTTATTGAAATGCTTTACTCACCAACAGTTAGTTTTCCCTGACAGCTATAGGACCCTGAGAGCTAAAATTCCCTTCTCTCTCAGAGATCCAGGAAGACATGTTCACCCTCCCGCCCACCAGCACTGAGGAATTTCTCTGTTACCTCAGAGATTTTGCTGGCATGATCCACCCCTTTTTGCCCTGTTGTAACAAAGAAAGAATTTTGACTTTGTCCTGTCACACAAGGAGGAGGAGAGATTTGGAGAGAACCATGCTTTCCTCCAACTAGGGCAACCCCTAGATTAAAAACTCAGCTGGAACACCCACTCCACCATCCTCCAACCCAGCAAAAAGGGGCAGACATTGGTTTAGTCCAGCTAGAGAATTAAAGCACAGAGGAAGCTGCTGCCAGGGACTAGTGTGGGTGATTGCACCAGGCCTAAATGAAAGGGTATGAGAATTTTCATCACGGAGCAATCAAATATTTCAAGAAGCTGGCTTTGGGTAGGAACTAAGATGAAAAACAAATTCCCTAATATGGGAGGAGAGTGAGACAGTGTTGTGGTCCAACCGAATGGGAATACCTTTCATCAGAATGCTACTGTATTGTAAGAAATGATGAACAGGATGCTTTCAGAAAAACCTAGAAAGACTTACATTAACTGATACAAAGTAAAACAAGCAGAACCAGGAGAACATTGTATACAGTAATAGCAATATTGTATGATGATCAACTGTGAATAACTCAGCTATTCTCAGAAATACAATGAACTAATTCTGAAGGACTTAGGATTCAAAATGCTATCCATCTCCAAAGAAAGAAGTGATAGTCTGGATGCATACTTTTTCTTTACTTTATTTTTCTCGGGGTTTTTTGTCTGTTTTCTTTCGCAGTTTGACTAACATGGAAATATGTCTTGCATGACTGCATATATATAAAACCTATATCAAATTGCTTGCCTTCTCATTGATGGGGAGGGAAAGGAAAGAGAGGAAGAAAGAATTTGGAACTCAATTTTAAAAAAAAAAACAATGTTAAAAATTGTTTTACATGTAATTGGGGAAAAATAAAATATTAAAATTTAGAATGTTAAAAAAAATGCTTTCCATCAAAGGGGTAAGGAATCAGAAAGTGAGTGACAATGTAATATGAGGAAAAGGGACTAAAACCACCAAAGACTTAAAGAGAAAGAAATTTCAATCAAAACCCTAGAGCACAAGCTGATAAGTCAACACAAAAACACAGTAAAATTAAAAGGGAAGTTAAGTTCTAAAACATCCAAAAAGGAGCATTTTGTCTCCATGAACAACATCTTAACTAAAGAGCTGAAAAATTGGAGTTCCTGGCTATAAAATAAACCCACATAAATCATCGACATTTCCATATATTACCAACAAAGCCCAACAGCAAGAGATAGAAAGAGAAATTCCACTTAAACTTACTGTAGACATTATAAAATATTTAGGAGTCTACCTCCCAAAACAAACCCAGGAAATCTATGAACACAATTACAAACACTTCTCACACAAATAAAATCAGACCTAAATAATTGGAAAAACATCAGTTGCTCGTGGGTAGGCCGAGCTAATATAATAAAAATGACAATCCTATCTAAGCTAATTTACTTATTCAGTGCCATACCAATCAAACTACCAAAATAATTATTTTATAGAGTTAGAAAAAGTAATAACAAGATTCATTTGGAAAAAGAAAAGGTCCAGAATATCAAAGGAACTAATGAAAAGAAATGCAGGGGAAGGTGGCCTAGCAATGTCAGATCTTAAATTGTATTATAAAGCAGCAATCATCAAAACGGCTTGGTACTGGCTAAGAAATAGGGAGGTAGATCAGTGGAATAGGTTAAATATGCAAGACACAGTAGTCAATGACTACAGTAATCTATTATTTGATAAACCCAAAGACCCCAACTTCTGCGATAAGAACCCACTCTTTGAAAAAAAAACTGCTGGGAAAACTGGAAAAGAGTATGGCAGAAACTAGGCATAGACCCAAATCTCACACCATATACCAAAATAAAGTCAAAATGGGTTCAGGACTTAGATATAAAGGCTGATACCATAAGCAAACTGGGAGAACAAGGAATAGTTTACCTATCAGATCTGTGGAGAACAGAAGAATTCATGACCAAACAGGAGATAGAGAACATTATGAAAAGCAAAATGGATAATTTTGATTACATTAAATTGAAAAGTTTTTGCATAAACAAAGCCAATGTATCTAAGATTAGAAGGAAGGTAGAAAATTGGGAAAGAATTTTTACAACCAGTCTCTCTGATAAGGACCTCATTTCTAAAATATATAGAAAAATTAAGACAAATTTATAAGAACACAAGCCATTCCCCAATTGATAAATGGTCAAAGGATATGAACAGACAGTTCTCAGATGAAGAAATTAAAGCCATCTATAGTCATATGAAAAAATGCTCTAAATCATTATTGATTAGAGAAATGCAAATCAAAACAACTCTAAGGTACCACATCTACCAGACTGGCCAACATGACAAAACAGGAAAATGATAAATGCTGGAGAAGATGCGGGAAAATTGGAACACTAATGCATTGTTGGTGGAGTTGTGAAATGATCCAACAATTTTGGAGAACAATTTGGAACTATGCCCATAGGGCTATAAAAAAGTGCATACCCTTTGACCCAGAAATAGCACTTCTAGGGCTATATCCCAAAGAGATCATACAAATAGGAAAAGGACCCACATGTACAAAAATATTCATGGCAGCTGTTTTTGTGGTGGCAAAGAATTGGAAGTTAAGAGGATGCCCATCAACTGGGGAATGGCTGAGCAAGTTGTGGTATATGAATATAATGGAATACTACTGTGCTATAAGAAATGATGAACAGGCTGACTTCAGAAAAACCTGGAAAAGACTTATATGGTCTGATGCTGAGTGAAGTGAGCAGAACCAAGAGAACGTTGTACACAATAACAGCCACATTGTGTGATGACTAATATTGATAAACTCAACCCTTCTCAGCAATACAAGGATCTAAGACATCTCCAGAGGCCTCATGATGGAAAATGCTATCCACATCCAAAGAAAGAACTATGGAAGCTGAATCGCTATCATTTTTTTTTCTTCTGTTGAGTTTTGTTTCCTCTGTCTGCTGGTTCCTCCTATTGGTTTTAATTTTTACTTACAACTTCACTAATGTGAAAATATGTTTAATAGGAATGTAAATGTATAGCCTATATCAGATTGTGCACCGTCTTGGGGAGGGTGGTGGGGAGGAAGGGAGAGAAAAATTTTCAACTCAAAAGCACATGGAAGTGATTGTTGATAAATCAAAATAAATTAATAAAATTAAAAAAAAAACTGGAGCTCCTGAGGGCAATTAGCACCCATGAGGGTGGGAGGACATGATTGCAAAGAAAAGGTTGCTTGGCAATTGAGGAAGCCAATGATCACAGGGAGGTGTGGGGTTAGAATTGTACCACACAACAATGGACACAGCAACATTCCTACCGTGGGGCAATGCTTTTGTCTTCATTGTATCCCTCATTGATTGGTAATTCTAAGAGTGAATTGCAATAGAAAAAGGATCAACAGAACAAGATCAACAAAGGGAATAATAACAAAAACATCAGAAGAGGGACCTCAGACTTGGTACCTGAGAAGTTTTAATTCCACAGGGAACATAAAGAGGTTAAAGAAGGAATAACGAAGGGTATGGATGGATCACAATTCAAATAGCACAAGCTCAGGATAGAAGCCTGCCACCTAGTGCACACATCCTTTCCCCCGCCCCACCATTTCTAGCTCCTCATTATATAGTTTTCCTCCAATAGACTATAAGTTTCCTGAGGATTGGAACTGTTTTAGCTGTTAGCACTGCTTAGCACAGTGCCTGGAACATAATTAGCCCTTAATAAATGCTTCATCTATTTATCATACATCTGTCTCTATCCTTCTATTATTTATCTATCTGTCTAACTTCCTTCACCCACAATAGTCAAGGAACTATTTCTGTTTCTCTAGATTCCCAGACCATCAGGTTCAGGCTCAGAGAGGCTTTTCCAATTTGTGTTCATGGAAGGGCAAGGGCTAATCATTAGTCTGTTTGTGAGGGAAGACAGGAAAGTGACTGCTCAAATGAATGGCACATAATAGTGACAAAACTGTCCCCCAAATACTATTAGTTGAGTATATTTATGAGACTGTAACTTTAAGTTTCTTCCAATCTCCAAGTGCTAAACAAAACCAGTGCACTCCAGATTAGAAGGAAAGCAGAAAGCTGAGAAATAATCTTTTAGCAAGTGTGTCCAATGAAGACCTCATTTCTCAAATAAGTAGAGAACTGATTCAAATTTACAAGAATACATATCATTCTGCAGTTGATGAATGGTCAAAGGATATGAACAGGCAGTTTTCAGATGAAGAAATCAAAGTTATTTATAGGCATATAAAATGTTCTAAATCATTATTGATTAGAGAAATAAAAATTAAAATAATTCTGAGATACCACCTCACACCTAGAAGATTGACCAATATGACAAAATAGGGAAAATAATTAATGTTGGAGGGGATATGGGAAAATTAGGACACTAATATGCTGTTGGTGGAGTTGTGAATTGATCCAACCATTCTGGAGAGTAATTTGGAACTATGCCCAAAGCACAATCAAACTGTACATACCCTATGATCCAGCAATACCACTACCAGGTCTGTACCCCAAAGAGATCATAAAAAGGGGAAAAGGACCTACATGTGCAATAATATTTAAAGCAGCTCTTTTTGTGGTGGCAAAGAATTGAAATTGAGGGGATGCCTGTCAATTGGGGAATGGCTGAACAAGTTGTGATATATGTATGTAATGGAATACTGTTGTGCTATAAGCAGGCTGATTTCAGAAAAACCTGAAAAGACTTACATGAACTGATACAAAATGAAGTAAGCAGAACAAAGAGAACATTGTACATAGTAACAGCGATATTGTACAATGGTCAATTGTGAATGACTTAGCTACTGTCAGCAATACAATGACCTATCTAAGACAATTCCAAAGGATTCATGACAAAAAATACTATCCATCTCCCAAGAAAGAACTGATGGAGTCTGAATGCAGACTGAAGCATACTATTTTTCACTTTATTTTTTTTCATTGTTTTTTCCCCTTTGGGTCTGTTTCTTCTTTCACAACATGACTAATATGGTAATATGTTTTGCATGATTGAATACGTATAGCCTATATGAAATTACTTACCATCTCTGGGAAGGGGGAGGCATGGGAAGAAGAAAATTTGGAACTCAATTTCTTTTTAAAAAAATAAATATTGTCTTTACATATAACTGGGGGAAAAATAAAATATTATTTTTAAAAAAGAATTAAGTCCTGTTGACTCTACCTCTCCAACTTCTCTTACATATTTCCTCTCTTCTTGATTCCCACTGTCACTAACCTTATAGAGGCCTTCATTACTACCAGACTGAATTACTAGAATAGTTTCCTAATTTGAGGGACTTTAGAATTTTATTTTGAGAAGGGGCCCATAGTCTTCACCAGACTGACTTTCTGTGTATTATTAACAAACCCAAAAGGAAGAGATAGAAAAAGGAATTCCACTCAAAATAATTACAGAATGTATATAATAACTGTGATTCTACCTACCAAAGCACTACTGTGACCTCTATGATATTAAATATTTTATATAAAAGAAGATTAATGATTGAAGATCTAATGATTGATTTCTTATGCTTGAGCTTTGCTAATATAATAGAAATGATGACACTACCTAAATTAATTTACCAATTTAGCTTATCTTTCACAACTATGACTAGGGGGAGAATTCTTATCTGAACAAGGGATAGAAGTGATAATAAAATATAAAAAGACAATTTTGACTATACCAAACTGAAAAGCTTTTTCATATGTAAAATATATGCAACCAGAATTAGCTGAGAAGCCATTACCTGGGGGAAATCACAGAAAATTCCTCACCTACAGATCTAGTAGCCATCATGAATAAGGAATTCATACACATATATGCAAACAAGAGTCATTGACCAAATAGATAAATTAGCAAATGATATGAGCAGACACCTCTCAAATGAAGAATGGCAAATTATCAGCAACTCTATGAAAAGTACTCTAAACGAATAATGAAGTACACATTTAAATAATTTCTGAGGTTCTATTACATGTACATCGTTTGGAAAAGACGACAAAAGAGTAAAATAAAAATTTGTGAATGGGTTACAGGAGGACAGTAGAGCACTAGGCTTAGAATCAGGAAGACATCCTTATGAGTTCAAATTCTGCCTCAGACTTACGAGCTATGTGACCCTGGATGAGTCACTTAACTCTGTTTGCCTCAGTTCCTCATCTGTAAAATGAGCTGGAGAAGGAAATGGCAAGCCACTCCAGTATCTTTGCCAAGAAAACCCCAAATGGAGTCATGAAGAGTTGGACACAACTGAAATGACTCAACAAAAATTCAGGAGGACAAGCACAACTATAACCTGCCAAAAGGGTTATGAATTGGCTCAGCCATTCTGCAAAACAATTTGGAACTACACTCCTAAAGTCACTAAACTATACACTTTAACCAAGCAATAGTACTAAGCAAAGAAGTTAAGCACAGAGCAAAAGCACCTATGTGTCCAAGTATACATACATGTGTGTATACATATACATGCGTACACACACATAAACATATATATACATATATATAAACATACAAATTCCATCAAATGGAGAATAGCCTATCAAATTGTGGCACATGATTATAATGGAATATTTTTGAACCATAAAAAATGACAAATACGATGGATTCAGAAAAATATCAGGAGACTTCTGTGAAGTGAGTGAAATGGGCAGGACCACAAGATCAATTCAATAGTGAAGTGAGGGGAAACAAAAGAACTCAAAACTTCTTTAGGTTTCTCTATTTCTTTTTTTAATGACATTTTATTTTTCCAAATTACGTGTCAAAACAATTTTTAGCATTCATTTTTCCAAGATTTTGAGTTCCAAATTTTTCTCCCTGTGTCCCCTCCCTCCTCTCTTCCTAAAATGTTAGGCAATTTGATATGTTATACTTGCACTATCATGTAGAACATATTTCCATATTAGTCATAGTTGTGAAAGAAGAAACAGATCAAAAGGGAAAAAAAACACAGAAAAGAATAAGTGAAAAAAAGGATGCTTCAATCTGCATTCAGAGTCCATCAGTTATATAACTGGATATAGATAGCATTTTCCCTCGTGAGTTCTTTATACTCATCTTGGATTATTGTGTTGCTGAGAAGAGCTGAGTCATTCATAGTAGATCATCACACAACGTTGGCTGATACTGTGTACAATGTTTTCTTGGTTCTGCTCGTTTAACTTTGTATCAGGTTGTACAAGTCTTTCCAGGTTTTTCTGAAGTCAGCCTGTTCATTATTTCTTATAGCACAATAGTAATCCATTACATTCATGTACCACAACTTGTTCAGCCATTTCCCAATTGATGGGCATCCTCTCAATTGCCAACATTTTGCCACCATGAAAAGGGCTGCTCTAAATATTTTTGCACATGCAGGTCCTTTCCCCTTTTTTATAATCTCTTTGGGATACAGACCTAGTAGTGATCTTGCTGGATCAAAGGGTATGCACAGTTTGGTTGCCCTTTGGGCATAGTACCAAATTGCTCTCCAGAATGGTTGGATTGGTTCACAACTCTACTAATAATGCATTACTGTCCCAATTTTCCCACATCCTCTCCTACATTTATTATTTTCCTTTTTTATCATATTAGCCAATCAGATAGGTATAAAGTGGTACCTCAAAGTTGCTTTAGTTTGCATTTCTCTGGAAAAAAGTCACAGATAGTAATCATAACTGTGAATGTGAATGGGATGAACTCTCCCATAAAACGGAAGCAGATAGCAGAATGGATTAAAAACCATAATCCTACAATATGTTGTTTACAGGAAACACATTTGAAAAAGACTGACACATACAGGGTAAAGGTAAAAGGCTGGAGCAGAATATATTATGCTTCAGCTGAAGTAAAAAAAGCAGGGGTAGCACTCCTGATCTCAGACAAAGCAAGAGCAAAAATAGATCTAATCAAAAGAGATAAGGAAGGAAACTACATCCTGCTAAAAGGCACCATAGACAATGAGGTAATACCATTACTAAACATATATGCACCAAATGGTATAGCGTCCAAATTCTTACAGGAGAAGTTCAGGGAGTTACAGGAAGAAATAGACAGCAAAACTATACTGGTGGGTGACCTCAACCTCCCCCTCTCTGTACTAGATAAATCTAACCACAAAATAAACAAGAAAGAAGTTAAAGAGGTAAATAGAACATTAGAAAAGTTTGCATTTCTCTAATCAAAACCGATTTATAGCACTTCTTCCTATGCCTATAGATAGCTTTTATTTCTTCATCTGAAAACAGCCTGTCTATATCATTTGACCATTTATCAATTGGGGAATGGCTTGTATTCTTATAAATTCAGTTCACTATATATTTGAGAAATGAGGTCTTAAAACTGTCACTAAATTAATGACCAATCATTACTTCGAAAGATTAATGATAAAACATGCTTCCTACCTCTTAGCAAAGAGATGATGGATGAGAGGTACAGAATCCAGCATGTATTCTCATACCTGGTCAAAGTGTTGATTTATTTTGCTTGATCATTCTTAATTGTTACAAGCTAGGGCCTCTCAAAGGGTATTCTGAATTCATGAGTAATGATAGATAAGAAAGAAGAGAGCCAACAAAACATTTAAAATGTACAGAATAAAACAAAGATGTATAGAAAAGCAATTTTGTTACTACCTTATTAATATCTTTATCTTCTAAAGACTACTTTTAAACTGCATAGCAACAGTTCAATATTTCTTATACCGTCTCATTTCTTATTCTTTTCTATATTGAGGTGTTTGTACTTGTTTATGATTGTCAGGCTCACAATAAAACAATTACAATTTTCAATTTAAAACATGGTTTGAAATCCTCAGTAGCCCTATTGTTTATGTAAGTTCACTAGATGGTGAGCACTGGGCCTGAAGTCAGGAAGACCTGAGTTCTAATCTGACTTCAGATGCTTATTAGCTATGTGAGCCTAGGCAAGTCATTTGACTTCTGTCTGACTCAGGTTCTTCACCTGTCAAGGGGGAATAATACCAATTTCCCAGAGTTGTTGTGAAGATCAAATGAGATATTAGTAAAGCACTTAGCACAGTGCCTGGCTTGCTGAAGGAAAAGACCCTGGGAAGGCATGGAGCTGGTAGTCTCCAACATGCCTTCCCAGAGCCTTTTCTTTCAACAACCTGAAGTGGGACTGGCCTTCTCTATTTTCCCACTCTTGTTGCCTGCATCCTGCAGTTGTTGCTTGCAGAGGCCACCTTCTTGAAGGTAGCCATTTATTTTGCCAGCCCAGGCCCACTGGAAATGCAGAGGCTGGCTGAAAAGTAGTGTCTTAGGCTATAGACCTTTAACACATATAAAACTGTGCTACCATTTTTATCAGGCTCCTAAGTAAGTCTTGGACACCAAGAACACTGCAGACTGACTGTAGCTATGAAATTAAAAGACGCTCACTCCTTGGAAGGAAAGCTATGGCAAATCTGGACAGCCTACTGAAGTCATGCATGACTATGAGAGCTGAACTATGAGAAAAGCTGCTCACCACAAAATTGATGCTTTCAAATTATGATGTTGGAGAAGACTTTTGAAAGTCCCTTGGACAGCAAGATCAAATCAGTCAGTACTTAAAAAAACCAACTCAGAGTATTCAATGGAAGTTCAAATATTGAAGCTGAAGTTTAAATATTTTGCGAGCATACTGAGAAGACAGGACTCATTGGAAAAGACCCTGAGGTTGGGAAAGATTGAAGACACTAGGAAAAGGGGATGGCAGATGATGAGATGGATATATAGTGTCATGGAAGCAACAAACATGAGCTTGGACAGACTTCAGGAGACAGTGGGGGATAGAAGGGCCTAGTGTGTGATATTCCTTGGGGACACAAAGAGTTGGACGTGACTGAACAAATGAACAAGTTTTTGAGTGTTTTGCTCCTGACCTCATTTTCCCCATAAGCCCTATGTTGTTGTTGTTGTTTTCTGTGAGATTTTGCACAGGAATTTTAGGAATTGATATATCCTGTTACTGGATGGAATTGTCCTAGTCCAATGGAATTAACTGTATTCACAAAATATATACCAAAAAAAAAAAATCTAAAGTACAACTAGGCAGCAAAGTAGATAGAGAATTGGACATCAAATCTGGAAGACCTGAGTTCCAATCCAGTCTCAGATACTTACTAGCTTTGTGACCCTGGGAAAGTCACTTAAACTTCATCGGCCTCAGTTTCCTCATCTGTAAAAATAAAAGTAATAATAACATCCATGTCTCAGGTTTGTTTTGAGGGTAGTACAAGATAACGGCTGTAAATGCACTTTGTAAGCTTTAAAGTACTATATGAAAAAGATTGTTTTGTCCCAGAGAGGCACCAGTAGTTAGGTGATGAGTAGTAGTTTAATGTAGGATTTGAAATAAACTTTGAAGAAAACTAGGGATCCTAAGCTACAGAGGTGAGGAAGGAGGGCATTCCAGGCATGGGCTACAGAGAGGGGAGAGGAAATGTCCTGTGAGAGGAACAACAAACAGCACATGTTAGCTGGAGCCTAGTGTATGTGAAGTGGAAGGATGTATAGTAAGGATGCAAGATAGCTTGGAGCCAGTCGTGGAAGACTTTAAACGTCAAAGAAAGGGCTTCGTATTTGATCCTAGAGGTAGGAGTGAACCACAGGAATTCATTGAGCAGGAGAGTGGTTGGGCTTAGGCTTTTGGAATATCGTTTTGGAAGTTGTGTGGAAGTTGGACTGGGGAGAGGAGAGGCTTGAGACAGAGAGAAAGATAAAAATGCTATTGCAATAGTCTAGGTTAGAGATACTCAGGCTTGAAGTAAGGTGATGGCCACGTGAACAGAGAGAAGGAGACTGATGTAAGCAAAACTGGAGAGCAGCTAATTAGATATGGAGAAGGGGTTAGAAAGGGGTTATAGAGGGAAAGGGGGAAGATAACCCCAAAGCTGTGAACCTGGTGACTGTAAAAATGCTGATGCCTTCAACAGAAATAAAAACATTCCTAGCCTGCAAGGCCTATAAAACCAGGGATAGGAATAGGGTCAGGATTTGTGATTTCACTGGTATAGGGAACTCCAAGATGGGGAACTTCCCTCTATCAATTCCAGGTCAGCACCATTTCTACAACTTGCAGTCTTAGAGATTTTCTTAGAGACAGAAAGTTGAAGTCACTTGTCCAAAGTCATACAGACGATATGTGTCAGAGGTGGGACCTGTACCCGGGTCTTGATGGTGCCATGGCCAGCTCTTCATCCATCATGCCTGGGGAAACGTCTCATCTAAGCTTTGTATGTCCCCCATGCCTAACACAGAGCCAATTAACAATGGGCAATTAACAACATTTGTCGAATTAATAAACAAACAGCTTAGAGAGTAGGAGTCATTATAGAAGAGACCAAAAAGAAATTGCATTTTTAAAAATAATTTTGCCCACGTCCAACTCTATTCAGCAGACTAGATCCAACAAACCCCAAACTCCCAGCCCCCCATGTTCTTAGAGGCAAGCCAAGAAACTAATACTATCAACTACCCCTCCCCCCCACAATAATAGCCAAGAGGGTTAGGATTATTGAAGCCACAGAGAAGACTTCTCCCTTTCTCTTAGGGCTGGGCACGTCATACTGACAGAGGCCACTTAAAGTACTCTGGGCAATTTGAACTCATTTCTGCCAATAAAATGTTCATAGGAGAGACAACTGTCTTCCCAGAGCTGTCAATCTTCTAACATGCAAGCTCCTTAAATTCATTTTGAGATGAGATTTTTAAGTCACTTATAAAAAAAAAAAGAGGAAAGTGATAATTGCACTTTATAGCTCTAGACAGTTTTCAGCCCAGGATCTCAAAGAACTTAATTAGCTCCCATCTTATTCAACCTCATATCACCCCTTATGAACATATAAGCAGTATGAACAAATGAGTTCATTTTATTTGTTGGGAAACTGAGGTATAGGCAAGAAAGGAACGGACAGTAAAGTCAAGTCATTTCCTTGTTGTTCCGTAGTAAGAGAGGTCAGACAAAGAATGGATAACTGAAGTTCACAAACAATTCAAATGGCTCGAGAAAGCAATGAATTTTCACTTCTGCCTCTCCTCTCTCATTTTATCTCGAAGGCTAACAAGCAGCAGAATTAGCTGATATGTTCCATTCCCTGGCCAGCTCTTCACAGTTTAGTACAAATACCATAAAATGTTAAAACTAAAACTGACCAAACTATTTTACAGATAAGGAAATTGAGACACCCAATGAGGTGAAGTGGATTTACCTAAGCTCACCAGATAATTATTCACTGAAGGAAGACTGAAACCCAGGATCACAGCATTTTAGAAATGGAACCTGAGCATCCATTTAGACCAACCACGTGATAATATACCACATAAATGGCCATCCAACCTCTGTCTAAAGACCACTAAAGACAAGGAAGCCAAAGGGAATGCACTACCTCCAAGACAAACCATTCTACTCCTGGCTAGCTCTATTTTTTTTTCTGACATAAAACCTACCTTTTCCACCCTGTAACTCCTACCCTTTACTCCTTGTTCTATCCTCTGATACCAAACAGAACAAGACTAATCTCTCTTCCATATGATAGCCCTTCAAACACTTGACAATTATTATATCCTGCCTGAGTCTTTTCTAGGCTAAACCTCCTCACTTATTTTAACAGATCCTTATATAACCTGGACTCATGGCCCTTTGTCATTCCGGTTACCTTCCTCTGGGTAATTTCTAGCTTATCAATGTACTTCTTAAACAGTGGTACCAGAAGTGAACACAGCACACCAGATATGGTCTGAGCAGGGCAAAGTAGAGAGGGACCCACCTCTCTATTCTTGGAAGTTATGTTTCTTAATGCAGACCAAGACCAAAGCAGTTTTCTTGGGTGCTGTGTTTAAACACTGACTCATGACAAGCTTGTGGTCCACCAAAACCCCTACATCCTCTTCAAGCAGCTTTCCCATCTTCTATTTTACTACCTGTGACCTTGGATAAGTCATTTCATCCCTCTAGACTTCAGTTTCTTTATAAAATGAGGGGATGGCCTCAGAGATCTCTTCCAGATCTATATCTGTGATCCCATGATCCTCAGGAAGCCACTGAGTGCAGCCCCCTCATTTAGAACACTCTCCTGCTCTAAATATGCGGTCTTGTGATTATCAGATTGTTGGCCTTATTAGTATTATTCCTTGTTCAGCAGAAGATCAGAGAAGTGGTCCCAAAATTGGAGTGAGCAGAAATGAGATGCAAAGAACTCAGATAAACCCACCATCAAGTCAATCTGACCCTGCCTGACCTGAGGGGTAGAACCTGTTGGAATAAATGAATGAATGAATGATGGCCCCATGAAACCCAGGCACAGAGCCCTGACACCCAAAGTGAGTTGGCAACAGTTAAGGAGGGCAAGACCTCTCCTCAGACCACAGTTCATTTATGTGTAGCTGGTCTATCTTAGCTGCCTTTTCGGCACACCCCATCCCTTGAGAGGCAGAAGCTGAATGCAGCTCCCTGGGCTCCTGGGCCCTCCTAGCAGGGGTGGCACACCTGTCAGTCACAGCCATTGTCTCATAATTGCTCTTGATGCATTGTGTGCTAATTACCATTGCCGAAAATAATCCCCCAAGATGTTGGCAGGGATCATAAATAACAAGCTGGCTCTTCCACAAGCCGACACCAGCATTATGACAGGGCCTCAATCGCTCTTATCTCTTACTAGAGAGGAGCTTATGCATTAGTGTTACTAATGAATCTTTTTCATTTGTACAAGTGATGTTTCCATTTGACAATGACATGAACATAAAGTGGAGGTTAATTTACTCCATTCTGAGAGGTTCATTATTTAACCTGACGTTGAGGACAAAACAATGTAGCCTAATAGATGGCAAATAGAAATTAGTTGTGATGAATTTTGCCATTTAGGAAGGGAGGATTCCTGACTGTTTGGTGTAAACATGGCAAGAGGCCGGGCCTTTCTCCCCAATGCAGGTTTCTCTCCCTCTGCATTCTCAGGGTGTGTGCCAGGACCAACAGTTTCACACCTAGAGCTCTGAAAAAGGCAGACGATCTGTACTAATATAAGAGGCCTGGAGACTAATGGTGAAGCATTGTCACCCTGTCAATTTTTATCAGATTAGCTACCCTTAACACTGGATTGCCAATTGACTTACAAGCCAAGAAACATGGAGTTGAATTGGTTTCAGGTACCTATTAGCATCACTGATTCAAACACTTGATTCTCAGTATTAGTTCATGGCTGGCCTTTGTGGGTCATTTTCTTGATTTCTGGCCATTCTTCACAAGGGCAGCATATAGGTGAAATTAGATGATGCGGCTTCCCTCGATCCAAATACTCCACACTCCCTCAAGACTGGAAGGTAGGGGACTGATTAGTAAAAGGGCCACAGGAAAAAAAATGTTTTTTTCCCTCCGTGAATCTACATACCTTCCTCTTCATCCTGTCTCTCCTCCTCCCACCATCTGCCCCTCCTAACAAAAACATTCTGACTTGATTTACCCCTATGAAAAGGGAATGGAATCAGGAAGGAAAGCTAGCATCTGAGATTCCTGGAAGTTGCCCAATTTTCAGCTCTCTTCTTAACAATATAAATATAAGGTGATCTCTCAGTTATCCAAAATTATTTACTTGTCCACATACCACCTCTACCTACTTTTTAGGAGAAAGAGGTAGAATGATGCATCAACTCTCTCCTCCCCCCTAAAAAAAATTGGTGATAAGGAAGGTAACTTAGTACAATGGGAAGACTACCGGCTTTGGAGTCAAGTTAAAATCCTCCCTCAGACATTTACTACTTGTGTGATGTTAGCCAAGTCTCTTAACATCCCCATGCCTCAGTTTCCTCATCTGCAAAATGAGACATTTAAATTATATGTCCTCTGAGGTTTCTGTGACTCTATGATCAGCAATTAATTTAGAAAAAAAAATTTCTGGGTTTAGTATACATTCATAATAATCTTCCACGCTATAAGAGTTAAGAACAGAGTGAAGTGGAAATAGGGCAGTACTTAACCAGTCTGAGCCTCAGCTTGGCCCATGTCACAATGTTAGCCAGAGTGATCTTTAGCAGAGAATGTTTCAAAATAAAGGATGGGAGTGGATTGTTATTTCACTGTTATAGAAAACACTAAGATTAGGAAATCTCTTTTATCAATGTAATGGGCACTTTCTCTGCAATTTATAATCAAAATTGCTTTAAACATCAAGAGGCCAAATGACTTACTCAGAGTCACACAGCTAGAAACAGAGGTGGGCCTTGAAGCCAGGCTTTCCTGGCTCTGAGATCAGCTAACTATCCACTAAACCACACTGTCTCTCATCCCAAAATAAGTTTTAAAAAAATGCACGCGTGCACGCACGCGCACGTGTGTGTGTGTGTGTGTGTGTGTGTGTGTGTGTATTTCTATCATTTTCTTGCTAATTGAAAGTATCTAATGCTGTAGAAAGAGCACAAAATGGTAAGTGACTTTGGCTACGTCACTTAAAAATCTTAAAAGAGAATAAGTGCTTGTTAAAAGTTTCAATTTCATCTGTAAAATAGAGAGTTAGACTGGATGTCATGGAAGGTCCCTTCCAGCTTTAATTGATCTATGAGTCAAGGCAGAACAAATGAGAAAATGAAATAATGAAAAGGGCTTTGAAAATTGTAATGCAAATGTAAAGTGGGATTATTTATAATGGATTTTAAAACAATGAATAAGTAAATTACACAGTGTATACAGAGACATACTAATTTTGAACACATTTTACGTCCATGGTTCAAATTCATGCCATTTTCCAAGAACCTAAGCCCCAAAAATGTTCTCATGTGGAGGAAATTGCCCCCAGGGACTCTTAGCTGAGATTCTGATAAATGTCATGAGTAATTAAATATGAGGAGCAAGAATGATACGTGTAAATAGGAAGCAGTATGTTGTAGTGAAAAGAGCACTGGACTGAGAATCAGAAGACTTGAATTCTTGTGCTTCCTCTAACACTTAGTAGGCACTTGACCCCTTCCTTTCAACTGGACTTGGGTTCCTCTTCTGTGTGGCAGAAGACTCCACCTCTAAGTTCCCTTCCAGCTCTTAAATTCTTTATCCCTGTGTTCTTCCATGAAGGATTCTTCCATGTTCTCTTATGGAGGATTATGGGACTGTCCGGATAAGAATCATGCACGTTGAGAAAGTATGGATAGTTTGCTCTCTGAAACAAAGGAAACCTCAGATCTTTCAAGGTATCCAAGGATCCCAAAGAAGGCAAACAGGAGTGCCTTCTGAAATTCACATAGAAATAGCATTACAAATTCAGAAAGGTAGTACCATAAAAAAGATAACGGAGACAACGTCAGATGCCAATTGGGGCAGACAGTGGAACGTCTCACGTCGAACAGGGACAAAAAGGATAGCGGGACCAGTAAGGAAATTGGGGGTGTGGGTAGGGGTGGGAGGAATACCCACAGAAAAAGGCGATTTCAGGAACAAAGGAGGTGTGATCCACAGCAGAGAAAAAATGGCAGGTCCAAAGGCAGAAGCTGGGATCAGAGCCTGCTGGAAAGGTAGGAAGGGGAAAAAAAGAGCAGGAGGTATGATACCCTATCATTTTCCCCCATAGTCGACATGCTAATGAGCTTGAAGCACCCCAAACCTATTAAAGGCCAAGGGCCCAGGAAACTTTTCATCCATGGGCAATAGGACACTTGGAATGCTGAACCCTTTTAAATAAACAAGCAGTTTTGTTTAAAAGAGAGATCTAAAGGTCACTAAGAAGCACATGGATTTTCAGGGAAAATTTCAGCTCAGTATAAACACACTAATCCATTAAAATTACTACTTTAAGTTGAGGACATAATACTTAATAACAACCTTAAATATATGAGACATACAAGATATGAGACATCTTCAAGAGAGTATGGAAATGGATTACCCATCAAAATATATCTAGGGAGGGCCTATCATGCTGTCTCCAGAGAACAGCAAAAGAGCTAAGAAATGCCCACAAGGAAGAAGAAACAGGAAAAAGGAAGCAAAAAGCACCTCACAAGACCTGTGTCTTAAAGCCTTATTACTTCCAGTCTAGTCATATAATATAATTAAAGGTGGTATCATGCTTCCTGCAGTCTAAACTCCAAAGGCTTGTTCTGAAGTTCCATGGAGATGTCCCTTTTTAAGGGAAAAGTTAATTTTAAATCAAAGTAATTTTGCCCTATGAAGAATAGAAAGCTGCCTCTTCCTTGATGCAGTCACACAACTCTTGGGGCCAAAGCTCCTGAGGACTATTGTTTTAGCTGGATACAGGTAAGGGAGAGGCAAGTAATTGTTTGCCCATTCCAAACAGCTAAAAGATAATTGGTTCTAGGTTGAGAATTATGATATTGCCAAGAGGGCTAAGCAGGAAAGCGCTCAACAAAAATGTTGTAATTGAAATGATGAGGTCATTTATATGTATCAATTAGCTCAGTTTAGGACTTTGCCTCTAGATTTGAAATTTATAGAAGCCAAAAAGATTGAACTCCTTTCTCTCCTTTAAATAAGAAAGGTACTAGACTTGGTGTTTAAAGATCTGTTTTCTAGATCTGGCTCTGATACAAATCAGTCTTGCAACCTTGGGCAAGTCTTTTAACCACCCTGAAGCCTCCTTTTGAAGGAGGTAGTAATCTCCACCCTACCTGTCTCACAGGGTTCATGTGAGGATCAAATATGTGGAAGCAATTTAGTTTATTGCTGAAACATAAAGGCAAAACATTATTATTGTTGTTGCAATGAAAATCTAATTTTGTCACCTCCTTGCCCAGGGAAGAATGGGAAAAGCAAGGTTCACTATGTGAAGAAAAATGGCATAATTATAATTTATAATTACTGTTTTTTGAGATGTTCTGAACAGTTCTCAGTACATTCTTTATCTCTAGAAAAAAAATGCTTTACTTCAGTTCATCAAAAGATCCATGATTTCTTAGGGGCAGAGGGCTATAGAGTGGTACTCACTACATTTGTGTTCATTATAACCCCCTTCACACTTAGTTTTTTCATGAGTTGCTGTGGTCAACAGCTCTAATCACCTAGTTAGTGGCTAATCTTCTGGTGATCAGACTCTCCAACATTTCCTAGGCTGGTTCTTGGGACAAAAGACCCACAGATCATCACTTGTTCCCAACTCAAAACCTAACCTTGCTTGGTTTAACCTTCTGAAATCCTGGCCTTCCTCCACATCATGATAAGACATTGGAGAAGATCAGATGAAAAATTCCTCTATTTGGCATTTAAAACCATTCGTCTGACTGCAATCTCTCTTTCTAGATTGATTTCACTGGGCTTCTCCCATATATGTTCCATGTCCTAGACAAACTGAACTGCTTGCTGTTCCCCATACACATTTCACCTCCCATCTCCATGTTTTTGCACAAGCTATACCCCATCCATGGAATGCCTTTCCTTGACACCTCTACCCTTTGCCCCTTTCAAAGCTCAGCTCATATGCCATTTCCTGCAGGAGTCTCTTCTTGATCACCCTATTTGTTAAGCTACACACATCTCTCCCCTAAATCACTTTGTATTTATTTTGTATACCTATTTGCAATTATTTGTCTGTCACATGTTTCCACAGGTAGAATAGAAACTTCCTGAGCAGAGCATTACTTTGATTTTGTCTTTGCTTTCCTAGCACCATGCCTGGCACATAGTAGGCAGTTCATAAAAAGTTGTTGATTGATCTACATTGACGTTTATCATTGGAAGCTGTATTCATAGGCTCATAGAAGCAGAGGGTTGAAGGAAAGTGGAGCTCTATCCTCTGCCTTCAGGTGAAACAGTGACTAGAGCACCCCAGCAAATGGAGTTCATCTTCTAAGCTCTTCAACAACAAAGAAATAATAGCTGGGTTTGTTGACAGATTTAGAAATGTTTTGCCAAACACCGCCTTAAAACACTGTGATTAGATGTAATTTTGCAAAAATGACTCTTTAATGGAGGTGATTCACTTGCAAGTATCAGCTCAGGAGCATGTTCTATTTACAGTTTATTTAATTTACATTTGATTAATTTACATTGAGTGCAAGCAGTTACTATATAATTATCTCCTTCGCTATGCATCAGGATACACTGTAACCTTCTGTCTGAGAAATTGGGAAGTCAGAGATGTTAAAACAGAAAACAGCAGCTAAGTGATCTCTTCTACCCACTTGCCAACATGCTTCTTTATGACTTAAGATTCACAAGTCCCTTTTCAGAGCTCTATTTACCAAACACCCTGCAGGCAGCTTTATTTACCTTCCATTTTCACCATTTAATATCAAAGTTGTCACAAATCACAACCTCATTTTTTCCCCCCAACCTATGTTATTGGTTGTTAAGCAAAGCATTTCTTTTTATAATGCCCTTTAGTTAACTCATGTGGCAATGGAGAGAGGAAGCTGAAATAAGGGACTCAGTGAGAAATGAACATCCATGCACAACAGTTACGGTACCTTTTTGGAAATACAATCAAAAAAATAATTTTCAGAAAGGAGTCCATATTTTTAAAATACACCTTTGGATGTGAATTCAGAACTCCATATGAAAACATAGCTTAGTATACATTCTTGGTTTCTGCTTCTGGGGTTGAAATGGAGTTTTTAAATGCTGTATTTTATATATGAGAGGGATTGACAAAGATGTAGAGGAGAAAGAGCCCTAGTAGCTCCGTTGTTTTCAGTCGTGTCTGACTCTTTGTGACCCCATTTGGGGTTTTCTTGGCAAAGATACTGGAGCAGTTTGCCATTTCCTTCTCCAGCTCATTTTACAGGTGAGGAAACTGAGACAAACAAGGTGAAGTGACTTGCCCAGGCTCATATTGCTAGTGTCTGAGGCTGGATTTGAACTCAGGAAAGAAGAGTCTTTCTGACTCCAGGCCTGGAGCTCTATCCACTGCACCACTCAGCTGCCCAAAGAGGCCTAGACTTGGTGTCAAAAGACATGGAGTTGAAGCCCAGCTCTGATACTAGCTTTCAAACCGTGGGCAAATCACCTCATTTCTCAGAGCCTCAGTCTCCATAGTCACAAAATGGGGCTCAGAGAACTTGCTGCTTCACAGGGTCATTGAGAATAACATACTTCATAAACCATAAAGTGGAGTTGTCACTAATGTTGCTATTATTTTACATTCTTCACTTTGAAGGCCAGTGTTCATGAACTCTAATAGCCAATTATAACACAATTTATGTTTCTTTCTTCTCCTTTTCTGTACCAATTGCCAATACCTGGAGGATCTATGATTTCATAAGATGGGGCACAGATTATAATCTAGCTATGATTTCGAATGGGGGTGTGGAATGGCTCTCTAGATTTTCAAGTGCAGCCCTTTGACTGAATCCAAACTTCAGAGAACACATTCCCTTAATAAAAGGATTTGTTGGATAAAACTTGGATTCAATCAAAAGGCCATGCCCGAGGACCTAGAAGGCCACATGTGGCCTGGAGGCTGCAGGTTCCCCCTGATTTAGAAAATAAATCATGGGAGACCAAAGGCACAGAGAGATTATTCAACTTGCCTGGAGGCACACAACTAAATAACATCAGAGGCAGGATTTGAACCCTGGTCTTTCTGACTCTAAGTCAGACTTGGCATTCACCACCTCATGCTGAGTCCCAGAAATCACAAATCTTATCACCTGATTGATGAACCAAGCCACAAAACCAGAATTTAAGTCGAGAGGGGGTAATAGGTAATTTAGCATCTCACAGAGATGGAGAAAGGAAGGAAGGAAGGAAGGAAGGAAGGAAGGAAGGAAGGAAGGAAGGAAGGAAGGAAGGAAGGAAGGAAGGAAGGAAGGAAGGAAGGAAGGAAGGAAGGAAGGAAGGAAGGAGGGAGGGAGGAGAGAGAGAGAGAGAGAGAGAGAGAGAGAGACAGAGAAGAGAGAGAGAGAGAGAGAGAGAGAGAGAGAGAGAGAGAGAAAGAAAGAAAGAAAGAAAGAAAGAAAGAAAGAAAAGAAAGAAAGGGAGGGAGGGAGGGAGGAAAAGAAAGAAAAGAAAATTAGGACGAATGAATGTGAGAGTAGACAGAGTTCCCAACTACTAGAGCATCAAGGAAGATCACAAGAAGACATGCCCTCAGGGGCAGCTAGGTGGCACAGTGGATAGAGCACCAGCCTTGGAGTCAGGAGGACCTGAGTTCAAATCCAGCCTCAGACACATAACACTTACTAGCTGTGTGACCCTGGGCAAGTCACTTAACCCCATTGCCTAAGCAAAAAAAAAAAAAAGGCATGCCCTCAGACTGAAAAGGACCACTGACAGAAAAGGGAAGAACAGTGAAAGGGAGAAAGCAGATAGGCACATGAAGATCAGTTATCAAGGAATCAAGACAGAAGAGCTTAGGAATATCAGACAAATGATTCTAAATTCAACTTTAAAAGAGGGTAACAACTAGACAGCATGTAGGGTTCCTAAGGTAGAATTAGTCCAACCAAGAAAAACAACAGGTTTGGTCTGCTTTGAAAATCTCCCTAGTCCTATAGAGAAGTCTTCACAAGCTGCAAGAATACAACTAAGTGAATCGTTTGGTCAGCTCAGTTCTGTGTGTCAATCTACCCAGAGTCAGAGAGAGAGAGAGAATACAGTGGTGAGAATTGCAATGCATGAGCGCTTTGGGCAACAGCCTCCACATATCTTATTTTTACCATGTATTATTATAGCATTACATTCATAGTTAGGGGTCAGCTGCCATTTCCTGAGGTTTATAACGTGCCTGTTTTAATTAACATCAAGCTGAATTTTGGCATACAGGTGGTCGGCACAGATGTGAATGTTATTCTAAAAAGTGCCTTATGGCTGTTAAATCCCTTCTTAAAAAAAAAAAAGCACAAATATATGTGTGTGTGAATGGGTGTATGTGTGTGTAAGACAGAGAAGTGGGGGAGGCTATGGTAAAATGTATACTGATTAAGTACTTTTCTTGAAAAACTCAAACTTTAAAAATTTATTCTGAAATTATTAAAATGTGCTTACAAAAGAAATAAACTAAGACATTGATTACATATCAAAATAACAATAAAAATGAGAAAAGTTTTTCAAATATGGAGAACTAGAAAAATACTAATTGGTGATTTAAAAGTAAACGATAAGGTTTATTAAATGTGGAATATCTAGATAGAGTCAGGACCCTAACCTCACTGCATTGCCATAAAAACCACAGTTATAACCTCAGAATGGTTTATGGAAGATGGAATTCAACGAGCCATGTTGAGAACATGGAGCAGATTCTCCTGACCAAGTCCTAAACTACATAGTTGCAGAGAGACTTGTAGGTGATGGAACTCCAAAGTAATTCAATTCAACATTCATCAAATGCCTACTATGTGCAAGGCATAGGATGCAACATGGTATAACGAAAGGCAGACACGGCATCTGGAAGACCCAGGGTTGAAATCTGACAGACACTCACTATCTGTGTAATCCTGGGTAAATCTCTTACCCTCTCTGGCTCTCAAT
This sequence comes from Phascolarctos cinereus, assembly GCF_003287225.1. Taxonomy (NCBI): domain Eukaryota; kingdom Metazoa; phylum Chordata; class Mammalia; order Diprotodontia; family Phascolarctidae; genus Phascolarctos; species Phascolarctos cinereus. The sequence continues at coordinate 391,636,646 of NW_027555625.1, read as the reverse complement.
TCCATCGTATGTGAAATATGGTCTTTTCCAGTTCTAAATCTATTATCTTATGATGCCAAGACAAATACAAAATAACCACCACTCTCAAAGAATGGATTTTTTTAATACGATGTATAAGAGATGTGCCAAATAAATAAATTCAAAGTGTATGCAAACTAATGCAAAGCAGTGACAACTCAGCAGATTACGGAAGACTTTCTGTAGGAGGTGGCACCTGAACTACGTTTGGAAAAAAACTTGGGATGCAATGAGGCATAGGGGAGGAAAGAAAATGTTATCAGAAATGAAGACCCCTAAATGTAAAGGTGTGAAATGGCATATATTTGGGAACAGCTAGCAGGCCAGTTTGAATGGAATAGCAAGTATATGAAGGAGAGTAGTATGAAATAAGATCAAAAAGGTAGATTGACTGTGAAAGGATTTAAATGCCAGAATAAGGATTTTGCATTTCATCCTGGATACAAAAGACTGGTCAGTTGGTCAAGAAACATTTAGTAGACACTATGCTGAGGCACCGTGCTAAGCTCTGCGGATACAAAGAAAAGGCAATAGACAGTCCATGCTCTAAGCAAGGTCACAGTCTACTGGGGGAGATGACATGCAAGTAACTTCGTACACAAAAGGATAAACTGGAAATGCTGAACAAAGGAAAGTGTCTAGAACATAGAGAAATTGGGAAAGCCTCCTCGTAAAATGTGGGATTTTAGCTGGGACATGAAGGAAGTCTGGGAAGCAGGGAGTCAGAGATAAGGAAAGAAGCATTCCAGGCATGGGAGACAGCAAGTAAAAATGCCTGAAGATGAGAGGTGGAGAGTCTTGTTTGAAGACTGAGGAGGTAAAAATGAAGGGACAAGGTTAGGAAGCACAAGGGTAGGTTGGGTTGAAGAGAGGGCCCCGCTCATAGCTATGTTTTAAGTTGAGCCTCTGGAACCAGTATCACTCAGTCCATCTTGGAGGACTACTTCTAGTGGGTACTGGGTGGTCAGATGGTCTCCCAGATGATTCACGAGGATCTCATCCCCCAGGTTGTGGCTCTCCAGGAGCTCACAGAGCAGTCTTTATGCAAATAACATACAGGCGTATACCTCAAAGAAGGGGGACCCCTTAGCTGACTTGGTAGGAATCTCAAATTCCTAGATGGAGGTGAGGGAGATTCCTTCCCAACTACTGCCATAGGGCTGTCAGGGAGAAAGATGACCTGGCTGACCTTGTCAAATTTTCAGTGTGAGCATTTATGCCTCAGAAATGAGCAATCTACTCATCAGGGATTATTTCATTGTTTAGACATAAGAAAGTGAGAAAGAAGATGTTAATAATGAAGGTTGAACTGAAAGGGGCATCCTCCATTTTTGGAGAGCCAGATGTTCAACACTTAACAGTACACCCTTGGATAGTTCGCATGCAAAAGGATAATGACTTTTTAGCTACGTCACTAAAAATGACCTTAAGTCATTATAAAGGTGTGTGTATTTGGACTTCGTGTTCTACTCATTGTCACCACTTTACTTTGGGAGACCCACTATGAATGGAAAAGATTTGACATCACCTTCAATATGGACCACATTGGGTATTCATTTGGCACATATATGGATGACGGATTGGAAAGACTGAAAGCAGAGAGACCAGTTAGGAGGCTTTTGTGATAGTCCAAATGTGAAGTAATGAGGATCTGAATTGGGGTAAAAGCTATAGGAGCATAGAGCCAATAAATGTGAAAGATACTGTGAAATTGTAGAAATAGACACTGCAAGACTTGACAATTGATTGGATGTTGGTGGGGAAGGGAGGGGGAATTATAATTCCATGGTTACAAACCTTGGTGACTGGAGAGATGCTGGCACTGTCAACAGAAACAGACAATTTCAGAGAAGGAATCTGTTTGGGGGGAGGGGTGATTGAATTAGTTCCATTTGTAGACACATTGAATTTTAAATACCCACATATTGGAGGCAGCATAGTACAGTGGAAAAATTACTGGTTCTGAAGGTAGAGAATCTGGGTTCAAATTCTCCCTCTGCTATTTAATACCCATTAGTCTTAGGAAAGTCACTTAACTTCTGGACTACATAGTTTTGTTGTTGTTACTTTTGAGTTGTTTTAGTCATCACCCTATTTGGGGTTTTCTTGACAAAGCTACTAGAGTAGTTTGCCATTTCCTTCTCCAGCTCATTTTACAGGTGAGGAAACTGAGGCAATCAGGGTTAAATGACTTGCTCAGGGTCACACAGCTACTAAGTGTCTGAGGCCAGATTTGAACTCATGAAGATGAGTTGTCTTGTGTCCCAGCCCAGCACTCATTCATTGTGCTACCTGGCTGCTCCAGGACTATAGTTTACTCATCTATAAATTGGGGGCATCATTCTCAATGTCCTTCGACTCTAGTTAGATGAAGCTATGATCCAGACCCAAAAGGCAATTGATGATGTGTGCCTGACAATCAGAAGAGACTACAATTTTATACACATGGGACTCATTTGTATGGAGATGACAATTGAAGCCATAGGATCCACTAAGATCACCGAAAGAAGAATAACCAAAAAAGAAGAGGACCTGGAACAAAACCTTGGTAAACAGCCACCTCTGGGGGCAAGGGGGCGGGGAGAAAGATAATAATATGAGGGGAAAAAAACCTGATTCCTGATTCTGATTTCTGTAAGCCACAGTTGAATATAAATATAGTCCCTGTATTTTTGTTGTTTAGTTGTATTCGGTCGTGTCTGAATCTTCATGACCCCCTTTCGGTGTTTTCTTGGCAAAAATACTGGAATGGTTTGCCATTTCTAGCTCATTTTATAAATGAAGAAACTGAGACAAACAAGGTTTAGTGACTTGCCCAGATTCACATAGCCACTAAGTGTCTAAGGTCAAATTTGAACTCAGATCTACCTGACAGGCCCACTACTCTCACCACTGTGCCACCTAGCTGCCCCATGGTCACTTTATAAGCTCATCTAAAATTGTTGGAGACAAACAGGAAGGGTTAGGAGCAAATGTGATATATGCCCCTGGGGTCTGCCCAGCTCTTGAAACAATCTGCCTGGGAGAGAAACCAGAGGCCAAGTGTGGGGAAGCTTAGCTTATATGCCACACCAGTGAGGTCCTGGTGATATGCAGGAGGGACCTGACTCTTATTGGCAAACATGGCTCAAAAGGAAAAAGCCTTGAATTTCCCTCCCATTGCCACCCTTAGTTAAAAAGTTTGACTCCTCACAAAACCCAAAATGCTAAGCTAGCTGACTTTTTACTCTTCCTGCTTTGCTGGAGGTATATTTTCTGAAAGACCCCAAAGTGCCTTTTTAATCATCAGAGAAAGGTTAATATTTGTTTAATTTAGTTTTCATGTGAAGTGTATTTTGCTGTATTCTATGTCTTTCACAGCTGGGAATCTATATGTGATGGACACATGGTAATTCTCCATTGACCAAAGTATGTGATTCACTAGCTTTCTGAACATTCCAGACTGATGTGTATAGAATATTCAGGGAAGACTAACACCTCTGGTGTGAGGATTTGCTGAGACCTTTTCAGGGCTGTTCATCCTTCTTTGGTGTCCATCTTCACCCAACACTCACTTATGGGTCCAAGAAGCTATAGCATGTGCAGCCCTGGTAAAACAATCTAGGCAGAAGGGCTAAACTAGGTTGAGGGCAACCGACAGGACTCAAACCAGAAGAGAGGCTGAGAAAGAAAACAGTGAGTAAAAATAAGAGGAAGGGAAATTCACAGATAATAACTGTAACTTTAAATGTGAGTAGAATGTTTATAGCAGCTCTCTTTGTGGTGGCAAAGAATGGGAAATTGCAGGGATCCCCATCAATTGAGGAATATCTAAACAAGTTGTGATGGTTGTGATGGAATACTACTTTGCTATAAGAAATGATGAGCTCAATGATATTAGAAAGGCATGGAAAGACTTATACAAAATGGTGAAGAGTGAAATGGGAGTGTCTACCTCAAGTATGTAAAGACTTCCCCAGGCAGAATGGGTGGATGAGAACAATTTTTTTTAAAGGCCATGAAGGTAGCTGAAGCCAAGGCTATGGAGCACTTGCAGAGGCTCCCAAACTTATTTGGCCTACAACCCCCTTTTAAAAAAAAATTACTCATCACCCTCCTGGAAATCTACTTTCTTTAACCCTTTAACTTTTTTTTAAATTTTGCATCATTTCAAATACATGTAAAATATATATTTTTTAAATAACGTATCTTAAATGTAATAATTTATTGTAAATTTGTGGGCTTTCTCCTGCTTTGATACAATATTGTGTCATGTAACTATATAGTATCGTATCATAAACAAATCATTACACACACATATTCCTGCCTACGCATAATGGACTTCTCGACAATGCATGACACACTGGCCTGCCAATAGTTCCTTAAGACCTGTTGGTGGACTCGACCACTAATTGGTTATACATGTTGTGTGTTTATTTGGAAAACAAATGTAATCACTACGACTTTGACGGTTTCACAACAGATGAAACAGTTTCTCAAAATTTTCTTACTTTTTCTTCTTTTCTTATGCTTCCACAGCCCCCTTATTTTTTTCAACAACCCCCAATTGTACCCGAGGCTACTACTGCCCCTCTGGATTGTTCAGAGGGCAGTAACACCCACTTTGGGAACCTATGATAAAGCTTGGCCAGGCATAGAAGATGCCAACATCATCCACTGCATCCCTACTTATATTGACTTTAGTCCAGCCACTGGACTTCGATGACCAGAAGAAAAGTGAGGCTGACAACGTTGTGCCATGCTGCCTCATTTAGATCCAATTCATGAGCACATAAAGACAGCATCTCACAATGTCATTAGTGCTCTTTGAAACAAAGGACAAATAACAACAACCATTCCAGATGACCAAACATTTATTAAATACTAAATGGCTTAGCCCAAAATATTGTCCTCCCACGACTAATCCCATATCTTATAACTGTTCTCCCCCAATAGCATAAGGAATATATAATTGAAAATGATAAAATCACAGCAATGAAAATGAAGATCTTCCACAGCCAATAAATATAAAGTGTAAGAATATAAGTGGTATTGTAGAAAGAACAATGGATTTGTAGTCAGCTTTAGTTTAAAACTCAGTTCTCCTGCTTACTGTTAGTCAACAAAGATTTATTAAGCAACTACTTCGTGGGCAGCTAGATGACACAGTGGATAAAGTGGCAGGCCTAAAGTTAGGAAGACTCATCTTCCTGAGTTCAAATTTGGCCTCAGACATGTCCTAGCAGTAACCCTGGATAAGTCACTGTAGGGAAGATTTAGAAGTTAGGCTTCCACAGCAGAACATGGAAATTCTGAGGGGGACTTCCGAGATCTTGCGGAGAGTCTCTCAGCCAATTAGAAAGCACCCCGAACATTCGGCAAAACCACTGCTTCCTTAAGACAGAGCCGTAAAGGCTAAACCAGTTGCAACTCTTTGGGGTCAAGGACTGAGCGAAGGCTGTTCTCCACTGTGCTTGCTTAACGAGCTTATTGAATATTAACTGACACACACCCGAGGGTGGAGATAGTTGCCATTTTTGAACATGGGACATATGACCAGGATGAGTAAACATGACAAAGAATAACATGGGATAGGCGGCTCAGGAAGAGTGTAACCTAAACGAGCTGGTCCAATCCCAGCTCAAATGGGAGGAGTGCGGATTTTACTGACCACTTAAAAGTTGGCTCTGCTTCTGTGCGGGTGCTCGCGGGCTGTACTAGGTTGCAGTGTGCCCAGATCTTGTGAGAACTGTAATAAAGGCTTTCCTTCACACACTCCTGTAGTAGACTTTTGTTTCAGACTTTCTAATGGTCACTTCACCCTGTTTACCTCAGTTTCCTCATCTATAAAATGAGCTGGAGAAGGAAATGGCAAACCACTCCAGCATTTTTGTCAAGAAAGCCCTAAACGGGATCACGAAGAGTTGGACACGACTGAACACAACAACAACGATGAGTCAGATGTTGTGCTTAAACACTGAAGATGCAAAAAAGGTAAAAGACTCTCTATGCAACTTCAGGCAAGTTTCAGAAAATGCCTCCGGACCTCAGCGTCCTTCTCTTTAAAACAAAAGCATTTGAATGCAGTGATGTAGAAATGGCCTTCCCAGGGGCAGCCAGATGGCACAGAGGGTAGAGCACCAGCCCTAAAGTCAGGAGGACCTGAGTTCAAATGTGGCCTCAGACCAAACACTTGACACTTACTAGCTGTGCGACCCTGAGCAAGTCATTTAACCCCAATTGCGAAAAGAAAAGAAAGAAAAGGGAAAGGGAAAGGGAAAGGGAAAGGGAAAGGGAAAGGGAAAGGAATGGAAACATCTTTCCCAGATCTAAGGCCTCAGATCTCTCACTATTCCTCTTTAAAATTTCAGATCAGCCACACCAAAGATGTGAATTGCCCTCTTCTCAGAAGGGATGTAAGTGATGGGGGCAGGGCCCAAGCCAAGATCTTCCACCCTTTGCCCCAAAGGGAATCTGACTCACGGGCCCCAGACCCTCATCTCCCTTTGAAAGCCTTAGCCTTACCTTTCAATCTTATTCAGATCTGGCTCCCTTTTGTCTACAGGCCCCAGCAAGGCCTTCCTTATCAACTCCCCTTCTCTCCTTTTGAAAGTCCTGGCCCCACCTTGGTTTTGTGCAGATGCCTTTCCAACTTCTGCCTTCCTGTTCCCTCCATTATCTATTCCCATTGTCTATTCAATCTCCCTGACCTCCCCAATTAGAATTCTTACCTAGACCCATTTCCCAATCCCCTTCTCTGGCCACCCAAAGTTACTTTAGTATTTAAGATCCTCCTTGGCCCTCATTCAGATGCTGAGAATCTCACACTCAAAAGTCTGAGAACTTCTCATGCCCGCTAGTCTTTACGGGCGTCACCTGGTCAATGTGATTTATCACTAATAAATCTTTCCTCTGGCTGAAGAAGATTTGAGTTGAATTCATTCAGCAGGGCCCGGTACCGCGATCTTGGGGTCCCAGCACCCCAAAACCCCTAGACCTCTTCAGAAGGACTAGCTAACTCAAAGCCTTGCATTCTGGTTGCCTGAATGACAAGCAAGAATAGACCAATCTTTAGTAGATCAATGTCGCAGACAGTTATACTATCAACCACCGTGGTTCTTTATACATAAAGCCAAGGTCAATGTATCCAAACAGGTCTGATCAGTTTTGTGTATTTAAATGCATATTTGTAGTAACCACTCCCAAGAATTCATCAGAGACCACTAGCAAGTGTGTTGTGAATCACAATTTCATGTGATTATCAAAAAGGCATTGTACATCCAGAAGCCTAAAATCAAGATTTCCTGAATTTCCCTGGAAAGAAAAATACCCTAAACTCAGTAGACTTTATTTAATAAACACACTTTAATCCTAAAGCTGTATTGTCATTCAAGTAAACTGAGGTGTAGGACTTCAAAACCAGATAGCAGCATTATCTTCAGAAAGAAAACAGAATGTAATCAGTAAAAGCTAATCTGCCTTCAAAAAATGTTTGACACATCAGAACACCCACTGCCAACAGCAAATGACAGCCCCACCTTAGCTTAATCTGATGTTTCTAGGTTTTTCTTATCAGTAGGACTTGTCTTGAAACTTCATTTTTCTTTCTTTTTTTTTGTAGGGAGAGTATTTATTGTTTTTATTTTTACATCACCTACATTTCCCACCACATCCCTCCCCTATCTCCTCCCAGAGAGTCATCCTTAAAAAAACTTTAAAAGAGGAATGGGGGGGGGGGAAGATTCCATAAAACTTCCAAAAAAGCAGGTCTTTAAGGTTCTGAAAGTCAGAAATATTGAAATGTAAAAAGAAAGACCTTCAGATGCAAAAATAGGCATTCTCCAGCTGGGGAAAGGGTTTTAGGCTTGAATAGTTCAGTTGCATATGAAGAGGCCCACAAGACAATGAACTTACCTCCAGGGTACAAATTTCATTCATCCCTTTGTCCCTAGCCACTCATCTACATAAGATTCCCAAAGGGATTTGGGAAGTGGAACTGACTGATTTGAAACTGATCACCCTAAGGCAACATGGAGGAAGAATTAATTGTTAATAGAAGAAGCTAGTCTTCTTCCATCTCCTGCCTGGAAGTGACACCACCTCAGAATCAAAACCTCAGAATCAAGCTTTGACGGAATCAAAGGGAAAAGGCTTTTACTATCCTAAGGCTAAGGGGCATTGCCCTATATGAAAGAGCTCTGTAGCCCTCTACCTGAAGAGAGCACAGTACTTACCACCCAGCCCTGAGAGTAGCTGAAGGTAAAAAAGATTGTAGTTGCCAATTGAGAAATAAGGCCAAAGAGGAGCTTGCCTGGCTCAGTAGCCTAGCTTGGTGAGAAAGCAGCATAGTAAACAAGCGACATGCTTGGCCTAGACCAATAGAAATATTATTTCCTCTTAGAACAAGCTCAACTGAACCACCCATCCTATGAAGATGCCATTCCCTTTGAAGAGCCAACCCAGCTGAACACTGGAGCTGTTGGGGTGCTTGGGTGCTTATGTTTAGGTACTTGTACTTGGGCCCCAATTTCTCCCTAGCCTCAGAAACACTGTCCCTTGATAATCATTTAAGATCAATTGAGCCCCAATACGGGCCAAAAAACCTAAATTAATCTTTTTCTCTCTGAGTGAACTAAAAACACCCCTTCCTGTGTCAACAAATTCCAGGACCAGATAGAGCTGATCAGTATTCTTCCTGTTTGCTATCACTGGGCCCAGGATGTCTGGGACCAGATACTCCCTAGAATAATGGAATTTTTCTTATCTTGAGTTTCAATTGAGAACTGACCACTCCTTAACCACTCCCTAATCCCGCCCTGAATCACCTAGTTAGCATATTTGACATATGTTTTATGCATTTTATCCTATATAAACTTTACCTGTACCTCTCTAAGGTTGCAGGATCTTTTAAGAATCCTTGCCCACTGAAAAGCGTAACAATAAATCTTTGCCATCTTGAATTAAAGAATGCTTGAGTCTGTGAATTCATTCCAGACGACCCGTCCTGTACTCCGGTCTTTGAGGGGTCACAACCTCTCAACCTCTCAGCCCGCAACGAGCTACTTGTCCCCTACTGACACCATATCACACAGCATCTCAAGGGCCCTCCAGAAAGAAAAAAGAGTTTTAAGGTCCTGTGCTGAAAAGCATGAATTACCTTTGTAATATGTTTCCTACACTTACATCTTACTTCTAACTTTAGGTTCATGCCCACTCTTCCCCACCCCTAGCCTCTGGGTGCATTTGTGCTAGAATATGCCCTGCTGTCGAGGAAAATGCTTTGTAACTACTGTCATTGCTGTGCTATTTGAGTAAATATCTTTACTAAAGAGCTGGGTCTATGGCTACTTAATAAGAGGAAACACACCAGTGGGTGATCATGAGCTACAATTAGGAAGATAGCCACCCAAGTATTTACCCCCAGAATGATAAGAGTAGGAGTAGGTACCTCTCTGAGGACCCAGCCTGCCAGCATCACTCTGAGAAGCAAGTGAGCCTGGGATGTTCAACAACCAACATATCAAAAATATTTGATGTCATATGCCAATGATTCTTAATCTTTTGTTGTGTCAGAGACCCATGTGACATTTTGGTGAAGTCTTCTCAGAAATTATGGTATATTTAAAATTCACAACTGAAGGAAATGTACATTTCAGTTAGATGTTAATGAAAATAAATATGATTTTGCACTAGAATGTAATTGTAATGGAAAATGTAATTTTTTTCCATCAAATTTCATAGACCCTTTGAAATCTATCCACAGACCCCCTGAAATTTATCCATGGATTTGGGTGTCTATGGACTTCCGGTTAAAAACCCTTGGTGTATGCACCCAGGGTCTCCCATCAATGGAAGAAGTCAGGAGAGACGTCATCTTTTCAACCAACTTTGGCCCTTATAATTGTGCAACACTCCATCTCTATTGTTTTGTTGTTTTTGTTCTTTTCCTTTACATTTATTAAAATCATTCTCTGTATGGTTTTCCTAGACCCAGTTACTTCACTTTGTATCAACTCATGTCTTTTTATGCCTCTCTGAAAGCTTGCTGTTCACCCCCATCTCATAGCAGAATAGCCCATTGTACTCATGTATCAGTTTGCTTATCCATTCCCCAGATAATAAGAAATCACTTTGATTTCTCCTTCTTTCCTTACCACAAAAAGTGCTGCTATCAATATCTTGATGGATATTGGACTTCCCTTTCTATTTTTGACTTCTGTGGTCTTATAAGAGCATTTCATTCCCATCTCATTCCCTATCTCAGGTCCCTGATTTTTCAGTATTAAACCAATCTATACTTCACTTGAACACTTACTCTTTCAATTGACATAGCATTCTCCCATGTTCCAACCTGAGTTCTGCTACTAATTGCCTGTATAACTAAAACTCTAAGGCTTTAATTTCTTCTCCTTCAAACTAAAGGGCTAGATCAGGCCTTCTTAACCTGAAGCCCATGAATCCATCCTCCACCCTCCTGGATAGATTTGGGGAGGGGGGAAATCCATGAACTTGTTACAGGACCCAAAAAAAGGACATCTTTATTTTCACTGATGTCTAACTGAAATGTAGCATTTCCTTTGATTCCTTATAAGCATTATTCCGAGAAGAAGTCCATTGGTTTTCCCAGGCTACGGCCAAAGGGGTCCATGATATACAAAAGGTTAAGAGCTCCTGGCATAGATGCTCTATAAGGTCCTTTCCAGCTCCAACAAATGAATCCCATGATCCTGTGACTCCACTCAACATTTTGGTTCTCTTTACTTCTGATTTCTTCATTCAACCCCATTAACCCACTACTCTTTCTTCCTTACTCCTCATCCAACAAATTCTAATCCAGGGATTTGAAGGGAAGAATAAACAAAGAACTAACTCAGTTCTAAGAGAATTACTCATTTCAAATATAACAAACACTAATTAAATGCTTTATATATGCAAGGTATTATGCTAACTACTTGGGATACAAAACTGAAAAACAATATTGTCCCTTCAAGGAAACTGCAATCTTAAAGCCTAATGAGGGTGTAACAGTGATAAGAGGTGCCTGTAATGATAATTCAAGACTTTGTAATAAGAGCAAAGGAAAGATCCAAACAAAATCTTCAAAGAAAAATTAAGGAGGGAAAGAATCTTTCCAGCTGTGGGGGTAAGGCAGGGCTGACTTCATGGACACAGCACCTCCCCTTTACCAAAATCATATTCCCTAAACTAATTTTTGTTGCCCTAGAGTCCACACCACACATAGCCCTGTCTCCATGATTACAGTGACTTAGGAAACTTGACAGATTGATATATTTGTATTTTTATTCTCATTCTGCTAACACCCCTTTGCCAATTTATGAATTTATTAAGTTTTCTTTCCAGAGTGCTTAAAAACCTTTTTAAAAGAAAAGGTTTCCATAGAACATTACCAGTCCTTAGGGCAGAATCACTCAATTTATCATTCTTTGTGGCTTTGGAAAGGAATGGAGTTGAGAACAGTAAACATGAATACATCTGGAATACAATAAATTGTACATTACTTTTGATCTGCATTCAATTTGCATGTTATTTTATCTGATGTAAAAAATTAGGTCTCAAATTGCTAGCAAAGGAACATCTTCAGATAATTATAGTCTGAGCCAAAAATGAAAAAGGTTCTTTTTCCAAAGAAAAGATATTTACCCGTGGTCACATAGCTAGCAAGTGTCTGATTTGAACCCTTGTCTTCCTGACTCTGGGTCTAGCACTATCTGCTGTGCCACTTAGATGCCTATGAATCTATGTTTCTGTAACTCAAAGATGTGCGATTTAGTCAGGAGGAGAAAGAGAGCCTGATAAGTATATCAACAAATATAATATTGGGGCAAAGCTTTAAAATATAGTATAAGAATAACATTAGTATAATGTTATTATATACAGGGGGAAAAAGAGATGCAAACAAAGCACTGTATAAAAATCCAAGCAGAGAAAGATGCCTTTTTGTTGGAAGAGTTGGAGAAGGTATCAGGAAAGGCTTCTTGGAGGAAGTGGTACTTGAGTTGGGCCTTATAAGAAGAGAAGAATTTTAATAGGTGAGGAGGAAGAGGGGCTCTGTTCTAGTCTTGGCTGGAAATTGGAGCCAGGAACACCTAGTTCCAATCCCAGCTCTGCCACTTACTAGTTGTTTTCCCTTAGACTCATCTTTTTACCTCAGTTTCCCTAACCACCAAATGAAGCTGACAAAATCTGCCTGGATCAACTCAGTTACTGTTGAGGTCCAACTGAGACACTGATTATAAAAGCAATTTCAGATGAATATAGCAGTACAAAAATAGAAATTTTTTTTATTATTTCATTGTAACAAGCCGACCATACAGACAACTTCTGACCCTGGATAAGCTTTCACCTGATGCTAGCAAATGCTTGACCTTGTTTAGCTGAAGAGAAATTCCAATCCAGTGCCACTTATACTGATCAGGGTCAGGCACAATACGTCTAACTGACAATCCAGTTAATCTGAAATGTCTCAGATCTTTTTCCTGCATGGTAGAGGAAAGAAGGAAGAAAGACAAGGAAGGGAGGATGGAAGGGAAGGGAGAAAGGGAAGAGAAAAGAGAAGAGAGGAAGGAAGGGAAGGGAGGAAAGGGAGGCAGAACAGGAGGAGAGGGAAAAGAGGAAGGGAGAAATAAAAATAGCTCATAGACTACCCAAGGAGACATTTGTCACCACAGCAACGTATAAAGCGGTCCTCTATCAGGAGGCCTGCTATTCAGACATACTCAAAGGCCCCAGTCCCTGGCTACTGAAGATGAGATAGACAAGTAGGAACCATATGCCCCAAATCCCTCCAGCAAGATCTCTTGTTGGCAGATCCATCTTCCCAGCTCTCATGATGGACGACTGTCTGGAAGGCACTCCTCTGAGCTTTCCAAGTGAAGCAGGCATTGGCAGGACAGTTGCTGGAGGGAAGCAAGTGGCCGCCTGCCCCAGATTGGGGGAGGACGTGGGGCTGGCAGGGGGACAGTTTCCTGAACACAGCGCACGGTGAAACAAAGAGAAAAAGGAAGAAAATGACCAGCCTTGGGCTCATATCTAAAATGAGGGGCCATGCTGGGCTTGGGGAAGACCAGATCTGCTCCAGAACCTTAAGCACTGATATCTGGGATGCAATCTGTCCAGTTTCCTGATGCCTCTTCTCTGGATAATGTATTTGAATTTGAAAGGAATTTGTGCCCTAAGGACTGAACTAGCAGATAATTGAAAATACAGCAGGCTAGCCTGCAGAAATAGAGCGGGGAGAAGGGAGAAGAAGGGATAGTGTATTGAGAAGAGGGCCTTACTTAGCCTGACTGCTTGTCTAAGCTGACCAAATTCAACCTTTGGCTGCATAGTCTCAAAAGTCACAGTACCATAAACTACTTTGGCTTCTATATGAACAACAATAACAACAATAACAATAATAACTGGCATTTGTGTAGCAATTTGTGGTTTCCAAAGCACTTTACGAATTACCTCATTTCATTCTATCTTTTCTCAAGCCTGGTTTTGAGGGTTATATTTGGAATTAGGTTTTCCATCTACATGCTCCTGTAATTACACTCGTAAGACAAAACTGATGGGAGGGCTAAGACAGGGTAATATGATCTACCCCTTCCTCACAACAATCCCATGGCCTCTGCCCTCCACAAGTTTACAGACTGTCCTATTTCCTCATTGATCTTTGCGTAAGGAAACAGGGTCAAGAAAGAGCTTATCCTGAGGTTGTAACTCAGATCTAAACACAGCTACCACTCCCAAAGTCAGTCATGAAACAGGGTGGCTGCTAGAAAATCCCCTAGGAGGCTTTCCTATGAATGAACTAAGATTTATCAAAAGATAAAGACCTCTTAGTAGAGTGGGGAAAGCACTCAGGGAGGAATAAAGAAATTTGGGTTCAGTTCTATACTCTAATATTAATAATAATTAATTGTTAATAATAATAAATATCATCAATAATAATCTAATAAGAACACCTTTCTAAACCTCAGTTTCCTTATCTCTAAAATGGCAATAAAGATACTTGCTTTATCTAATAGGGTTACTGTGGGGACAAATGCTAAAAGAATATAAGCTCTGGTCAAGAAATTTTGGTTAGGGATTTATTATTCACCCAGACAGGCTTTATTTGACTGTAACTCTCATTTTATTACTTATAAAGATGATGGAACAAATGAATGAATAGGAGGCTCCAGAAAAGAATTTCTGGAATCTGAAATACCCTAAAAGTAAGCTCTATAATGGATGATCACATATGTTAGCGAGCTGGTCTACAATCTATTTAGTTCATAAGTTGCCCAAGATAGGTCAGTATGATTAAATGTGGTTATCAAAAGTTTGGCATTAAACCCGTAGGGAAGAGGGTAGCCAGTGGCCTGTAAACAGGTGTTAAACCATTTGAGCACTCCCACAAATCGCCCAGGAGATTTTCCCAGCATCCACCGTGCTCCATGAGTCACTTTGGGAATAGCACTGGGGTTTAGAGTTGAGTTATAACCATTTAGAGAAGCATTTCCCTCCAGACCCTACAAAGGAAAGGAGCCATATTAGTAAATTTATTGAGTATTTCATTAGATCAATATGGAATATGATTTAAAAGGCTCTGCCTAGGCTCTTTAAATCTATTTAATCAAACCAATTAATAAAAAAAATGTAGAAAGTTGAAGCATATCCTGTAAGGTGCATCATAAATATAGCCCCTTACGTAGACTTTTGATCTCCCCCAGGTAATTAACGGCTTGAGTTAAGTTCAGTCATTCCTTCATGCCTGGCTCTGGTCATAAAAAGCCCTGGGCTATGTGTAGCTCTTGGATTTATTATGTTTTTCTTACTGCAAAAGCTTCTCTCTCACTCCATTTCCTTCCCACCCCCAATCCCACCTCACCCCTCCGGAAAGTTTATGCAGCCATTGCTTTTGCAGTTGTCAACATCGGCTACTATGGCTGACATGCCTTGTACAGGAGCAAGACAGGCTCCATTGGACTGCTGGACTCCAATTCAGTAGCTTCTTCCCTGCTCAGTACCTGCCTTCTCCTCTCTCAGCCCAGGTGGGGAAATGAAAGGCTGGACCTCTGCAATGCTCTCCCCTCCCCGACTCATTCTCTCTGCGGCTTTTCATGAATGGAAGGATTTCTCCCTGACAAGAAGAGTCTGGCTTCCATTGTAGAATAGAGAAAACATTGCAGGGTTGGGGTGGGGGAGATTTACTTACTCGCTGGAACCTTAAGGACAGAAACATTTTTAATATCTGCCCCCACACATATACACACAAGCCAGAAAAGAGTTCACAGGCTCCAGGCTCCCCAGCTGAGATCCTTCAAGGTTCTCCCTGGGAGTTGCCATCCCATCCCTGGAAGATAGGGAGAAAAAGTAAGTGCCTATCATAAACAGGATCTGCCATGTGCCATAACAAGGGCCAACTCTGAAGATCAAAAAGGGGAGATTTGTTTTGCTTTGCAGGCTTAGCTCAGGAGCTTGTAGAATATCTTAGGCTATATAAGTATCTTAATGTTCAGCAGCAGCCTGGGAGCTGTCAGCTGTTAGGATAACGCTGTGCCCACTAGTCAAAGGATTGCGACGAGCTGGTGAAGCTCATTCTGTTCGGCCCAGGGCAGGGTCTGTGAAGATGCAGTTTTGTCTGTAAAAATGAAATGACAGACTATCTCCAGCAGACCCTAAATAGAGCAGAGTCATCCATGTAAAAGGCCGGAGAGATTAGAACACCTCTTTGCAGATGGAGGCTGAGTAAATTGTCTAATAAATTTTCCTGCAAACGAACCCAAATTTATTGGAAGATAAAGAGGTAGTGTGTCACAGTGGAAAGAGCAATGGATTAAGAGTCAAGAGGCCTGAGATTGGCTCCTCATCAAGATGAGGCTTTCTTTTCTTCTCCTTCAGTCTTCTTTAAAAAAAAAAAAGTCTGATTTTGAAGTTTAGAGGACACACAAAGATTCCACACTTATGTCAGGTGAGTACCTAGATAATTATAGAACTGTTTATGGTTCACTCTATTCTCTCCTCCCCTGTGCACTTGATTAAACCCAAATTTGCCATTCTTCTAACATATTTCCAACACTGTCACTCACAGTCCTTTCTCCTCTCCCTCTCCTCTCTCCTTCTCTTCCCTCTTATTATCCCTCCCCACTCTCTCCTACAGTATTCTCAGAGTTCACAGTCACTCATCACACAACAGAAAAACAGCACCATGTGGAGAAGCTTTGTGATCACATGGTAAATTGAGAAGCCTGCAGAAGGTCAGAAGTGCCAGATATTTGGGAATCAGTTCATTGTAGCAAGGAGACTAGTCCATAGATACTGTTTGCTCTTCATTTTCAAAGAGGACCAATGATGGACTTGCCCATGAATTGGATTTAAGGGAGATGGAGCTGTGCAAAATCATCAGCCTCACTCTCTCTTACAGAGTCGTCAAGTCTAGCGGCAGGACAAAAGTCAAGATGACTGGTGATGGCCTGGGATGCAGCGGTTGACCTTGGAGTCTTCGATGTCTGACCAGTCTCTAAGCCTTCACAGTGTCTGCTTTAGCCACCTTCATTACCATTGGAACAAATTGTTCTTATCTGCCCATTCACTAGGGGAAGTCTTCACACGCTTGGGGTGGACATCCCCCTAAAGCACCAATGAATTTGAGGCCTGTCAGTTACCCTCAACCTAATTTGGTCCATCTGCCAAGATAGTTTTACCCAGGTGTGACCAGTGTGCATGCTAGAGTTTCTTGGGACCACAGGTAAGAGCTCATAGATATAGATGCATTGGAAGATAGTCCAACTTATGGATTATATCTCATAAGACCACAAATATGGGGCAAATATGGCTAAAAACTTAGTAGATTAAATCAATCACTAAAATTGTTTGGATAAAGACAGACAAAGCAAACAAGAAGTCATCTGTTCCGGTGTTTAATCTGTGTTCTTAAGATAATAGATTTAGAAAGAGTTGGATTTAGAGTTAGAGGTCCCGAGTTCAAATTATAACTCTTCTAATGACCATCTCTGTAACTGTTTATTGGGATACAATAGAAGGAGCTTTAGCTCCAGAGTCAGTGGACCTGGGTTCAAATCCTGTCTCTGTTATACACTATGTGTGGCCTTCGGCAAGTCATTCAATATCCATGGGCCTTAGTTTCCTCATCTATAAAATGAGAGGTTGGATTAAATGGCTTCTGAGGTCTTTTCTACATGAGATCTATGAACCTAAAGTACTTTACCTCTCTAAATTTCCTCATCTATAAAATAAAGAGGTTAAGCGAGGCAACCACTAATCTCTCTTACAACTCTAAACCTATGGTCCCACGATTTAAAAAAAAAAAAGTTCTTATCTCTCAATCTCCACCATTCCCACAAACACCCTCCCAACACAGGTGGTGGTATATTCTGTTCTCATTTATTTCTATTTGAGGAATAGTTATTGAGTGCCTACTATGCAAGACAAGATGGCAGAAGTAGTAGATGATGTGAAAATGTATAACATTTGATCTTTTGCTTTCAGAAAGCTTACAGCTTAGTAAAGGAGGGAAAGGATGTAAGTTCACACACTTTAAGAAAGGAGGGAGGTATTTACACTACATTAAACTAGCTGCTTACAGTTCAAATAACCAGGTCATTTAAATAATGGCTACACTGTCAATCATACCAGTTCAATTATATAGTACTTCATTAATTTGCAGTAGCCAGAAAGGTTATCCAACTTAATGAAAAGTCTACATTAGAGAATATTTTTAAACAAATGCATTTTCCTCATTTTCAAGTATATAAAGTAATTTAAACAAATGGCTAATAGAGTTTTGCCAAGCTGACGTCCTACTTTGATGAATAGCAAAGAGTAGCTCATAATTAGCATGCCAGTTGTTTGTATATTTTTAATGGGTCCATCTAGTAGCTAAAAGGACTGGAAAATAGTTATAAGCCATTTGACCATTCCCAAGTGAAATCCTGTTTACACCATTAATTTGATTAGCAAACCTTTTTATATAAAATGACACATTCATTTTTTAAGATAATACTATTCTGTTCTTGGTGGCTGTTCAGTCATTTTCAGTGCTATCTGACTCTTTATGACCCCATTTGGGATTTTCTTGGCAAAGATATTAGAGTGGTTTGCCATTTTCTTCTCATTTTACAGATGAGGAAACTGAGGCAAACAGGGTTAGGTGACTTGCTCAGGGTCCCACAGCTAGTAAGTGTCGGAAGTCAGATTTGAACTCAGGAAGATGAGTCTTCCTGACTCCAGGCCTTATGCTCTATCACTAGGGTAAACTTCAGTGGGATCAAAATTAGTGTTGTTTTTATCACATTTATGAAACTTGGGGCTACAACAGAACACCCCAGATATGTAAGTGAGTGATAGAAGTTTGCATTGAATCCACAAGCTCTATGCAAACAACTGTCATTTCTCCTACAGCTTCCTTTAAGATCCCCTGATTTTCAGAAGAGCCTTTTATGCTAGATGTCTCTGAGTCTTTTTATCCACTTTTACAGCTAAATGCACAAGGAGCAAAAATCTCCTTTAAAAAGACGGCCGTTAAATGTATCCTCCTTTTGCTTCAAGTGCTTATCTATATGAGGCATCTTGGGGACACCTGGTGAAGAGGGAGCTTGAAAAATGGAATACAATTCCCATCACTAAAATGAAATTTTTTTTTTATCAATTAATAGGATGAGGAGAGGTGGGGAAGGAAGGCCCTTAGCTCAGCTGTGTTCCACTGTGGTACCAGATAAGACAAGAAACTTGCCCTGGGTGAGATGGGTAGAAGGAAGGAGGGGAACTCATGATGGTAATAAATGTTTGATTCCCTCGGTTTCATAAGAGGCAGAGCAAACCAGCTCCCTGGTGCTGGGGAACTGAATCTCTCAGATTTCTCCAGAGCTCTTGCCTTCCAAGGCCTTGAAGGAATCCACCACGGTCCCTGCTTAGAATGCCTTTTGCTCATTCATAGCCATGTTCAGGATTTAAATACGAGAAGAGAGTATTTTCCAGGCCCTTTAAGCACATGAAATTCATGTTAGTGATTAATAAGAAACAATACTTAACAACCTTAAAACCATGTAGTACTTTATATTTTTCGATATACTGTCATATTTACACTTGAATTGCTTTTTTTAAAAAAAAATCAGTTAAAATCAACAGATATTCATTACATGACTGCTATGTCCAAGGCACTGTGCTAGGCATTAGGGATACAAAGCTGAAAAAAATGAAAGTTCCCATTCTTACCAACGCGGACAAGGGGACTAGGAAGTATGCTACAAGACAGCAATATTCATTAGATCACGTACCTAGAATTCCAAGAGACCTCAGAGATTACCTAGTACAATCCCCTCATTTTACAGTCAGGGAAACTGAGGCTGAAGGAGAAGGTCACACAGGCAGTAATCATCAGAGGCAGGATTTGAACCCAGGACTTCTCTCTCCAGACTCCAGAGTCAGTAGTGCTTTCCCCTGGACCACACTGATTATCCTCCAGTGATGTTGTCATAAAGCTTTTCTATCTCTTCAATTCATCAAACATTTATGAAGAACGTGATATGTTCAAGACACTGCTCTAGTAATGGAAAATACAAAGACATACAAAATGAGGCAGGTACTGCCCTCAAGAAGCTTACCTTCTACTGAAGAGATACAACTTGTACACAGACAAGTATGGTACAGGGAAAATTTGAAGAGAAAGAAGGAGGGAAGGTGAGACAGACAGAAAGACAAAAAAAAAAAAAGACCCAAAGCTTTAACAATTAGGGGAAGGGCAAGGTGTGGATCAGGGAAAACTTTGAGTAGAAAGTATCTCCCAAGCTAAAACTTGAAGAAAATACATTTTGAGAGGAGACAAGAAAATAGTTCATTCTTTACATGTAATTGAATAAGATAAAATAATATTTAAAACAAAACCAAAAAAAAAGAGTACATTCCACAGAGGAAAGAAAAGTTGTGCAAATGAATAGAGAGATAAAAGGTTGAGTTCAAGCAATCAAATTGGGCTGGAATGTGGCTCATGAATAGGAGCATAAGATCGTAGGAGTGAAGTGGAAGGGACACCTAGGCCAAACCTCTCACCTTAAAACTGAAGTAAGTGAAATTCAGGGAATTGAAATGTCTTACCGAAGGTAATAATGGCATGAAGTAGCAGAGCCAGAATGCGAACCCAGCACCTCTGACACCAAAGCCAGTATTCTTTCCAGTACGGTATGCTAAAATAAGGTTAAAAAGACAGCTGGGGAGCCAGATTGTGGAGGGGTTTAAATGGCAGGCTAAGGAGTCTCTATGCCATCCTATGTGCAATGGAAAACCACTAAGCGTTAGAAAGTAACTGTTCACATTTGTATCAATTACTTGGAAGCAAAAATGGAATGTTTATCAAATTTGCTGATGATGCACCTGTGAGAGAAATAGCATCAGGGTGACAGAGTCAGGATTCAAAATGACATTGAGAGACTAGAACACTGGACTAAATTGAATAAGATAAAACGTAATGGAGAGAAATGGGTTTGAAGACTTGGGTTCAAAAATCAAGTTATTAAGTATGAGATAGGGGAGATATGGCTAGACAGCAGTTTGTCTGAAAAAAGATCTTGGGGTTTGAGTGGGTTGCAAGCTCAATGTGAATCAACAGCCTGATCTATCAGCCCAAAACGGTAACACAATCACAGGCTGCATTGGAAAGCACAGCATTCAGGAGTAAGGTCACTGTGAGTCCCAATATAATCTGCCCTGGGCAGATCACATTTGGAGTATTGTATTCTGTTCTGGGTGCCACATTTTTGGAAGTACATTGGTAAGATAGAGAGTATGCAAAAGAGGGCAAGCAGGGTCGTGAGGGGTGTTAAGCCTGTAAAAGAGAAGACTTATGGGGGCAAAGATAGCTATCCTCCCTTGCTTAAAGGGCTATCACCTGGAAAAGACATAATTCATTTCATTGCATTTGGCCTAAGAGAGCAGAACTAGGTAAACTTATTTAAAACTACAAACAAGCAAATTTCTCTTCTTTAATCTTTTTTTTTCAAACCAGCAAATTTCAACTAAAATTAGAGCTTATCAAAAGTACCTCTTAGAAAGAATCAGGTACCCCCTCCTTGGAGGTCTTCAAACTAAGACTAGGTGACCATTTTTCAAGTATGGTGTGAAGGGAATTCTTTCTCAGGGATGATTTGCACTAAATAGCCTTTTTGACTGAAATTCTGTGGTTTTATAATTTCTGCAAAGGTTTTTGAGCAGGGGAATGACTTGGTCAGAGCAACCTTAAGAAAATTAGTTTGGCAGCTCTGTGAAAGATGAACTGGTGAGGGCCCAGACTGGAAGCAGGAAGACCGGGTAGGAGGCTCTTCCCGTATTCCACGTGTGAAGTGCTTAGGGGCTGAACTAGAATGTGCAGAAAGGAGACATAAAAAAGAGAAGCAGCGCAGGTAGAAGCTACACAATTAGGAACTAATGGACACAGTGAGTGAGAGAGGAAGAAGATTCAAGGATGACCTAGAATTTAAGCACCTGAGTGCCAAGGAAGACAGCTAGACCTTCCAGACAGGTGTTTGGAGAAAGAATAGGCTGATTGGGATGGTGAATGATAATAACAAGTTCCATTTTGGACATGTGAATTGGCGATACCCATAGAACATCTAAGAAGAGCTATCCATCAGGCAGGAAATGATGAATTACTGAAGTAAAGGCAGAAAGATTGGGACTAGAAATGGAGATATGGGAATTATCTATGTGAAATGATACTCAAGTTCATGTGACACGCTTTCCAAGAAAGGGTATAGTGAAAGAAGAGAACCAAGAATGGGGTCTTCGATGAAAAGTACAGCTGTGAAAACTCGTATGACCTGACGCAAAGCAAATAGAACCAAGAAAGCAAGATATGCAATGAAATGGGGAAATAAACAAAAAAAAGAAAAAATCCTAAAACTAATTATGCTATAATTATATTGAGCAATTTTAACCAGAAAATACATTTCCCTCTCTTCTTTACGGAAGTGCAAGACTATGAGTGTAAAACATTGCATATATCGCCAGACTTGGTTTATATGTTAGTTTTACTGAGCTGATTTTTAAAATCTTTTTATTATTTTTACAAGAAGAGAGAAGAAAGGATATATGGAAATGAAGGTGACACAAAAACAAAAGACTAAAAACAAAACAAAGTTTTAAAGAAGAGTGCACCTATGGGAAAAAGCACAAAAGAAATATCCAGAAAAATAGCAGAAGAGAGAGAACTAAGAAATGAATCCAATGTTTGTGCTATATAAAAAAGACAGTCTTATTACCCTCTAATCACTCTGTGAATTATTTCATTTGATCTTCACAACAAGCTTGAGAAGCAGATATTGTTATCCTCATTTGACAAATGTGGAAACTGAGGCACAAAAGATAATTATCTAACCAAAGCCACACAGGTAGGCTGAGACAGTCCAGGAACTAGAACCCTAGCAGGCTGGGCAGCTACAAGTGAGTGTCCACTGTCCTCAAAGAAGTCTCTACATATGCTATTACGTTTACATCCCATCTCTTCCAATTATGTGATTGTTAGAGAAGCCACTTGATTTTTGCAGGCCTGTTTCCACATGTGTAAAATAAGAGGATTGAACTTGATCTCTAAGTGCCTGCTCTAAATCTATGATCTTATGTATAGTTGACAATTCTATGGTTCTTTGATCCAAATGGGCCTTGCCCTTACCCTTTGCACACTTGGCAAGAAACCTATCTTGTACACTATCTGATGTAGGGTATATATGTAAAGTAGCATTGCAAAGTGGGTGGTTCTTAGAACCAACCATTCATCACACATATTGATTATGGACGTAGTATGGTATGAATCAGAGAGCAGCAATCATTAAATCAAAGATTTATAATAGTAAAAGAGCAACAAAGCCATTTGTCATTCCATACCATGCTTGGTAATTAATTGAGTTCCAATCTGACAGCTTAGAAGCTGGTTTGCAATTAAAGCTATTACAGTAAGGAGGGATTTCCTTATAAGAAAAAAGAAAGGAAGGAAGGAAGGAAGGAAGGAAGGAAGGAAGGAAGGAAGGAAGGAAGGAAGGAAGGAAGGAAGGAAGGAAGGGAGGGAGGAAGGAGGGAGGAGGGAGGGAGGGAGGAGGAGGAGGAAGGAAGGAAAGGAAGGAAGAGGAGGAAGGAAGGAAGGAGGAAGGAAGGAAGGAGGGAGGAGGAGGGAGGGAGGGAGGGAGGGAGGGAGGGAGGAGGAAGGAAGGAAGGAAGGAAAGGAAGGAAGGAAGGAAGGAAGGAAGGAAGAAGGAAGGGAGGAAGGAAGGAAGGAAGGAAGGAAGGAAGGAAGGAAGGAAAGAAGGAAGGAAGGAAGGAAGGAGGGAGGAAGGAAGGAAGGAAGGAAGGAAGGAAGGAAGGAAGGAAGGAAGGAAGGAAGGAGGGTGCCCATGTCTGTGTGAATATGTGAGGTGACTATGTGTTACTTCAGCCATACCCAAGCTGGACAAACCAAACATGACACTCTCAAAACTTCCCACACTCAAAACTTCCTACTAGGTCTCATCTCCTGAAAACAGATGCAATGAGACTTTTGCTATCCTTTGTGTTTAGAGATGGAGCAGCTGAGGAAATAAGCACCCAGATGTGTACTCTCACAGCTGGAAAACATGTTTGCCTCCATGTGTTATCAGCGACTAAAGGCACAACTTATAAAAATGGGTCTCATAACTCTTCTTCCTAGTCTCACCAAGGCCACAGCGCCTTTGTTCAAATACATCTCTGGGCACTATTTTTATTTGGTCAGGCTTTCCTTTCATATCTATGGCTTTCCCTGAATTCTGGACTGTTCTATTTGAAGGAGTTGTTTATTCCATTTAGGAAAGGATTTATCGTGAGTTTCCCAAGCATGCCTAAAAGAGAATTCCATATGCCCCAAACTAGCTTATATCTAACTCTGTAGAAACACATTTATTATATAAAGCAAGGCACACCTGCCAGGGAAATGGGGTCTCCCTCCTCAAGAATGAAACCTCAAGCTTAATCATCTTGTAACCTTAATATTTCATAAATCCACTCCACATGATGACAGAGCTCAATGGTTTTCTTTGGGTTAATGGATTCAAGCTTAGAGTCTTTTCTGATGCACCATTTATAAGCCTGAACATGGAATTGAAAACTCTCCTAAGCCTATGCCATCTCTAGTGACTCTTTGCTGACTCGGGTCCAGAGGTGGATTTTCTAATGCAGTGATATGATTCAAAGTTAGACCTGAGCAGGTTGCCTCAGAATTATCCAGTCCTGAGAAAACAACTTCCCAACTGTATCAGAATACCAAGTCTCCCTAGCTTCTCTTCAAACACTTTCTCCAATTTTCCCTTCAGCAGTGAGATGTCTCTGAAACTAAGTAATTATTTTCATCCCAGGACTTAGAATAATTATTTAACACATTAGAAAGGGCTCTTTTCTACATTTGTTCTCTTCTGCCCTCACTCTCATCTTTCTTCCTCTTTGCTTCCTTCCCTTTTTCTCTTCCTCTCTCTTTTTTTCTCTCCATCTTGCTATACTTCTATGATGGGTAAGAGACTACTAATTAGACAACTAGTTTTGACTGATTTTTTTCACTTCATTGTTTGATTTTCATAGTGTGTTCTCTATATTCTCTGTGACTCTCCTCCCCATCCCCTCCAAACCCAATCTTCCTTTCCCCCTGTCTTTCCCTCCCTCTGGTCCCAGAAATGGCCTTTGTGAAGGCAAATGCTTTCTTCATTTCCTCTGGCAGCTTTCTTGGCTCTGAGCCAGCTCTCCCTCACTGCCTCAGAAAGGCCAAGACTACAGAGTGCCTTGGGGATCCAACTTCATTGACTCACAAAATCAAAATATACAAATTTCCCTCTTAAACTATGATATATAACTGGGAGAATATTACCTCTCTACTGCATTAGGCACCATCCTATTACCTTATGGAATTACCCACAGTGGCAGAAATCCATTCACCTGATGCACTGACACCCTAGGGGGAGCTCAGATATCATAAAGCCAATTGATACATGTATATTTGATATATATTTTATGCCTGGAATTCACGTCTCCTGCATGTTTCATTTGCCATTCTGACTCACTGTTGTGCCCCCAATGAAAGCCAGGGAAATTTCTAGAGCTTCTGAACAAGGTAACAGTGTGAAAGGAGCAGTGTGGAAATAGAAATCATAATTCTTCTCTCTAATCCAGCACTTTTTATTCAAGCATTTTGAAGATCTTTGCAACAGGGATGTCACTCTTTCTTACTACCTCCTGATGGCGGTCATGTATATGGTAGGAGTGGGTGATGTGAGCACTGGACCAGAAGTCAGAAAAACCTGAGTTTAAATCCTACATCAGTGATGCTTAAGCAGCTGTGTAACCCTAGCGAAGTCAATTAACTTTTCTTAACATCAAAAAGGAGGATAATAATAGAACCTACTCCTCAGGGTTGTTTTAAGGATCATATAAGATAACATGTATAAAGTACTTGGTAAACCTTAAAGCACTAAGTTATTATTATTAATTATAGTTGGAAACTTGGAACTGTCCAGCAACAGAATCAGTTTCCCATCTAATGAGTGGCCTATAGAATCCCAGCAGGTAACAGCTTTCCAAAGGTAGCACAGGAGGTCATTTTGAGTGGCACTTTACAGAACAGGAATCCTTCAAAATTAAGACTTAGCAAAATTAATTCTGGAACTTTTCCCTAGAAACAACCCTCTCCTTCCCATAGACTATAAGTGCTTTGAGGGCAAGGACTCTTTTTTGTTTTTTCTATCCCTAGCAACTAAATAGTAGGTAAATAGTAGGCACTTAATAAATGCTTATTGAATTGAATTAAATTGGAGCACTGACACATAACTCTCCATTAGCTTATGTAATTTCTTACGCTTGCCCTCACCTAGCTGCCAAATCATTCCTGTTAGGGGATAAAGCTAGGACTTTAATTAAGGAATTATTTGATAACTGCTAAGGTGTGCTGCTGCCCAGGGATATCTGCATTTTACCCTCACCCTCTAAAGAAAAGCCCCAACCCCTTCTTAAGAAGAAGAGAACAATCAAATAATTGGCACACTGTCTCTAAAAGTTTGCCAACCCGTGCTGTTAGCAGGGGCACACTGGCTTATCCAGACTGCATTTTTCCAGTCTAGAAACTGTTTTTTTGGCATATTGACAGGCCTTAAAAGTCCGAATCAGCAGAGGGGAGTGACATATCTGGGTCCCTTGTGGCAGAGTCTGGCATAGACATTGAGTCAATTTCTGTTGGCTGAGTGGGCATCATGAATACACCTACAACATCTGGGAAGAATGAAAAGGAGATAAGTTAGCACAGCCTCCCACAAAAACCATACTTTCATGCTGTCATTTCTTACAAAATAGTAGAAAAAAATTAGTGCTGATTAAGTGTGCATCTCCTGGGCTTGGCTTTCATTCAAAGGATAAGCTTTCTTAAACACAGTGAGGTTCACACTTAATAATTTTGGTCATGAATGGCCACCTAAATATGTCAAGAATAACTTAGCATCTGTGACCCAGGGGACTGAAAATGTAGAGGAATACAATTAACCACCTCCAACTTCTATTCTCCCCTCCCCCTCCAAAACAAGAATTGGCAGTTTGTCTTGTCTGCCCTCTTGAACATACGCCATCGGCTTATACTACGGACATCTGGTTGGTTGCTCAGCCCATGTGTCATATTCTTAAAACAAATAGGAAGGGCCACAAAACCTACTGAGAGAAGTAGCCAGCCAGACCCAAAATTTAAAGCCCAAGCCACAAGCTTTGGCCAGAAAATGCTCTCAGCAGCTAGCTACATGAATAGAAATATGAAATTGCCCTCATCAATCAATCAATCAATCAACATTTATTAAGTGCCTACTATATACCAGACATCATGCTAAGCACTGGAGGCACTGTGCTAAGTAATAGTTGCTTTGTTCTAGGCAGCCCATCTTCTCCAGACCACTCTTTAATAAACGTAATCTTTGTTGATGAACAAACAAATATGACTAGCTTGGTTCTTTTTTATCAGTGAGAAATTAAATAAGGTCAGACTCCACTGAGGGACTTGTTTGCTTCAGTCAAGGTACTTGCTTTTTAACCAAATGCAAGCAAATGCCTTCATCCCATTTAAAAGTATCTTTGCCATTGTCTTCCCACGATCCCCCAACCTCAAATTTTGGCTCATGTTGAGAGAAGGGAATTATAATTATAGCCTAAAGTCCACTGCAAAGGAGCCAAGTTTGACTTGGGGATTGTAGCACTTCCTTTTCTGTGCCCCTTTCTCCCGTCCCAGGATTGCAGGAGGGAATCTATTGCTATCCTCTGAGACACAGCAGTCGAAGCACAAAGGTTTACTCTCAGTTCCTGCCAGGACAGGATATGTTTCTATTCCCACCTCACATGTAAATCCCAAGAGAGCCTCCCTGCCTACATTTGTGACATCTCACTTTCTGAGAGGGAAGCTAGAGGGAATAGCCTAGGAATTGGGCTGATTGATATTCAGCTCTTAGAATTTTATGAAAATATGCTTTCTAAAATTCTTTGGGATCCCCAAATATCGGTATGAAGTTTATTGCCTTATAATATGATCTCAACTTTGTAGAATACTCTAAATTTCTTATGGATTTTTAAATTATTATTTATCTCACAACAATCCTATTTACCCAGGCCTGACTCTTCTCCTTGCTTACAGTCTCAAACCTCCAACTGCCTACTGGACATCCCAAAATAGATGACCAAGTAGACATCTTATTTCATTGTTGTTTATTGTTCAGTTGTTTTCAGTTGTATCCAACTCTTCAAATGACCCCATTGGAGGTTTTCTTGGCAAAGATGCCATTTCTTTCTCCAACTGCTTTTATGGGTGAAGAAACTGAGGCAAATACAGTTAAGTGACTTGACCAAGGTCACACAGCTAGAAAGTATCTGAGGCCAGATTTGAACTCCTGACTCCAGGCCCAGTGCTCTATGCACTACACCACCTAGCGGCCCAAGACATCTGGTACACATCTTAAATTCAGTATGTCCAAAACTGAACTCATCATCTTTCCCCAGAAAAATCCTCCCTATTCCCAGATTCATATTACTTTCAAGGGAACCATCATAATCCCAGTTAATTTAGGTTTTGTCCTCAACTCCTCACACTCTCTAATCTCTCATATCCAATCACTGTCTAGTCCTGTCAGTTCTACCTACCTTTGCAAAATCTCTTGCATATGCTCCCAGCTTTCCTTTGACATTGCCATCACCCTGACACAGGCTTTCACCACCTCAGATAGAACTATTGCAATAAACTGCTCATTGATCTCCCAGACTCAAGTCTCTCACCACCCTGGTCCATCCTCAACTCAGCTGTCAAATTGATCTTCTTAAAATGGAAGTCGAAACCATTTCACTACCACTCCTCTTGCCATAACTGCAATAGTTCCAATTATTTCCAGGACCAGATTTAAAACCCTCTGCTGGGCTTTTAATGTCCTTTATAACTTGAGACTTTCCTATCTTTTCAGTCTTCTTATACATGGCCTCATTGATGTGCCTTGCCCAAAATACTCCATTTCTTGACATTGGGCATTTTCACTGATAGTCTCTTATTCCTGGAACACTCTCCCTCTTTACCCCTATCTCTTGGCTCCCCTGGCTCCCTTCAAGTATCAGGTAAAATTTCACCTTCTATAAGAAGCTATTCCCTATTCCCTTAATGCTGTCTTCCCTCTGAGATTATCTCCAATTAATCCTAGCTATATCTTCAGTAATTTGTATGTTATCTCCCATATTAAACAGTTAGTTCCTTGAAAGCAAGGACTTTTCTTGTCTTTCTTTGTATCCTCAGAACTTAGCACAGTTACAGTTATACAGTAGGTGCTTAAGAAATGCTTGTTGCTGATGACTTGACGAAGTATGATAATAATAAGCTGACATTCATAGAATGCTTTAAGGTTTACAAAACACTTTACATACTAACCTGTATCTGCATTTTAAACCTGTCACTTGCACAGCCAGGGTCGCACAGCTATTGTCAGAGAAGAGATTGGAACTGACATCCGCCCGATGCCGAATCCAAGCAGACTACCTGCTATAACATCCTACCTTCCACATGCTACTCAAGTGTCAATTGTTCAAGATCAAACTGAATAAATAAATGCTGAGAAGAGGTCTAATAGAGGAATCAATCAAACCCAGTCAATCACAAAAGGTGTATCACTGGTGGAATAGTAAGATTCACGAATCAGTTCTAGTCTTCAGTCAACCCAGCGAACCCAGACCCTCACTAATTACTTTTTCAGCTGCTTCTCCAATAGTTGAGGTCCACAGGACTGCACATCAAATCAAGTATGCCAAGCTCTGAGCCTGACCTCCTCATCTGAGATATTTATAAAAGGGACACCCCAATTTACCAGGTGCAAGCTAAGCCTCTCAGGTAAATCACAAAGAGACGGCGTTCAGACTCCATGACAGTTGGGTAGGGAGCAATGGACAGAATTTTTCTATTCCTTTTCCCTGGCTGCCCCCTATGCCTGGGACATTCTCCCTCCTTGACTCTTTTTCCTGGTTTCCTATCTCCATTCAAATTCTATCTTCTGCAAGGGGCTTTTCCTGGCTCCTTCAATATTAACAGCTTCTCTCTAAAATTATTTCCCATTTACTATGTGTGTATGTGTGTATGTGTGACATATGTACCAAGTTGTTTGCATGTAGTTTCTCCCATTAGAATGTGAGTTCTGGTGCTTAACACAATGCCTGGCACATAATAGGTACTTAATAAATGCTTGTTGACTTGATGACTTTCAGGGACAGAAGAAATACCAGGGTCTCCACTGATGTCCCTAACATCCATTGCATTTGGGTGAGCAAGACTGTTGAGGAATCATCAAGATGGGAGATGATGGATATTGGTGACAAGGGGAGGAAATGGCACCGGAGTAATAGCACATGCACCTCAGGTGACTCCAGGGTGGGGAGTCCAAAACCACAAGAGGTAAGACAGCCACTGTGTGATTGATAGTTTTATCTGCTGGCCAAAGAACCGCAGAAAAAAAAGTAATTTCCTCAGGCAGGTGGCCTCCCTCCTATCCATGGCTCCAATCCAGAAATGAACAGTAGGGTGGCTGGATGGCTTCTCTTCCCGCAGCCCAAGCCTCACTCATCAAGCCTTATTCTAGGCTTGGCTCTCACAGGCCTAGTTCTGCCCCTGGAGGCCAACCTGGGTATCCTCACTGATATTCCCACCAAATAAGCACCATCCATCTCACTCTTCTCTGAGCTGACTTTCCACTCCGCAGGTGGGAAAAAAGTGCCAGTTCTTTTCCTTGCCAACAAGACTTTTTTCATCTTGGAGCTCATTCAGGATTCTCTGCCTTAAAGGATTCCCCTTCCTCATTGTTTCTCCTTACCATATCTCCAACCTTGGCTATCAGAAACCTCATCTTGCAGCAAAGTACCAAGGCACAGGTACTCATCAGTTAAAAGCAGTCTTTAAGAGAAAAATGATGTTGTGTATTGCACCAAAATTTAATATGGTTTTATGCACAATACTAATGTGCCTGGTAATGCAAAGATTCTCCTAAAGTAGGTTAATAATATTCCAATATTCTTCTCCTTAAAAAAATGAAAATGTATGTCAAAAAAAATATCTAATGTAACTGCATCTTGTATCCATTGATGGAGTTGATTTACATAGATAGCATTTAACATACCATCATCATTATCCTATCAGTCTTCTGTCTAATGTGGAAGCCTGAAGACATTCAATGTTCTCAGAGGTTAAAAAAAAACCCACCCTATGCCCACCAGCCAAAATGGTGGTAAATATAATAGCGATGATGATGATGATGATGATGATGATGATAGGATAGAAGGGAGGAAAGAACAGGTGAATATCAGCTTGAGATGAGGGAAACATTGTCGTATATCCACCCTCCCTCCTGCACCAAAGTAGGAATGTAAAAGGTTGAAAGAAGAAAGAAAACCAAATATTGAAGATTAAAATGGGGTTGTCGAATAAGGAGAACAAAAAAAAAGCCAAATTATGTTAATAGTTGAGTCTGTCTCAGCTCATAGAGACAGTTTCTAGCCTACCTGCCTGGATGTAAATGAAACACAAATGTAAATGAAACACGACTGACGCTTTGAAATCAAGAGTATGAATATTTTCAGATTTTTTTTCTTTTAAGACATTAAGTGAGTTTAATTTTGATGAGAGGTACCAGAGGGAGAGACTTGCCAGTCTCTGTCTATTCATAGTACGAGTGCAATGGAGGAGAAGGCAGCAGAGGAGGGCAAATAGAACACTAATCTTACCACTATTTCCTCACTGTGGACTTGACCATCTCATAGTACATTACCATCCCCTTAGGGATGGACCATAGACTACCACAAGTGGAAAGGACCACAGAAAATAGAACATTAAATGTCAAAGCTGGAAAAGAACCATAGAAATTGATGTCAGAACGAGAAGAGATCTTAAGACATGGAACAGAATATGTTAGAGGTCACCAACTAGCCAAATCTTCTCATTTTACAATGACAAAAATGAGAGCTAGAGGGGTGATTTGTCCAAAGTTATCTAGGTAAAGGTTAAAGCAGGATGGAAACCCTTATCCCCTGATTCCAAGTCCAATAGTAACATTTTAGCATCTCCCACTCTATCCACCTTGCACTGCTACCGAAACTAGTAACTGCAAGTCCCCAGAAGCAAAATGAAGACATAATTCTAGATTTGGAAGACCATTTGTTCCATCCCTTAGCCATTAAGGAAAAGTCCTTTTTATTTACATTATCTTTAAAAAGATAGCTATCCAAAATGGATGGCATTTCACAACAATTAGTACAAGATCGGGGTGGCAATAGGGGTGAGAAGTAGAGAAGGGAGATGAGGCCTGGGAACACTGAAAGGTAAGAGAAAATCATGAAGTAAAGGAGAAAAAGAAGGTTGGATATGGAGTCAGAGAAGTTAGGTCTGAATCCCAGCTCTGCTGCTTATTAGCTGTGTGATCTTGGGCAACTCAACCTTCCTGGACCCAGGTTTCTCATCTGGAAAAAGAGGGGCTTGGACTAGATGACCTCGAAGGTGCTTTCCAGCTCTAGATTTCATGATCCTGTGACTGAAAAACAGGAAGAAAACAAAGGAAGAAAGGTAAATGAAAACAGAGGAAGAGAAATGGGGAAAAGGGGAAAAGAAATCAATAAATGGAGAAGAGAGAGGGAGCTGAGAGAAAAGGATAGTCCTTCAACATCAGTTGAAATTAAGACATTTGACAATCCCCATTCTAAACACTCGTGACTGGTACCCAGGCTACTAATACCTCTCTCCCCAAAGCAGATTCCAGGCATCCTTATAGCCTTTACTCTCAACATTACCCAACACCTAGCCTTACTAAGTAAACCCAAACATCTAATTATTCCCCTTTTGTAACTGGCTTTAGCTCCCCACTGCCATCCTGTAGATTGTCATTTCTTCCTGCCTGTGACTATTGCTGAAAGTACAGGCTTTCATTTGGGGGCAGAAGGGAAGGCCAACACGATTACATTTAGATTCCAAGAGCAACCCACAGGAATTCTGGACTATTGAGATGATTAACATTTTACCCCATGTTTCTTTTTGTTCTGCCCTATATTTAAGCACAATGTGACATAACTCAACCAGACAAACTAGCTCCTTTCAGCCAACAGCCTAGTCTCCCAAAGAACAAAGATATAAGAAATTGACAGCTGCTGAATATTAATAGGACCCATCACCTTGGGTGAAAGGCAAGTGCGTTAAAACTATCTCCAGGTTCTAAAATCAATTCCTAAAAGCCTACCTCATTGCTTCTCTCACGCACTTCAGGATTTCACTGGAAAACAAACCTTCATTCCAAAAATAAACTTTGAACATGTCAAAGGATGAAAGCCGAACTACCGGTGAGCCAATGCTGAAACAGTGCCAAAGAACTAGACGCATTTTGAAATAAACTGCTGCAAAGTACATCAAAATATGGAGGCCCTAGAGAATAGCTCTACCCACCTTCCCCAATCCTTTCTTCAGTACCAAAGAAATCTGAGGTAGAGTTAGAAGCCATGGAGCTGAGACCATCGCATACTTTCAGCAAAGTAGGATTTTAGAAAATTATTCTCGTTTCTATAGAAAAGAGAAATTCAGTTATCCCTCAGAGACATGCCTTCAGAACAAGACTCATGAACCCCATCACCCTAGCCCAGGCCTTTATTAGCTCCCACATGTCTGCTGGCCAGTCTTTCTTTCTTCTGATCCATACCACAAGCCAGACTTTCCATCTTTCTTATACATTACTCCCCTTTCTTCATTTTATGGTCCAGCCAAACTGGCCTTCCAGTTCTGCCCCCATAATGTTACATGGTCTATCTCTCATCTCTGTTCTATCATCTCCCAGCCTTTGCACTGGCTTGTTCCCCATACCTTCAAATGTTTTCTCTCTTCACGTCTACCTCGCAGAATCCCCTAGTTCCTTCAAACCTCAGCTCAAACTCCACCATGAAGCATTTTCTGATCTCCTGCAACCATTGGTGCCCTCCTTCCTTAAAACTAGCATGTCTTCATTTTGCATTTATTCTGCATATGCTTATACACATGCATGTTATTTCACACAAGCTCCTTGAGAGCAGATTGTTTTGTATTTGTCTTCATATCCCTAGTAGCTACACAGTGCCTAGCATATAATATGTGTTTAATAATTTATTATTGCTTACATAGTTGATATATCAATGCTCCAAGTATCTGTGATTTTTCTCAGTGTAGGCCCTCACTCCATCAATGCAGGTTCATAACCTTAGTGAATTGTCTATGAGTTCCTGTGGCTAAAAAACATAAAATAAAACCCGGTGATCAATGTTATAAGGATGATCCTTTCCAAACTTAGCTACTCTTGTTCTCAGATCATAGGTAACCATTCTCAATGCCAGAATCTTCAACTAGACCTGAAATCATTTCAGAAAATACAAGCTGTCCCAAGATGGTAAGGGAACCGAAGACCATGACATAGAAATAATTAAACATACTGAAGGTACATAGTCTGTGGAAGAGACTTAGAACATGATAGTCTCTAAGTATTTGTAATGAGAAGGGTACCAGCCCAGTCTCAGGAGATCTAGTGTCTAATGCCAGCTCTATAGCAGCACCCTGGTCAGGGCCAGTGGCAAAACTGAGAGTAACAATTAACCCAGTACTACAAGAATCAGTGCTGAACTGCTGTTTTCTCATCCATAAAGTAAGTGTTAAACCAGTGATATCTATGGTCCCCTTGAATTCAAAATGATCACGTTTCTATGATTCCTGCTACCATATATGCCCTTTGAGGGTAACAACTCTCTCTATATTCCTGGAACCTAGCAATGTGGCTAGCACACAGTAGGTGCTTTAAAATAGTTGTTGATTAATTGATTGAATCGAATGCCCATTCTGCCTACCTCACAGGGTGATTGTAAGGATAAAATTAGAAGTTATATGTAGGAGTGCTTTGACAAATATACAGTATGACATAAAATGCAAGGTATCATCATCATCATTATTATTATACTAGCCTCTAGTACAAAAGCAAAACTCCCCAGGGGGAAGGTATCTCCACAGACTTCTTGATAGCACACCCCATGGGACTTTTAAGAGTAAGGGAATTCTTCCTAAAATTCAACATAAACCCCTTCTGCTATCATTTATGTCTGCCTTTTCTCAGGAAGAATATTTTCACCTGGAGCAAAACAGTGGAAACAGTAGAAAAGAGTGGGAATGAGCAGTAGCTGTCCAAAGAATAATTCCACCATGGGTGCACCCTCTGGGAGGTGCCAAGGTCCTACCCTCACCCCCAGAGTGATGGAGGAGGAAGGAAGGAATTGAGAAAGGGGCATCGTTGTTATGGTACTCCGACTGGGAAAGGATGTTACCCAGGAGCAGTTGTACTTTATGGCAGGCAGGCAGAGGATCATAAAGTGAGAGAAGGGCATAGTAGTTGCCACCAAAAGGAAACCCCACCTACCAACCACCACTATATTAGTGCCCCATGCTTGTTATAACTCTAGTCTTCAATCTTAATTCTATACTTCTGTAACAAATTTACTAGAAGTAAGTGGCCCCAAGATGATGTTCAGAAGAGAATAGGGCCAGGATGGTAAGGGAACCGAAGACTATGACATAGAAATGATTAAACATACTGAAGGTACCCAGTCTGTGGAAGAGACTTAGAATGTGATAGTCTCTAGGTATTTGTAGAGTTTTCATGCGGAAAAGGTATAAGATTTGTTCTCTGCAATCCCTGAGGCTATGCCCAGGACAATGGGGGAAAGGTACAGAGCATCTGATTTAGGATTGATGTAAAGAAAAATTTCCTAGAAATTAGATCTAGCCAAAGTCATAACGGTTATCACTAAAAGTTGGGCTTTCCCTCCCTGGGTATCTTCAAACATAGGCTAAATAATTATTTCTTAGCAATGTTGTAGAGGGGGTTAAATGAGCTGTAAGTCCTCTTCCCACTCTGAGATCATGAATTTGCCCCAGATTTTTCCCTTATTTTAATTGTCTATGAAATAAAAGCAATGAGATGCTTTCAGGTGGTGTTATCAGGTAGTGTGAATAAACTGACCGAGGTTCTAGAGTATACATGTCCAAATAACAAGCAATTAGTTTTGGTTTGTTTGGTTTTTTCCTTTTTAATTCAACTGAAGTCATTTCTTGACTGCTCCTGAGACCTGAGTAGGAGAGGGATTTGTGAAGGGTATAATGAAACTGAAATGTTCAGGGATATTAACAGTATCTGGCTTAACAAAAGGATTGAATTGATGATTTTTTTAGACTAGGACAAGTGTTGTTCAATTTGTTAAGGTTTGCCAAAGTGCCTTTCTCTCCTGGGTATTCAGACATTACTTTTGGGCAGGGAAAGGTTCTGGGACCTCATGGTATGAACTTCCAGAAATTGTAGTTCCAAGAGAGAGACAGCCTCAGTTTCCATTGAAAGCAGAAGTGACTGAGTATAAAGTTGAGTTCAGGTTTGGAAGGGTGAACGTTGGCAACAGCAATATGAGCGTGGCCTTCAGTCCACCATGTTAGGAAGATAGGAAGATACTCCAGAGCAGACTTCAAATTGAGACAAAAACTGACATTTTTATTCATTCTCTGGGTCACTCCCAAAACTCTGGACTTCTTTTCATTCCCCAGCATCCTTTCATCCTGGAAGATCCTGCCACCCCTTCAGCCTTCTCATGCTATAAGATCCCTCTATCCCTCAGGTCCCTTCCTGTGATTGGTTGTTTACTCCTGGGACTTCCTTTTTAAGGAAAGGCTCCCAGGTTAGCCGTGTTCACTCCTTCATTCATCTCTAGCCTCATTGCTGACTCTCTGGATTTCTTTCTCCCCCATTCCCCATGTGAATACTTTTCCCATTCATCTCTCTCAATTTTTAGTTTGTATGTATTGTCTTGCCCCCCACTAGAACATATGTTCATCAAGGGGAGGGGCTGTTTTTCTTTTTTGTGTCTATTCACATCCTCAGTGCTTAGCACAGGGCCTGGCACACAGTAAATGATTAATAATAAGTGTTTGTTGACTTGACTTGACTTGACTAGGGGGTGTTGGTGTAGCTAGAACTCTCCATAGCTCTATTTCAACTATTCTAACACATGAGAAGTGTGTGATTTGAACAGACTGAAGCTGCTGACTGTTGTTACTCCTAGAGATCAGTGAAAAGATAGTGATAGCTTAATTCCCCCTTTCCTCTTCTTATTTCTTCAATCAATAGATATTTCTTACCCAATTCTCCTATTTCTTTACGTTGTTTCTAATTACTGATTTCATTTCATACAAAACCGTGACCAGTCACCACTCCTCTTTCTTTTATGATTATATATTAAGTACAAAGGAATTGCAAAGACAGTGAATAGCTTGGAATACACAGAACTGAACAGGACAAAGGTCTGAACCTCAGTCTAAAATACCTGGTGCTTTATATTGGCTTTCAAAACTCTTAGCTATAATCAAGAGAGAATCTGTAATTTGGGTTTTGTTTTTGATTAATAATAATCTCATAAGATTCAAGATGGAAGAGGAGGTTGTGCTTCAGGATCATGCATCCTTGGCTACTGAGTTATGAATAAGCAAAATTTAGGTAGTGAATTCACTACCTAATAAGTAAGTATTGAATTTAAATTATTAAATGAATAAGTAAGCAAGATTCAGGGGCCTCAGTGATGCTTCCTGCCTTCAAAGTGAGGGGTAAAGGAGAGGCCAAGAGAAGGTCACATCCCCTGAGATACCTGGCAGGAGGAGAAAGGTATGGCTTGAGGGAAGTCAAAAATTCCAAAGGTGAGAGTTATTCCCTTACCTATTCATCAGATCTTGAAAAATGGAATCATCTGCTGGTTATGCTATCTTATTTCCTGTCTTTCTTAGCTTCAGAGCTAGCTATCTAAAAAATTTCCAGGTAAGCAGGCTTTGTTTTAAGTAATTGTCCAACTCTGTCATTATGCTCTTCTTCTACTATCTGGTATCCATCTCTGTTATCATAACTGTGTGAAAACACCACCTACATGATTCTCACTGACTAGTTAAAGCTCCCAAATATAGTACCACCATCCAGGCCTATCCTCCCCTGATATGTCTCATTTCCAAAGTTATTTCTCCTTCTCTTTCTGTATCTTCATCAAAACCCCCACGTCTTCAATTCAGTGATCTCTGCTAAATCTTCAGAAGCAAGAAGTCTTATTAAACTGATTCACATTGTAGTATCAATAACTGATGCTTTCTTCCTTCAGGTACATTTCACATTTTAAAAGAACAATTATTAATTTATCTGAATCTCTAATGACTGAAATTTCTGGCAATGTGACAAAGTGATAAGATAATTTTCAAGATACATGAGAAAAATTGTAGGGATACGTTCCAGGGCCCCTTATATCAACTTTGCATGTGACCTACCTAACTGGTACTGCCTGCCTCTTCTTCAGGCTCTGTTACTGATCAATTCTTCTCTTTTTTCATTACTTCCTTTCATCCATTCTAGAGTCTAGCCAAATTGGCCTGCTGGCTGTTTTCAAACTCAGCATAGAAACTCTTGATTCTAGTTATGAGATTTAAATTTAAAGAGATCCACAACATTATCTCCTTGTGTATGAAAAGAGATCAAGTGCCTTCTCTGACTGAAGGTAGATATTTGCCTTCAAATAAGCCGGGAAAGCATAGGTTTCTGTTATCAAGTTCTCTTATAATAGCCTATATGTGTGATCTTATACATTGCCTCCTCTGTTTTTCATATCCTTTTTACCCAGTTGCAGATACTTGGAGGTTATACAGACCTTTTCCATCTCAGCATAACCTTTGACCAACATTATTCACAGTGTATGAATATTCTTTTAGAATTCAGCACAATTTGAAGATCATAAGGGGCAAAAACAGAAGTTCTTTGCAGGTGTAAATGAAAATATTCCATACATTGTTAGGGTGATGAGGTTGTAAATAGCTCAATTACAGATTAAAAGGTCTGTAGAAATAACCAACTTGCTTCTAGTTCACAAACATATCACCACCTTTCTAGTTATTTGTTTGCATAGACCAACAGACATTTAGTAAATGTGCTGGGTAGTAACCATAAGTTAGGGTGAGGTTCTTGATTAAACCAGCTCTGAATCTGGAAGAGTTGTTGAATGGGAGAGACTATACAACCCTTATCCTCTGCCTAGGAGATGGCAAACCTCAGAATTGAAGCCTGGAGTTAGCATAACTGGGAAGGCTTCTGTCAATCCTATTTAAGGGTCTTTCCCTTTCTGAAAAAGCACAATAACATGCCAATTGAACAAGCATAATACCACTCCAGCTGTAGCCTGAGGCTTAAGGTAGAGGAAGATTCCATGTCCTTCCATGAGCAACTGAACCACCTATTCAGTTAAAATGTTATGCCTTGTGGGAAGCCAGCCCAGCCTAGCAGCAGAGACTCGTCTGTCACCAACACAGATGCCCTGCCCTGCAGTGAAAACTGTGAGGATTCTCCAGAGAGAAAAAAAAGAAATCAAGACCCTACAGTTATCTAATTATAAGTTGCCTTCTCCACATGTATGGCTACATGAATGATTTATTGCTATTTTACTTGGTTCACACCCATCCTAAATCCCCAAGTTTGTGTATATTTGTGGGAAATACACCCACAAATATACACAAGTCTGAGGGAAGAATTCTTTATTCCCAATATTCTTAGTATGCCATTTGAGTAAATGACTTTTCTAAGAGTCAACTGCATCAACTAACTAATCGTTAATGGGAATCACACAGGTGGGGGCTCATGTGCTACAGTGTTAGAAACGGTCGTTCATCCATGAGGTTAACTCTAGAACTTAAGGTGACACTTGCAACTCTAGGGACCCAGCCAGCCAGTGTGAATGTGAGTTGGAGAATGAGTCTAGAGGAAGTGTTATAACAATGAGTGTAATAATAAAATTGTCTTTATAGTATTATGACAAATCCCACCATAAGGTTTTTAAACCCACTGTAACATAAGACATCAGACTGCTCATTTATAGTAGTGTTCTCATGGAAATAACTGTTTCATGTTTCATTGTTTTACCTAAAGAATTTTTTTTCATGGAACCAATTAATAGTATAAGGCAAAGCATATGTATATATATATATATATATATATATATATATATATATATATATATATATATAAATATATATATAAATATATATATTAAATATATATATATATACACACACACATATGCATACATATACACATATATATACACATATATACATATATACATATATATATATATACATAAACCCACATACAAGTACATACATACATATATACATATACACACATAGGTATATAACTTTGGAGATTGGCTCCCTCTTTTGATTTCTTGTGAAAACTATATACCACATAATCTAAGCTCCTTAATCTAGCATGGATGCCTCCTATAATTTTGCTGTTCCTCTACATGAGTCTTCTACTTCAGATAGACAAATGGATATACTATCTCCTGAATTCAGTATGTCACAGTGATTCCCCCTTTGGCTTTTACTTCTGTCTGGATACTCTTTGTCAACTTCCTTTACTAGATTATCATCCATGTCCTTACCCCCTAAGTGTAGATATACTTCAAGAGTCTTGTGTCCTCTCCTCTTTCTCTCCCTCTTCTCTTTCTCTCTCTCTCTCTCTCTCTCTCTCTCTCTCTCTCTCTCTCTCTCTCTCACTCTCCCCCCCAACTATCATCTATTTTCATGTTATTCTCAGATATAGATTAATAGTTGGATATAGATACAGCTATACCCAATCTCCCTTCTGAGCTCTAGTCTGTCACCACCAAATGCCTATTAGACATTTCCAACTGGATGTAACATAGGTATTTCAAATTCAACACGTCTAAAATACAATTCATCCTCTTTCTCTTCCCCCTAAAACCTACCTTTCTTCTAACTTTCCCTATTCCCATTGAGGGTAACCTTTATTCCTCTGGTAAATAGGGTCATTCTGAACTCTTTACTCTCTTTCTTACCCTCATAACCAACCTGTTACCAAGTTTTATCAATTTTACCTCCACAATAGTTCTCAAATCTATCCTGTTCTCTCTGCTCACACAGCTATATTTCCATTTCAGGTCCTTGCCACCTCTTGCCTTGACTATTTAAATAGCCTCCTAATAGGTCATCCTTCTTCAGTTCTCCCTCCCTCTCTAATCATCCTCCACTGAGCTGCCTAAGCGATGTTCTTAATGCGTAGATGTGACTGTCACTCCCCTCCTCAGAAAGCTCCAGTGGCTCCCTATTGCCTTGGTGATCAAATCCTAACAACTCTGTTTGACATATATGTAAAGTTAAACAATCTAGCTCTAGACTACCTTACTAGACTTATTATACATTACTCCCCTTCATACACTCTTCAGCCTAGCCAAACTGCCCTACTGTTCCTCAGACTTTGGATTCCATCACCCATCTCTATAGAGTATCCCAACACCACACTAAGAGTTTTGGAATACATGCTCGTCTTCTTCAGACTCGCTGAAAGCATCTTTAGGACAGTTTCAGTGGCAGGCTGGATAACAGAACTGACATAGCTTTTCCTGTTACTACTTGGTGTTAATTTCTTCTATTAAGTCTCTATTTAGAAGAAGAAGAAAAAGAAGAACAAGATGATGATGATGATGATAATGATGATGATAGATACATGCACTTAAAACTTCCCTTCCACATGAGTAAACAAGTCACTCTTTTCCAAAGCAACCCAGACCTGCTGTAGGTAAAACCTTATGGACCATTCTATTTCTCTTCTCTTTCGGATCCCCTCAGATTTAGTAAACCTTGGCACTACTAACCCCAAAAAAGGAATCACTGAACTACAGAAAGAAGTTATCAAGAGAGAAGCACACAAGAGTCAGGACACTATGGAAGGAAAAGCTGGATTTGGAGTGAGGAGACATCCTTAAGCACCAGCTTCTCCACTTTCTACCTGTGTGGCCAGAGCAAAGGACCTTCACCTATCTGAGACTTGGTTCCATCTTAAAAATGCAACAAAATATAGAGAAGCATTCCTTGCCTTACAGAGTAATGGTAAAGAAAATATTCTGGAAACATGAGCTGCTGTCATTCTGAGGAAACATGGAGATTTCATAGGCCAGGCAAATGATGTTGATGAAAATTTCCTGTTGGCTCCAAGCCCCTTGCTAATTGGCCCCTGTGTGCCCTCTATGTTTCGGCTCTCTCAAGGCAGGATTGCTTTTCCTCCTCAGCCAAGCAGAGAAAACCAGATCACATTTCCAATTTGGATGTCCCAAATTCGTTCTCCCACCCTGAGCGGACACACTGCTTCTTTAAATACATTAGGAAGATGATCAGTAATGTATCAAGGTGTCTTTGCAGGATGGTATAAACTTCGGCTGCACTACTTATTGCCATAAACCACACTTCCAGGTTTTTATTTATATGGGCATTAGCTCAATATGATTGGATCTGTAGGCAGCAGAGGCGATTGCAGTAATTTATATATATATCAATAAAGGTCTCCAGCCAGCCACTGGGTGCTCTAAGGGAAACAGTAGTTCCATTTAAAACATTAGGAACTGGAGAAATTGAAAATAACTCTCTATTTAGAGGCCAAGAAGTAAGACAGTATGCAACGAAGGTCCCAGCACAGCCAGGCTATGCTAAAAAGGCTGTTAAAATAATGTTTGGCTTATATTTTAGGCACAGAATTTAACTTAACCCCTTCTTCTCATTGTTGACTTTTTGTTTCATTTGTTTGTTTTTTAAGAAGTAAACACAATAGAAGGATGTGATAGAATGAACAGCGGACTGAGAGACAGGAGACCTGGGTTCTAGTCTTAACTAACTCCCTGAGTTTCCTTAGGAAAGTCACTTAACCTCTCTTGGCCTAAGCTCCTTTTTCGGTAACATGAAGGGCTTGGTCCAGATGATTTCTAAAGACATTTCCAGCTCTGACATATGATTGTTTGACCCTTCCATTCCGTCTCTTGGAAATGAAAGCAGGTGCCACCATGGAATTGGTTCTCTGATTTAGAATCCTCTAATGCCAAAGCTGGAGGAGATAATAGAGATTTATTTTACCATAAAGAAAATACTCAGAAGGTCTCAGGGGTTGGAAGGCATGAACAAATTCTACCCTGGGTCCTCTCTGACTGCTGTAGCCATCTGAAACTGCTTCTCCCTTCTTCCCTCTTCCTGCTGTTTTCTTCTTCTTTCTTCCCTCCTCCCTCCACCTTCTTCCCTCCTTACATTTTAGATGTAGATCCATTTATAAATACAGAAAAGGACCAGCTCTTCCTTTTTTTTTTGAGCAAACTATGTGGGTCTCCCTCCTCACCCACCTTAAGGTTTTTTAATTCATGTTTACTGACATCTTCCACCCTGCAAACACTATACAGATAAATATTGTCTGCACTGTGTTTGATTATCTGATGTTTCTGTCACCCAGACCTGTACTCCCTGCCTCTGAACACTGCCCTGCCCCCCAAGTTAGGGCCAGGTGCAATGTACTCTCCATTAGCATCTTTTCAAAACCATAGTTCACCACAAATCCTGATCTGATATGATCCTTTGACCATACCAAACAAAAGGATTGATTTATTCAAAGCAAGAGCATTTGATTAAATATAATAATAAGGTAAATCACAATAGAAAAAAAATTAGCACACGGTCATAATCTCCCAAATATTCTAACGACACTGACAAGAGAAAGAACAGTCAAAGCTTAGACAGCTGACGGTGCTAGGGTTGTATTAGAGCTGTAACTCCTCTCTGTTTTCAAAGTTCCTTCCTGATGCTGAGCTGCTGATGTCCTCTACTAGGCTGCTTCCTTCATTGAGCTGCAAGCTACTGATGTCATCTGCTAGGCTGCTTCTTCACTGAGCTTCTACTGCCATCTGCTGATTCTCTGGTTAATTGAGAAGTGAATGGTGGTGTAGGAAGGTAGTGTGTGAGGAGAGAATTGGTATTTGTAGACAACAGCTTAATATATAGGAATGTTGTTTATAATACCAGTACTATTCTGGATGTTATTCTCAATAACAGGGAAGAATAAGTTTTGAGGATAGAAATGATGGGAATTTTAAGGGCCACATGAACATGATCTTCAGGAGTCTGTGACAGAATAGAGTTACATATGGTTCAACAAGTCCCCTAGATCTTGGGAGAGGAGATGAGAGGAATGATAGCTGAGATCCCATGGACTAAATTTCCTTAGAGGAAATCAGTCCAAGAGGAATGGGCAGTCTCAAGGATGAAACTCAGAAGTCACAAAAAGAAAACAACTCTAATGAGGAGGAAAAAGTGGAGTTACCATATTTCACTGCATGATTCTCGCCACCGCATAATCATCACACCCTGTTGTTGGGTTTTTTTTTTTTCAGTCCAAAATTTCATTGTGTAATTGTTTCATGGTATAATTCTGTTCATCACATTGCTTAAAAGGTAAACAGAGCAGCAATGTGTTTATCAGTGGCATATGGATACACATTTATCTCTCATGCATTTCAAGCTGAGAGCCTAGAATTCTCAGCCCACTCACATTGTCAGTAGATTTCTGAAAGCCAACTTGCATGGTTTGTTTAAAGCAAGGCAGTACTAATGGTATTTTCACTCAACCCAATGAAGGGCTGTTGGCCCAAAGGGAGTGGGTGGGCAGGCAAAGCTGCCATGAGCAAGTCATGTGAAGACTTGCATCTTCCCAATTTTAACATATATTCACAAGTATTTCATGCATTCTAATCTTGCACCAAAGACAGTTTAATAATAAATGATTTGTAAGTAATACCAGCACAATTTTTAAATTAAAGCTTCAT
The DNA here is from genome assembly GCF_003287225.1 of Phascolarctos cinereus. NCBI lineage: Eukaryota > Metazoa > Chordata > Mammalia > Diprotodontia > Phascolarctidae > Phascolarctos > Phascolarctos cinereus. The sequence goes on along the minus strand of NW_027555625.1, from coordinate 391,592,393 downwards.
ATAATGGTCACATCCTACTTTTTCCCATAAATTTGGCATAAAATCTGTGATGATTATGTGGTGAAATATGACAAACGAAAAAACTGAAAGGTAGGCACAGAGAACTTACCAACCAAGTCTGACTTTCAAAAGATGAATATTTTTTTTTTAAAGATAAGTACAAGCATGTATAATCTATATCAGACTGCATGCTGTCTTGGAGGGGAGGAAGAGGGAGGGAGGGAGAAAATTTTAAACTCAAAATCTTATAAAAAATGAATGTTAAAGCTATCTTTACATGTAATTGGAAAAAATAAAATACTGTTAAGTGAGAAAAATTAAAGATAAGTATAAAACATGGCATCAAGGGCAGAAAAACAGAGGATGAATGTTATAACAATAGCATTAGGACTGTGAAAACTCAGGAAAAGCTGGGGCTATCAAGAAAAAGTAAGAAAAACAAAAGGGATTTTTTTTTGTCCTATCCCAAAAAGGGATATATCTGCAGTTTGGGATGGACAGGATGATGACAACTCATTTCCATTTTCTGTGCTGAGAAGAATGATCTTTGGACTGAAAAGGACAAGAAAAAAATACTAATAGGAAGTTGATACCTAGATGATTATAAATGAGCACCTAACCACCCTTAATGAATTTAAGTCACCTGGCCTAATTCAAACAGCCTCAGGTACCAAACTGGTAGTTGTGATTGCTGAGCTATAATCAGTGGTATCTAAAAGATTTTGGAATGGGAGCTGCACACCAGAAGTGGAAAAGGAGAGAAAGAACAAGCATTTTGTAAGTGCCTACTGTGTGTTAGGCACTGTACTGTGCTCTTTACAAATATCTCATTTCATATGTTTTGTATGATTGCACATGCATAACCTTTATCAAATTGCTTGCCTTGAAGATAAAAGAAGAGGAAGAGAGAATTTGCAATTCAAAATTGTAAAAAAAAAAAAAAAGAAGGTTAAAAATTATTTTATATGTGATTGGGAAAAAATGAAATATTAAAATTGAAAAAATAAACTGAAAAAATATCTCATTTGAGAAAAGAGCAAATGTCCCAATGTTCAAAAAAGGGAAGAGATAGAATATGCAAACTGTAAGTCATTGAGCTTGATTTTAGTTCCCAGTAAAATTTTTGAATGGATTATGAAAGACAGAGCTAGTGGATATCTAAAAAAGGAAGTGGTGATAATAGAGAGGGTAGGGCTTCATTAAAAGCAGATCATGCCAAACTAACATTATCTCATCTCTTGACAATGCTACTAAGCTGGCAGATTAGAGGAATGTTATAGATTTGGTTTTCCCACATTTTAGCAAAGCATTCTCCCTGGGGAGAAAATGGAGAGACATGGGCTAGAAGTTAGTGAAAATCAGTTGGATTTGAAACTGGTTAAATGTATAGACTCAAAATTAATCATTAATTGTGCAATGTCACCTGGAAAAGATGTATGCTATGAAGTGTCCCAAAGATTCATATTTAACATTTCACTATTTAATATATGTATCAATGAGTTGGATTAAAGCATAGATGTCATGCTTTATTGCGATAAATTTGTAAGTAACACAAGTCTAGGGAGGACAGTTAACTGGATGACCGAGTTAAGATTCCAAAAAATCTTTACAAGCCACAACATCAGCACAAATGATGAAATTTTATATGAAGAAGTATAAAGTCATATCTGAATTTTAAAAAATCAACTTTACAAGTACAGGATGGAGAAGATCTGGTAAGACAGGTTGCAGTCATTTTTCAGTTGTGTCCAACCTTCATGACTTCATTTGGGGTTTTCTTGGCAAAGGTACTGGAGTGGTTTGCCATCTCCTTGCCAGCTCATTTTACAGATGAGGAAACTGAGGCAAAAAGGGTAAAGTGGATTGCCCAGGGCCACACAGCTTGTAAGTGTCTGGGCCCAGATCTGAAATGGGGCCTTCCTGACTCCCAACCTGGCACTCTATCCACTGTCCCACCTAGCTGCCCCCTTGACAAATTAGACCTATCCGAAAGGAGAATGAACTTCCTTAGGAGGTAACTGTCACCAAAGTTTTGTAAGCAAAAGTTGAATGATCACTTCCCATATGTGTTGCAGTGGGGTATATTCTCTTTTGGAGTAGAATAGATGACCCCTTCAACTCTGAAATTTTGTGAATTTCTAATTCCAGCCACCATGTGACTTCTTCACTGAGTTGTTCCTACCATGTGATGCTCCTTTACTAAAAAGAACTAAATGTTCCTTTCCCCAAAGGGAATGTCTATAGCTTTGTCATGAGCCTATAGTTTCAGTATTATTTCAACTCTTTTGCAAGTCAGACTTCCAGCCACACTCAGCCAGCATAGCACAGAGTCCCTCGGGTCATCTAGATTTTCTACTTTCATCCCACTCAATAGGAACTCCTTAAGCCCCCTTGATATTTACTGTTGGGAGAAGTAAAACCCTTTAAACTCTCACCATAAACCTAGAAGGTAACACAAGGGTTACTTAGATTATTTTGGAGCTTTACTCAGCAATATTGGAAGGGTAGAATAAAGCTGACAAACACGTCTCACATTTCCAGCACTATTCCCATACTGCTGCCCTTGCATTTCATTTTATTCATGTGACGTATGTGTGCATGAAGCCATTTCGTTTACATGAAATATGTCTGCTTGGGAGACTGAATTCAACAGAACCAGTAAAATGAGAGTTAGATCAATGTGGCCTGCTCCAATGGCAGAATGAAATCATGGAAGATCATAGATTCGGAGCTGGAGGGCATTTGAAGGTCATTTAGTCCAACCCCCTCATTTTATAGAGGAAAAGCTGAGGCCCAGGGAGAAGGGACTTGCCCAAAGTCACAAAAGTAAAAAGTAGCAGAGTCAGGATTCAAATTCAAGCCTTCTGATTTCCTGTCTTCAAATCCAGCTCCTTGCTCTATAGCACAGGTCAAATGAGATATTTGTAAAGTACTTAGCACCAGGCCTGGGAAGTAGTGGGTACTTAACAAATGCTTGTTTCCTTTCCTTTGAGCCCCTACTGTTCTGCCTCCTGACCTGAAGAAGTCATCTGACCCAGAACACCCCTGGAAAGAACCTTAAATACCCAAATTAACCACAAAGATCCTATGAAGGAAGATGCTATTTGCAACCAAAAAAGGAACTGAAACACACACACACACACACACACACACACAGAGATCTGTGTCTAATAGTAACCATCAAAATTTGGGGCAAGGTGGACAGAGAGAAAGTTACATGGTAACTTTGTTGTATATTTGAAAGGAATAGCAAGTTGTACATAATGGATCTGCAATTTCAGGTGCAATCCTCTATTTTTCTCTTCCACTTTGTTATGGAAATGCCTCTTTTATTTCTTAAGTTCAGAATAAAATAAATATTTTTTTTAAAAAAAGAACCTTAAAGGTCAACTAGTCCAACCCTATTATTTTACGAAAGTTGGCCTACCTAGTCACTGATATCCCAGCTATAACAATCTCTGGTTCCATGACTCTCCTTTCAACCTGCACTAGGAATGTGGTTCCCACAGAGAGAGGTCTTGAAACCTCACGGTTGGCATTCCCCCTTCTTCTCCCATGAGTGGAACATTTTCACGGGATTGCTCTGTCCCTGGTCATCCATTCCAGTACAGGATGCGTAATCTCTCATGTCCTTCAACATTCTGGGCCAGGATGGGGAGTAGGCATGCTTCTCATTCCTAATAACTACTCAATAGTTACTTAAGGGAGTTAACATGGTATAGTGGATCAAACACAGCATTTGGAATCAAAAAGACTTGAGTTTAAATTCCACATCCATAGCTTAATAGGTGTATAACTTATCTGGACCTTATTTCATCTATAAAATTTGGAGGTTGGACTCAATAACTTCTATAGCAGCTTCTAGCTCTAAATCTATAATTCTTATCACCAGTTCTAGGCCTTCCAACTACTTTCACTTAGCTACCTCTCCTCTTTTGAGGTTCACTCCAACCTGATACATCACCCAAATAATACCCTAGTGCCTATTATCTACAGGCCCTAGATCATTCCCTCTTCTTTCTCAAAAAGGTAAGTACCTGGCTTATAGTCTTTCTCTCCACCCCAAACTTTGCCCCTTCACTTAGAGATTTCAACTGACATAAGCATAGGTTGCCTTCCATGATTGGAATACTCTCCACCTTCACCTCCAGCCCTTAGAACTCTTAGTTCCTTTCCAAGTTCAGCTCAAGTGCCATGTCCTTCGAGAATCATGCCTGATTTCTCCAGTGTTTAGTGCCCAGTTCAAATCGCTGTGTTTTTAAAATATTCTATTTACTTAATAATGAACATGATGTATCCCCCCCAATAGACTATAAACTACATGAGGGCAGAGACCATATCACTTTTATATGTTTCCTCAGTGCTTAATACACAGTAGAGAATTATTCAATTGATCACAGATTTAGAGCTGGAAGGGACCATAGAGATTAATCGCTTCTAATCTCTTCCTTTTAGAGATGGTGAAAATGAAATCCAGCAAGAATAAGTGATTTGCCTAAATTCCCACAGTGAGTGGCAAATCAGGATTCAATTGCATCTTCTGGTTCCAAATACATCATTCTTTGTACTGTACTACACCTTTTGGAAAATGTTTGGTTTTTTGTTTGTTTTTGTTTTTGTTTTTATATCGCTTTCATTTCTGAACCTACTCACTTTTCATGGAGCTATTCCTCAGCCACACACAATAATGGTCATACCCTTGATCTCACCATCACTCACAAATGTACCACTCTATATTCAAGAATTCTGAAATCCCCTTATCTGACCATAATAAGGTTTCACCTCTCATTCTGCTTTCCCTTAAAAATCCTACTTTTTGTCCACACTGTGACCTCCTAACTACTCTCTCTGCATCTCCCCATCTTGACCTCTTAAGTGAACCAATTGGACCAAATATATGCTCCTTATAAGTGAACCCCTTATAATATCATTGATTATTAAACCTTAGCCTTGGATTACTCTCACCATTCATCACCTTTGTTCCTACTTACAGGCTGAACAAAGATGAAAAAAAAATCATGAAACCCATTGTGACTGGGTCCACTACAAATTTTTCTTATACCACCTCAACTGAATCCTCACTGCCGCTGGGCAGTGCTACTATACTTCCCTTAACAATTCTCTATCCTGCTCCTTATAACAGCTCTTCCAATCTTTTCATCCCTCCTCAAACCTCACCCCCACTCTCTCGCCTGAGAACCATGCTACATATTTCTCAGAAAAAAAACATTTGTTACTCACTGTGAATTCCCTTTTCTCTCCTCTTCCTCATCTTCCATTACTCAGATACCTTCTGCCACTTTTGCTTCCTTTACTCCTGTCTCACATAATACAGTGGCCATAAGTCTCTAACAAGACTAACCCCTCTGCTTGTTCAAACAAGACCATTTCATCTTATCTCCTCCATCTGTCATCCTCACTTTTTTACTTATTTTCAATCTCTCCCTGTCTACTGGCTCCTTTTTTACTGCCAAAAACATGCCCTTATCTCCTTTACCCTCAAAAAACCCTCACTTGATCCTTCCATCCCCACCAAATGTCATCCTAGATCTCTTCTGCCTTTTGTAGCTAAACTCCTTAAAAAGGCTGTCTACAATGGATACCCCCACTTTCTCTCTTCTTAACCCCTTTCAATTCTGCTTCTGACCTTAGCATTCTACAAAAACTGCTCTCTCCAAAGCTATCAATGATCTATGAGTTAACATCTCTTTTTTGGGGGACCAATTTTGGTCATTATAATATATTACATTCAATTTCATTTTTGCTGTGATTCTTTCCATAACTTGAAAATCAGTAAGACAAGAGGCTAAGACCAGCAGTCTCAGTTTATCTTGAACTTGAACGTACTGAATTACTAAACTAGCTCTGTATATAATTCTACATTCTAAATATTTACAATCGAGGCTCTGATTCTTATAATCTAGCTACTGTGCAGATTTTCACAATCTAGCCAATAGGCCACAGATGTTCAGATTCCTTAAGAGTCTAGCTAATATGGCGAATTTTCAATAAACCTTGTTTTTGGCTGAAAGAAGGCTTGGGTCATATTCTTTCAGGCAGGACCCATGTGTCGTGATTTTGGCATTCCAGGACCCCTAACCTCTAGACCTCATCATATGGTTCCCACACAGGGAAAAAGTGCCTATATCAAGCTCTTCACCAGTCAGGACTGGAAGATTTGTGTCTTCCATACAACAGGCTATTCACCTACAGTTGATAGCAAACAATGGGTACAGCCAATGTCCCCCTATCGCTCCCTGGATGCAGCCTGTGCTCTGTTCCAGTCAACTTCCTTGGGACCTCCTTGAGGGGGACAGCTCTACACCTCTTGCCAGCAGGAAGCAGTTTCAGAAGCCAAGACCTTCACTCCCTACCCCAAAAGAATTTGGGGGAATGATGAGGATGGGATATAGACCCCAAAAAGGAAAAACCCTGGACTTTCCCACATGGCCTAATCTCTGGCATTCCCCTGAGGCTATAATCCCATCAACTGGCCTTTCATTGTGGCTACACCCAATCTCCCTTCCTTTGTCTTACCTCCATTTCCCACCCTTAATCCTAGGTAGGCTCCATTCTCCCTCGGCCACCCCTGGAGTTCTATTACCTCAGACTACTTGGCCACTCCTAGATCCCTCCCATAGTCTTTCTGTATATAGGGTCCCATCTTGTCTCCATTAAGATGCTCTGATTCTTATAATCTGGCCACTGCACAGATTTTCACAATCTAGCCAATAGCCCACAGATGGTCAGATTCCTTAAGAGTCTAGCTAATATGGCAAATCTTCAATAAACATTGTTTTTGGCTGAAAAAAAATATTTACAATCGAAACCATTCATTTAAAAGCCATTAAATAGTGTTAAACTCTGCTATATTAGTTGAAATGAATGTAGTCACTGTGTATATTGTTTTCTTCAGTCTTCTTACTTCACTTTGCATTAGCTAATATAAGTCTTCCCATGTGTATTGGGCTAAGATTGATTTAAGCCAGTCTGGGGCATCAAGTTTGGAAATAACATGAAATAAGACACTCATAGACCATCAAATGGTTAATAAAAGGAGGTTTACTTAGTTATAGCATACAAAGGATGCTCAACATGGATAAAGAATTTAGCTCAGATAGACCCAGCCTTCCTCATCTCCATGGAGAAATTCATCTTGTCAGAAGGGCAAGGTGTGGTAACATGGGTGGCCATGGGATATCCACCAAATCTGAAGGTCCCCATCAATGGACCTCTTTTATGTCCATGAGGTGACTAGGAAGCTGCCTCAACTGCCTAAGCCTTAGAAACCTGAATCTATTAAATCTAGAGGACAGTTTCAATACCTTTCAAGGAAAAACTAGACTAACCTTCACCAGATAGAGTCTTAGGAAAACCTAGTCCAGCCCTAGTGAGAGACTGATGATATTGTTATATTAGACAATATTGCTTCTACCAACTCATGTTTCTTTAAATTCATTTCTTAAAACATAGTAATATTCATTCTATTTATGTACAACTATTTTATCCATTCCTCAAATGATGGCATCTACTTTGAGTTCTTTGCTACCATGAGAAGTGCTATGACACATTTTGAAATTCCATAGGTAAGGGAATCCTATTAGGTATGAAGGGGTAGCTAGATGGAGCAGTGTCCTGGAGTCAAGAAGACCTGAGTTCAAATCTAGGCTCAGATACTTCCTAGCTGTATGACCCTGGGCAAGTTACTTAACCCTGTTTGTCCAATTTTTTCATCTGTAAATGAGCTGGAGAAGAAAATGGCACACCACTCCAGTATCTTTGCCAAGAAATCTAAAATGGGGTCACAAAGAGTTGAAACTACTGAACAACATTTTGGTGTTGTTCAGAAATAGGATGTAAAGGGAACACTCTGTCTGCCCCGAAGGCAATTCAGATATTCACTTTGCCCTATATATTTTGCCTTTTTATGGGAAAGGTAGGTAGAGAGCACAGGAAGGACCCAGCACTCTTGTGACATTCTAAAAATGATCAATATCTTGGAGAAATATGACATGTGGACGCTGACACAACTTCAGTGTTTGTTTTGTTATCCCTGCTTCCAACTTCCCCACAGGAAACTGAATAGATCATGAGGCATTTCCCAGCTAAGGACTTATCTTTAGGGTCACAGGATCATTGATTTAGAGCTGGAAGGGACCTTAGAGGTCATCTCATCCAACCTTCTCCTTTTACATATGATAAAAACAAAGTCTGTAGATGCTTAGTGACTTCTCCACATGTGCCCAGGTTTTCTGTCCCCAAATCCAGTGTCCTTTCCACTATATCTCATTGTCTTTCTCCGCTCTTGTTTTGTAACAGGGATGGCAACTTTAGTAGTGTTAAAAAGAAAGTAGCCCTTACCATGACAAGTCGTGAGGATGAACTCCTGAAAACACTGGATGTTGGTTGTTCCCCTGGATTATTGCTTACAAAAATACATGTTGCATAGTAGCTGAAATGCAATGTCTCTGAAACCCCAGATAGATACTACACTTATTTTCTTTAATAATGCACTTGTCGTTGAGTCTTTTTCAATTGTATCCAACTCTTCTTGACCCCATTTGGGGTTTCTTGGCAAAAAGACTGGAGTGGTTTGCCATTTCCTTCTTCAGCTCATTTTACTGATGAGGAAAATGAGGCAAATAGCATTAAGTGATCTGCCCAGGGTCATACAGCTATACAGTGTCTGAGGTCGGATTTCAACTCGGGTCTTCTTATACTACCTAGCTGCCCTAATATTAAGTATTAGGAAAAGTTAAATATATATAAATTTTTGTATTTGTAAATTACTTATCACTTTCAATGGCTCCCTCACTGAATAAAGTCTTTAGTCTGGCATTCAAGGCTCTCCATGATTTGGCTACCAACCTACCTTCCTACTCAGATCTTCCATTATTCCATCTTATCTACCCACCATCCCAGACAAACTGGCCTAGATGCTATTCTCTGAGGGCACCCTGAGTTTTTTTTATCTTCCATATCCTTACTCATGACATTTCCCCCTGCCTAGAATGATCTTCTTCCTCATCGTCACACATACGCACACATGAACATAGATACACACACACACACACACACACACACACACACAGCCTTCTATCTGTCCAATTCTTATCTGTCTTTCAAGATCTATTCTGATGTCATTGATTCTCCATCCTAGATTCCCCCAGTCAAAAGTGGCCTCTTCCTCCTCTGAACCTCAATAGCATTTTATATGTCCCTTTTTCATACTAAATACCACCTTTTCCCTCATATTATGGTTATTTATGTTAATTAGAATTTCATTAAAATATAAACTCCTCCGGTAGAATGTAAGCTTCTTGAGGGCAGGTGCTGGGTTTTTTTTTTCTTTAGATCCATTGGTACATACTAGGCATAAACGATTGTGGAATTCGATTAATATCTTACCTTCAATCCTAGACTGTACATATCCTGAGGGTAGAGACTGTGTCTTAGGATATCAATAATTAAACATTTTTTAATGTAATTATACCAATAGATTCAGAAAAAGCTTTTTGATAAAACACAATACTCATTTCTATTTTTTTTAAAAAACTAGAAAACATAGGAATAAATGGACCTTTCCTTAAAATAGTAAATAGTTCATATATCTAAAACCAAGAAGTACCATTATATATTATAGAGAAAAACTAGAACCCTTTCAAATAAAATCAGGGCTGAAATAAGAATGTCCATTATCACCATTTCTATTTGATTTGGTATTAGAAATCCTGGCTATAGCAATGACAAGAAAATAAATTGAGGGAATAAGTATATGGTAAAGAAGAAACAAAATGATCACTTTTGCAGATAATACAATAGCATACATAAAGAACCTTAAAGAGTTGACTAAAAATTAATTGAAATGAGGAATAATTTCAGTAGACTTGCAGGATATCTAATAAACCCACACAAATCATCAGGCTTCTGCTAAAACTTAAAAGTGTGGAGATGAAGCTCCAGCATACCTGAAAGCAATCCTTAGCAAAGCTGCCATTTTGTGAATTAAACAAGGCATCACATTAGCACAGGAACCTCCAACAGTCTCCCCAAAGGAGTGCATAGTCCATGGGTCTCTAGAGTGTGTGGGTAGACTAGTCCTGTAAATGAGACATTACTGCCTCAATGGATTTAATGGTGCTTTTTAAATGTGGATAATTAGAGGACCTCTCTAAACAAGTGCATCAGTGGCTCACTGCTCCCAGGCCGCACGGCACTGCAAGCCACATAGTGCAGCAATGTTTAGGTTATGGTAACATTATTAAATGTGCTCTCTCCTTTTATTAGGCATCTTAATAACCTTTAAGTTGCACCCAAGAGAGCTGGTGCAGAAAAGGAATTCTGGCCTAATTTGTACTTGAAAACACCCCATAGGCCCACGGAACAAGATTCAGATGAATTTCCTACACATACCAAGGGCTACACAAAGCAAGTGGACAAGCGTTTCCATGCTCCATTGTATTATGTGATCCAGAAAAGCTTCCCCTTTCTCCCATCCTCCCCTGACACTGATTTTCTTATTAACTATTTACTAGAGAAGATAGTCAGTAGTGAGACCTTGTATGGAAAACTTCCCTCCTGACAAGGAAAATGAACATTTCCAGCCAATAGCAGGAAATAAGAATGGTGGTCAGTTCCTGGGTGAAGACAAGACCACCCACAACCACATAGAATCACTTGTTCACTGACAAACTGACTTGTCTGCAACTGTGTGGATGGCTGGGGGCCAAAGAAGTTGGGAACAGACACTCAAAAAGAAGGGTTCCAGGCCATTAGAAATGGCCACTCGATCAGACCCTATCAGACCCTCCCCTAGTGTATCATCCACGATGTCCCTTTTCTAGCCTTCGGCAACATTTTTTACTTGGAGCCCTCTTCTCTGTCCTCCCTTCTAAAGTCACACACCAGACCCTAAAGCTTCAGCCCTTTCAGGCTCTTGGCCACTCCCACCATGGTAGCAGTCAGAGTTTAATCCCTCGCAGTCCCAGGTGTGGAAAGCTGATACTGAATATTTCATTCTCGGAATGATGGGAACTGGAGGTCCCTAGAGAGGCTCTGGCTGCCTCTTTCAGGAGAGGTCTTTCCAGGAATCCATCAGGTAGCAATGGGACTGGCAGTAATGACAGCCACTTGGGTCTTCCCTTCCCAGTGGGAGGGCATGCAGCCTTAATGCGCACCAGAGCTCTATGGCCTCCGCCGACTTTTGTGCTCAAAATTAATTTTTAAAATGTCTCTTAATTGCAAAGGTTTCTTGTCATTTCTTTGGTTCCATTGTTAGACTCTTCAATGTGTTTGTCACTTTTTTCCCCCTTAAAAAAAAAAGAAAAAGAAGCCAAAGGAAAGAAAAAGATCTTGAAAGGGAAAATCATTTAAAGCAGTTTTCTTCTCTCCAGAAAATTACCTGCTTTGGCTTCAATTTTTTTTTAAACTCTTCTCAATCTTTAATAGCTAGCAAGGCAGACAGTTCAGTGTTAGCATGGACGTGGGGGTTGGGAACACAAGTCCATTATCTTGGTAGGAAATTGCATGGATTGTGTTGGTAAGTAAATATCATTTATTAAGAACCTTAGTGTTAAAATGGAAGAGAGACTATTTTTCCTTAAAAATTAAGTGTTTTCAAAAACTGGATTAGGCTTTTTTTTTCTCTTTGCTGATCACAAAATTGAAAACAGATGACATTAGCTGGAGACATAAGAAAACACAGAGAAAGTAAGCAAGGTCGACTACAGAGCATTGGAGGGGCATGATGACTGTGAATATTACCCTCTAACCCCTAGAAGACCCCCATTCAAAGGTTGACTTATAGCTCGGTATGTCAGTTGGGAGGGAGACTGGAGAATTAACTTGCTTCCCCTATTTGACCTAAGGGGTTCTCCCCCCCCATCCTATTCCCTTCATAGGATCACACAAACACAGATTTAGAGCTCTAAGGGGTCTTGGGGGTCATCTAGTACAATATCCTCATTTTACAGTTAAGGAAACTGAGACCCAGATAAGTAAAGTGACTTGGCCAAGGTCTCACCTAGAGTAAATAACAGAGCTGAGGTCTGAACCAAGATCCTCTCTTCCTGCTATACCATACTGCCTTCTACCTGACCAAACCCTGGGCATCCTTCAGAGTCTAACTCAAGTCCCTTATTCTCTAGCACTATGGTACAGTAAAAAGAGGCCTGGGTGTAGAGTCAAAAAACATCTGAATTCAGATCCTGACCCACCTACTTACTACCTGTGTGAGTGGATTTGTCTAACTGACTTTCCCTAGAAGCCTCCTCCAACCAATCCTTCTCTGACTGCCCCCAGGCCTCACTAGTCTCTTTCCTTCTGAACACCTAGAGCACTTGCCCCAGATTTGACACATAAGCTCTTTGTACTACAGAGTACAAAGTTCTAGGTATCATGAGTCACCTACCCAAACAGAGAGTAAACTCCTGGAGGGTAGGGAGAAGCCAGGATAGGTCTTCTGAAGAAGGTAGGATTTGAATTGATTCTTAAAGGAAGCCAAAGGCAAGGCAGAGAGAATAAAAGAGATCATTCCAGGAATGGGAGACAGCCAGTGAGAAGGCATAGAGTTCAGAGATATATATTGTGCAAGGAACAAGGAGGTTGGTACAGCTGGATAATATTGGGGAATTGTATTTCTTTACATCCCTCACAGTGTAGCCTAGGCAAAGAAGATACTCTTAAGGAGAATCTGTTGAAATCAATTAAATAGACGTTTATTTCTCTTTCTGGCCCTACTGCTGAGGAGTTGGTATTTGGGAATCTCTATTGGTAGATGCCTAAGAATGCTAAGGGCAAGGTGAGAGTATTTGGTAGTTAAGAGAGGTGAGATTTCATATAAATAACAAGAATGGCGATAAACAATAATGCTTTTCATCCATGTAGCACATCATAGATTTCACAGAGCGTTTACGTGCATCATCCACGGTTCACCAATGACCCAACTGTTTTCCAGGTTTTGCCTTTCCCACACATTAAAACTATCCATAAATTCAGAGTGAAGAATCCCACCCTTTAAAGATGTGGGTCATGTGTAAGCTGAGGCAATTTTACCACTGACTCAAATCACTGTGTACATAGTGATACACAAAAGAACTACTTTTCACATAGGCAGAGTAGGTGGTCACCCATATGGTGTAACTTTTACAGGACATGATAAGGCGTCTTGACTCCTAAAATGCCTCCCCAACCAGTTCTTTGCTTGAAATCCCTTCCAAAATCTTCCTTTGAACCAAAACACTTTCAAAATGAGGTGTATTTAAATGCATCCTAGGGCATAAACAAATGTTACTAACCCTTAGGTGAGAGAATAAATTTGGATAACAGAGAGAACACTGAGCAATTGAAAGAGAAGAGGAGTGAGCCTCCGCCAGCAATAGAAAGGAAGGAAAGGGAAAGGACAGAGGCGGGGAACTCCTAAGACAAGTTTTCTCTTCTTCACAATGTTGCTGGCTTCCCACACCATGTAACAACAGACATGGTGTCTTCATGCATTACCTCAATCTTTTCTGCATACATCTGAAAAGTCAATGGCAAAAAAGAAAATGGGAGATTTTAGCGGCTCGCATTCTTTTCTAGAGTTTTGTTTTGCTTTGCTTTCAGTTCCAGTCTATTCTTCCCTGTCCAGACACCTTATGCCCAGAAACATCTACCCCAGATATGGCTCCAAGGCTGCACACACAGAGCGCCAAGAGCAAGGGAGATTGGTCATCTATACAGTGCCTCGGATTGGTGAAGCCTGCCAAACTGGATAATTACAACCAGAGGCTGTGGCTGCTTCCATGGATAGAAATAACCACAGCACGATGAGCTATGCGGATACAGCCCTCAACATAAAGGTGATGAAGGGCTGTTTTGAAAGTCTTGACTCAGAACCATTTAGAAAACACTGCTGGCGAGGGAGTCGTCATGCACACAGTCAATGAAATATTGCCCCTAATTGAGTGGGCCATTTGAGTCTGCAACCCAAAGCATGTCCAAGGAGTCAACACTCCCCTTTACAGCTCCCTGAGCCCCACCTGGGTTCATATCTATTTAAAAGGGGAGAAAATGTCACTTTCATCACTTAAGTGTAAATGAATCAGAGCTATGATATGGATATGGTAGCAATCAGCTTCACCTAATGATGGATCAGTTGCAGAGAGAGGAAGGAGATTCATTCCAGATGTTGCATTCTTGCAGCACTCCTGGATCATCAATTCAAGGTTACCCAGAATTCCCTACTGCTCATCAAACACCCACAATGAGTAGGCTGTCGAGGAAGTTCAGTCACAAAGGGGCACGAGAACTGCTATCCTAGCAGAAAGGGTGACGTTTAAAGTTTTGAATCCGGTTTGGCTGCTCAGGGGTATAAAAACAGATATGGGTGGACTATCTCTGACTCAGTCTTCACAGCAAAAGTACCCCAGTTAAGAGTCCACAAGAGGCATGGAGGAATCAGTTCCACCAAAAGACACCTTAAAAGTCTGCTCGCCCTTCCACGTGACTCCTCTATATGATGTGATCACTTCACAACAATAGTCACTGAAGAAGTTGACTCCAACCTTAGCACCCCAAAACTCCCGTCCATAAACTCTCTACTCTAGCCAGACTGGCCTCCTCATAATACTGTCAAACAACCACTCACACGCCCACTTTCGTACCTTTCCTCATTGTATTTCCCCATCCTTCTTGGAATGTATTCCACATTTTTTTCGAGTTTCTTTGAATATTAACCATACTCCAAGCTCAAGTTTTAAAGGGGAGAATGGTGCAGTGTAAAGCATGCTGGATTAAGGAGTCAGAGGACCTGGGTTCAAATCCCAGCTCTACTTATTACTTGGGAGACTGGGTCTCTTAATCTCCCCGGGCATTAGTTCCTCACCCATAAATCAAGGGCCGAAGCAGATGGTTCCTAAAATCACTTCCAGTTCTAACTCTATGATCCTACGGATCTTCTGTGAGGCCTTCCCTGACCACCTGAACCCCCAGAGATTTCTCATTTCTCTGGTTGGACTGGCTAACCTCTAAGGTGCCTTTAATCTCTAGCACTGTGATCCTGTGCTATGAATCCTCTGGAACTTAATGTTAATGACTAACATTTATGGAGCGTTGTGAGATTTCCTAAACATTTTACATACATTTTCTTTGTTTTATTGCTGCTGAGTATTTCAGTCACATCTGACTCTCTGTGATCCCATCTGGGGTTTTCTTGACAAAGACGCTGGAGTGATTTGCCGTTTCTTTCTCCAGCTCATTCTACAGATGAGGAAACTGAGGCAAACAGGGCTAGGTGACTTGCCCAGGGTCACATAGCCAGTCTGAGACCAGATTTGAATTTGTGAAGATGAGTCTTCCTGACGTATACACTGTGCCACCTAGCTGCTCCATGTTTTCTTACTTTGTCAATTAGATTGCAAACTCCTTGAGAGAAGGGACTGGCATTTTTGTTTTGTTTTTGTCTTTCTTTGAATTCCTAGTGCTTAGCGGAGTGCCTGGCACAGAGTGGGCACTTAAATAAATGTTTACTGACTTAATGTAAGCCTTACAATAACTCAGTGAGGTTGTACAGGCATTATTATCCCCCTTTTAGAGATGAGGAAAATAAGACTCACTGACATTATATAACTTGCCTGGAGTTACACACCAGTAAGTACCAGAAGCAAGATTTGAACCCAGGTTATCTGAATGTGGTAGAAAGAGCCCTGGTTTTGAGTTGAAGGACCACATTCAAATTTCAGCCCTGCTATTTGCAACCTGTATGACATTGGCAAATCCCTTCTCATCTCCAGCCCTCAGTTTCCTCATCTGGAAAGTAAGGATGTTGGACTAGATTGCCGCTAAGATCTCTTACAGTTCTAAACCGATGAGCTTCTGCTCCTGTAACGTCAACTGAGGAGAGACAAAGACAAAGCCCCCCTTCCTGTGTCTGCCACGTGTAATCAAATGACAACTGTAAAACCCACTGAGTGCAGCAGGGCTGTGTATCGGGTGGGTGGCTCAGATGGCCCTACACACTTACACGCATTTCTCTTTGAAATTCCCTGTGGTACATTAATTTTTACTGATAGCTAATGCTGCTACCCTGTCTCTAAGGCAACTGATCCTGACAGTATTACGTTGAAAGATATCAGAACAGGAGCTTCTGATGTATCAATGATGTTTGGGAAGGAAATAATCCTGCTGCTATTACTTTCATATTATAAATTTCTGTTTACCCAAAGAAAGAAAGCCAGATATTCTATATTGCCTTAGATAATACTGTCCTACATTTGTATACCACTTATAGTTCTCAAAGTGACTCCATATACATTTTTATATTTCACACTCACAACAGCCCCTGTGAAGTAAAGCAAGGCAGCCTGGGTCCAGAAATCACTTAACAGACAAGGAAACGAGGCTGAGAGAGGTTAGGTAATTTGCCCAAGGCCGCACATCCATCTGATAGTTCAGCAGGGGCTACAATCTGCATAGCTCAGTGGAAAGATCTCTGAACATGAAATCAGACAACCTGGCTTTTAGTCTGGCCTCTGATATGTTCTTGTCTTGGCTTAATCTCACTGGGCCTGTTTCAATTTCTATAAAGAGAGGGACTTCAACTAAATGTTCCCTTAGTCCCAACCAAATATCTGAGACCATAAGATGCAGAATAGACTCCAAACTGCATTGGAGAGAAAGGTTCCTCACAGGAATTCCCTGTAATAATGAAATCACAGGTCCAGGCAGGAAAAAAGAATAGTGTCCAGTCTTAGAAAGGAGATAGTTCCACTCTGGTCTGGTCAAATGGAGGATGGTGTTCTAGCTCTAACCTCTCTGACCCTGAAAGCTTGTGATATATCAAACGGTGATACTTTTCCAAGGCCTATTGCAGGAAAAGGTCTTGGTAAGTAACTGTACAGGTGTGTCGTTGTCAAGTTGTTTCGGTCATATCCAACTCTCTGTGACCCCACTGGGGATGTTCTTGGCAAAGATACTGCCACTTCCTTCTCCAGGAAACTAAGGCAAACAGGATTAGGCAACATGTCTAGGATCACACAGCTAGTGAAAATTTGAGGCAGGATTTGAACTCAGGAGGACGAATCTTCTTGACTCCAGGTCTGGCATCCTTGTATAAATGGATCTTTGGCTTTTAAATTTCTTCAGTGTGGCTCCTCCCAACCTTTCCAGTCTTTATATGCTTTACTGTGCAATCAGGGACACTCGTCTCCTTGCTGTTCCTAACACAAGACAATCCATCTCCTACAGACTGTGCCCCATATCTGGAACTTTCTCCTCCTCAAACCCCCTAACTTCCTGGCTTCCTTCAAGTCTCAGATAAAGTCCTACCATCTACTAAAGGCTTTTCTCAGTCCTCCTTAATCTTGGTGTCTTCCCTCTATTGATTACTGCCAGTTTATCCTCTATGTATCTTGTATAGAGTTGTTTTTGTGTTATCTCCTCCATGGGACTGTAAATTCTTTGAGAGATCCAGGGGTGGATTTTTGCCCTTTTTTTTTTCAATATTCCCAGCATTTAGCACAGTACCTGGCACACAGCAGGTGCTTAACAAATGCTTGTCAACTGATTGTATTCTTACTTGCCACTGTCTCCTCTTTCTTCTAGCCAGTCTCAAACACAAATCAAATGTTTATTTTTAGTTTACAGTTATAATCACCTTGCACTACTATTAAACCTTTCATAGTATCAGAGATTAAAGCTAAAAGGTACCTTAGAGTCCCTCAGGTACAGCCCCCACCTTCCACTCTTCAAAGGATATGAGACAACGTGACATTATGGAGACAGAATGACAGAACAGAGCCAAGAAGGCCCGAGTTTGAAACCTGCCTCTGACCAGGAGCAAGTCACTTAACTTTTCCAAGCCTCTGTTTCCTCGGATTTAAAATGGAGCCAGGGAAGCAGCATAATCCAGTGGAAAGAACATTGTTTCTAGAATACGTGGCTCTAGACTCACATTCCAGTTCTGCCCTTTACTACCTAGGTGACCTAGAGCAAGTGATGTCACCTTCCTGGGCCTCAGTTTTCCTTGTGTATGAAATGAAGGGTTGGACCAGATGACCTCCAAGTTCCCTTCTAGCTATGATCCCATGAATACCTGTAGCTGTTGTCTCATAGGGTTACTAAGTGGGTCAAAAGAAGAGAATGTAGGAGAGGTGCTTCACAGGCTTTAAAGCTCTGTATAAATGTCAGTTGTCATTATTTTACAGTGAAAGGCAGAGGCTCCAAAGCATGTCCTTGCACAGCATCCCAAGCACTGGCTGGGGAGTACTGGCTTCCTTTCTCCCATCTGCCCTGTCAATCTGGATTGAATATTCTGAGCATGGAACTGCCCCTGACGGCCATGGGAGTTTCCTTCTGGAACTTGAACAGAATATGCAATTGAGATCTGCAGTGCAGAAATGACATCTGAAGCAGCAATGGGAGAGGAGGGATTTGCATTTGGAATATCCAAAATGTTTCAGTCAAGCAAGCTTGCATTCAGCCAAAAAGTCTACGGAGAAGAAAAGTGCACGTAACAGGAGTCTTTTCCTTTACCCAGATCTGCCACGGCTAACCTTTTTTTCCAGAATACTGGAGACACACAAAAAAATGGTTGAGCCTTAGATTAGCTCCACCTCATGTCAGAAACTACTCCTCATTGAAGGCGGCCCAATGGGAGCACCCATGTGTGGACAAATTGACTGCCAGCAGGCAGACCATCAGTCCCCGCTCAGGCCTAGAGATGTGTCAAGGATGGTCAGAGAACATGAACCTCTTTCTTGTCTTTGGCCCCTCCAGTCCTCCAGTCCTCCAGCCAAACCAATTCCTGGGAAAGATGACAAAAATTATGAACCTCTGAAGCAGAAATGGATCCCCAGCAAAACAAAAACAGCTCCAAGCTTGATTATCAGAGAGATAGAAAGGGTGAAAAGGGGGGGAGACAGACAGAGACAGAAAGAGATAGAGACAGAGACAGAGACAGAGACGGAGAGAGTTCAAATAAAGCCAATTATTGCGGCACTTACTTGCTGGGTGTGAATGGTGGGCTGAGGAACAACTGAAATAGGGAAGCCCAGAGATAATCTAGGCAACAAATTAATGTCCTAACAGAGGGTCTTTTCATTTGGGGGTCTGTGTTCAGCAAGATAGAATGACAGAGTTAGAAGAGACCCTAGAAGTCAAACAGTCCAACCCCCTGTCTGATGCATGAATTGCCTACACAACATCCCCTACAAATAGTTGTCCAGCCTCTGTTTGAATACCTACAGTGATGGGGAACTCCCTACCCTAAAAGGATGCCCATTCCATTTTTCATGGGGCTCTACTACAAGAAAGTCATTTTTTATTTTGTGCTGAAAGTTACCTCCTTATAATCTTCACCCATCGGTCCTAGTTATGGAATCATAGAATCTCAGAGTTGTAAGAGATCCCAGGGAACGTTCAGTCTAACCCACACTTGAATACAAACCTCCTTTATAAAATACCCAAGTAGTGGCCCAGCCTTTACTTGAAGACCTCTACTGATCATAGGCAGGGACAGGGAGAATTCCTTGTTATTGTTGTTGTCCATCCAGGACCAATGACAACAGGAGGGTTTTGTCTTGACTTGCAAGTGAATTGGATTTAAGCGAGGCGCAGCCGTGCAAAGTCATCAGCCTCACTCTCTCCTCCAGAGTCATTGGAGTCCAGTGGCAAGACATAGGTCAGGACAACTGGAGATGGCCCCGGATGCAATGAGAGACACTGGCCTTCTTAAGCTAAGGTCTTCCCCAGGTTTCACTTTGTCTAAGGCAATACCCACTCAGTGAATAAAAGCTAAAGAACTTCGTACCTACTGAGGAAACCCACTCTGGTTGTGGATAGAACTAATTGTTGAGAAAGAGGTTTCCCCACCCCACCCCAAATGTCTAGCCTACGTTTTCCTTTTCACACTTCTGCTTACTGTCCTTAGTTCCTGTTCTGGATGACAGCCCTTCATATATGTGAAGTATATTACTATGTCCCTCCTCCTCCCTCCAAGCTTTCTCTTGTCCAGGCTAAACGTTCTCAGTTTCTTTAATCAATCCTAATATTCCATGATCTTGAGGCCCTTCACCATCCTGATTGTCCTCTTCTGAATACTCTCCAGCTGACCAATGTCCTTTCTAAAATATATCACCCAAAAAAATAAATTAAAAAAAACAGAAAAATTTAAAAATTTAAAAAATGAAAAATGAAATAAAATATGTCACCCAGACCTGAACACAATCTTCCACATGTGCTCTGGAGAGAGAAAGTTACTTTCTAACCCTGGAGAGTATTTTGTTGGTCTGTAGGTATAGTGTCATTGGTCTAGGCAACAACCCATGAGGAAACTCCCTCTTTCAGAGCACATTGGCTTCTGTTCTGTGATTTGTGGTCTTAAAGAGATGCCTGGATTCTTTGTCTCTCTCTATTCTTTTAGCGCATGTCTCTGAAAAGTCATAGGAAATTCAGATAACTCTTCCACATTATAGCCTGTCAAATAACTGAAGACAGTGTTCATTCCTTATGCCTGAAATGCTCTCCCTTCTCATCTCTATCTCCCAGCTTCCCTAGATTCCTTCAAAACTCAGTTCAAAGACCATTTTTCACAAGAGGTCTTTTCTGGTCCTGTCCCATACCCACCCCCCCACCTCTGCTTGCTAGTGCCTTCCTTCTGAGATCACCCACATTCCATCTATTTACACCGTATGCATATTGTCCTTCCCACTCGAATGTGAGCTCCATGGGAGCAGAAGCCATGTTTTTGTCTTGCTTTGTCACTTAACACAGGGCCTAGAACATGGTAGGTCCTGACTAAATTCTTACTGTTTTTGTTGTTGGCAGCTACAATACCTCTCCTATATCTCCTCTTTTCCAGACTAAAAATCCCCAGTTCCTTCCATCAATTTTCATACGAAAGAATTTTTCTTACCTTCCTCATTCTCATTGCCCTCTTTTAGAGGCGCTGCTAATCCTGCTTGTTAAGTATGCCACCCAAAGACAGACACACTATTCCAGATGCGATCTGATCAGGGAAGAATATATCTTCCTGAGGATGCATGAGGTGGGCTCTTGACTAGGCATAGACAGAGTTTGGTCCTAGTTTAGCTGTTTGCTGGGTTGTTTTACCTTTAGCAAGTTGTCTAACCTTCTTGGGCCTTGGTCCCCGTGTTCATTAAACAAGAGTTCTGGACTAGAATTTTGGACCTGTGTGCTGGACTTTAGGTTTATGGACTGGAATTTTGGACCCAAATACTGCATTTTACATTTTTGAACTAGAATTTTGGACCTAAGTGCTGGTTTTTATATTTATTCCTACTCAATTACGTCTTGTTACATCTTCTATTACATTACTCTGTTCTAATTGACTAGACAGCTGACATGCTATTCATGATAATAGTCAACATGAAAAGATGTAGGCATTTTAACGGTCATGGTTGCTGTTCTGCCATTTCAGTCATGTCTGACTCTTCATGACCCCATTTGGGATCTTCTTGGCAAAGATACTGGAGTAGTTGTTTTTTTTTTCCTTTTCCAGATCATTTTACAGATAAGGAATTGAGGCAGAGTTAAATGACTTGCCCAGGGTCACACAGTTGCTAAGTGTCTCAGGCTAGATTTGAACTCAAGATCAGTCTTCCTGACTTCAGGCCCAGCATTCTATCTACTGGGCCACCTAGCTGCCCTAAAGGAGTTTTAATGGAGTATACATTTATTATGATTTAATTGTGTGACATAGCTATGAAGAAAAAGTGAGTGTAACTTCAGGCTGTATCAACAAACATCATTCACCAAGCATTTAGTAAGTACCTATCACATGCCAGCATAATAGGCTAAGCACTGGAGATAAAAAGACAAAAGCCAAATTGTCTGTGTATTCAAGGAGATTATATTCTACTGGGGCAGACAACACATACACATTTATGTATAGAAAACTATATGTAAAATATGTACATGGTAATATTAGTGGGGAAGGCGCTGGCAACTGGGCAGGGGCATCAGGAAAGGCTTCATGTAGAAGTTAGCACTTGAGCTGAGTTCTGAAGGAAACTAGGAGTTCTAAGAAGAAAAGGTGAAGAGAGGAGTAAATTCCAGGCATGGGTAAATTAGCCATTGCAAAATGAAGGAGACAGGAAATGGTATCTTGTATGAAGGATAGTGAGAAAGTCACTAAAGAATCATAGAGTGTGTGAAAAGTAAAAGTGAAAGAGTGGAAAGTGAATTGTTTTCATGGTATTCTAAGAATGAGCAAAGAAAGTCAGGCATACTATAGGCAAGAGGATGACTCAGCTTCTGTCTTCTAATGTTAGGGTTAAGTATTGCCCTCTCCAAATGTGTTTTTTTTTAATAAAAATACCATTTGGGAACAGAAACACATTGCTAACACCTTAGCAGGAATTCATCCACTGGCTCCATTTTCTCAGAGATCAGAGTTAGGGATAACGTGAGAGCATGAGTCACCTGGAGGAAGGGTAGGGGGAGAAACCTAGTAAGGGGGAGAAAAGTGCTGAAAAGAGGTCTTGGAGACTACTAAAGACAAGCTGCCTCCTTGATGCTTTTTCTTCTGGGTGAGCCTGCGCGCAAGTAATGTTGCCACAAGATGACTTGGTCTCTCTTGGCTCCATTACTATGATGGTAAATGTCACAACACACATTGGCCTTATTCTTACTGTCCTTCTTGATACAGGAAGTGCTTTGTAAGTGGGCAGAGAGAGCTCTTTGACAGTTTAACTTATCCTAAAGAAGCCTAGAGTTATAGAACTTTAAAGCTGGAAGGGACCTTAGAAGTCATCTATTTTACTTGCCATTCATATGAAAAAGCAGGGGAAATAAGTAATGGATGAAGGTTAGGCAGGGGGAAAAAATTCTACCCTTTACATGATATGCGCTACAGAGACCATTTATGGAAGCTCAAAAATGTTTCAGAGAGGGGGAAATAGAGGCAGTTAGTGCTTTGGTGGGCACCTAGATAGTGATACCTTTCCTGATACTTTCCTGATACCAGCTAATGCCTCCCCAAAAAAATATCTTGCATTTTTGCAGGTATTTTGAAAATCAGAGTGGTATAATGGATAGAGGGCTACCTTCAGAATCAGGAAGACTTAGGCTCAGTTCCCTATTCTAACTAGCTATGTAACCCTGAACATGTCCCTCAACTTCTCAGTCAGTACCCAAGGTAACTAACTCTTAGACTAGGAGGTGCAGAGGAAATTGATAGAGGAGTTTCCTATACCAGTAAAATTACAGGTCCAGTCCCATCCCTATATCTCACAATTATGTGCATGTATCTCTCACATTATATAACGTAAGCTCAGAAGGACAGGGACTGTTTTTGGTTGGTTTGTTTTTGTTTGTATTTTTATCCCTAATGCCAGCATAGCACCTGGCATGTAGTAAGTACTTTCTAACAGTTGATGAAGACAGCCAAACCATTTTCACTAAAAATTAAGGATTCTGTTAGGTTAATACAACCAAGAAAGGCAGGTTAGAAGGATGACCAGAGTTCACATCTCAGCCCAGACATACATAGGTAGATGGTGTTTCATCATCACAAAGCTCCCTACACAGATGAAATCACAGATCCAGATTAAAAAAGAACAAACGAACTAATTTGAGCTTTTTTGGCATCATCAAGTTTTATTTTGCATTATATTATTTATGTTTGCCTTATCTCCCCTGCAAGATTATTAAGTTTTTTCAAGAGTACAAACCATGTGTATTGGCATTTGTATTCCACCTACTTGGTGTCCTACAACCACTACATGTTGACATCACATGTCATGGAAGGTAGAGCATATAATATAACAAGCATTGGATTTAGCAAAGGAACCTGAGTTTAAATGCTGGCTATCAGACTTATCCTAGGTAAGTCATTTAAACTCTTTGAGCTTCAGTTTCTTCAACTATAAATAGAGATAATCATAGGATCATAGATGTAGGGCTGGAAGGGTCTTTAAAAGCCAGCTAGTTCAATTTCTTCATTTTACACGCAAGAAAACTGAGACGCAAAGATGAATGTTAAGTGACTTGCCCAAGGTCACAGAGGTAGTTCTACATATCTTTTAGGGCTGTTATAGTGAAAGTGCTTTGAAAACCTAAAAGTACTAGAGAAATGTTAGTTACTATTATTACTATGTGTTCATTTAATTTAATTTTGCCTTTTGTCCAGACTCCCATAAAGGCTATGTATTTGGTTAGTGACTTGAACATCCTGGTAGGTATAGGAAACCCTTCTGGGACAAAAAGTAACATGTTTACAAAGGGGCTTTAAACGACAGAATTTAAGGTTCAGGGCTAAGTACTAACCCAATGCTTCTTGATCAGGTTCTATAGTTTATGCAGAGCAAGAGAAGGAATGAAAGGAATGAGGGAGGGAAGGAGGAAGGAAGGAAGGAAGGAAGGAAGGAAGGAAGGAAGGAAGGAAGGAAGGAAGGAAGGAAGGAAGGAAGGAAGGAAGGAAGGAAGGAAGGAAGGAAGGAAGGAGGGAAGGAAGGAAGAGAGGGAGGAAGGAAGGAAGGAAGGAAGGAAGGAGGGAAGGAAGGAGGGAGGGAAGGAAGGAAGGAAGGAGGGAAGGAAGGAAGGAGGGAAGGAAGGAAGGAAGGAGGGAAGGAAGGAGGGAGGGAAGGAAGAAAGGAGGGAAGGAAGGAAGGAAGGAGGGAGGGAAGGAAGGATGGAGGGAAGGAAGGAGGGAGGGAGGGAAGGAAGGAAGGAGGGAAGGAAGGAGGGAAGGAGGGAAGGAAGGAGGGAGGGAAGGAAGAAAGGAGGGGAAGGAAGGAAGGAGGGGAAGGAAGGAAGGAGGGAAGGAAGGAAGAGAGGGAGGGAGGAAGGAAGGAAGGAAGGAAGGAAGGAGGAGGGAAGGAAGGAAGGAGGGAAGGAAGAAAGATTAGCTTATCTCTAAAAATATTTTTTGCTCATGGCCGTTTCAATGGAAGCCTCTCCCCAAAAAAAGGCTTTTTGATGAAAAATGTATAAATCTATTAATTTCATGAAGACAAATTTAACAAATTATAGAAGTCTTTCAATAGTTATTAAACACTATTTGAGAGTCACTATGCTTGATGCTGAATACCTAAAGGTACAAACATAATAATCCCTGCCTTTAGGAAGATTATAGTCTGGGGGCGGGCGCGCCTCTCCAATCATCCTGATTGTTATCTGGCCACCGGACCCAGATGGCTGTGGAGAAGAAAGTGAGGCTGGTGACTTTGCACAGCCCTCCCTCACTCAAATCAAAGTCAATTGCAAGTCATGTCATCATCTCCCTGATGTCATGGTCCTTTTCAAGAACGAAGGACAAACCACAACCTGTGAGTCTACTGAGGGGAAACAACATGTATACAAATAAGTGAATCCAAGGCAATTTGAGAGGAGAGGGAACATTTCCTGGAAAAAGGGGCATCCAAGTTGAGCCTTGAAGGAAAATGAGAATTCTGAGCAATACAGTCGATGAGGAAATACATTCTAGGAAAAGTGGATAGCTCGTGGGCATGGCTAGTTCAGGGAATACCTATAGCACAGTTTGGTTGGAAAATATTGTGTGTGTTAAAGAAGGAAGTATAAAATAAGACTGGAAAGGTACAATAGACTCACACCATGGAGAACATTAAAGGCTAGGTTGATGAGTTTGTATTTTATGCTAGAGGCAATAGGAAGCAGCTGGAAGGTTTTTGGCAGGAGAGTGAAAAGATCAGGCCTGTGATGTAGGAAGATTATTTTGTTACCTCTGTGAAGAAAAGATGGGAAAGAGGAAAGACTTGAAGCAGGAAGATGAATTAGGAAGTTATTGCAGTAGTCTAAGGGAGATGTGACATAGAGGTGGAATGTCCTGCAAGCAACTAGAACTCAGGACAATGATTTGGGCTGGATATAAAGATCTGGAAGCAATCTGAATAAAGATGAAAATTGAAATCACTGGAGCTGATGGGGATGCCAGGAGAGGGTACAGAGAAGGACAAAAGAATAGGACCTTCTACCTCTGTAACTGCTTCTTCTCAAGTAGGGGAAGAACCAGGAGAAAGCAATTCCTGAGAGCCAAAAGAAGACTATCTAAGAGAGGGGGTGTGGTGAATGATGAGATCAAGGAGGCCAAGGATTCAAAAAAGCCCATGAAGCTTAGCAGTTAAATGATCAGTGGCAACCTTTGAGAGTGAGAGACCAGTTTTGTTAGAGTGATGAGCACGGAAGCTAGATTTCATGTTGAGAATGAGTGGTGACAAAGTGGAGTCAGTGCAGGTAGAAAATTCTAGAAACTGGGATGTGAAAAGTAAAAAGAGATAGAGGCTGATAACTCAAGGGAACAGGCAACGGATCCAGGAAAGGTATTTTTTTAAATATGGAGAAGACCTGAAATGTTTATAAGAAATAAACCCAGTAGATAAGGAGAGATTACAAAGAGAAATGTGGCAGAAGCCTGAGAAAATCGATGGGACAAACTCCCAAAGGACATGAAAGGAAATAGAATAAGGACACAAGTAGAGGTATTAGTTTTCACAAGGAACCACAGGGAACAGTCATCCTTTCTTTGGACCTGATCTCCAAAGACCATGCTCCCTACCTATGCAACCACCCCCTGGAGGTAATCCACTCCACCCAAGGACTCACCTGTGTTGATTTGGTTGCCGGTACAAACACTGAACCCACCATGTCTACGCAGTCTCAGACCATGTTCCACTTCCCATCTAGCCATAGTAAACATAGTAAATGGCTCCCTGGGTATTCTGCAATCTGTCCTGTCACTGCAAGTATAACCTCCCTCTCCCCTACTTTGCATCTCTTGCACTGGAAACAGTAAGCAGTTATCAAATCAATTCCTACTATTGCTACTAGAAAGGGAGTGATAATCAACTCACCTATACCACCATTAACAATCTGCGACTACCAAAACTCCTTTCTATAGCCACCACTCTCTGACATATGGGTATCTCCCCATATTAGAGTGCAAATTTCTCGAGGGCAGGGAATATTTCACTTTGTATTTGTATCTCTGTCATTAACACAGTTGTCCAAAATAGAGGTTGAATAAATGTGTTATTCAATTCAGTAATCATTCCAGGGCTCCTTATTTCTCAGAGGCTAGAACAAAGAAGGAGAGGACGGGTGAAGATATACATGGGTATTGAAGCGTCAGATAGAGGAGACAATTGGCACAATTTTATCAGTGATGTAGGAGATGAAGTCATTTACCAAGAGATTGGGTGGTAGAATGACACTTGGAATTTCAAGAGAATTGAGATTTAGAAGAGCTGCTGGGAAAATGTGCTAGAAAGTAAATTAGGGAAGAATAAAAGATTTGCCTTTAGCAATGAGGTCCCAGTTGAGATTAGAGAACAGGAATCTGTAGTGGACAACCATCAGCTGGGGTGGAAGACTTCCTCCATCAACTTTTAGTACCCACAGCTCCCTTTATCTCAAATCGAAGCACTTTATATATGAGAATAGAGCCAGCCCCTTGTAAGTAAGTTGAATTTTAGTGAGTGTAAAGTGGATTTTTTGTTATTCTTTCTTAGAGTTTTCTTCCCAGGATGCATAGCCATAACAATCTCTACTTCCCAGGTGTTAGATATGAGTTCTTACAATCATGGTTCAAAACAGTTTCTACTGTGCAGTCACAGTAGATATGGGGATGAAGTAATGTAAAATTGTGAGGCTATTGCTGGCAATATGCCTTTTTTGTCCATTGCATTATAAAGCAAGTGACTGCGGTCCCCCTTAGGGGTGAATGCACAAGCTGGAATGCTGTGTGTGCCTTGATGGGCCCCCATCAAGGCTTGGTAGGGGGAATCTGTGTGTTTGCCTCAACTGGCCCCCATAGAGACTTGAGGGGATCTAGGAGAGTGCACAAGTTGGGCTTGTCTTGATTGACCCTATCGAGATGGAGGGGTAGTTGCCCCCACATCACGCCGGCCCCTGCTAGAAGGGTCCTTAGGGAATGCTGTAGGAATTGGTGCTCCCATTATCAGCAAATTCCCTTTGAGAACACTAAACTAGAATAAAGTAAGCTTATTTAAACCCTTATTATGACTCCACACCTGACTTCCTGTCTGACTGGATCAAAAGTGAACCTGCTAACGAGAGAAGTGCTAGAAGCCTTCCTGTGTCTCCTACCTAAGAAATAGCATAGTCTAACACCCCTCTACCCAGGCAAAGTAGGTGTAGACTTAACAGGGCATGAGCAATGGAAGGTAAATAGATCACCTATAGGGTCAAGCCTGTAAAGGGAAGAAAGTAGGGTCAGAGAAAGAGTAATAGACTAGCAGAAGAGGAAGAAATAGAAGGGCTGAAGTTTTTGGTGAGGGGAAGAATAGGCTTGGGGAAGTAAGTCAGAGGGAGACATGGGAGTCCAGGAGATTATATAATCAGAGAATGTGGCTTCAGAGTCCAAGATCATGATCATAAGTAAAGCAGTAAAGAAAGAGATCTGAATCACATTAAGCATTAGGTAAGAAATCACAGCCACTTACAACAAGGCTCATTTCACATAGGCCCCTTTAAAGCTTTTAATATTTTTAATGTACAAAGTAAAGGCCAGAAATTATTAATTACTAATTAAATTTGGACAATGTAGATAGTTGTTTCAGATTACTAGTATTATTATTATTATTAATGGCTAGCATTTAGATAACATGTTAAGGTTTGCAAAGTGCTTTACAAATATTATCTCATTTAATCCTTATGAGGCAAGTGCTATTATTATGCTCATCTTATAGATGAAGAAACTGAGGCAGACAGAAATTAAATGACCTTCCCAGAGTCACTTGGGTTGTCAGTTGGTAAGTATCTGAGCCTGGACTTAAACTTGGATCTTCTTCACTCCAAGTCCAGTGTTTTATCGATTGTACTACTTAGCTGCCTCTAAATCCATTCAGGCACATCTGAAACGGACTTTTTTGTTGCTATGGAATTGATGCTGAGAAAGATTTACCGGATCAAAAAGTCCTGAATGCCTGCCTACACTACTTTCAATTCTTTTTAAAAAATTATAAACTCAATATAGATTTAGAACTTACTATTTTAAGTGGGCTATGATGAATGATCTCTTCTATCACCCACAAAAACATTAAGGAAATGGAAATTCTAAAAATATAGGGCAACTATAAGGCACAGTGGATACAGTGCTGGCCCTGGAGTCAGGAGGACCTGAGTTCAAATGTGACCTCAGCTGTTTGATCTGGGCAAGTCACTTAAACCTGTTACCTCAGTTTCCTCATCTGTCAAATGAGTTGGAGAAGGAAATGGCAAACCATTCCAATATTCTTGCCAAGAAAACCCCAAATGGGGTCACAAAGAGTCAGACACAACTGCAAAATGACTGAAATGCCCATGTGGCATGCCTCTAAAAAAACCAGACAAATAAACACGATGTTTAGGCATTCTGGAGAGTGTGGAGCTATCATTCCACAAGCATTTATTGAATGCTTACTGTATGCCAGTATCTGTGCTACACACCAGTGATACGAAGACAAAACCAACAGTCCTTGTTCTCAGTGAGCTCCCATCATATTAGGAGAGATGTGTACTTGCATAGGTATATACAAGATATATCCAGATTAGATATAAGGTAACCTTGGAGGGGAAGGCAGCCCTTCACACAGCAGGCAATGTCTTTAGAATGCATATTTGTCTCTGTAGATGTCATAGTTAGCAATATCTCTCAGCGCCTGTAATCCATAGTGGCAGGGTCTGCCTTTTGTCTATGAAACATATACACGCACCCAGAGGCTAACGAGTGATACGTGCATCTAATAAATAGATAAATCAGGAAAGACAAAGAATGCACCATGGCTGGTTTCTGTTCTGACAAATCTGTTTCCTTCATGAGGGAAGGAGCTGTCCTGTGGTTCCTCATGTGGGAAAATAAATGTCACAAGTAATAGACCACTTGGTATTATATACTGTGTGTGTACCTATAGCCACATTTATCTCCAATGGAAAAACCTTATGGAGGAGAACAGGGCCAGTCCCCTACTCGAGCAGAGGGAGTATGACTTGTGAGAGTCCCCTGTGCCCAAATATATCTGGCCCACCAGCCTGTCATTGTCACCTGTCAATCCACCATGAGTAATAATTGGTTACATTTTTAGAGCATTTTTCAGCTACAGAGTGCTTTCATACCCATTATCTCATTTGATCTCCACAACAACCCTATGAGAGAGGAAGGGCAAATGTTCTTATCCTCATTTGATAGATGAGGAAATGGACCCTGAGAGAGGTTAAGTGATTTGCCTGAGGTCAGAAAGAGACCAGTAAGTAGAAAAGATAGGATTCAATTCCAGGTCTTCTGACTCTGAATCCAGAGTTTTCATAAGGAATCTCTGGGGGCCAGAGATTCTTAATTTTTCTTATTTCATGGACCTCTTTGGCAGTCTGGTGGAAACTACGGGGTCCGTCTCAGAATATTGTTTTTAAATAATTGAAAGAAATGCTAAATTTCAGTTAGAAGTTAGTATAAATAAGAACATAATGTTTGCCATCCAAGTTCATCGACTCTCTCAGATCTATCTACAGACTCTTTGGGAGCCTATGAGTCTCAGGTAAAGAATCTCTGGCTTAGAGGGTCTTTGGAGATCAATTTAGTCCAACCCCTACAATTAAGGAAACAAAAATCATATAAATGAAGTGACTTCCCCAAGGTCATACATAGAGTAATCAGCAAAGATAGAATTTGAACCCAATTCAATTCAATAAACATTTATTAAGAGACTGCTTAGTTCAGGACAATGGAGAAACAAAGGGAAAAATGAAAAACAGTTCCTGCCCTTCTACTGAACACAAATTTAATGTTGTCATTGCTTTTACCTTTAACCTATACTAACTCTACTTTCCGCCCTTTGAGAAACCTTTCAACATTGCTTTTTCTCCAAATACAAACCAAACTTCCATCTCACTTCCTGGCCTCTAGTGCTAGAATAGCTCATTCACCCCCTTTCCAGATTCCTTTTATGTCTTATCTTCTCCCACTAAAGTGTAAGCTCCTTGAGGGCAGGTCTTGTGTGATTGTTTGTGTATCCCTAGGGATCAGCACAATGCCAGGCACCCAGAAAATGCTTCTCTATCAGTCTAAATTATCTTTATCTAATTTATCTTATTTATTTATATGAAAGGACCTATGCTAGTTCTTATGTCATTCAGGAAGTTAGTCGATCTCTGGATGCTTCAGTGTCTCTTTCAAAATTGGGAGGATTTAATGAGTTAATAAATGTGGAAGTGCTTTGAAATTTTGCATGTGATAGTCACATGTCAGGGGTTATTACTATCAGTCAAGCTCAGTGGTCAAGTGCTGCCAGCCCTGTGAGCCACACTCATTCTCCAAATCAGTGACCCCTTACTGCATCTGAATTGGGGATTGTGTTTGACAGATTGGTTCTTTTTTTTTTCTTTTTTATATAATTAAATAATGAAGGGCAAATTTCAGCATAATAAATAGCAATGCAATGAAACTGTTGTTAAGTCATGTGCGACTCTTTGTGACCCCATTTGGGATTTTCTTAGCAAAGATATTGGAGTGGTTTGCCATTTCCTTCTCCAGCTCATTTTACAGATAAGGAACTGAGGTAAACAAGGTTAAGTGACTTGCCCAGGGTCACACAGCTAGTAAGTGTCTGAGGCCAGATTTGAACTCAGGAAGATGAGCCTTCCTGGCTTCAGGCCTAGCACTCTATCCACCGTGCCGTCTAGCTGCCCTGCAATGAAATTGCTCCATAATAAAAAGTTGATGGCCCACTTTTGATAGGGGGAGGGGGGAAGGACCATCTAAAACTGTACTTCTATACAGTGTTGGGAATTCCTAGTATAGACATTCTCTCCAGTAAGGCAGATAGGGCAATTGCTCTGAACATTTCAGTCCTAGAGAGTAGCCCGAGGCACTGATAAGTGACTTACACAGGATCCAGGCTGAGCCAGGATGTCAGAATTAGGAAGTAAGCAGACCTCAGTCTAGTGACTCTACATGAAGTCCTCAATCCACTCTGACCAGGTGCCTCTCAATGGATGTCTACTTCAAGTACTATATAATGTAACCAAATTCTAATATAAAAAGGGAATTTTTATAATCCCCTAGACTTCAATGGGATTGTATGTGTATCACTTTCATTCATTTTTTTAATCCCACCTCTGACTCTTTAGACTTCTTTCTCTAGCACAGGCCTGCACAATATATGGCTTGCAGGGCCTGCAAAAAATGTAGGGTTGCCACTGAGCACTCTGCTTATCACATGACCTGCAGCAACCAGCCATGGTCAATCTGTCTGATGGCCAGAAGAAGTTTAGCCTATTTTAATTTTGGCCCCTACCTACTGCCAAGTCGTGCAGGTCTGCTCTAGCACGACCTAGAACCTTTCTCACCTTAGTCTATCAGTCCACTCCATTTTCATTTTTCATTCTGGAAGATCACTCTACTCTGTGGCCCCTTCCTCTAATTGGTCAGTTCCCCCTGGAACCTCATTTTAAGTAAAGTGTCCAGATTAGCCATGCTCATTCTTTCATTCCTCTCTGAGTTCTGACTCTTTGGACTTCTTTCTCCACCGTGCCTTTGAACAGGAACCTTGTCTCCTTTCTCCATTTTCAAATTCCTTTTAATGTGTTGTCTTCCCCTGTTAGAGTGTAAGCTCTTTGAGGGCAGGGGCTATTTTTCATTCTACTTATATTTGTATTCCCAGTACCTAGCAGAGTGCCTGGCAGATTATAAGTGCTTAATACATATTGTTGACTCGAGTAGATTTGACTTGGGGGAAGGGGGGCAGTAAGCATGTAAGTAAACTGTGTCTGTGCTGCTAATTAGTTATGTGACCTTGGACAAATCAGTTCCTACCCCCTCTAACTCTGTTGCCTCATATGACAGGACTGGACTAGTATCATAGAATCATTAATTTAGGGCTGGAAGGAGTCTTAAATATTTTAAATCCCTCCTTTTACAGATTAGGAAACTGAGATACACAGGTTAATTAATTTGTCCAAGGTCAGACAGATGCTAAATGGTAGGTCCCAGGTCTGTTAACTCAACACCTAGCACTTTTCCCAGTACATGCTAAGGTAGGAGTGGATTTCATAGATACCATATTGATACGAATATAGGCCACCCCTGCTTATAGGCCACATTTCTAAAATAAGATCTTCTTTGAAGGAAAAGCATATAGAAATATAAACTGAAAAATAATGCCAATTCTAGTTTGTACTCATGTTTTCTACAAGCCAGATTTTAAGAAAAAATGCAACTTACATTCAGGCCAATACACCCACCACACACACACACACACACACACACCTGCAAATGTAAATGTAGGCTTACACAGTTAACGTCCAGTCAATGGCTGATGTCCAATGGCTGGCTGATGTTCATAAGAGACAGCGTTAGGAACTAGGTCTGTGATTTCATTGGGACAGAGAGCTCTCTGAATAATGAAAGTCTCTCCAGCGCTGGAGGTAAGCACCACCTGCAGCTTAGAGTCTTAGAAGTTTGCCCAGAGCCTGAGAAATTCAGTACCTCGCCCAGGGCGACACAGCCAGCACGTGTTGTAGGCAGGACTTAAAACAGAGGTGTGCTGGAGCCAGCTCTAACTGGCTCTTCACAAATCATTAAATTTTCAATACGAGCATTTACACCTCAAAAATCAGCAACTGCTAAAAATGACTTTGACTGATAGTTTTGGTGATGGTCCAGAGACTTAAGAAAATGGTAATAATGGAGATTAAACTTTAAAATATGACCACATCTTCCCCCTCCTCCTCGTTCAACATTTCCCAGCACACCTCTCTATGGCTCTATAAACATTGCCTGAGATCAGCAACAGTGCAGGAGAAGGCTCAGGAAAGGAAGGCATCGCTAGACTGAAAGCGTGACGACTGGAGGCTGATTAACAGCAACAATTAACATTTATATAGCATTCTGAGGTTTTTCATTATCTCATTTGAGTCTCACAACACCCAGGAGTTAAACTCATCATCAACAATGGGAAGTCAAGGCCAGCTTTCTAACCACTCTATATAATACTGCCGCTAATACTCATAGACATTTTGTTGTTGTTCCGTCATTTCAGTCATGTCCAACTTTCTGTGACCTCATTTGGGGTTTTCTTGGCAAAGACACTGCAGTGGTTTGCCATTTTCACCCGTAGCTCATTTTGCAAATGAGGAAACTGAGGCAAACAGGATTAGGGGTCCAGGGTCACACAGCTAGTGAGTGTCTCAGGCTGGATTTGAACTGAGGTATTCTTGATTTCGGGCCCATCACTGCACCACCTAGCTGCCTTGTAAGCATAGTAAATTATCCCAAAAGTCCACTTTCCAGGGTGACCTGGAGTTGGACAAATATGGTGACTACCAAAAACCAAAGAATGTTGGAACAGAAAGGGAAGACGTGCAGTGTTAATCCAAACGTCAATGAGCTAAGTTCTCCAAACAAAGAGCTCAGGAGCAAGCCCATCATGAAATGCAAAACATGTTTGTTGCAGCCATATAAGACCCACTTTTTAAATTTATTTTTCCAAGTAGCACTGCCCAGCTTTAGAAAAAGGTTAGGCATATTCTGGAAGGCAATTTGTAACTGTACCCAAGAAATTACTCAATTTTGTATTTCCTCTGACCTAGAGATACAATTAATAGGTCTATACCCCTACAGAGATGAAAGAAAGATGAAAAGGATGCATGTATACAAAAATATTTATAGCCACTGTTTTTGTGGTAGCAAAGAAATGGCAACCAAGTGATATCCATCAGTTTGGGAACGGCGGAATAAGTACAGCATATTAATGTGGCAGAATACTATTGTATTATAAGAAATTATAAAATGAATGTTTTCAGAGAAACCTGGAAAAACTTCTATGAACTCATGAGGTGAAATGAACAGAATCAAAACAACTTATACAGTAACAGCATTGTAAAAATGAACATTTTGGAATATCTTGAGAATTCTGATCAATGAAATAAGCAACCATGATTCCAGAAGACTCATGATGAAACGGAGGTGATGAACTAAACATAAAGAAGGAATCACACATTTCTGGACATGTTCAATATGGGAATTTGTTTTTCTTGACTATGTATATTTGTTACAAAGGTTTTTGTCTTCCTATTTTCCAAGGACAAGAGGGAGGTTAGAGGGAGAAAAAATAAAGTCATGTTCATTTTTAAAAAATTATTTTAAAAACAAATCACTGTGATAGTTATTGTAGGGAATAAATAAAACACTAAAAATGGAAAACAAAACAAAAAATGAGAGAGAGGAAAAGAATGGCTGGGCTTGACCAGCTGCTCACTTTCCTGAGCATTTTTTAGGTTGTATCCTGAGACACTGCCCCGCATGTTTAATAGACCCCCATGCCCTTTTGAAAATACAAGTCCATTAACAACTCTGATCAATGTAGGGATTAACCATGTTTCCAGAGGCTTGATGATGAAAACATGCTGCCCATCTCCTAACATAGGGGTGATGGATTTAAAATGCAGAATGTGACATGAGTGTTTTGGATATGCCATTGTGGGAATTTGTATTGCTTAACTATGCATATCTTTTATAAGAGCTTGGTTTTTTTTTCTTTGTTTTTTTTTTGTATTGGGAGGAGACAGGGACAAAAAATGCTTATTAATTGAAAAGAAAAAAATTAAAGAGAATAAAGTACAAGTCCAGTTGGATGAAGAGAATCAGGAAGAGATACAGTAAGAGAGCCTTCTTCTTCACCATTCCTCGCCCTGGTCCATGATTCTCAAGATTGTATGATTATTCACGTTAGGGCTGGAAAGGTAAAAATAGGGTGTTTGTTGATTTACTGCTCCTATTTTTACTCTGTCAGCTTTGACTTCAAATTCAGGTTTCCTCAATGGTGAAACACACACAATACATTGCTCTGTTGTCAGAGCATGAATTACTGCTACGTTGATGACACTAGAAGAGTGTTATGTCAATATCTTTCTATGAGCAAATAGAATGTAAGTTCTATATTTGTTGCCATTCATTAGAATTGTTCAAGACACTAAGGTCTAGGTAAGGCAAGGCTTCCTCTGAAATTCTATTGTTTCATTATTGCCAGAAAAATAAGGTCACCAATAGGTAGCAATGCTAATAACAAAACAAGAATCATATATCATCTGTATTTTCATGATTATATAGGCTCATGAAAATCTTCTGTGCTTACCATTTCTAGGTCTGTACCCCAAAGAGATCATAAAAATGGGCAAAGGACCCACACGTACAAAAATACTGTTAGCAGCTCTTTTTGTTGTGGCCAAGAATTGGAAGTTGAGGGGATTCAACCGGAGAATGGCCGAGCAATTTGAGGTATATGAAGGTAATGGAATATTGTTGTTCCATAAGAAATGATTAGCAGGTGGACTTCAGAAGAACCTGAAAGGACTCACATGAACTGATGCTGAGTGAAGTAGGCAGAATCAGGAGAATATTGTACACAGTAACAGCAACACTGTGTGATGACCAACTTTGATAGACAACTCTTCTCAGCAATACAAGGATCTAAGACAATTCTAAGACTCGTGATGGAAAATGCTATTCACATCCAGAGAAAGAACTATAGAGTCTGAATGCAAATAGAAGCATACTATTTGTTTTTTTTGTTTGTTTGTTTCCTCTTTCTCACAGTTTTTCCCTTTGGTTCTAATTCTTCTTTACAACATGACTAATGTGAAAATATGTTTAATATGATTGAACATGTAGAGCCTACATCATATTGCATGCTGTCTTGGAGAGGGAGTAGTAGAGAGAGGGGGAGAAAATTTAGAACTCAAAATTTTATAGAAATGAATGTTGAAAACTAAAAACAAATAAATAAAATAAAACAAATCTTCTGTGCTTCATTGAAGGATTCATGATTTCATTTGGAGTGGGGGATTCCTACATTGTTACAGATTGCAACACATCCATATGTGAGTCTTATTCACATTATTCACTCACTGGAGTCTTTCTTCTGGTTTCTTAATTATATTAGGAATATCAACATAGTACTTAAGCTTCTAAACTGTTGCTTCTAATTTTCATTATATTACTAGGCCACCTTATTCCCCAGTCATAAATATTCTTGACGGGGTCTTTCATGTCACTTCTCCCATTACACATATTAGCAATCTATTTAAGCCCATCATATACCTTTCTATTATCTTTTGGTATATTCATAATTTTTGTTTTTCCACCACAAAATCTTATGTAGCTATATAGCATCAAAAAGACACTATTGGTGTTAAAGAGATGGAAATTTGTAAAAATGAGTATGAGATCATTGAAAGAATAACAGTCTCACAAACACAATCCAGCCCAGTCTCTTCCTATTACTCAATTTCAGGCTTATCTCATTGTCCATCTGCAACACCTGTCCAAGACATATATATTTATATATACACACCACACACACACATGTATATGTATACGTATATGTGTGTATGTGTATGTGTATGTAATATATAATCATATATATGCACATATAGAGAGAGATTAATGACAGGCTCTCTGTCCAGTTCTATATCATAGAGTAATACAAGAAATGTATTTATCATCTAGTTGTCTTTTTTTTCCAGTGTAAATGGTGACTACTACCTTCCATATCACCATGAATTCCACTGATGAGGTTTTGTGATATTCTGGGGCTTAATCAAATTAGTTCAAGATGGCTTGTGAATAGCAGTACTTGAAGAATATCATCATCAATAGAGAATTCTTTTATTTGAACTTTCCAGAACATTTTCCATGACACTGGAGAATACTTAAAACCTGATTGTTGGAGAAATTATATTCATGATTGCATCAAATTAACATTAAAGAAATTGCCAGTCAGCAGTCAGTCAACAAATGTTAAGTATTTACCATGTGTCAGGCCCTGTGTGAAGTAGTGAGAATAAAAAAGAAAAAAAAAATAACAACACAAAAAACCACAGTTCCTACTCTCAAGGAACATATATATTCTAATGGGAGAGGCAGTGTGTAAATATTTAAGTATGTGCAAACTATATACAGAATATATGAAGACAATCTACAAGGGGAAGATATTAACAGCTGGATAGTAAGGGAGGAGATCAAAAAAAGGCATTCTGAAGAAAGTAGGATTTGAGCTCAATCTTGCAAAGTGCCAAAGAGACTAAAAGGCACAGAGGAAGAGTCAGAGCATACCAGACATGGAGGACAACCGGTGCCCAGGAGAAACGTGAAGTGTCATATTTGAGGAACTTCAGGCAGGACAGTGTGGCTGCATAGTAGATTGCATAGAGAGGAGCACAATGTAAGAAGGGAAAGGGAAGGGACCGGGTTATGAAGAGCTTTTAAGAACAATAGATAGCATTTCTATGCACTTGAAAGTTTGCAAACCACTTTACCAAATGTTATTTCATCTGATCATCACACACCCCTAAAAGGTAGGTATTGTTATCATCCTCACTTATGAAAAAACTGAGGCTTCAGAGAAACTAAGTGATTTGCCCAGGTGTCATACAGCTAGAAAGTATCTGAGGCAAGATTTGAACCCAGGTTTGTCCTCTTTCACATCCAGCATTCCGTCTGCCATACCACCTTGTTACTTCAGAAGCCAGAGGAATTTGATCCTGAAAGTCATAGGAAGCTACCAGAGTACTTTGAGAAGAAGTATGATGTGGTAAAATCTATGATTTAGAAAAATCACCTTGGCAGCTGAGGGGAAGATGGATTGGAGGGTGGGGAGAGACTTGAAGCTGGGAGGCAAGTTGAGGGCTATTGAATAATAATGACCTTCACTACTGCCTCCTATGTGAATGAGTCAAATCTATCAGGTTCTTCTCTAAGTGCAAAGATCACATGGGCAACCCCTTGTTACGTGTACAAGTTCTTTAGCATCAGGCCCAGTTGTTAAGCCATTATGGTAGCCACATGTGAGAACTCAGGTCAGAGAGATATATGAATTTCAGGGAATGGAAATCAGTGATAAATTGATAGATGGCTCCTGCACTTCCAGCCTGGACAAGACAGAGATGTCTAATCTTAAAGAAATAACAAAAAAAAACAAATTCAACCCAAGACAACGGAAAAGAGCAATACTAAAATGGCCAAAACAAGCATCAAATACTCGCCCCGACTCTCACCAACACCACCCCTTAATCAACTGAGCTGAGTGGACAAATAGCCCATGATATATCTGGCATGACACGTTGCTTATACCACCAACATGGTCTCTATTCTATATTACTTTCTATAACATTTATTGCTGTGCCTGTCTCAAATACCCCATTACTTTATAAACTCCTAAAGATCAAGAGCCATATCTTATATTTCTTTGCATCCCATATGGCGCCCTAAACATAGCAGGTATTCAAAAACATGTATTTAAAAAAATATTTTAAAAATTATTTGACTAGATTTACAGGGGTGGGGAACATGTGGCCCTCTAGGTCCTCAAGTGCAGCCTTTTTACTGAATCCAAACTTCACAAAACAAATTTGTTAATTATCTGTGGCCTCAAGGCCCACAGGCTCCCCACCCCTGGACTAGAAGTAGCAGCTAGTTTTAATAACTGCTACTCATATAGGAGCATCGTGGGCACAAAACAAGCCAGGACTGGGTGAAAAAAAGGGGACCAGCTATTAAGTAGGCCTGACAGTGGACAAGTCTGAGTGGCCTGGCTTCTAAATCAGTGATTGTCGAAGGCTTAGGAGAATCAAAGAAGGGTCCAAAGCAGGACATGTAATGGTACTGAAAAGTGAAGCCAGTTATGAGCTCAATAGTCCAAAGGAGCAAGCAAGGTTTAAATGCTCACGTGTTTCACAGGATAGTCAGGCATGAGTACAGAATCTGCATAGGCAAGCAGTGGAGATCAGAAGGCCAGATGAGGATTCCATGGAAGAGGAGGGGATGGGGAAGGAGAGGAAAGAATAGAAGGAGGAGGGATCAAGGAACCAGGAAAACTGGGAAACAAGGGGTCAGAATGTCGCAAAGAATCAAAGAATCTGGACCAGCTGCCTGACGTAGTGCCAGTCCTTTACTATAGCTCAGGCACCCCTGTGGAAGCAGGAAGTAATTCCCAAATCAGGCTGGCCCAGAGCTTACAAATGGAAATAAGTGGGAGTGCCTACCTGGAATGGAGAGAGAAGGGAGGAAGCCGGGGCACTTGTTGGCATGCAGTCCATGCATTGGAAGAATCTCAGTGATTGGCATAAAAACCCCTTGAAGAGTATTCAGAAGGCATAACCCTTGGATATTACCTCTTGTCAGTTCTCAGAAACAAAGGAACTCATGCCCACTGAGGAGTCAGATACCTATTAGTTAGCAATTCAAAATGACTTTCCCAAGCAATCCCTCAGTCTCCCATGATATTTGTCTGACAACCCCTTAATCTTGGCAAGAGCTAAATTAAACTAACCTGTCAGTATTGCTACCTCACACTGTTTTAGCTTAGGTGTATACCCACATGCGCACACACACACACACACACACACACACACACACACATACATACATACATACATACATACATACACAAAAACATATATCCAGACACTTCGATCTTTGGAAGAAATTAATTTTTTTAATGTATCTAGCTCTTCACAGCAAGGTGTGCCAAGAGGCAATGGGCCAAATTCAAGTCTACTGGTGAGGTCTTTCCATCTTAGAGGCCAGGGAAGCTATCAAAAGGATGTTTAAACAATCGACACTCACAAAAGCCCAGCCTTCCTGCCCCATTAGATTAGTTCAAAGAAATGAATCACAACACCAGTGAAATCTGATGGGGAAGGGATTGATTTTGGCAAATGAAGAGAACCCTACCCTTACCCTGATTCTGATGGAGCTGTAAATTCCCCTTGTGTGTACTACTTGGCCACACCCCTCTGAGCTCTTGGGAAGTGATTCCTAATTCTTCTTTTGAAGCTAAAGGAAAAAAAAGAGAAGTTGCAACTATATTCACTGGAATCTCTCAAAACTTGTTAGAAGGCTAAAAAAAAAACAGCAAAAAGAAACAAACAGAGATGCAATGTGGTTCTACGAAAATAGCAGTGGCTTTGGAGTCAGAAGGCCAGGGTGCAAACTCACCACTGTCACTTACTAAATGATTGACTAAAGACAATATGGGTCTGTCTCCTCCCATACAAAATGAGAGAGTAGTCTAGATGGCCTCTAAGGATCCCTCAGCTAATAACCTACGATCCTATGGCTAAGACTTTCAGGTTCGTTTTTGACAAAATCTACTAACTCCACATTTTATCAGTTCCAGTAAGACAACCAAGCCAGTTAGGTCAATATTTTCCCCCCTCTCTGATCCAGGTTCCTGTATTTGTTATATGATTGGTTAGTGGTTCGGACTGATTGACAGGTGAGTCTAACCCCATAGCTCTCAAAATGTGGTGGATGTTGGTTTCAGGAAAGCAGTGATTAACCTTGAGAATCCTTCAGCACCTGGGGATTTACAGCTTACTCAGAGACCAAGGAGGTAGGCCTATTGACTATATAACAATTTCAGTGTGTAGATGGGTCTGTCCACAGAAACATTTTCTTGCCCTGAAAATTGTTTTGGTCTCTGTCAGGTTTAAAAAAAAAACCTTACAAAATCCATTTTGAGTAAAACTGCCTTATGTTTTTTAGTGTTACAGGCTTTTGAAATATACATCAGAATCCATATGCATTAGAAAGAGCCCTAGTCAAAAAGTGATCAGATTCCAGACCCTTGGAATAGCCCCCACTCTGGTTTTTGCTAGCTGTGTGACCTGAACAAGTCATGTAATTTCTCTTAGTCTCAGTTTCCTCATCTGCAAAGTGAAGATGATAGTACATGTACCACCTTCCTCATCAGGTAGTTGTGAACAAAGTATTTTAGCAAATCTTGAAGTGCTCTGACGTAAGTCTGAGCTATTACTTAGCCCTTAAAACATGCCTTTTAGGCAAGGAGAGCAAGTATCAGGTCCCCATTTTATAAATTAGGATAAATGAGGAATGAAGTGCCTTAAAGCTAATTAGTGATAAGGCTGGGACTAGAATCTGTCTCATCTCTTTATTCAA
Organism: Phascolarctos cinereus; assembly: GCF_003287225.1. Taxonomy (NCBI): domain Eukaryota; kingdom Metazoa; phylum Chordata; class Mammalia; order Diprotodontia; family Phascolarctidae; genus Phascolarctos; species Phascolarctos cinereus. The sequence goes on along the minus strand of NW_027555625.1, from coordinate 391,550,485 downwards.
TTCCATTAGGCTCAATATTCATTGTACCTACTGTGCGCAAGGCACTATGATGGGCCCTAACTGCTAGTCTAGTGAGCCTCCCTCTCTGTTGTGTGGGAGCCATATCTTAGTCTTCTCACAGCATTAGATCTACCAGTGACGGAATCCAAACCCCAGCAAGTTTATGTCAGACACCAAAAAATGTCTCAATCATCCAATTCTGTTTCTGCCCCTAAAAGCGTATCTTTACTGCAGCTAAGGAATTAAATAATGTTGGGTCAGAAACTACACAGAGTGATAGACCAGAGTATGGTCTTGAAGTAGAGAAGACATGGGTTTAAATCCCTCTAATATTAATTAGCACAACGAACCTGAACAAATCAGTTAACTTCTCTACATTCTGGACAATTCCCTCAGATGCATCTACTAAGTCACAGATCGGTAGGAATCTGCGTCCAATTCAATTTAACATGCACTTATTAAGTGCCTACTATGTGATAAGCATGGGGAATACAGTCCCTACCCTCAAGGAAACCACATTCTACTGGAGGAGTTGCTACCATGGGAATTGTCCATGATGTCAGAATCACAGATTTATTCACCAGGTCAAGGTGGGGACACCACAGAAGCTTTCAACTTCAAACCTATCTAAAGACAGACTGTGACCCTACAAACTTTTTCCTCCATTAATAATGTAGAAAAATCATTGGCCTCAGAGTCAGGAGACCTGGGTTCTAGTACTTCCTCTGACATTACATTAACTGTCATCATGAACAATTCAATTAACCTCTCTGGGCCTCAGTTTGTTCATCTGTAAAATGGGGATAATAATACCTGATGTATTTTTATAACTTTGAACAATAACTAATATATTTAAAATTATTAATACCTACTATTAATGCCTTGTCTACTTCATGGAGCTGTTGTAAGAATCAAACAAGATACCATACATTAAAGTACTTTGAAAACTGCGGCACACTATGCAAATATAAGGTATTACTACTGTTATTATTGTATTGATATTAGTGATGAAGGAATTGAAAACCATGTGTCTACCTAGGGTCACAAAGCTAAAGGGGAAGCTTAAATTTTCTTCTTTTTTTCACTTAATATTATTTTATTTTTTCCAATTACAATGTAAAGATAGATTTCAACATTTACTTTCGTAAGATTTTTGAGTTCCAACAATTTTTTCTCCCTCCCTTCTCTACCCCCTCCCCAAGACAGCATGCAAACCTGATATAGGCCATATGTGTACAATCGTATTAAACATATTTCCACATTGGTCATGTTATGAAAGAAGAATCAGAACAAAAGGGAAAAACCACAAGAAAGAAAAAAAGAGAGAAAATAGTATGCTTTGATCTGCATTCAGACTTCATAGTTCTTTCTCTGAATGTGGATAGCATTTTCCACGAGTCTTTTAGAATTGTCTTACGTCATAGTATTGCTGAGAAAAGTTAAGTCTTTCAAAGTTGGTCATCACAAAATGTTGCTGTTACTGTGTACAATGTTCTCCTGGTTCTGCTCGCTTCACTCAGCATCAGTTCACGTAAGTCTTTCCAGGTTCTTCTGAAATTTGCCTGCTTATCATTTATTATAGAACAATAGTCTTGCATTACATTCATATACCACAATTTGTTCAGCCATTCCCCAATTGATGGGCATCCCCTCAATTTTCAATTTTTTGGCCACCACAGAAAGAGCAGAACCAGGTATTGCTGGATCAAAAGGTATGCACAGTTTTATAATCTGGATGAAGAAACAGAAAAGGGAAAAAACCTTGATCCTAATTCAGTAATTAGCAATTAATATATGAAAGAAAAAAATCTTCTCTCAGTTAAGATTTGGCACTAGAGCTGCCAACTAGGCTTTGAAGGAAGTGAAGGGGTCTAAAAGTGTGAGGGCAGGTCAGAGTCCATTGCAGGCACTGGAGAAAGGCTGAGCAGAAAACAGATGAAATACTGTGAGTATTCCATTAGAGAGGTAGGTTTGTTTGACTGCACCCTAGACTATATACAAGGAGTGGAGTGATGTGCAACCAGTCTGGAAAGGTAGTCAGAGTCAAACAGCAAAGGCTTTAAATGCTCGAGAGAGTAGTTTGAGTTTGACCCATCAGGGCTTCTGGAGCCAGGAGGACCTAAGTTCGAATCTGGCCTCAGACACTTGTCACTTACTAGCTGTGGACCCTGGGCAAGTCACTTAACCCCGATTGCCTCATCAAAAATAAAAGAAAGAAAGAAAAGGAAAAGAAAAAAGAAAAAAAAAACAATACCTCAAAGCAAACATAGTAGCATGCTATTCAATAAAGCCAAAGATCCCAAATACTGAGATAAGGACTGACTGTTCATTCAAATATACTGGGAATACTATAAAGCTGCTTGGTAGGCATTTGGTTTAGGCCAATATCTCACAAGATTTCACACAATGGATATATAATTCAAGTAAAAGGGCATATCATAAATAAAATAAAGCAAAAGAAGTGACACTTTTCACAATCATAAACAGAGGAAAAGTTCTCATCCAAATAAGAGATATAGTGACTCAAAGGAGATAAAATAACTAGTTTTGATTACATGAAAATGAAAAGCTTTTGCACAAACAAAATCAATGCAGCTAAAATTATGAAGGAAATCATTAGGGGAAAAATCATTGTGGAAACATAAATAAATACATAGATTGATAGATAAATGAGTTAATAAATAATTAAATGCATGATATGCAAGAGATATAAGAAATATATTCAAGTAGCAAGGGCCATTACCCACTAAATATATTACCAAAGGATACAACCAGGCATTTATCAAGAGAAAAAAAGCAAGCCATAAACACCATATAAAATGTTGTGACTGTGACTCTGATACCAAAAAAAGGAAGAGGAAAAAAGTGCATCAGTGAAACATTTAAATGAAATGCACAGAAAAGATCATAAGAAGGTTCCAAAGGCAATACAGAGAAGTAAATCAGCTTTGGAAATAAAACCTTGAATTGACTATATGTCTTTAAAACACAAAATAAAATTCACAGTTTCAAATGCAACTTCTTTTTTCTGTTCCTTGTATGTAGAAATGTTCTTTTTTTGTGTTTGTCAAGTTTGTCAAGTTCATAACAACAAAAATTACATTTCTTTAAAAAGGAAATATATTTGCACTAAGAGAAATTCTGAGTCATCTCATTTACTCCTTGAAGCTTCTCATTGTCTCCAAGACTCACCATAACCTGACTGCATTTTGAACAGAATCTTACCATGTCAGAGCTAGAAGGGCCACAGACATCATATAGTACAATATCTCCTCATTTTACTTATAAGAAAGCTGAGACTCAAAAAAGAGTGACTTGTGGAAAGTGGCACAACTTCAGGGTTCTGGATTGATTCCAGTCAGTCCTGGCTCTGTTACTGATGAGAATCCAAACCCCATGTTCTTCCCACTATGTCTCCCTGACATATTTTATAGATAGGTATAGTAGGCATTATCCACAGAGGAAAAGCAAAGAGGATGACTACTAGCTATTGTCCAGACTACAGATTAATGAAGTTGGATAAACAAACCATGGAATACACCGGTACACATGTCTTCAACGGACATCGAAAATGGATAATGAGCTGTGGAACAGGAGATAGGTTGAATTGCCTTTGGAAAATTGCACAGTTCTTTTAATGACCCCCAAATGTCTCCCTAAAACAAAACCCCATTTTTAAAATGACAGTATTCTTATTGTGTTGTACGGTTGCAGGTCATAGAATGCCAAAGTATCCGAAGAATTGAGGTTGAGTGTTACCTGAAGAGCAATGAAAAGGTACACAGAAGCTGTACAGCATTGATTAGTAAGTGACTAGCTGTTCCCAAACCCCAGATGACTCTATGGAGCCATTTACTTTCTATAGAGCTGTCTACCCTGGACATCTTGCCATCCACACTGCCTATACCCCAACTTCTAATCTCCTGGAATAATACCTCCAGATCCCTTCAGACTACCAGGGGTGCCCGGTAGAGAGATTTAATATACTCAGAACTGGAACTCCTAACAGAAGCCATGCTGCACATCCTAGCAAACATTCCATTTTTGCCATCTTGTCATTGACATGCATGTGCCTTCCCTTGCCACACCCTGCATCTCTGCTTTCTCCCTCTTGCTCTGGGAATAACAATCAAATCAATGCTATAATCGTTCCTGGATAGGTTATCTCAGTTGGCTACCCTGCAGATCAACCCACCATTCCTATGATTCTCCAGAAACGCCCTTCCCAGGCCACCATTCCTACGCAGTTGTCTTCCTCTGTCTAAATGTAAACTCCTTAAAGTCAGGGAGTGTCTCACTTTTATATTTGTGTCTCCAGCACTTAACCCAAAAGCTGGCACATAGTAAGTACTTAATAAGTGCTTTTCATTCATTCATTTGTTTACTCATTCATTCTCAGTGGGCAGAAACAAACTACAAACACACTACAAATTTTAATGTATGAAGGAAAATCAATGTAAAAAAAGACATCAAGGAAATATCTTCACTTTCCTAATCTGGAATATGAGGATGTTGAACTAAATGACCTCTGAGATCACCTCCATCTTTAAATCTCTTACAACCCCTGTGGGTAAAGGATAATCAATGGACAGTCCCCATGCTGCATTGCTATCCCTGCGATGTCAAGAGATCAAGAGAAATGCCCCAGCAGAGGGTATTTATTTTGCATCATGTGAACTCCTATGAGTCCTTTGTATTTTTCTTCCTTTTCTGTGGGATAGAATAAAAGATTATCTTATATCCAATGTATATATTTTTACCTAGAGTGCTTGCATAAGATTTGGGGGGTCCCTGTACCCACCTACCTGGGGAGCCCCTCTGAGAGGACGGGGACAAAAGCTGTATGAGACAAGGAGGTGTGGATGGCTTTGATTTAAATCACTGGAGAACACATCTACATCAGTGAGACCACAGATCCATTGAAGTACACCAAGCAAACCGGGAGCCCAAAGCAGTCAGTGTCATAGTGACTCCTGGCATTTACAGAGCGCTTTATACTTTTAAAAGCCTCTCCACGTCTACCTCCATAATCTTATTAGAGCCTCTTTACAGCCCTGGGACATACAAAAAGCAGGTCTTCTAGTGTCCATGTGACAGGTGAGGAAATTGAGATCTAGGGGCTGCAGGCTGAGGAGATGAAACTACAACTCAAGTCTCCTGATCCCTGGTCCAGTGTTCTTTCAATGACCCTACCCTGACTATAGACAGGGCATACAATCAATCTGTACTGCTCCAACAAAGCGGAAGGGTTATTTCTATCACTCCAGACATTTGAAGCTAATTGTGGTTCAGATTTCCCTGGCCTGTTCCAATGGCCTTTTCATCTCGGGTGCCAGCACCTGCAGCTCATTCCACCTCCCTACTCTCCTTCTTTGGGGGCTTATCCCAGGAGCCCCATCTTTGGCAAAATTTCTTTCCTCCCCAGCTCCCTCCAGACCAATAGCGTCAGCTGCTTCCCAGGCCCTTGCTGAACCATTCAAGTGGATTAAAATATACGTGTATATATTTATGCCGACAAGAAGGAGGGAAAGTGCAACTTCTAGTCAGAGCCTAAATTTCCTGCCTCAGAAGCCCAGCTGGATAGCAGGAGTTATAACAAAAAACAGCCGCACAATTAGCTGGAGTTCTGTAGCTGTCTGCAGCAGACTGCTTACTCTGGTGTCTCGATAGGTGGTCTCCCAGTTCATCAGTTCATAAATAAGTAATTTGAAATGTGTTCCTGGGGGAAATTTCCCTCCTTCTCTCCTGAACAGACTGTACTCATCAGTTTTCCTCTTCTCCAGGTAGCTGGCGTTCTCATTTATAATGGCCAGAGGAGCTTCTCTGTTCTAATTCTTGCTTCATTACATCTCCTAATGCTTGTTTTCACCAGCCTCACAACTCTACATTTCTTTATATATTGATAAAAAAAAAACCCACCTCTTTGCATATATTATTTATTGGCACTTTTGAGTGAGCCTTACTATGGATTTAGATTGAATATTTTTACACAAAGAAAACACTAAAGCTGAGATCTGATCTGGGGTTTTAGAAATCTTCATCAGATCTTAAATCATATACAAACACACATCATTATCATCATTGTCATCATCCTCATATTCATTCCCAACCATTTTCTCTGCTGCTTCCCTTACCTTGAGTCTGTGCTGGCAAATGTTATTTACCCATTAAAGCATTTTTCCACAACATTTTTCCACAAGACAAACCTATGACCGGATCAAAAGTACCTAGTGATTCAGGTATAATGGGACGTCCCCCACTGGCAGAGTTAACAAACTAACTAATTTGGCTAGCCAATAAAACCAGGCATTTCAGTGCTGAAAGCTTTTGCAGTTGAGCCTCCAGGGTATCCTGGATTTTTTTTTCCTCTTGGCCAATAACCTAATTATTATTTTTAAAGCGCTAACCATTGTAATAATGCATATAATTGATTTTTACTGATTATGTCTTTTATAGCATCTATTAGTCACCTGGAACTATATTTACTCCTTATTGCTGGCTTTATGATTGTTTAGCTTTTCTGTCTCATAATATATAATTAATAAAATATGTTAATAGGAAAGCAACTTACCTAATGAGATCTCTAGGAATATACCTCCTTCCATATAAAGAAATGTTTCTGAAATCTTTTATTGAGGGAATAACTCCCATGTGGTATCTACAGTATGCAGCCTAGTGTGTTGTTCCTAGTATATGCTTAATGTTTGTTGACTGAATGAGTAGAAACCTAAGTGTAGTCTTAGTTGAAAACAACTGAATATTTTCATCAAAAGAGATTTGTTCTGACATACCTCCACATAAATTTAAAGAGTAACATTGAGAATTCAATGAGAATTAATCAGATTTCAAAAAACGTGTCCTTTTTTTCTGGTCTAATGATAATGGTCCAATACCTGGACATTCAGACATAGGTGAACATAACACTTTTGGTGAAAGGTACTCTAAAAGAGTTCTGAGTATGAAGTGAATAGATCTGAGTTGAAATTCTGACTCAGCTACTGACAAGCTATGTGACTTCAGACAAGTTATGTGAGCTCTGTAAGCTTCAGCTACCTAATCTGTAAGGTGGGAATGATAATTACTTGTTATTGTAGCTTGTTATAGAAGAACCATAAAGCTCTAGGCAAAGGTAAGCTACTGTTATTATCCACAGAGGGCAAAGAAGCAACAATTTGACACTTCAATCAGCTCTGGTTAAGTTAGGTTAAGATTGCCAAAAATGTAGAACTGGCCGTCTGAAATACAATACTACCTGCCAAGACACACGCAGGAACTATATGAACACAATTACAAAACACTTTTCATACAAATAAAGACATATATATATATATATATATATAAAAACAACTGGAAAAATACTGATTATTCATGAGTAGGCTAAGCCAATATAATAAAAATGACAGCTCTACCTAAATTAATTTACTTACTTAGTACCATACCAATCAAACTACCAAAGAATTGTTTTATAGAACTTGAAAAAATAATAACAATTCATCTGGAAGAATAAAAAGTCAAGAATATCAAGGAAATCAATGAAAAAAAATGTGAAGGAAGGTAGCCAACAAGTATCAGCTTTCAAGCTATATTACAAAGCAGTAATCATCAAAACAATGTGGTACTGGCTAAGAAATAGAGCGGTGGATCAGTGGAATAGATTAGGTATACAACATAAGTGACCACAGTAATCCAGTGTTTGATAAACTCAAAGATCCAGGAATTCACTATTCAATAAAAACTGCTGGGAAAACTGGAAAGCAGTCTGGCAGGAACTAGACACAGAACAACATTTCACACCACATACAAAAATAAGGTCAAAATGGGTACATGATTTAGATATAAAAAGTGATACCCCATGCAAGTCAGGAGAGCATGGAGGGAATTACCTATCGGATCTATGAATAAGGAAAGATTTTATGACCAACTAAGAGAGAAGTTTACGGTAAATAAAACGAATGATTCCGATTACACGAAATTTAAAAGTTTTTTCACAGATAAACCAATGCAGCCAAAATTAGAAGGAAAATGGAACTGGAGAAAAAAAAACCTACACGAAGTTTCTCTAATAAAGGTTTCATTTCTCAAATATATAAGGAACTGAGCCAAATTTATAAAAGCAAGAGCTATTCCCCAGTTGATAAATGACCAAAGGATGTGAATAAGCAGTCTTCAGAAGAAGAAATCAAAGCTATGGTCATATTAAAATTGCTCTGAATAACTAGTAATTAAAGAAGTGAAAATTAAAACAATTTAAGGTACCACCTCATACCTCTCATTGGCTAACATGACAGAAAAGGAAACTGACAAATGCTGAAGGGGATATGGAAAAATAGGAACACTGATGCACTGTTGGTGGAGTTGTGAAATGACTTGACCATTCTTGAGAACAATTTGGAACTATGCCCAAAGGGCTATAAAGCCCCAAAGGGCTGTGTATACCCTTTAATCTAGTGATATTACCTCTAGGGCTATATCTCAAAGAGAGCAAAGAAAAATGTAAAGGATCTACATATACATACAAAAATATTCATAGCAGCTCTTTTTGTGACATCAAAGAATTGGAAAGTGAGGGGATGACCATCAGTTGGGGAATGACTGAAGAAGTTGTGGTATTTGATTATCATGGAAGCTATTGTGCTATAAGAAATTATGAGGGGGATAGGGGTTCAGAAGAACCTAGGAAAACTAATATGAACTGATGCAAAGTGAATTAAGCAGAGCCAGGAGAACATTTTACATAGTAAAATCAATATTAAAACAATGATCACTTAAGAATCAGCTACTCTAATAGATACAATGATCCACAACAGTTCCAAGGACTCACAATAAAAAAACACTGTCCATATCCAGAGAGAGAACTGGTACGCTGAGAACAGACTGAAGCATATGTTTTTTTTCACTTTCTTTATTTTTCTTGCTTTTTTTTCTGAGTAGCTAATATGGAAATATGTTTTGTATGACTTCGCATGTATAATGAGTACCATATTGCTTACTTTCTAAATGGGAGAGGACCTGAAGGGAGGGAGGTAATTTGAAATTCAAAATAAAAAAAAGAGAAATGTAAGAAAGGAAGGAAGGAAGGAAGGAAGGAAGGAAGGAAGGAAGGAAGGAAGGAAGGAAGGAAGGAAGGAAGGAAGGGAGGGAGGGAGGGAGGGAGAGAGGGAGGGAGGGAGGAAGGAAGGAAGGAAGGAAGGAAGGAAGGAAGGAAGGAGAAGGAAGGAAGGGAGGGAGGGAAGGAAGGAAGGAGAGAAAGAAAGAAAAAGGAAGGAAGGAAGAAAAAGGAAGGAAGGAAGAAAAAGAAAGGAAGGAAAGAAGAAAAGAAAGAAAGGAAGGAAGGAAGGAAGGAACGAAGGAAGGAAGGAAGGAAGGAAGAAGAGAAAGAAAGAAAAAGAAAGGAAGGAAGAAAAAGGAAGGAAAGAAGAAAAGAAAGGAGGGAGGGCAGGAGGGAAGGAGAGAAGGAAGGAAGGAAGGAAAGAAGGAGAGAGGGAGGGAGGGAGGGAGGAAGGAAGGAAAGGAAAGAAATCCAGTGCAACATGGAATCATGATCTGAGTTTGTTTGCAGGGAAAAATATAGAATTAGAGATTCTAGAGTTGGAAAGGACCTCAAAAATAAACCTCCCCAGCTTCCACCTGAAGATATGCATCCTATCTCCTGAGGCATTCTCTTCTACTTTTCGATGACTCTACTTGCCAGGAAGTTTATTGTCCATTTTATCTGATGCTTAGCAGCACCCAAACTCGGCCTCCAGTTATTCCCTCTGAGTCCAGAGCCCTCTTTAATAGCACAGCCCTTTAAACACTCAGGATCAGATTTAGAGCTGGCAGAGACCATCTGGTTCAACCCTATTTTTTCCACAGATAATGGGATGTTCTCCTGGGCCACATACTGTGGCTGTATGGGGATGGACCTCTAGGGATGGCCTTGTGACCTCTTACTGAGAGACAAGTACTTCACTTTGGTGAGGTGATGTAACAACTCCTAATCATGTGTCCAAGTATTCCTGTGACTAAGAATTTTGTCCAAGAGAATTGGCTGTGGAGTGGGATGGGGAGCAGAGTCTTGTAAAGGGACTGCCCCTTTCAGTAGGCAATACCATCTGAGTAAGAGAAAGGTTCCATCTCATCCACCATGTTTTTGGGCTGTCCTCTCCTGGGACAGATCTAGGGACAAAGTGTCCTCAGGTAAAAACTGAAAAAACTGCACAACACTTGAGGCCACTTACCTATTGGCTTGTTTCCTTGTCTTTCTCTTTCCCAGCATCTCCATCTCTCTGTATGTCTCTGTCTCTCTATCTCTGTCTGTGGTGGGTCCCAAAGGAAAATAAGTTTGGGTAGGGTCTAAAATTATACACACACTTTGGACTACTTTTCGAATGGCAAATTCTCTCTCCCATCCCAGTTTGTGCAGGGTTGGGGATGGGGGTGGGGATGGGGGTGGGCAGTGGGGGGTGAATCTCCCCCCTCTCCTACTTAAGCCCTAAACACAAATTCTTGGGCAAATATTATGCTAATTGGCCACATAGAAGGTACTCACAGCTTTAGGTAACATAGAAATGTGAATAAACAGTTAAAGGAATAAAGTTTCCAAATGTCAATTGCATCGATTGCTGCTGAGAAGAGACATACAGATTTCTTCACCCCACTCTTATTCCTCCATAATCATAGGAAAAATAGAAAATTAATGGTTAGATAAATAACTGAAGGGCAGCTTCCTTGAACCAGGAATGGAAGGAACACAGGTACTATAGGCTGGATTTAGAAATGTTATTGACCATACACCTGTTATTTTGTCCTGATCTGCCAACAGTCCCTCAACTTGAATCCCAATTCATCCATACCTCACTCTCAACTGGTCACCTCTTCTGCTCCAGGCTCAGTCTTAGCCTCCATTTTCCTCTGCTTATTTCCATCACAGGAGTAATGACCACCACCCACTACTCTGCTCCCCATTGTTCAGTCCAAAATGAAGTCCTAGAGAGTGCTCTATGCTGTCCTGCCATCTAACCAACATTGTTGCCTCTACTTCTCTGTGGAGATCTCTTTTCTCAAGGTCACAGGAAACCAGAAAGATTTATAGTTTCCAAGGTGACCCATGCCCTCTATCTTATCACATTTTTACTGTCCTGTGGAGAATGGTAGGATAATATACAGATGAAAACACTGATGCCCGTGGAGGCTAAGTGACTCGCCCAAGGTCAGAGGTAGGTTTTACCCTGAGGATCCTCTGATTCAAATCTCCCCCTTTACAACTGCTGCCGAGTCTTTTCTCTAGGATAAGCATGCTTTGTTCTTCATCCAATCTTTATATAGCATAGCCTGTGTCCTAGTTCGTCTATGTTCTTTCTACCATGTTTAGTTTAGAACTAAACTAGTCCAAATGTGATTTGACCAGAGAAGAGTACAGAGGGTATATGACCTCCCTCATTCTGGACATCATACCTCTATATGGCTAAGATAATATTTTGAGAGTTTGTTTCCATTTCACTCTGTTGCCTTATACAGAATTTAGAGTTTGCTAAGAAAAAAAAAATTTCCGCATAGAGTGTTGTTTGAGCTCCTCTGTCCTGTACTTGTGGGGCTGAGATTTTAGAGCAAGATGACATTTATGTAAATTATATTTGTCTTTTTAGATGAAGCCCAGTGTTTTAACCAGCCAAAATCTTTCTAGCTCCTAACACTGTGGTCCATTGTGTTCTCTTTGGGTCTTGAGTTTTGTATCATCTATAATCGGATGAACACACTAGCTGTGCCTTTATCCAAGCCACTGGAAAAAAAATATTAATAGTACAGGAGCCAGCACAGATTCCTGAGGCACTCCACTGCAAACTTCACTCCAAGTTGACATAATCCTATGACTGGGGCCATCCTTAGGCATAAACAGGAGTCTGTTTATCTTCAGCACCCAAAGTTTTCCTCGTCACATCCTTTTTCCTCCTTTCAAGACTCTTTCTGTCTTTCAGGCAGCATCTTCAAGCTTTCTGTCCCTCAGCCTATCGAAATCTACTTTTTGAAATGTACTTAATAGATTATTTACCTAGAAGCAGTTTAAATCAATGTGTTAGTGCTCCCAATTATATTTGCATTTTAGGGCTTGCAGACTCAGAATTTTAGAACTGGGAGAGATCTTAGACTGAACCATGGCTCAAGTTGTCTAGCCCTCAGTTGTTCAGTCATTCAGTCATGTCTGATTCTTCAGGAACCCGTGGACCATAGGATGACAGGCTTTTCTATCCTCCACTATGTCCCAAAGTCTGTCCAAGCTCATGTTCGTTGCTTCCATGACACGATAGGATACTGAAGAGAGCCTACCATAATAAAGGTTATCTATATCCCACCCAAGGAACATCAGTCCCAGGTTTAAAGTTGGTCCCATAATGCTTTGACTGGGAGCTAAAGAGCTGAAGGGATGAAGCCAAAATACCTTAGGAGTGGCTGGCCTATGAGCTTGGGAAGAGAGACAAAGAAAAGACAAGATGGCCTTGGCACTAAGAGAAATTACGTCTGATCCTACTGTCATCTCTGTGATGAGATTGTGATAGCTAGGCTGCACGTCTGGAGTGGAGCAGGTCCATGAGGCAAGCCATGAGACACAAGTGGTTAGAGAGGGATCCAGAGCAAAGCATTGAGTATCAAGGACAAATGGCCAGAGGAGCATCTGAATCCATGCTGCCGGTCTTGGAGGAGCCAGAGACAAACTGACCCGCCCAGGACTACAAGTTTCATTAGCCAACAGGACACCGATCCTCCTGGAGATAGTGATTGGAAAAGCCTGGGGAATGTTTGCTTGTTCCTTGGGGAAGCTGCTGACTCTAAACAACTGAACTGTTTGTGAGAACTCTTATATTTACGGCATGCCTAGAGATTTGGAAGAGGGCATCTGAGGTCTTCATGGAGCTACAGTCATGTAATCCATGTAATAGCTGGTTTATTATATTTTTATTTTATTTATTTCGCATGTATGGATATGAGTAAAGACTGTATGCAGGTAAATGATGTTCATGAGAGTTATTCCATTTGACTATGCTCACATACCTAGGGTACGATGAATGGAAATGCAGAAGGAAGGGAGAGCAGTTTCCCCAGAGAGTGGGCACTCAAGCCAAGAGTTTAATTGGATAAATCTACCCAAGACACACACCTACACTGAAGACACCAGAACTGCCTCTCACAAAAACTCACCCACTCAAGCCTACATATACATAGAGAGGGCACATATGGGGAGAGGCAGTGGAGTGAGTTCTGGTAGGGAGAAGCTGGTGGGGCTGGGAAGATCAGTAGGGATCAAAAGAGATAGAAGTAGCAATTCTCCAAGATCCTAATCCCTCCCACCAAATTCACACACACACACACACACACACACAACACACACACACACACACATCCCTGCTGGAGTACATACCACCTGAGTGTGAGACTACCAAAAATACGTCTTTTAATGTTGATCAGGATTGGGCTAATGGCCAACTGAGTACCCGGTGGGCTTAATGTAGGGACTTATCTGGAATGCCTATTGATTTTAAGATTATAGGAAGAGTTTACTACATGTCATTACAACTGTAAGTTCTCTACCTTCTGAAGGAAGAGCAATCCACAGATTGAACATTCTGAAGCTGAAGGATGACATGCATCCCTGTGGAAAGTGAGGCTCACTGGAGACATTGTATTATATGGTTGCTTCTGGACTCTCTAAGACTTTTTTTCCTATATTCCTAAACCCATTGTTTGTGGGTTTCTGTGAGACTTGGATTTTCTGCATTTTGCTATGGGGTGGAACAAAGTCTTCACTATACCCAATATATGTGTTAATACCTTAAATGGGATCTAGGGGAAACCTTCACTGACTTATGTGGGAGGACACAAGCTATATTTGAGTCACATGCTGAGATTCCACAGAAAGATCTCTAGGTGGAAACATTACAAACCAGAAAAAGTTATAATTTCCCTTATACTTGGCTACTCTCCCTAGATTTGAATCCTTGCCTGACTATACCTTCTGTATCTATCAAACTTCTCCTACAGAGCTGGACTCTCAGTCCTGGTCACTCCAGATCAGCAGCCCTTAAGAAGCTAAAGGGGAGATGAGGAGGAAGAAACCAATTAAGAAATGCCCTCTATCAAGTGGAACTGTATGGAGAGTAATCAATCTTAGAGAAAGAATATTGCAGAACAAGGAGAGAGGTGGAAGGGATGCTGGAACTTTGGGAAACAGCTAAATTGATTGGTGGCTGAGTGTATTGATATTTCTGTCAGAGTATCTAGGGGAGCCATAGAGCAGGAAGGGGTCTGGTGTATAAATCAGCCTACACATACATTTGGAAGTGGTACTTATGGTGAAAGCCAATGGAGTGAGTTCAAATAGGTGAGAAGCTAGTGAGTTGCAGCTATGGTATCCTAAGTACTTGGTCCAGGGTCTTCCTCTAGTTGTCCCAGTGTTAGTTAATAGGCATGGTCACAGCTGTCCATGTGGGGTGATGGCCTGTGCAATGTGCAGCTCCTGAGCCACAAAATGACATGAATTAAAATCTAAGGAAGAAGTAATGATGAAAGTCCTGATCTAGTCTGAAGATGGTTGATCTGGTTGCCCACACTGCAGCCTAAGGTGTTGTCAGCTATAGCTGGAAGTTAGAACTTCCTCTAGATTTCCCGTGCCTAGGACTGGGAAAGACATGCTTAGGTGAGGATATCAGCAATATAATGACCAGCCCTTTCCCCTGAGTGACCAAGAGAGATGAACACAAGGAGACATCAGGGCTTAGACTGTCCCTTTGGACTGTACATTAAGGCTTACAAAGTCCATGGATGGTACATTGCACAGAGCACTAAATCTAGAGTCCAAGAACCTGCGTTTGAGTCCTGACTCTACTGCTTATGAACCCTGTGACCTTGAGCAAGTGACTTATCTCTTCATTCTCCTCATCCGTAAAATGAGGAAGTTGAACTCAATAACCTCAAAGATCACTTACAGACCTAAAGATATAATCCCATGATCCCACAGCCAAATTCTGGATGCATTAGTGCAAGAGGTAAATTTAGTGACTCTTTCAGCAGGAGAAAGGGGGTCCATCACCATTCCCATCTCTCCCACCCACACTCCCACCAAGGATAAGGAGTATAAGTGTTATAGGGAAGGGATAAGGATTGGATAAGGATTACTATTACTATTGTTGGGATAAATTCTTGATGGAGTAAAATTCTCTCCGATGTATTTGGCTAGAGGATACATAAGAGAATAAATCTGGCCAATGGGTGAACATGGATTATTTATATTTACTATCTTGGATGCCATTTTGGGGTGTCCATTTCTGTTCTTGGTAAAGAAGCCAAAACTTCTTTAAAATGACAGCTTTTCAAGCTTTTTTCTTTCCATAGAACTGGTAAAAGGAAATGTAGTAACTGTGTATGTAGAGTCACATAACACACATCCATAAACATAGGTGCATGTACAAACATACCCTTGCAAACACATAGACATTCCCTTCTTTAGGTCTCAGTTTCCTCATCTATACGGTTAATGGTTTGACCAGATGAACTCAAGGCTTTTTCCACTTTCAAGCTGTGATTCTATGATCTATGACTATGTCAACCCCCCCACACACACACACACACAGAAAGTGGAATAGGAGTCAGAAGATATGTGTTGGTTCTTTTCCCTGGTTTGTCATTGAATTTATGTGTGACCTTGAGCATGTTACAGCTTTCCTAGAGCTCCTCACCTATGAAGCAAGGGAGTTGAACCAGAGGAGTTACCATCTTGCTGTAAGAGTCTATGAATCATACATACATACAAACAATGGTACCGTACTCATGCATTTACTCATCCACACCACTGATATGTCTAAATGGCACAAACATAACACACTGATACAGTAATGGCCACGTACAATGAAACACAAACACACACAAGCTGAACTTAACCTAAACATGCACACAGACTCACAAAATGGCGCACACACTCAAGCATGCAGGCATACTGCCTTCTTTCCCCATCCTTGGCCTCATTTCTATGCATCTCCTCTCTCATCTCTCATCTCCCATGCACAGCCAATCCCCCACAGCACACGGCAGGTAGTGCAGTCACAGAGAGCAGTGAGGAAAGACAGGCCCAATGAAGGGGTTACTTTGCCCCAGGACCCCTTTATCTGAAGTTGTCCTCAAAAGCAGAAATGAGTTGATTTGCATTTTCCCACTGAAGCATGCAGAGTAGCAGAGGAGTGTTTCTAGTTACCGGTTTCTCTGGTTTGCCCCGGGGCCTTCTCGCAGGCTAGTATAGCTCTCAAAACACCTGTATGCTGCCCATTTAAATACATGCTTCAGACAAATCTTTTGGGGGCGGTTTCAAAAGGGAGAGACTAATGCTTTTCCGTGCTAGCATGTATTATCCTGTCTGTCAATGCTGAAGACAGAAGTTAACCCTTTGAAAGCTGCATCATTTCTAGTGTTTCTGTCCTAAGGAGAGAATCCACACGAGGAAGCCTCATACAGCAATGCTGTCCAAAGAAAAACACAGAAAGAATGTAGGGGTCATCTACGCACTCTGACATGCCAAACCATGATTAGATTTGCACATGGGCTGAGCAGAAAGTCATCCATGTGCTATGATTTAAGAGGCACTAGGAAGTCTCTCCCCCCCCAAAAAAAAAAATCTCCCCTGCTGACCTTTGCTGATATTTAAAATTCCACCTTTAGAAACTCATTCTTTTGGGTTAGACATTGCCCTCTCTAGGTTTCCTCTTTAAAGTATAGATGCCTCCATTAAATCCCTAACACCTTCCTGTGAATGAATTTATAAAATCCCCTTCCTTCCTGTCAAGGGACTAGGCAGATCAAGAGCCTTTGGGGAGGAGGAAAGTGAAGAAGCAGAGGAAGTTGCTGCTGAAGCCAAATTTCATCTACTCTAACATTCTTTGAGGACAAATACCCTCCCATGTCTTGTACATGCAAACACACATATATTCCTATAAATACACTCACCCCTAAACTGATAAAAGTGAGAGTTTTTTAATTATTAAGTGATTTTCCTAGAAATAAGAAATTGTAAGAACTACTTTAAAAATGCACAGAGCAAATCTACCCTCTTAAAATTTTCAGACAGGCAAGAAATGATTTCCCTTAAAAATAATGCATAAAGGAAAAGAAAGTTCTATTTGTATCTTCCCAGCTTGGGAGGAGGTGGTATAGATTTCATGTTCACATGACAGAAAGAAAGGGGGGAAGAGAGAAACTGTCTCAGTGTACAGTGCAAAAAAAAATATTATTTTGATGGCAAGTAACTGTCAGGGGAATACCAAAAAAATGATGTCCACAAGGCAAATAAATGTCTGTATTGCACATTGCAGTTCTTACTCTGAGAGGCTGGCAGTGGCTGGCCCCTATGTGGATCCTGTTTTCCTTTTTAATTAGCAAAGGCGAGAAAGTTTCCAGCACACCTCCCAACCTGTGTCCTAACTGATGATTTCATGGAGAACTGGCAACCAACAGAATTTCTTTAGATTGGACTTCTTTTTGCTCTTATTCCCTCTTCCCCTCCCAGACAAAACCCCTCATTCTTCCTACATTAACTAATACACACCCGCACATACACACTTCCCCTCACTAAACTGCCAGGTTTCTCCGGCATGTATAAAATAATTGTGAAAGCTAATTATCAAATAATGTTTAAGCCTTTGGGAGTGAGATGGAGGGGAGTAGGGTTGAGGGAGGGGGCTACAGAAATGTTTTAAAGTCCCTGGGCTGCAATAGAAACATGATGAACAGAAACAAAGGCTGCCTGGTGAAAAGTTTCAAAACCAAAGTCTGTAAAACATTTTTTGGTTGTTGTTGTTTTTAATGCCGATCTATCAATGGCGTCTGTAAGCTATCAGCGCTTTCCAGCCTCCTGGTGAGGCACTCACATTCTTGGGTGAGCCCTTACTGAAAGGTGCAATAAAAAGGTTAACTTTTCTTCTTGGAGTTGAAACAAGAAGAACCACATGACGAATGGATTTATCCTTAACGAAAATGGCCTAAGCCAGAGGACACCAGCAGACTGGAGAAGTAAAGGGGTCCCCTTCCCATTGGCTGGGGGGCAGGGGAGGGGGGAAGGGCAGGGCTGTGTTGAGCAAGAGGGAAGGGGAGAGCAAATCCAAGCAGGATAATTCTCTTCCTGACCCGAACATGAGCAGATAGAGCCTGACAGATGTAGTCTTTATCACGGAATAAAATAGGCTCACAGCAGTGTCCCATGCACATGAATGTCACATTTTATGAATTGCCATATTGCTGGGCTGCAGGCTACAGTGAGCAGTGCCTGGCAGTCAGAGAGCTTGAGAGAAACAACTCATCTTCACCAACACCATCAATCCCCCACCACACACCCCCCAACCACCCACCGAACCTCAGAGAAGAAGGAACTGGGGCAGAGGCAGCACCTGTGCCTCCTCTGATGGGCAAACCCAAAGCCTTGATGTGCGAAAAAGTCAAAAATAGCAAGGGTAGGTAAGGGAGGGGTTGGCCTGCTCTCAACTGTCCTGAGATCCTCAAAAACAGCTACAATGGGGAGGAGGAGGGGCCCTGCATGAGTGAAGGGACACAGCTCCTGTGGACAGCTGGAGGGCAGCGTTGGGCCAGGGTGCCGGGAACCACAACACAAAAAAAGAAGAAAAAAAGGGCTTCTCACTCCTTCCTCAAAGGAAACCAGAAAGCATGGTTGTATTCTATCAGAATGTTGTGGTTGTGAGGGGAGCCATTCATTCTTCCAAGATGGGCTGGGGCCGTGCTAAGAGGCAACCAACAAATATTTATTAAGTGCTTATCAGGTGGTCCATGCTATGCTAGGCATGTAAGAGGCTACCAAGAGGAATCAGAAATGATCCCTGACTTCTGGGAGCTGAGCTGGAGACAAGAAGACCAACAGAGAGTCAGTATTATAGATTAGGAACAAAACAAAACAAAACAAAACAAAACAAAACACTCGACTGTGCCAGGAAGCAGCAGCCCTGGATTGTAGCCTGGCCTCTCGAAATGACCAATTACATAGTTTTGGACAAATTGTTTCATGTCTCTGAGCCTTACTTTCCCCAACTGTAAAATAAAGAGTCAGGACTAGATGACCTCCTTAGACTACTTGCTGTGTGACCTTGGGCAAGTCACCCTTTCTAGGCCCCATTTTCTTCATCTGTAAACAAAGGTGGGGAGAGAGGTCAGACTTAATGACCTCTAAGGTCCCTTCTAACTCTAAGCCTATGGTTCTATAATCCTATGATTCCTAAGGTCTCTTCTAACTGTGATATATCTTATTTCTATAGTCTAAGGCCCTTTCCAACTCTGATATCATAACTTCTCTATTCTAAGGTCTTTCCAACTCCAGTATTCTCTGTTCAACACTGGTCTGCTACGATCTATGCATCTGTAGTAGGTATGCTCCCCCGTCAATGTCAGTTTCCGCTTGTCAGCGCTTAATGGCCAGGCATCACGTCTGAACACTAACCTTTAACACTGCCTAGCCCAGTAACCCCATGTGAAATCTGACACTTCATAAGTGCTTTTTTGATGACTATGATGATGAAAAGGGTTCTGCATGGTATGTAGAGAAGATGAAGTATGTTTGTTCCTACCTAGGATTAAAAGAAAAAAATCAGTCTCTCTGAGCATCTGTATATCTCTCTCTTCCCCTCAGTTGTTAGAAGCTCTCGAATTTTCTCACATTTACTTATCTGTGTACACGTTGTATCTCAGGATAGAATGTGAGCAAGTTCCTTGAGATCAAGGACTGTTGTGTATTTCTCTTTGTACCCTAAGAAGCTCCTTGAATGCAGCACTCACAATAAATGTTCACTGAATTAAGCTGAATTCAAGACCTTGTTAGCTCTCTTTTGGACTCACATAGAGATACCTAGAAATCCATATAGATATGGGTATTATAGATAGAGGTATGAGTGGAGATGTAGGCACAGGCATAGATGTCTATACAATTTTCTAATAGGAAGGAATTTGTCAGGCAGAAAGTAGTTCTGAAGCACTTTTAGAACTCTGTGTAACATTTTCCTGATTCTAAGATCTTCTGCCTGACATCTCCCTACTCTGCATCCCTTGTCTGGCATTCTCCAAACCACAGGAATTTCTCCCATAACAACATCTCTTTGCATATGTTCCCCTCCCCCCAACTCTGCCATCCATCACCCTCGCTCTAGCCTTCTTCATCTCTCATCTCAGCTAGGACAATGGCCTCCTAATTGTTATCTCCATTACAGGTCTCTCCCCAACTCCAATCCATCTCTCACACAGCCGGCAAAACAATTTTCCTAAAGCATAGATCTGACTTTGTCACTCTCCTACTCAGTAAACTGCACTGGCTCCCTTTCACATCTAAAATCAAATATAAGCGTCTCTGTTTGCATTTATATTTTCTCATAACCTGACCTCTTTCTACCACTCAAGTCTTCTTACACATTTCTCCCCTCCACACTCTCTTTGCTATTTTGCATAGGCAACACCCATCTTCCATCTCCATGCCTTTCTTTGCATTGCCCCCCACCCAAAATCCCCACGCGTAGAAATCACTTTCTCCTTATCTCCAACTCTCAGAATCCCTGGTTTCCTCAATTCCCAAATGCAGCCTTCTCTATGAAGCCTCTCCTGATTCCCCCACAGCTGCTTGCTCCTTCCCTCTCAAAATTACCTTGTGTTCATTTTGTGTCCATCCTGTATATATTTATATAGGTACACATTGTCTCCTCCGTTAGAACGTAAGCTCCTTAAAAGTAGGGACTATTTTGCTTTTGTCTTTATATCTCCAGAGCTTAGAACAATATCTGACAGATAGTAGATGCTCAATAATTTTTTTTGATTAATAAATGAATGAATGTTCAGAGATCTTATAGTTCAACAATAGTTCATGTGAAAAAAAATTAGGGGCTCCAGGGGACTGCAAACTCACAAGAAATGAACAAAGGGATATAAAACTCCGCAACATGGTCACAGGATCTTTCTTCAATGCACCAAGGATCCATGATTTCATTGGAACGGGCATTACCCACCTTATCAGCAAGCCCTCCCATCAGAGGCGCTAGTCCACCCAGAGCGCCCCATGTACCCCACCATTGCCAGTTGTCTTAACTTTTGTCTTATCACTGGACTTTAGTGACCCCAGAAGAAAGAGTGAGGCCGATGACTGTGCAACTGCCTCACTTAAATCTAATTCACGTGAAAGTGAAGACATTATCTCATGATGTCATTGGTCCTTTTCAAAAAATGAAGGACAAACAAAAACGACAGCCATCACACTACCTCTGTGGCTTGGTCTTTGAGAGCTGCTAATATAAATAAATATATATAGATATAGATATAGATATAGATATAGATATAGATATAGATATAGATATAGATATAGATATAGATATAGATATATATAGATATAGATATATAGATATAGATATAGATATATATATATCTATATCTATATCTATATATCTATATCTATATATCTATATCTATATATATATGAAGGGGGCAGCTAAGTGGCGCAGTGGATAGAGCACCAGCCCTGGAGTCAGGAGG
The DNA here is from genome assembly GCF_003287225.1 of Phascolarctos cinereus. NCBI lineage: Eukaryota > Metazoa > Chordata > Mammalia > Diprotodontia > Phascolarctidae > Phascolarctos > Phascolarctos cinereus. The sequence continues at coordinate 391,528,954 of NW_027555625.1, read as the reverse complement.
ACCTGAGTTCAAATCTGGCCTCAGACACATAACACTTACGAGCTGTGTGACCCTGGGCAAGTCACTTAACCCCATTGCCTAGCCAAAAAAAAAAAAAAGAGAGACAGAGAGAGAGAGTTGCTGCAGCTGAAAAATTCAATCCTCTTGGGACCAGCCTGGTGAAGGGCGTCTGTGAACTAAGAAAGGTCCTGAGATAACAGAAACCCTGTCTATCACTGGACCTGGACTTGAAACCTGGACTCAGCAAGACCCATGAGAGCTAGCATTCAATGGGCAGAGCATTCAGAAACCCAGGAACACACACCCATGCCACAATGGCCCATAGTAAGTGCTTCATCAATGCCTGTAAACTGACTGACTAAATGACCCCTATTAGCGCAGGCTCACACACTCTGGTGACTCCCATCAGTCTAGAAAGGCTTCAGATAGGATCCCGAAATTGGAATGTATTTATGTCCAAAAACAGCCTCACTAAGTTCAAAGAGGTTCATCCCCCAGGATAGTCACAGGGTTGGCCCCGGAAACTCTTGAAGACCATCTACTAAAATCATAGAGAGGTCATAATGTGGGATAGTAGAGAGGGTGCCCAAGCTGAAGAAATTGCTGAAAATTTGAAGTATCAAAATATTCACAAACTAGATGGAGTGCAGAAGAAAGCCGCCTGGGAGGAGATGCCTTGAGTACATATCAAATGGGGATTGGCTGAAAGACCTGGGTATGATTAGCTTAGAGAAGATAGGGAGTTGGGGGTGGGGGTGGAGGAGAGGGTAGGTGAGAGATGAAGGATGTGAGAACTGCTTTCAAATATTTGCAAAGCGTATGAAAAATTAAACTTGCTTTGCCCCACGAAGAGTGAGCAATGGGCTATGTGAGGAGGTAGTGTGCATCCTATTTCTGAATGTCTTCAAAATCAATCAACAAATATTTGTTAAGCTCTTGCTATGTGCTGGGTACTGTGCTAGGCACTGGGGAGATAAGTACAAAAAAATGAAATTATTATATTAGCTCTCAAAAGGCTTATATTCTAATGTAGGGAGAAAACAAGCACAAATAAATATATATGTATATATATACATATGACTATGTGTGTGTATATATGCAATTATAGATATCCAAACATATATAAATAAATATTCTAAATATAAAATAAATACAAATGTATACAAAGCCTCCTTCGCACTGAGGGCTTAATGACTGTTAAGGAAGTTCTTCAGAGGCTTTTTGTTCAGGTCCAAGTTGGACTAGATGCCCTCTGAGGTCTGATTGTGTTATTTCTCTGAAAAAGAAACGTCAAGTTCTCCCTATTTCATTCACAAGAAATTATTTGTTTCTCATTTTGGCTTTTGAAGTGCTCCCACAGCCGCGATCTAACCTACTTCCCCATTTGATTTTATCTCATTTTTTAAAATTTATTTTATGCTTCCCTTCATATTCTTTGCAACCACAATGCCCACGGTACAGAGGAACCCTGAGCTAGTTCCTTGATCTGTTATGAAAGGGCAGAGTAACTTGGCTGCAATTATCATACTTATTCATTCATGTGTTTAACAAGCATTTACTCAGCACGGTCTAGACGCTGTAGGTGCTAGAGATACCAAGAAGAAACAGAATCAGCCCCTGTCCTCAAGGGACTTAAAATCCACCTGGGAGAGAAACAATAGGACATAGATAAGTACATAAATGCAAAATACATACAAAGTGATTTCTGAAGGAGAAAAAAACACTCCTAGCTGGGGTTGGGGTGGGTAGAATCAGGAGAAGCCTAGTGGAAAAGCCAGCACTTAAGCTGAGCCTTGAAGGAAGCTGGGGACACTCCAAGGCAGAGGTGAAGATAGAGTGCATTCCAAGGATGGGGTACAGACAGAAAAGGCCCACAGACAGGAGCTGAAATGTTTACTCAACTCAAGGAGGCCAGCTTGCCTGGAAAAAAAAATGAATAGGGGAGTAATGTGCCATGAGCCTGGAAAGGTCATCTGGAGGCAGACTCAGGAAGACGTCAAGTGCCAAGTAGAGGAGTTTATATTTTATTTTAGAGGCAATTGAGAGATGCTGGAGCTTCCTGAGAAAGGGGATATGATCAGATCCACCTAGCTACGGTAATGTAAATTTGATAGCTATATGCATCTCTTCGGGATGCTCTTCAGCTCCAGAACCCCAAAAGGGAGTCAGCATGAAGAGGCAAAATGCCACATGTTTCATGTCCTTGTATTAAATTTGAAAGTGTGGATGCATGCGTATACATGAGAATATGATTTAAACTGAGTATGTGGGTGAGTATGTTTACAATATTATATTATGAAAGTTGAGATGAGTACTTACGTATTACAGAAGTAGACTGAGTGCTGAATTTGGAATCAGAAGATCTGGGTTCATAACCTGCCTCAGATACTTACTAGCTGTGCCACTAAGAGCAAATCACTTTAACCTCTTAGACTCTGAGTTTTCTCATCTGTAAAATGGGACAAGGGGTCAGCTAGATAGTCTAAGGTCCCTTTCAATTCTGAGTCTTTGATTCTACGATCGCATAAACATAAGTATACAATGCAGAGGTGTTAGAGATAGGAAGCATTCCTAAAATATCAATTAAGATAATCAATTTAAAATTGAATAATTCATTCACGAATCCCCAAAATTTAGTGTGCTACTCCTATCTCCATACTACTGTGTCTGGCACAAAGTACAGCTTAATAAATGCATGTCTGTTTCCTTCCTTCCTTCCCTACATTTGAGTACCACTTTTTTCCTTTATTAGAGCCCCTCCACCCCAATGCTCCTGCTTCCTGAAAAAAAAAAAAAACAGGGAAACATCCCCTCAGAGTTTCCCCAATGCGCCTTCCCACCACCCCCACCCCAGGCTCGCCCCAGTCCTCCACTCCCAGTGCCTTCCATCCTGACCTAAACTCCCTCTTCACTCCCTCCTCCCCCTCCACAATTTGGTCATACTTCCTATTTAGTTTAAATCAACAGTCTGATTTTATCAACAATAATGCTTTATGGAGGTTTATTTCTTCAAACGGACTCTGCTCCTCTCCTCTATAAAGTTAATTTTATGCTCTTTGTTCACTTTCCTAATCTGCAAATTACATCCTCCTGTTCTCTGATTACTTACTATTGGAAAAACAGCCCCTTTTTTTGCTTCCAGTTTGAATATTCTTTGTATTATCTTGATGACCTTAATCTCTTTTCCCCCACTGGCCTTTCAAGGAAGCAGTAAGTACCCCAGCAACACTCAGTCTGTCAGCCAGGAAAAACAATCTCAGCCGCAGGACTGAGCTCGGCACTGCTCACTCCACTTCTCTTTTTTTTTTTCCTTTCTTTTTTCTCAAACTGAGTGTGGGAAGGAGCAGAATGGCAGTAGAGGGGATGAGGATTCTGGGACCTGCTGCATCCCCTCAGACAGTTCAGTGGGAAGACATAGAACTTACAAGGATGCAGACGTCTGAGGCAGACAGTCTGCTGATATTGCATGAAAAATGTCATTCTGATTAGGAGGAGGGACAGCAGTAACTCTGAGGAGAGAGAAAATCATGGGATTGTGAGGGGCAGCTAAGTGGTACAGTGACAGAGCACAGAGCCTGAAATCAGGAAGACCAGAGTTCAAATTTGGCCACAGACACTTACTAGCTGTATGACCCTGGACAAGTCACTTAGCCTTGTCTGCCTCTGTTTCCTGGGCTATAAAATGAGCTAGAAAAGGAAATGCCAAACCACTCCAGCATCTTTACCAAGAAAACCCCAAATAGGGTCACAAAGAGTCAAAAACTACTGAAAAATGACGGGGGGGGGGCTTATAAGTACCTTATACCTAGTTAAGGATCTTAAGGAAATGGAGTAGAGCAGCTCAGGTTAACAGGGGGAAATTAGACCCATAGATACCTACAAGAAAGGAGGAAGGAGTAGAAAGGGGGAAATGGAAAAGGAGAGAGAGGTGAGAAGAGGAGAAAGTTAAAGAGAGGAAGGAAGAAAATGGAAGAAAGAAAAGAAAGCATGGTGGAGGTGAAGAGTCAGAAATGTGAAAAGAGAGAGACAGAGACAGAAAGGGAAAGAAGAAAGAGGAGGAGGAGGTAGAGAAGAGAGATAGACAGAGACAGAGACAGGGAGAAGCAACATTCATGTGCAAATAACCCAGACTCAAGGCTAGAAAGCCTGCTTATTTGTTGTTCCCAAGTAGTTGAACACAGATTTATTGTCTTATCACACTAGACATTCACTTCTCACTTAGATTACCTGTTTTTAGCAATCTAACACAAGAATCCTTGGGGGCTTCATTGCTATCTGATGGGGAAGCCCACCCAGAGATGGTTACTCCAGTGGTAGAAAGGTCAATTTGTTCCCAGACTTAATTTTCATACTTTGTGTCCATACTCAAGCCAAGCCTGAAGATCTGGCCTGTTTCCTCACTGCCTTTCTCAGAGTGACTCTGATCAACCCAACAGGTAAATGAAAAATAAACCAAATTGCCCAAACTTGATGTTTTGGGTGGGCCTTAGGCAAAATTGCCAAGTGGGTGACATTTTGTCTTCAACACCTTCCCACCTCCCTTTATGTGCCTTTTTCACACCTTCTGGTACTCCTGTTCTCTGCTCCCAAGTGTCCAGTGAAAAAGAGATGGCTCTTCTCCAACAGTAACGTCTATGACTCTGATAGGAATACTCTGCTTCAGTCAAAATGAGACAGAATTTCTGCCTCTATGCTTTAGCCCATGGTAATTCCACTGCCCAGACCATTCTCTCCCTACTCTGCCTATAAAATCTAATCTATCCTTAAAAGCCTCTTTCTAGCTGCAGTTGTCACATCCACACTACAACTTAGGCAATCATTTAATTTCTGTGGGCCTCAGTTTCCTAATTCATAAAATGAAGGAGTTGCATTAAATGATCTCCTGGGTCCTTTCCACCTTTAAAATTCTACAGAACTAAATGGCTTCTGACTCTATATCATGTCCCAAGCTTCACTTCCCTTCAGAACTTCCAAGTCTCTAACTCCTAGCATCACTACCTGGATAAGCCTCTATTACCTCAAACACAACATTTACTTTGAGTAACTGGTAGTCTTACTCAGTAGAATGTAAGTTTCTAGAAGGTAGGAACTGGTTCATTTTTTTCATTATATTTTAAATACCTGGCACATAATACTTAAAATATTTGCTGCATTGAATAATTGAAAACCGAATTCACCTTCTCCCCAAACTCAGTTCTTCTCTCTAACATTAGAGCTTCCTTGGCTCCTCTCTCTCTCTCTTCCATATTCAGGCAGTCATCAAGTCCCATCCCTTCCTTTTTCTTTTTATCCTATTTTTCTTACATCCTCATCACATCTTACCTGAACTATTTCAATAATCTCCTACTCCTCTTTCATATTTCTTCAATCTGCCCAGACATTACTGCCAGGTTAAATCTTCCTCAAATATCACTTATCATTTTTTTTTAATTGGACCTATGATTTCATTCATGTAGGAAGCTCCTGGCTGGAAATTCCTTTGTCAATACAAGATGACACTTTATCTGCAATTTGTAATCTTAGAAAGATGCATGGAAAGCTAACCTCAGAAGCAGGAAGTCCTGGGTTCGGATTGTCACATTTGACTTTGTGATCTTACCTAAGAGCCTTAACCTCTCAGTACCCCCAGACAACTTTACACATATTACCTCTAAAACCTTCAGTATCTCCATAGTGTCTATAGGATAGAGTTCAAACTCTTCAGCCCCACATTCAAAGCTCTCAGCGATTCAGTTCATTTCTCCAACTTGCAGCTGTCTACACAAAGAGAATAGCACTTCCCCTATGTCCCATGCCATCTATACCTTAAGCCAACCCCAATTTCCTTTCTCTTGACTTGGAATGGAAAATAAAGCAATGCTAGACAGTGATGGGATAGAGCCAGGGGTGGGGAACCTGAGGCCTCATGTGGCCCTCTAGGTCCTCAAGTGCGGCCTTTTGACTGCACTTCAGAGAACAAATCCCCTTAATAAAAGGATTTGGTCTGTAAAACTTGGACTCAGTCAAAAGGCCACACCCAGGGACCTAGAAGGCCACACGTGGCCTCAAGGCCACAGGTTCCCCACCCCTGCACAGTGAGGCTAAATGTTCAGAGTCTAACGTCTTGAGTCTCAGTTACTGAGTAGGATGGGTTCTCTACAGGATTACTATCTCCAATGCCAGGAGTGTCCTAATTTCAAAGTAGATCAGGGCAGTCTGTTGAAGCTGGGGCAGACCTGCCAAGGTTGGCTCACAAGGCTCACTCAATATCTCAGGTGACAACCACAGCCAGAAAACAATGCACATTCTTATTTTTAATACCATAAGGTAAGAATTCCTTTAACCTCTCTATTGCCTTTTCCCTGGCTCAGTTTTATTCTCCTTGCTTAATATCTTTCCAAGTTGTGCCTCCACTTTTAAAGTCTCTTCTTCATTATTTCCCTACTTTGTCTCTCCATTTCTCTCTTGTTGATCTGTCAGTTTCTCCCTCTAAAACTCCTGAGGCAGCTTAAATTTTCTTATTCTCTAAAATTTTCCCTCTTTCCTGAATGATTCTTCCTTTCTCTGCCTTTGCTTTTCTATCTTGAGTTTCCTCAGCCTTCACAACTTCTTTGCCTCAGGACTGACATCTCCCTATTTCCTTTCCTAGCTTGACATCCTAGTAACCCCTTAGTAACTGAATCCTTCATGACTTTTTCCCCCTTTTTCTTCGCATCTACTCTCTTTCCTTCTCACTTTCTTCTCTCTCTCTCTCTCTCTCTCTCTCTCTCTCTCTCTCTCTCTCTCTCTCTCTCTCTCTCTCTTTCCCTCCCTCCTTCTTGGCTTCTGCTCTCCCTCTTATCTCTGTTTTCTTTCCTCTTGCTCAGTAATAAAGTGGAAGTTGCAGCCCTGATCCCTAATTTGAGAGAGAAATCAGTTGACATCAAGGAAATCCCACCAACCCACAAGATTAGCCTGTAGCCACCAAAATTGAACTGGAAAAGCATGCCCTCCGCACAGTGTGCCAACAGATTATAACTAAGACTCAGATCTGCTCCAGAGACCTAGAGAGGTGTAGACTTCCCCAACAACATGGAAGTGAAGTGATTGCTCCCTCTTGAGCTAGTAGGGGTGGAAATTCTTGGGGAGACCAAGAAATGAGAAAGTTAGGAGAGAGATAAAGACAGAGACAGAGATATTTTTAAGTTGTAAGCAACCTTGAAAGTCATCTAATCCAACCCTCATTTTACAGATTAGGAAATTGAGTCCCAGAGAAATTACTTACCCAAACTCACACAGATGGTAAATGGAAGAGTCAGAATTTGAACCCAAGTCCTCTGATTCCAAATCAATATGACTACTACTGGAACCCACCCCAATTATTTCAGGTTCACAATTACTATTTGCTAGGATTGGCTCAAAACCTTCTTTTAAAGTTTTCGGATGTGGGACAGAAATTGCCTCCATAATTTATGCCCTTGCTTGGAAATATAATGGGACAAAAGGAACCCAAAAAGACAATAGATTTCTGCTTATGGCAGCCGTAGATATTCCACGTGTCCTATACCGCACCCATCCTTTTTTTTAAGTTCAGTTGTTTCTGTTTTGTCTACGGGTAGTTATATTAGTTAAGCAGTCAAGGGAGAAGACTGGATGCTTTTCTTAGAGGACAGCGCCATCTAGCAGGCCACATGCCAAACTCTGTTGAGTAGAATGCAGTCACATTTTCTACGCGCCCCCCCCCCCCCGACTTTTCTCTCTCTGTTCTTTGCCAGGAAAGCCTAAAACAAAGCAGACCAGCCTCAGGTAATGGATCAGGCCCCAGGGCCTGAGGGAAGTTCAAATGTATTGAACTATGTGCTGGCCTGGATGCCACATTTTAGGAAGGGCATTTACACACCGTAGCCTACTCAGAGGAGGGCAACTAGATGCTGAGAAATCCAGAGAGGATGTCCTTTAAAGGTGGACTGAGGGGAACTGGCAACGTTAGACCGAGAAATGACCCAATAGTTGCTTTCGGGTATCTGTAGAATTATCATGTGGTGGAAAGGTGTGCCTCATTCAACCTGGCCACAGATAACAACACAAGGAGATGGCATAGCTAAGTGACTGGGGCATCGAGTCTGGAATCAGAGAACATGGGTTCAGATCCCACCTCTGACATTCATCACATGGGTGATCTCGGACAAGTCATTTAACCTCATCGGACCTCAGTTTCCTTATCTGTAAAATAAGGAGTTTGAAGTGGCTGCTCAACATCGGTGATCCCATGAATGGTAGGAGCCTCAGATACAAAGAAACAGATTTCAACTCAATACAGAGAAAAAATTCCCCAAGAAATAGAACAGTCCGTAAGTGGAAAGTGTTTTCTCGGGAAGTCATGGATTCGACATCACTAGAAGTCTTCACTGGAGGCTGGACGGCCCTTTGTCAAAGATGGTAAAGCCGATCAACAGACAAGCACAAACATTTATTAAGCACCTACTATATACGTGACAGGTCAGAGGCAGCTGTGGTCTAGAGGACAGAGAACTGGCCTCGGAATCAAGAAGACCTGTATTCAGATCCTGCCTGTGATACGTACTAGCTGTGTGACTTAACCTCTCAGTGTCCCCAGGTATTTCTATGAGACTCCACAGTGTTGGGATTGGGGGCGAGGGAAGTGAGGTACAAGCATTCATTAAGTGCATACTATGTGTCAGGCTTTACAAATATCTCATTTAATCCCCACAACAACCCTAAGGAAAAGGTGCTATTATTATCCCTATTTTACAGATGAGGAAACTGAGGCAAACAGAGGTTTAAGCTCCTTGCCCAAGGTCACACAGCTAGTAAATGTCTGAGGCAGGATTTGAACTTGGATTTTCTTCGCTCCAGGTCCAGGACTAAGCTGCCCCGTGCCCCCTCTTAGAGTGGAATGGTGGCACCTCTAACATCCAAGTACTTCTTTCCTAGCTCCCTGAAGACATATAATAAATCATATTAAAATAACAATAGTAGTGGCTCCTACTTATGGCTTTAAGGTCTCATTCCTCATAACAACTCTTTAATGTGGGTAATACAATGTAAATATTATCATCCCCACTTTAGAGATGAGGAAACTGAGGTTCAGGGGTCAGGAAGCCAATTAGAAGTGTTAGAGCCAGAGTTTGAACTCAAGTCTTCCGACTTGAAAACCAGTATGTTTGTACCATATTCATAAATGCTTTTCCCAATCTCTCTTCATGTCTTCTAGCTCTAGGTTTGAGTAACTAATGGGGCCTGGATGGAAATTAATTACTACTCTTTTTATTATTCTGTTTTATTGTTCATCCATTGCATACCTATACGTATATATGTGTGTATGTGTATGTATGTGTGTGTGTATGCACATGCATATATATACATATATGTTCTGCCCTTGAGATTACACTCTAAGGTGACATGAAACATAGTTCATAAATGCCTATTTCAGCTTATTACATTTGAATACCACAGAGACAGATAAAATAATAGAATTGAAAGGGACTTGATTGTTAGCTAATTCAACTCCAACTATTTTACAGAGGAGCCCCAGGAAGAGGAAGTGACTTGTTACCAAAATTCAGATGGTTAATGAGTATCATAGAAGTAGAGATGGAGTGCTGGAAGTGACCTTACGTGTCCTCTAGTCCACTCACAGACCCCATCTCACAGAGGAGTTAATTGAGTCCCAGAGGAATTAGAGTGACCTACTTAATGTCACATGCATTGTCAGTGTCACAGTTAAGATCTGAACTCGTCTCACCACCGCAGCTCTCTTTCCATTGCATTATGCTATGCCTCTAAGCTGGACCCGAGACCCACTTAACCTGTCTCTTGCAGTTGACCACACTGCCTCTTTCTGAAATAAAATCTAGAGAGAAAGGCTTTAAATTTCCCAGAAACAGTGGCCAAGCTTCATATGTTTCCCTTCCTCTCACTTAAACACACCTAGGAAGGACCAGACCTTGAGCTGGACCAGGAAGGATACCTCCCTAGGCTCCAGCCACCCTCTCCTCCCACACACTCCAGTTGGAAAAGACAGACACTGTCCAGGAACTCCCAGAGTGAAGAGGCCAGTACCGAATATTAGTTCATCCGAGGCACATTCACCCTCAAGTACCCTATTTTTCCAGCCAATAGCCACTCCCTCCACTATCTCAGCAGAACAGAGGCTGAATGGAACATGGTGACTGACTCCATGGGGATGAGAGGGAGAGGAAGGAGTCAAAGATTGCTTTAAGGTTTCAAGCCTGAGTGACTGAGAGAAAGATAATACAAATATACAAAATACAAGGAAAAAGATTTGGGTTTGGGTAAGGCAAGGAATTTGGCTTTCAAGCCTAGGGGGAGGGAGGAAGGGAATAGTGACTTTGAGTTTGATGGCAGAATCCTGCCTGATGTCCATTTAGCCACCACCCCAATGGCTTCCCAATCTGAGGTTCCGACTCTCCCTCAAACTGAGTAGCCATGAGGCAAATCTCTGAATGGAAGATTTCCCTTGAAGTTTACCTCATGGCTAGGTGAAACAACAATGGTTCCCAGTGACTTGACGGCAGGAACAAGCAGAAAATACGTGCTGGAGAGCCCTTGTCATTCAGTGGCTGAAGGCTAGGGTCATGTGCTTTGGCCAAAAGCTGTCACCTACTATGAAACAGATGCCACTTCTCTAAATCTCCCTAACACACAAGGACTCGCTGGGCTGGGGTGGTGAGGAGGAGGGCAGAGTCAGACAAAGAGGCTCCTGGGAAGTTAACTAACTTCCTAGCACAATGACAAGAAGCATCCTCACTGATCCTGCGCTGTCTTAGGCCTCTCTTCATCTGCCAAAGGCCTCTTGCTTTTGAATGAGATGACAAGCCCATGCACAGACTCTGGCCGATGCTCAGAGATAGTCACTCACCTCTCCTCCCAGGAGAAATGTCACTACCATTAGGGGATTAAAGGCCAACACCTCCTAACCTGGAAGTTCTTAGCTACAGTCTTGGATATCGTTGTTGTTTATTCATTTCACTTGTGGCCAACTCTCCATGACCCATTCAGGGTTTTCTTGGCAAAGATACTGGATTGGTTTGCCATTTCTTTCTTCAAGCTCATTTTACAGATGAAAAAATTGATGCAAACAGGGATAAGTGACTTGCCTAGGATCACATAGCTAATAAGTGTCTGAGGGTGGATTTGAACTCAGGTCATCCTGACTCCAGGCCCAGCACTCTACCCATACTATCTAGCTGCCCCCAGTCTCGGATATACCCTTAACCATTTGGAAAAAACACTGGCTGGACATTAGATACCTGGACTGTAGTGCTGGCTATGTTGCAAACTCAATGTATGACCGTAGGCAGATTATTTGACTCTGAACCTCAGTTTCTTCCTCTGTCAAAAGGAAAAACAGCAACCTCATATTGATCCTTGTGAGGATCAATGGAAAGAATTCCTGTGAGAGAGCCTTGAAATGTTAAAAGTACTATATTAGGGGCAGCTAGGTGGTACAGTAGATACTGGCCCTGGAGTTAGGAGGACCTGAGTTCAAATTCGACCTCAGACACAAAACACTCACTAGCTGTGTGACTCTGGGCAAGTCACTTAACCCCAATTGCCTCACTAAAAAAAAAAAAAGTGCTACATTATAAACTATGGTTGTCTACATTACAAAGAGTGACAATGTGATAGAGAAATAGACTTGAAACTAGTAAGATTAGGGATCAAACACTGCCTCTGACATTTACAGGGCTGGCTGTCCCAGATAATTCTCTAACACTTATCCACTGACTTATGATTGGGTTGCCATCTGTAACAGCATTGCCCCCACAGCACCACAAATGGCTGATGTATATGTGATAAAAGAGCATTGGTATAAATGACAGAAACTGGTACAAAGAGTTTCTGCAAGAGCACCTTCCATGCAGCACAGCAAGGCCACATGACAGATATATACTGATTAGACCAGCAAGGCTAGTCTCCATACCACATCTTTGGGGAAACTGAGTCACCAAGTGATTTGTAGCCCAGCACTGAAAAACAGATCTCCTGATCCCCATCCCAAGTCCCACCTGCCAATCCATAAAGCTTCTGTGGCCAATAAAGGATGGGGGTGAGAGCCCCCTCCAGTAGAACGTTGCTAGAGGACTTTATCCACTCCTGTAGGAAGCCTAGCCAAGGCACATGTCACTTTTTCCACAACCCAGTGGGTGTTGAGCAGAGTTCAAAATGTAAATGCCAAGTTATAGTAACACAACTCCCAGGGGACCAGCAGCCAGGATCAGAGGCAGCCCAGAGCAGGGCGGCCCAGAGCTCTTTTTCCTGCTATTAAAGCTTCGGGGGCCTTTTCCTTGCCGGGGTCCCTTGTCTTGGCTAGACATACCACAAAGAAAGAGCCTGATTCCTAGGAATAGACAATGAATGTTTCTGCCTCCCCACAGGCAGGCCTAGAAGGATAGTGTTAAGGGAGAAGCAGGGGAAGGGTCAAATGGTCCAGCAAAGGGTCAAGAACTGGAGCCAGTCAGTCAGAACCTGGGTGGGAAGCTCAGGAAAACTTCAGGATTCGTAGGAAGAGAAAGCAATGGGAGAGAGCATGATGGTTAGCTCAAGGACTGGGAGAATGAAAAACTGATGGGGATGTAAGAAGAGTTCATCCCAACACGACTCGATAAACATTTATTGAGCATATATTGTACCTAAAGCCCTGTGCCAGGTAGACAAAAATGAGACACTCCCTGACCATAAGGTGCTAATGTTCTACTAGCAGGATACAGTATGTACTCAAATAAGTGAAAACAAGTAATTTTAGGTACAAGAGGGTGTAAACAACTGAATGGAGTTCAACTATAATGTTTTAAATAAGAGGTGGCACCTCAAGTAGGCCTCAAAGAAAACTAAGAATTCTAAGAAGCAGCAGTAAGAAGGCCCTGTAGTCCAGGCCCAGGGGACAAAGCTGAGTTCAGGGAACAGCTAGTAGCACATTGGAAATGAAAGAGAGAGTGCACCAAGGGGACTATTATGAACTAAGTCTGGAAAAGCAGGTGTGAGCCTAATTATGGAGAGTTTTAAATACCAGCCAACTAAAGATTTTCCTCATCATCTGTTGATAGAATTGGAAAGAAGAGTCCCTTTAGAAAAGGTGGCATCTGTTTTGCCCAAGATCCACGAAGCCCAGAGAGACAGAAGTAGGCCTACGTTTCTTCTGAGTTTGATATAGAGGGGTTATAAAACCCAGGGAGCCCAGAAATGGTTGGTCCTGCCACTCACTGACTTTCTTTAATTTGGTTCATGGTCTAATTTTCTGAATCAGTCAAAAAATATTTATTAAGCATTCACTTCATGCTCAACAATTGCCTAGGCTCATAGGCTAATGTATCTAAAGCTGAAGACCATCTAGTCCTTCATTTTATAGACTTGCTAAAGGTCAGTGGAGTAGTTGGGATTTCAACCCAAATTGAATCCCCTGATTCCAAATTCAACATTCTTGCCACAGTACCACACTGCCTCCCAAGATGATCTGTGGATGCTGAAGAAGACATGTAAAAAGCACTGAATTTGGAGTGAGATCACTTGGGTTCAATCCTCAGCTCTGCTGTGGGATGTTGGGGACTCACTAAACCTTTCTGAGCCTTGATTTCCTCATCTGTAAAATGAAGATTCTAGATTAGATGACATCCTGGGTTCCTTCCAGCTTTAATGATCCAGTTTTTACGATCCTATGATTCCTGCTCCCATGGCATTTACAATATAGGGATTTGTTGAACAATGGATAAAAGAGACTACCTAATTCAAGGTTTTTGATATAGCACTTCTACATGCATATGGTATAGACAAAACGTGCCTCAATAGTTCCAAGAGAAGGAAGAGCTAGAGCTGCTTTATGAAGATTAGTACTTGGAATCAGCCTCGAAGGGCATCTAGGATTCGAATAGATGAGATGGACAAGGGAGGTCTATTGGGGAAAATGACAAGCTCCAGCATGGAGGTAGAAATGAATATTGGGTGTTTAGGACAGTGAAAGAACAAGGCTCACCGGAGCAAAGACTAGTTGTTTAGGAGTAGAATCATTGAGGTTATGGCTCTCAGAGTTGAAAAAGATGTCAGAGGGTCCATATCTATGCTGAAGTAGCTGAGAACTCCCCTCTATAACATTTCCCAAAAAGTGGCCATCCATGCTGTGACTGAACTACTGCAATGATAGGGAACTCACTGCCTTTACAAGGCATCTCTTTTCCACTCTTGGATAGTTCTAATAAGCTGCTTATGAGCCAAAAGCTGCTTTCTCTGAAACTTCCAGCCACTACTCCCTTCCCTCTGGCCAAACAAACAGTAATTGTTTCAATGTAATACCTGTTTCATTAGGCTGTCCAACAGATTCTACAATTACTTTCCCTGGGCCTATAAGAGCTAAATGGAATGTTGTAGAAATGGCCATTTCTAACCATCAGTTTGGAGACACTGCTTAGAGTGACAATGTGAGAGAGGGTGAAGAGATTGTTTTCCTGTCATGGATAGAAAGAAGATAGAGTAAACAAAAAGAAAGAAGATGAAGATGCCTTTCTAGATGGAACTCTTTTCATCTTTAACTTGTGAAGAGGATGAAGAGAATTCTTGAGAAGAGAATTTTCTTGGTATCTTGAATGAACTAAAGGGAAAAAATGTGCTTTCAGAAGTTAGAAATCATCCGTAGTTAGAGCATTCATGTGAGGTGACTCTGGCTGTGATTTTTCTCGCAGCTAAACTATTGTAAATAATTATTTATGCCTTTCTGTTATTACTGATTACATTTTAAATAAGTTATATAGTCAGTAACATTAATATTTATTTACTCCTTGGAGATTGTAGGTTTTGATCAACTGCTTATGGAGAAAGAGGTTCTGGTATATTAAACAAGTAATGTTTAATAAATTGGTATGGGAGCTCTGAGTTAACTGATTAACTAATGAAAACAGGATTGCAATTTTATTAATTAATGAGAAAATATCTAAACATATCCCTGTTTTGTCCTAGAACTCCAGATGATAAAAATAAATATGGAAATTATTTGAGTATTGACTTGAGGGGTTACCAATAAGTGAATGTGGTTAACCCATGACATTGCTATGTTTAACAGTGGAAATTAAGGTTGAATAGCTAGAGTGATGCCAGGTATGTTGGGTTTTACAAACAAAAAGTCACCTTCACAAGTACAAGATAAGGAACATATGACTAGAAAGAAATTCATCTGAAAAAGATCTGGGGACGTACCACAAATTCAATGTACAATGTCGGACAAGAAAGCTACTGTAAACTTAGACAACACCAAGAAAGGTATAGGGTGCCATAATAAAGAGGTCCCACCATACTCTGTCCGGGTCATATCACATCTAAGATATCATGTGCATATCTGGGCACCATATTTTAGAAAAGATATCAATCAGTCAATCAACAAACTTTTATTAAGTATCTTCTACGTGCCAGGAGCTCATACAGGGCATGAAACAGCCCCCATTCACAAAGAGCTTCCATTTTACTAGGAAAGACAATAAGTACATTTATACTTTTGTGCAGAATAAATGTACAAATCAATACAGAATTGTTAAATCTAAAGTAACTCATGAAGGAGAGCACCAGCATTTGGAAGTGATCAGAAAAAGCTTCATGCAGAAGGCTGTGCTGGAACTGTGTCCTTCAAGAACAGGATTCCTCAGTTTCCAGTTCTTTGCCACTACAAAGAGAGCTGCTATAAACATTTTAGAACATATAAGGTTTGTTTTTTTTTTTCATTTTCCCCCTAATCATCTTTGGATTTTATCTGATGAATTAAAAATGAAATAATTTTTTTTTAAATAGAAGAGAAGGATTCTCTGCAGTGCTGGAGAACAGGGAAGGCATTCTAGGCATTAAGGAAAGCCAATGCAAAGACCTGGAGATGGGAGATGGAGTATTCTGTGTAAGGAACAGAGCAAGTCCATTTGACTTGACCAAAGGATGTGAGAGGGGAAAATAATGAGAATAAGGCTAGACAGATAAGTTGGGGCCAGATTGTGAAGCTAAACAGAGTTTATTTTTTATCCTAAAGACAACAGAGAGCCTCTGGAATTGAATAGGGGTGTCACATGGTCACCTCCTGTGCTTAAGGAGAATTACTTTAGCAGCAATGTGAAGAGTGGACTGGAATGAGGAGAGATTTGACATAGACAAAGTAGGAGGCAACAAGGCAGTACAATGGATGGGATACCAGAAATGCAGCCAGGAAGACCTGAGTTCAAATGTAGCCTCAAACAGATAATATGTGTGTGACCCTAAACAAATCACTTCACCTCTGTTTGCCTCAGTTTCCTCATCTGTAAAATAGGAATAATCTATCTCTCAGGAGTTTTTGTAAGCATGGAATGAGATGATGTTTGTAAAGTGCTTCACAAACCTTAGCACTTAAACCTTAAGTGCTAGCTATTATTATTAATATAGGCAAGAGGTCATAAGTGCACGGACTAAGGTGACAGTCATACGAGTACAGATATGGGGTCAGATTTAAAAGATATTATAGAGGTAGAAATGGCAAGATTTGGTAACCGATTGGATATCTGGGGTGAGGGAGAATGAGGCATTGGGGACAATGGCAGGGAGATGTGGGCCAAGCCAAGGTCAGAAATAATAACCAGGAAGTCTTAAGAGCCCAAACGATGTCTGCAGAGGCTCCCTGTATAGATCTGGCTTGTAACAATGCTTACAAAAGAATGGTCTGGTCAGGATGCATGAAGTGTGGGGGGGGCCACCTGGGCTGCCATCGTGGCCACTTGGGAAACTGATCTGATTATGACTGAGAGATAACTCTACCTGATTACAGCAGAGGAGCAAAGCAATGACTGGAGAAAGAAGTGTGAAAATTCATAGGTGTGGCTTCTCCAGCCACCTGGGCATAATTCCAAGACAGGTCCCAGTCTAGGTGACTGAAAAGGCCCCTGTTCTTCTGAGAAGACGATAAAAATAGCTGACATTTACGTCATGTGTTAAGGTCTGCAAAGAACTTTGCATGTATTACCTCATTTTATTATTTATTATTATTATTATTTCACCAGTGCTATAGTTATCTCCATTTTAAAGATCAGGAAACTGAAGCCTGAGAAAAGTTAAACGTCTTACTGAGAGTCACATGGCTAATAAGTGTCTAAGGAAGAACTTGAACTTGAGACTTCTTGACTCCAAATCCAGAACTCAACCCACTAAGCCACTTAGTCACTTCAAAGATCTTAAGCAGAATATTACATCAGGGAGCTGCCCCTTAAAGAGACTAAGGCACAGCTAATGCTCTTTTTCAACATGGACAGGACCAAGCAGAATGATAGTCACTTTCTACACGAGTACAGTGGAAAGCTGATTGGATTTGGAATCTGAAGACGTGGGTTAAAATCCTGGCTCTGCCACTTATCAGTTGTGACATTGGGTAGGTCCAACTCTTCCTGGCCCCATTTGAAGTTTTCTTGGCAAAGGTAATGAAGTGGTTTGCCATTTCCTTCTCCAGCTCATTTTTACAGATGAGGAAACTGCGGTAAGCAAGGTTAAATCACTTGCCCAAGGTCACACAGCTAGTAAGTGTCTGAGGCCACACTTGGACTCAAGACTTCCTGACTACAGATACAGCTCTCCATCCACTTACCCTCTCTTTTCCTCTGTTTCCCCATCTATAAAATGACAAGGGTCATAAAGTCGAAGACCTTAGGGGTCATCAAGCTCAAAACTGAGGCCCATTAAAATTGTTTCCTGAGGTCACACAGGTAGAAAATGACAGAGCCAGGTTTTGAACCCAAGTCTTCTGACTCTAAAACCAGTTTTGTTTCTAATGCAGAAGTCTCTTCAAACACACCTGAGATTTTATTCAATCTCCAAAGTGCAGCTGAAGTCCAACTTCCTCCTGAAAGCCATCTCTGTCCTCCCCCACCCTGAATAACCAAAACACTGTATGTCTCACTCTTTCAGAACTTAGCACACAGACCTGAATTATTAGTTATCTTTCCTTGTCTTCCTGACTAAACTGTAAGCTCCTTGAAGGCAGAAAGTATATCATACTTCTCCCTTCAGGATCTAGTACAGAAACTTATAGAATAGACATTCAATACATGCTTGTGTAATGAAAGTAAATAAATGAAAGTACAGGGGCTAGAAGCTGGTACTTGGTCACACACACACACACACACACACACACACAGAGTAGAGCAGAAGGAAAGTCCTCAGAGCCTTGGTTTTCCTCCCCTTTAGAAAGGCTGCTACTTGCTGGATGAAATGCTGATTTACTCTTTCCCTTGTGGGTGGGGGGATGAGGGAGGGCAATAGTTACGGGAGATTACCTGGCATATAGTAAGTGCTTAATAAATTCATGTTGACTTGTTAACTGACCTACTAAAGGAAAGGAAAATAAGACTTAAGTAGTAAGATTAAAGGCATTACGGTTATTTTTCTTTTAGCAGGCTGAGGAGATGGCCATACCTCACACCAAGCTCTGCCTTCTCAAGTGGAACTTACCCAAAATGGAACCAAGTCCTCCAAAAAAGACTGGCTCACTTATCATCCTGCAAGCCCCAGAGAAGACCAGTCAGGGTCTGCTGGTGAAGGAAAGACATGTGGCATGCAGGCTACCTTCCAGGCTATGACAACAATGAGGGAAAGAGGCAGGTTCTGTGGGCAAATGCCCAGATGTTCCTGAGGCAAGCTAGGCCTGCAAAGCAGGCAACAGGCACAGATGTTAGTGAGCAGGCTGCAGCAGGGACCAGGAGCCAAGATAAAGGCAGTTCATAATGGAACCAAAGAAAGGTCAGCCCCGAGAAGGAAACAGAAGGATGCTTGCGCCCCTGGACTGGCCCAGAGACCCACAAAGCAGTGGCCTCAGGTTACTGCAACTTCACCACTGGTATCATGAATATTTGATCATGAATTGAATTTTAGGGGAGGGAATCTGAAGGTTCAACATAAAGGGTGCTTTTCTTTAGCTATTCTCCATTTTTATTTCTAAATGCTTTTTAAATAAAGTTGTTCTATTTCAAATGCCTTGTTTGCCTTCATAGCTTGCAAGAGGAAAATGGATTAACTATAGGGAAAGAGCTAAAAACTGGTCAATTCTGATGCTTCCGGAGAGACTTATGGCTGGGACCAAGAGAAGCAACAGATAACAAAGCCTCTAATATGAAACTCAGGTCCACATGATCCCAGCACACAATAGGCCATGTTTTTAGGAAAAGGCTGTGAGAATAGCTATCTCCAAGCACACACACAGCTTTCATTCTAAGGAAGATCTGAATCTGCTTTACTCAGTTCGTACAGGGATGAGCCAAGAAAATATGGATATAATGAAGCAATTAGATTAAGATATAAGGAAGATGAAATGCTAAAAGAAGAAAAGCAAAACATGGGACTTCCATTCCTGAATATCTTCAAGAGTGGGAAAATCAGGCGTCTATATGAGATGATTTGGATGACACATACACAAAAACAGGGGGCTGCACCAGTCTGCTATAGGAGGTTTCTTTCAAGTCTGGGATGTCATCATCATCATCTAAATATATTTCAAAAGCCCATTTTCTTATAAACATCAAGGGATGTCTTTCCCAGCTTCCTCTAATAAATCAGAATGGGCAAAGTCAGAACTGGGAAAGGCCTTTTTTTGTCAGTTCATTTAACCCCCCAAAATAATCCCTCTGTCTAAAATCCCAGAAGCCAAGCTCCTTAAAACTGTTGGCTTATTATCATTCCTGCAAGCACCAGCCTCCAAAACTCAGCGAAGGCCATACAGACAAACAGAAATGGGGGAATGACGACACATTGGCCTGAGGGGTCTGGGTGCATCTGCAATCAATGGCCACTAAGAGTGATAATTCACAGTGACACCCTTTATCCAGCCAGAGCTATCTCTGGATAAGGTGAAAGATAGTACATGTCAAAGTGACTTCCTGGGTTTTATGTCAAAAGAACCAATCACCCTCTGTTCTCATTAGAAGGACCCCAGTCAAACAAAACAAATTCCTACACTGACCACGTCCAAAAATGTGTGCCCCGTTCCGCCCCTTGAGTCCATCACTCTTTGTCAGGAAGTGACTAACGTGTTTTACCATCAGTCCTCCAGAATTAGGATTGGTCAGAGTTCTCAGGTATTTCTAAATTGTTCATTTTTACAACGTTGTGGTTATTGTACAAATCGTTCTCCTGGTTCTTCTAGCATCTATCTCACAGGGCGGTTGTGAGGATAAGCAAGGTAATATATTTACACAATGCCTGGCACATGGTAACTGCCTAACAACTCCTTGTCCCCCTCATTCTGCTCCCTTGAGTCTTCATTGGTTCATATTTATTTTGCTTGATCATGCATATTTATGACAAGGGTTTTCTTATTCTTTTTCTCTTTCTCAATGTGGAAGGGGAAGGTAGGTGTGGGGGAAAATGCTTGTTCATATTTTAAAAATTAAAAAAACAAAAGACCCCGGTCACAAAATCTTTCTCTCTTTTTTTCCCTAGGTTTTCAATCTCTCCTCCAGTCCCCTCTTTCATCTAGCTTCTCTCTGTCAGCCTTATTAACATCCATCTCTCCACCTCAATCACATTGAGCCCCATTAGGATAACGATCATCACCAGAGTGAGCCTTAAGACTAAATGAAATTGTATAGTATGATCAGGGGGCTGCTAGCTTGTACTCTCATGAAAGCTGATAGTTAAATTTTCAGCATTATACCTCAGAAATCAGCAAAAGCTTGATTTGTGATTTTGTTAACTGTCTCTACTTAAGAAAGTATAAAGAAAATGTTAATAATGCAGATTAAACTTAAAAAATGTGTCATATGTACTTTTGTTTTACTTTGGAGAGCCAGTTGTTAAATGTTTATCAGCACACTCCTGGATAAGTAGGAAGGACTTCACTCAGGAGATCTGGATTTGAATCTCTGCTCAACCTGTAAATAGGTATGTGATTGTGAGCAAGTCATTTCCCCACCTTGGGCTTCAGTCTTCTGAGATGTTAGATAAGGGAGTTGAATTATATGATCCCTATGATACACTCTGGCTCTCACATTCTAGGACTGAACTAAGTGATGTCCTAGCTGGTGTCATGAAGGACATTGAGAGACCCCCTTTGGTCTAAAAAATGTCCCACACTCAGATGTCACTCTGCCTTCTGTTCTACCATTCGACTTTCAATTCTCCGAGGTTAGCCCTAGCCATTGGTTGGTTTCCTGGGAGAACGGGGTCACACATGATTAATAATACTTTTGTGTAAATGAGTTTATCAGATGCTTTCCTTCCTGGCACAGCATGAAGACAAAAGGCACCTTGAGAGTGAGCTGTGTTACTGCTGCCAACCCTGGAGAGCAGAGAGTATGGTATTAGATGTAAAACCCTTGACCCTGATGTGGGAAAGACATAGAGAGAAGTGTATAATTTCTCCAGGCTGGGGGATCAGTCCCTAATGGTGTAGGAGAACCTATAAATGAAGATGTCTAGGAGAAGCAACCAAGGGAAAGTCAATTAGCAGGAGGAAATAACATGTCATTGGCCAGGAAAATAGGAAACTGGTACTTCCATATATCCAAAGGACTCCTGGGGCACTCAATGTGCTGTTGGCCACCAACTTTTCAAGTCAATGCTGATGTTTTATTGTGCTCATCATTTGAGCTCACAATTATTTGTTGTTGTTTGTC